>NC_134456.1:117393314-118064988 GCF_047948215.1 Lycorma delicatula
TACGGAATATCTGAATTATTTAAAACTAAATGTTTAGTTATAAAAATACATTTAATATTTAATAAAAACATAACGTATAAAAATCAACACCAGATTTCTAGGAACAAAAAACGTATGATTTTAAAGCTAAAATCACGTTTCTACAAGATATTTACTCTCCAGACAACTCAGATGAACTCACTTCTCTCCTCTAACATAATGAGTGTATTATTTTGGTTTCTTCTATTGCGGTTTCTGTCTCAAATATCTTGTTCAGATAGAATTTCAAGGTTGTTTTAACTCGACAAAAATATTTGTATTTTGTAAAATTACTTATAAAATGTTGGAATATATATCTTTAATATATAATAATTATTTATCCTTATATTAGATTATGGAATTACTTTAATCCAGTAAATTAAAATTATTACACACCCCCTATTATACTGTACAACGGTGTAGTATAGCTGTTAGTGACATCCCTACGCTCAAATCTTTTCATTTCTCAAAGTTTTGAGGTTTTTCAGGTAAAAAATAAAAATTAAAAACTTGGTTGAAAATATAGTACACATAAATGTGATGTCATGAATTTTTCTTTGTAATTCAGGAAGAATCTAAGACATACACAACAAATTTAGTTACTAAGTTATGTAGGGTATTTGTAAATTAGTTGTACAAAATTAACCTTTAATAATGAAAAAAGAAAATAACTTACTAAAATGTTTGATACAACACTGAATACAGTATCTTCAAGTTTTATTTACAAATGTTCAATATGCCTACCTTTTGTAACACGGCAGATCTCCCATCTGTAATCAATTTCCTGCCAAATCCTATGAAGCATGAATGCACGAAGATAAGTGACTGCTGTTTGTGTTATCCGGTGCCGCAGCTCATCGACATTTCCTGGAAGCGAAGGAATAAACACTCTGTCTTTAACGTAATTCCACACAGAGAAGTCCATTGGAGTTAAATCAGGCGGTCGTGGTGGTCAGGAAATTGTTCCACCACGTCCAATCCAAGTCGGTCCTTTCCTATTGAGATACGGACAACTGCACGAAGATAATGAGGTGGCGCGCCATCTTGCTGGAAAATGAATTCTTTGCTCATATCCTGTTGTAATCGTGAAATTAAATAATGTTCAATCATGTCGAGGTATACCAGTTCAATTGACTCGGAAAAAAAGAAAGGACCGTTAATTTTGTGACAATTTACAGCATAAAAACCGTTTTCCTTAGACGTGTCCCGTACGATTGTTCGAATGCATAACGTGGATTCCGCTCACCTCATATCGGAAAATTATGTCGATTCACATTACCGCTGGTATGAAAGGTTGCTTCGTAACTGAACACAATCTTATTAAAATATTTATCTTCAATCTCAGTTTTGTTTAACATGCTTACACAAAACTCAGTTCGTTTTTCTTTATCACTTTTACTCAAAGCTTGCATCTGTAATCTATAGGGTTTAAATGACAGTCGATTATACAATACCCTTCATAATGTAACCCTAGAAATTTTAAGCTGGCACTTCCCTTTTCATTTACCTGGCTACGAATGAAGTCTGCTGCACTTTTTCAATTGCCGCTTACGAAACTGAAGGTCTACCTTGACCTGGAGTTCTATGTGATACACCACCTGTTTCAGTGAAACGATTGTATCATGCGATCAATAACAGACTGTCTTTGACGCGGTTGCTTGCGATGTTTAGTCGTGAATTGTCTCCGAAAGCTAAATTCTTATTTATACTAATATCTAAGGTTTATGATTTTACAAATTTAATTAGCTCCATATTTCTTTTCAGAGGGGAATTTGAAAATGTTATATTTCAATTAAAAAGAAACACTAATTTTCTATTAGTTTAAAGAGCTAAAAATTTACCGATTATACGGTTTCCTTTTTCTTAACCGATCATTGAGTATAGCTTTCAGGTTTTGACTCATGCAATTCATTAAATAATCATTTTATTCAGATCGGCACCTAAATTAATTACACCTCACATCTTTGCACCTCGCAAATTTTGCTAAAAAAAAAAACGGTAGTCATTTGTTGTTAAGAAATAACAATATCTACTTCTACTAAACCAAATAGGGAATTGTTTTTGTGTAACTAAACATAATAGTTTGGCTCAGAGGCTTATTATGCTTCCGTTTTCATTTTGAATAAATTACCGAACCAATTTATTTAAAATACGGTTAAAGTATTTTATATTACAGAAACAATATTATTGGTCTGTCGACGAATTTCTAAATAATACTAATTAAAAGAATATAAAACCTATGATTTTTCTGTTTCCCGTTCCAAGTGTACATAAATATGAGCACAAAATAATTTTCAATAACGCCTTTTAATTATGAATTATTTTGTAGTAATTTTTATACTTAATGTATTTACTTAATATTTTTTCTTGCATTTTTATTTAAAATAATTAATATTAACTTAAAATCATATCTATTTTTATATTGTAATTTATATTATTATATTGTAACTTATCTTAAAATGACGTAATCTATATAATGTATTATTTATAAATGTTATTTTGTAATAACGTTAATAATGTTATTATTAAATGTTTTATTTTGTGTCTATTTCTCTTCTTCTTTTTTTAATATAAGTTACTTTAAAGGTTTTACCTACTATTAATATAGACTAAATACGAGCTTTTTCAATTGCTGATTAATTCTTAATTTTAAATTAAGTAAGAATAGATTGTGAAGTAGGTCTTCAACCAATATACGGGGAGAAAATATGATGATAAAATTAAATTCTTAGAAAAGTATTTTATACAGCAATACAAGTTATACTTGCCCAGCAACACATATTATTGATACTGTAAAGCAGAACTCAATTTCTGATTTACACTCGAATTTCTATTAAAGAAATTCATCGTAGGGTTTTATCTAAATGTTGTTAATGTGACAAGAATTTAGTAGTTCTAGAATATATTTTTCGAAATTTTATTTTTACTCAAATCGTCATTTTAATCTACATAATTAACTTCATCTACATGTTTTCCACAAACAATAATTAATGTTCCATTCGTAGATTTTGTTCTTTTTCACTTTTCATATTTTACTGCTTTAAAGTTCTATTCTCCAAGAAAGTGATTAAAAATATTCTTTTTTATTTTAGATTAAACGGCTTTATTAAATATTCTAAACCAAGTCAGACATCGTCTGTTGTGTATATTATTAAAGGTTCTTTCAGTCTCAAATCAAGCAGACTTCAGCCTTACTGAACTTCAACCTAAAAAATTCTATGTAATGCGACTGTTTAAAAAATTCACTTAAAAGTGACAAAGTATGGCACATACAGTAAGTTCAACTGGATTTGAACTTGTCATTCTGAGTCCTAAGAAATTACAAAACACTTGTAACAATAACTGAACGTAATAATTGTCAATATAATCCTATTCGCGGATTGAATTAAATCCGCGAATCTTTCACTGAACTTCGTTAATTACTGTCCTTGACCCCTTCATCAAGCCCTTTTTACATTTATCGAAAAGAATGCTAATAAACTGCGCAGCATATATAACGAATTCATTATTAATTAAGTATAAAACAGTCTCTCTTAAAGTTTTAATGAAATTTTAATAAAAAAGAATTTTTTTCAAAGATTCATTAAAAAAGATTTTCAAATCTTTGTTATTTTTCCTAGTGGTGTTGTAAGGATTTTGTTTCAGTTATTTTAAATAACTCGATAATTAGTAATTATACCATTAATAATTTTTTTTTTAATTGTTCTTACGATGAACATGCTATTTTTAACGTGATTTGAAAACTCCTTTAAATTATACTACATGAACCCAACTTGCAATGTTTTAAACTTTCCACTCGTGATATAATAAATGAATTTATAATTAGTTAACTGTGTTAATTCAGTATATCTAAAAGAATTAAAAATTTATAAAATAATTTAATCAAATTCCTTGCATATAAATAAAATCTACCATGTAATCGCCATATTTCTCATACTCAATACCTTAATTATAACCGATAAACTTTTGAATTATATGTTTATTTTTTCAGCTATATTTTATATAATTAAATTTAAAAATGTAAATAAAAAATTGAGTAAGATTAACCTACATCCGTTAGGAAAAATAAAACAATTATAATAACGGTGACAATGATATTAAATATAAGGTCATGACCTTTGACCGCACCAGGCCATATTTATCAGCACAGCGCCATACACTAGCTCTAGATTATTACAAGCCACTAGAGGGATGCACGTATCGTAGTATCTAGTACTTATGATGAGTACTAATGTACCAATGAACGACACTTTAACTCAGCTCTTCGTTGTTAGACTGCTTTAAAAACTAGCATGAATAGTAACAAACTACGATTCATTGATGTTAGCGTATTATACTTTCAGAGAAACTATTGAAACACTATAAAAAAAATTGTTGAGAATAATTACCTTTTTCTTTCTTTTTCCCTTTTAGCCTCCGGTAATTACCTTTTAGATAATACTTCAGAGGATGATATGTATAAGTGTAAATGCAGTGTAGTCTTGTACAGTCTTTGTTCGACCATTCCTGAGATGTGTGGTTGATTGAAAACCCAACCACCAAAGAACACCGGTATCCACGATCAAGTGTTCAAATCCGTATAAAAGCCTTTACCAGGATTTGATTATCTGGGACATGATTTGGGAAGATGCGTTCACCACTAGACCAACCCGGTGGGTTTAAGAATAATTACCTAGTAATAAGTTAAAAATGAAAGCTATAAATTGTCAATTAACTACAACAAACATAATTAAAAAATATTTTTAATTAATTTTTTTCGCGTAATTTTTACTAAAACCTCATGTAAAGAACAGACGTTAAGATAATTGTCTTTTATTTTTAGTGGCGTTAACAGTAAAATTAAACCATAACAATATTCAAAATTAACCGATCATAAGTATAACAATTTTATCCAGAGAAGGATTTTGGAGAGCGAAATGGTAATCTGAAGACGTGTTTGAGAAAATGGAACAAAAATATAGAACGAGTAATTGATTATAAGCGTAGAGCTTATTGTCTGTTTCCACAGAAAAGAACATCTGAAGCTTTGATGAAGGTTTATAAGTTGAAGCGGAATGCTGCTAAAGATATCATTCGCAGATCACATGATCAGTCATGGGATAGATTTATTAGTAATACAGAGGATCTTGTTCACGGGCGATAGGCTGCAGCTTATAAAGTAATGAAACATTTAAATCAGGAAGTAAGGAAAAATGTTAATTTGAATCTAATTTCAAAAAGTCAATGGATAAAAAGTCACGTCCATAAAAAAACCGAAAGGCAGCAGAATTAGATGAAATAAGCTCAGGACTAATCAAATACTCTGGCACATTCTTTAAGTCCAGACCTGTCTAGATATGTGCTGGAAACATTGCTCAGTATCTGATAAATGGAGAAAAGTAAAGGTTATTTCCGTTTTCAAGAGGGGCGACAGGTCTGTTGTTTAAATTATAAAGGTATTGGTCTACTGAATACAATTAATATGATGTGTTGGGAAATTGTTAATGATTGATTGCGTTCTATCTCTTGAAGTTTCGCTGCTATCAGAGGAGCAGGCAGGTTTTCGGAAGGATCGATCCTGTGTTGATAATGTATATTCTCTTCGAAATTATTGATAGAAAAGACGGAACTTTAATTTACAGACGCACATTCCTTTATTGATTATGAAAAGGCTTTTGATAGGGTTGAAAGGTTGCTTCTGTAAAGTATTATGAGTAAGAGAGGATATCCGAAAAATCTCATAGACGTTGTTAGAAGTTAATAAATGCAACAAGAATATTGTTGAATATGGGAAGACAGCTGTCTGAAGAAATTTATATTAATGGGAGTGTGCCAAGGCTGTAGTGTATCTCCTACACATTTTAATACACACATATATATATATATATATAAATGATATTACCAGGAAGTGGAAATTAATGATGAATTTCAGAATTTGATAATGTTACGTTGAGATTGACGGTATATTTTTAAAGACAATGCTGTTTCCTAACGATCAAATTATAATTCAGCAGAATGAGTACGAACTTCAGAGAACTGTGTTTAAACTTCAATTGATTTCTTCAGAATTTAATGTGAAGCTTTCGGTACAAAAGACAAAAACTGTGGCTTTCTGGGGAAAATATCCAGTTCGTATCAAAATAGTTTTAGATAAGATATTAGAATAGGTTTCTTATTTCCGTTATCTTGGATGTGACGTAATGTATGACGTTATCAAGCTATTGATCAGAAATTAAAAAGGTTTTATTTGTTGAATACTAGATCGTGGATACCGGTGTTCTTTGGTGGTTGGGTTTCAATTAACCACAAGTCTCAGGAGTAGTCGACTTTGTTCAAGACTTCAAATTTACCAATACGGTTACATTACACTAAGTCGCAAATGATTTTAATTGTTGATGCGAATATAAACAAAAGTATTAAAAAAAGAAAAGAATGATCATGGATTTTCACTATTCTTAGATATATTATTTTAATTTTAAGAACCTTATTAAATAAAGCCCATCGGTTCGATTTTCATTCTATCAATCATTTGACTGGATTGATTCCTTTTAGTTCTGCTCTAATGTTTACTTCCTTGTACGAAGTAAAGGAAGGACTATGATCGTGAAAAATGTAGGTTTTCAGATTTCAACGGAAATATCCATTTTGACCATCCCTGAATCCATTTTGACTTGATTCGGCGTGACGTCTATTTATATGTATCTCGTGTAACTCAAAAACGATTAGCCGTAGAATGTTGACATTTTGGATTTATAACTGTTGTATCATCTAGTTTTGCACCTCCTTTTTTGATTGCAATCCACTGGACAAAGTGTCAAAAAAAGCCCAAAACCAAAAAATTGTGATTTTAGACTTTTTCTTAACTGCAGTAATAAGCCCTCATTGAGCTTTTCAACGATATGTCATAGGTGGTACTTATTTTCAGTGGTTCCAGAGTTATAGCCAAATAAAATTTTAATTAATGAAATATTTGGATCTTACAAGGGGAAGGCATATCTGTTCGAATCTGACTTCACGCATTTTCTTTTTTTAACTTTTTTTTTAATATAAATATATTGTTTTATTAATAATTATTAACCCGTGATGTAAAAAATGTTTTACAACAAATAGTAATTAAATAATAGCAACAATTAAGAAAAAAAATATGAAAAAATATCAGAACTTATTAATGAAATAAAATGTTACGTACTTTTAAAAATGTGTATATGTAATTTAATTGGCGTACAAGGAAGTCATGTAGTGTTTTTCAGTTTTTTTTAAGTCAACTTATTTAATATAGTCTCAATTTTATAACTCACTATTATAATTTTTGTCTCTACTTACAGATTTTACCCTACTTCTGTTAAATGAATAAGTTAACCTGGATGAGTTAAGTTGTAGGTAATCCATCAACTTGATTGTACTTGACTTGTACTATAAAATTTGTCTTTTTGTTTAAAATTGTCTAACAAAATTCCACCTTTTTTTTTTTAGATGAGTCTGAGAAATGGCATTTACGCACCCTCCACCCATAAATGGGGGAGATTCGGACTACCACGGGTTTGGCTAGATGTAATTAAGAGTTTATGTGTACCCGCACCCTACCAACTAAAACTCCTATCTCACCGTTTCTCCCCCTCCGGAGCCGGTCCTGCAGTTTATGCATTGCGCGGGCTCAGGAGGTGCCTTTAGGGTCCAGGGGCCCAGAGTTCCCGTGCTTCATCACCGTAGCCCATCTGCACAAGTGCAGACCCACGACGGCTCCACAAGGAGCTGTCCTTCACCCTCAGGTCACTTTCTTCGCCTGAGTTTCAAGTCTTTTATATGCAACTCTGATTCCTTGCTGGGTGATCTTCAGTCCTCTTACTGATCTGAGTCCTAAATCAGGCTTTATTATCCCATTCTCTAGCTTCTCTCGCTTTAGTTTTCAGGATACGTGTTGCTAGGTGTACTACCTTGTCCCATTCCGCTCTTCCTATCAACATGTATGGAACTGTTTCTGCAATGTACATGAGGCAATCAACATTGCCTTCTGCAATGTAGGTAGCTGTTAATTATGCCAAGAAGATACCCGCTTATATTCCTCTCTCTCAGCATATCAATAATCATTGGCCACCGGAGACTACCAAAGGCGTTCCTGACGTCTAGGAGGATCACTAGCGGGATTCTCCGTCGACGCCCAGTGCCACTACTTCGATCTCTAGCTCACAAAAAAAATTCCACGTAGAAATTTCAAACTGTATTAATACTTACTTCCTCCAGCATTTTCTCCCTGTAACAACATCTCTTTTTTTTGATTCTACGTTTCATTTCCATAAATCACTTCACGAAATTAATTCCTAACGTTTACAATCTGCTTGAAATTTTATCAAGCTTGTCTGTTTCTGATATCTTTCTTACTTCATCTGTGAAATTTACCTGCACAAATAAACAAAATTCGTCAACTAAAACTAACTACAACTGAAGGAGAGTATTGTGTTTAAGTAGTATATTTGTTTGTGCCCAGTACTCCAGAAATAATTTTCATGAAATAGATATCAAATGATTAGTTTTAATCGCAACGAGTGGTATGGTATAACAATTTGAAAGCGCTAAAACGGTAGAAGGCAAACATCATGTTTTCAGACCGATAACAAGAGTTCGAAATCTATAATTATAATTTGTATTAAATGAAAATAATTGAAAAGATGTCTCAAGAATATATATTACGTGGTTTAGAAAAAAACATTTTAATAAGTGTTTATTAAAACAAAACACACAATTAAAAATCATTTAAATGAAATAAATATACAAAAATTAACAAAAAATAATTAGAGTTTTTCAATAAGTGTGTATGCATTTTATCAAAAATAGACTACTATGGTTTTTATCTTAACGGTTTTTTTCAGTTAATTAGAATCATGCTTCTTTAATCTTCAAATTTAATTTCTTACCTGGTTCTGAATCTATATTCTTACATAATTTTAATTAAATAATTTTTAGATTCATTCAATATAACAACAAGAACAATCACCGAACCTTAATTTTTGTTTTGTATTTATTATTCTTGAAATATTTTCCGATATAAAATATTTATATGATATTAAAATACGTCATAATTAATTTAATAGACATTTACAAATGCCAGATTTGTAAAAAGAAAAAATTTTCTTCGGTAAATAAAAGTGGAATAAACGAGATTGATTTTTTTTCAAAGAGCGGAAGTTAATGGTTCTTGAGAGCAATAAAGACACAGCGCATATGGTAGAAGATACGGGTCAAAATCCCCATCTGCAACCTCCCAGCGACATGATTCCTACCTGCTAGTTCAAAAGATAAATTGTATAGCACAAATTGCAATCTGTGCTTGTAATCAGGATCTGTACTTTACATTTAATAGTTTTTATTAATTCGTTAAATTACAATTATTTATTAAAATAAAAGTCATCTTAAAAATAAATCCGCTTAAAATTTTTATCATAATGAGAGACATAATTAGATTTACAATAATATTACAATATCTTAAATAAAGTTAAAACTAAATATTGATCTGAGTAAATTAATTTTTGGATTGTAGATAACTTCTCACAAAATAAGATTAATATCTCAATGAAGTATTAATAGTACGGTAGACGTTATTGTAAAACATAACTGAAAAAAATTTTATAAATTAATTTAAAGATATTGTCAGTAGGTAACTTTATGAATAGAAATATAAAATATACATTTAATTATAAATATACATATATTTATAATTAGTCAGATAAGTAAGTCTGTTAATAGTTATGAAGTAATTATAATATATTGTAATACTCTAATATAACAGTTACTAAATAATAGCATATTATAGTAATTCAATAGTTAAAACTAAACACATGGGTTTTTTCGTCTTTTATTAAGGCGTTTGTCTTTTGGTTCTGCCGATCACCGTGCTGAAGTGGTAATATTGCGATCTTTCATACGGGGATCCCGGGTTTGAATCCCGGACGGCACTTCTCATACGCTAAAAAATTCCATTCTCATACTCCACGTACAAACTTCAAAAGCTTTATTGTAAATTCCATAAAATCAATTTGAAAATTATATTTATCTTTACACTAGGTTGTGTAAATAGATTAAAATTAAAATCAAATTATAATACTAATGAATTCTAAATACTAATAATAATAATAATAATAATTTTAATAACTAATAAACTAATACTAATATTCTAATAAAAATAATAATAATAATAATAATAATAATAATAATAATAATAATAATAATAATAATAATAATAATAATAATAATAATAATTCGAATACTAATAATTCTAATTCTATACAGTTACAAGATGGGTTTTAAAAGTTTATTAAAATGATTCTTGTTTTTCTGTCAGTTTTAAGTTGTGAACATTTATCTACCTTTCTTAGTTTCATCATAACTAAATCACACATTGTCGCGTTTCGAATATATTCCGTTTTCAAATTCACTATACATTTTTTGAAAAAAAGAAAATATAATAACTTTTTAGATCGTCATAATGATTTTATTTTCATCGACAGAATCTATCAATTATAATATATTTCCATTTGTGGATGAAAAACTATTTTTAGGGATAAAAGAAGACATAATAGATTAAATGAATGCAAAGGACTAAGTAAAGGAGATAAATTAACTGAAATGCTAGAGAAGAAAAATAAATTTGTTTAGAGAGGGCTTTTTACTAGAGTTTGAATTTGACTGAGCTCTAAAACACTTAAGCAAAAATAAAACTGTCGGAATTGATAATCAGAGAGAGAAATAGGAATGAATAAATTAACAGATTAATAAATAAAATGTATCATATTGAAATACTACCTTCCACTTAATAGAGATTAATAGTATCAAATAGATCTAGAATTACGAAGATAAAAATATTATGCGAGGGTAACTCTTCGTGGTCGCGAAACACAGGTGTATATGAAGGAGGAAGGAAAGCAGTAGTGGTTTTTGAAATGTGTTACAAGAAATTATTGAAAATTAGGTAGGTTGATAAAAATTCAAAATAGGTTTTAAGGAAAACAGATGAGAAGAAGCGTTTGTGGAAAAATCTTTAAAGGTATTGGTCGGTCAACTATTCATTAAGAAATTCAGGTTAAGTTAAAGGAATGTTCTGAAAGTAAAAAATGCAGTGGAAGAGTAGAACTGAAATACATATAAAAAAAAGAGACTGTGGATATGGTAATTATGTCCGGGTTATAAAACGTTAGATCAGTCAAATGATTGGTGACTTCAAAAAAGTCATTTCCGAAATGTTTACAGGTTTTGATCAATAATCTTCTACAAAAATTTCTTCAGTCTTTTAATGAAAACTGCTGGGAGTTCTCTGTAAAACCAGAAGAAAAAGGGTACATTTCTTGATTTTAAGTGTGTTTTTAAGAACTTATTGTACTTTCTATTGTTAACTGAAACTGAAGTGTCTCATTTTTCATATCAAGTCTTGCGCGGTATTTACAAGGTGTTTCGTTTTATATCAGTCATATTCTAGTAAAGCCTATGTCCTGGAAAGGATCGTAGATTTATTACTGTTTATAAATAGAGACCGGATTGTATGCATTTTCATATTAAGCCAATTCTCATAGCATAGTTTCCTTAAAATCTAGTGATGAAGCATATTTTCGCTATATTTACAATATTTTTCGGTACGGTACGTTAAAAAATGAAATCATAAGTTGTAGTCGGCCAAACCTATTATCTACACGGCTTTTAGAGCGCACTTAGCAGCCGTGAAACAGTACCTCTGACTGTTTTTGTTTACAATTGTAACAAAATGTTAATTGTATGTAAAATTGTATGCTGATTTTGAAATAAAAAACTAAAATTTACTATTTTTAATTATTTAAAGTTGCATATTTTGACACTTTTCATACATATTTTAAGCATTTTTCATGCATATTTCAAGCTTTTAGTGTTGCATATAATCCGATCCCTATTTATAAATAAATATATATATTTATATATAACTTAATTATAAATTGAAATTACCTTCTAATTAAATTACATCTTTTTTTTATGAAAAATTTAGTTCAAAGTTTAATGTTAATTCTTAGTATATGGAATGCAAAGTTCAATAAAAACTTGAAACTGAAAGAGAATTAAACTAAGGAATAACGGTCCATCAAAAATTGCTTCAATTTAGATTTAAAATCGTTTAAAAATGATTGACAATTTAGTTTTGAAATAAACTGCGAACATCCAACGGCATATTTTTAATGTATTAATAAAGAATTTGTGATAAATTACTAGCTCTCTGTCGACCAGTAATGTTTCTTTTAATTTCTTCTACTAACTCTGCTTCAGACTCTTTGAGTTATAGTCCTGATCTAAAAAGATAATTTCAGTTTCTTTACGCCTGAAATTATAAACAAGAAATGTCATTTATACATTGTTTAAATATCTCATTAATGAAACTGGTATATCAGGGGAGTAGGCAACTTGTATCTTAATAATGTTAATTTATAAATTTCAAGTTCCTTTTTCTCACCTTGTAGAAAACTACAGCTTTGAAATTTTGCACACGTTTAAATACACCTTTATTATTCTTGCTGACAGTTTTTCATACTACTAATCTAACATTTACATTTTCTAAAAAGGTTGTTTTTATAATACCATTTTTAATCAACTTTTTTGAACTGTTAGCCTCATTATCTTAAGACTGAAAAAGATTACACGTCCAAAAACTGTAAATAGGTGTACTAATATACCAAATAGGTCCTCATAAAATCTCATCCCTCCAAGTTGAATGGTTCTCATGAAAAGGGAACATAAAGTTAAAAAAAATCTGATTTACGGAAAACGTGCATTAAAAGCGGCCTATCTTGTTTTGGTACACCCCTGCACCATATGAGTGGTCATCTGGATTTTCTTCTTTATTCTCAGCTTTGTTTACTGTAATTTCATCGATGTCGACTAAACTGATCAAAGTATTCACCCCCCAATTCAATACCAAGAAATTTAAAATCGTTAACGCTTCCAACAACACCTTCATTAAAAGTAAAAACACTCTCATATACACGTAACTTAAGAGTTTCTAAACTCCCAAAAATATTATTTGGGATCCTAGTGTAAATAATATTGTTAAAAAATTCGTTGGGGTTTTGTGTCATACTGTGCAAATGTTTAGCAACAACAAAGAATCTGCTAAATCTTTAAACAAAGGCTTAACAAGTTCAACAATGGCAGGTGGTGCTGGGTTTTTATCAGAATACGAGGGGTGGCAATTAAATAACGAGACTAATACTACTTCAGAAGTGCGCATGCGCTACATTCGTACGACCGACAGCTGTGTAGCGTGAAGCCTTCTCTTTTAATTGCTGCCATTCCAGTTTCCGTAGACATATTAATATGGACGTAGCCTGCATTTGAATAACATCATTTTTTTGTTTTGCCGAAAAAATGGTAAGTGTTTTATTAGAGCAAAGAATTGTGAAATTTCAGATGAAACCTGGAAAAACCGCCACTGAAACTTATCTTTTATTAAAAAACGTATATGGCTATGAATTTTTATCACGTGCGCGGGCTTTTGAGTGGTTTAAGCGTTTCCAAGGTAGCCGAGAAGACGTTGAAGATGATGTTCGCTCGGATCTTGTTTTTTCAATATTCATGGGATTGTGTGCCTTCACTGGATTCCTGAAGATCAAACTATTAATCAACTTTGCTACCTTGAGGTTCTTGCTCAATTCCGTGAAAAAATAAGAAAAAACGACCTGCATTGTGGAAGAATAATTCATGGGTTCTTCATCAGGACAACGCCCCGGCTCAAATTGAAGGTCTGTCAAGACGTTTCTAGCCAAGTATAACATCCCACTGTTAGACCATTCGCCTTATTCGCCTGACTTGGCACCATGTGACTTTTATCTGTTCCCCAAGATTTGAATTAAAAGGAACAAGATTTCAGACCGTTGCAGCTGTGAAAGAAAAAGCGGCACGCATCTTAAAAGAGCTCACAGAAGACATCCAGCACTGTTTCGAACAATGGAAAATTCGCATGGAGCGCTGTAGGGATTGAGGAGGGGAGTATTTTGAAGGGGATAACTAAATATGTATAAATTTAAAATAAAATATTTTACAGTATTAGTCTCGTTATTTAATAGCAACACCTCGTAATTTACATTCGGTATTTTTGCTTTATTATACCTTCACTAAGTTTTTCTATCGCTAGGTCATAGTTGAAATAAAGGAAAATGAATAGTCTTAGTATTACGTTCTCTCTCTCTCTCTCTCTCTCTCTCTTTCTCTTGTTTCCTGTTTAGCCTCCGGTAACTACCGTTTAGATAATTCTTCAGAGGATGAATGAGGATGATATGTATGAGTGTAAATGAAGTGTAGTCTTGTACATTCTCAGTTCGACCATTCCTGAGATGTGTGGTTAATTGAAACCCAACCACCAAAGAACACCGGTATCCACGATCTAGTATTCAAATCCGTGTAAAAACAACTGGCTTTACTAGGACTTGAACGCTGGAACTCTCGACTTCCAAATCAGCTGATTTGGGAAGACGCGTTAACTAGACCAACCCGGTGGGTTAGTATTACGTTCTAAGTAGCAGCTGTGACACGTAAAAAAAATGAGTTTCTTTTATATTTAGAATTTTTTTGGACATAATATAAGTTAATTCATTAACTTATATTATGAATTATAAATTTAAACTATCAAAAATTGAAAAAAACTGAAAATTGGCTTTTCTCAACCAAAATCGTCGTTTCTGCTGCTCCCCTTCTCAACATTTAATCAAGAACATCGAACTGGTATAAGAGAGGTTAAGGTAAGAAGAAGTGTGTCTTCTAAAAAGTTAATCTAAAGATGGTTTCTATATTTTGATCAAGGAAACTAAAGCGGAAGAAAAAGACGTTTCCACCCTTACAGAAAAACAACATTAACAATTTATTGTTGACACGATCACACACACACACGTGTGTGTGTGTGATCCTACACCATATGTCATCCATACCTTTTGAATTTTATTTCAATTACAAATCTGACCGGAACAATATTCTTCGTGTAATTTTAAGTGTAAATCAAGAGGTTGGTCATTTCTATAACAAAAAGGAAGCATTATTGATTATATTTATTGAAATCAACTATATCAACCACTGTAACAAAGTTATTCCATCTCTAACTTTACTTGAAGATTCTCGGCTAGAAAGTTACGGGTTAAAGCCCTACTCAGGCCTGCCTTTTTTTACTCGCTACAAAAAATTAATTTCTCTACATAAAAATGGTTTGGGTAGCCTCAGTCAGGGATATGGCTGTTAATTATTGGAAAAAGAATAAATAAATATATAAAGTCGAAATTTAACAACTGATTTGGAGTTTTTCCAGCCTTCTTATAAAAGTTTATCGAATAAAGCACAATATTATTACTGTGTTATCTGTAAAAGATGTAATATTTCCATCGATAATCAAACACAGGCCCCAAACGTTTTATGATGTACCATATATCAATAAGTTCAAGTTACTAATAAGATAGGTACTGCTACTTCTAGATGATTCTGTAAATCAACCATTAAACTAATAAACATTACAAACAGAAAAACTGATTAATTTTAGTTAATCATTTAATTATATACAACCAACACCAAAGTCACGAACCTTTTCCCAAACCAGACCACAAAAAACACCAAAAACACCTTTAAAAATTCTGGGAAAACTTATCAGTGATTTTTCTTCACAATTTTAATGTTTTATATAAATCACTGTTTAGATCAGGATTTCCAAAGAAAAAAAAACTATATACGCTAGTTGTTTACTAATTTTTTTTTCTCGGCACCCTTGCTTATTTTCCCAAGAGCCCTATGTTAAATTCTAACAAGTACATTTTGCGAAACAATCAATAACTTTTTGCAAGGGTTGGGTAAAAATAAATAAAATAAATTTAGATTATAAAAAAATATATATATATTTTACAGAACAAATTCAACTAATTAAAATTGAAGATAAAAAAAAAATTTTTAAATTTCACGGCGCCCCTGCAAGGAAGTGGCAGTTCCTTAGGGGCCAAGGCGCGCATTTTGGGAACTATTAATTCAACACGCGATGTGAAATGGTCCTCACAAGAATTTTCATTTCGGTTGGTTACTGATTAAAAGTATCTGAATACTTTTATTCAAGTTACATATCTACACATTTCGATAAACAAATTACGATATTATATCCTACAGCGAGATATATCTTTACATTTTTATCTTCTTTAAGTCTTCTATCACTGATGGAACTGTCAAAGGATATTTTTATTTAATATTAGTAACTTAGGAGATCATGGCGTGTTAATGGTACTCCCTTATTAGCACTTTTTTTTATATAAGTACAACTAGGTGTAAGTCTTGAATCTGTGTATTCTAAATAGTTTTATCAAATCTGTTTATCTAATCACATACTCTAGCAAACAAAGTGCAAAAAAAAAATTTCGTTTCAGTCAAAAATATTTACACAAGATTGATCTTATGCTTTTGTTGGTTTTTTAAAATATCTACCTTTTTATTAATTTGAACTCATTTAAACCATTCATTACAATTAATAATTAACTGAATGTTTAAGAACCAGCATATTAATTGGTTTTCTATCGATGCAATACATTAAATCCATTAAAAAAAATATAACAAAATGCTGAGTTAAGTTTCAGTTAACATGAAACCAGAAATGATACGAATACTTAAATTAAACAATCTCATACAAGACAATTTAGTATCAATCAGTGGCGGCTCGCGTACAGGCTCTGTGGAACTGCAGCACCACCTATTTCCAATTGATATTATCGATAACATTTAATATAATTAGCCCTTTTTTCTTTAATTCTTTATTTATAGTTGTACAATATATAATTCTTAAGCTTAATATCAGCAGCCATCCCCCAGTTTATGAAAAAGATACAAAAATCTTTGTATGGAACTGTGCGCTTCACAGTTACAGCGGCGTGGTTTTAGGCTGTTGTGCGCATGCGCACATAGGAAACTGCACGAGAGCCTGCGAGGGAGAGAGAGCACTGTCGCTCCCGCTATGCCGACCCTGTTGTGCTGGTGGAAGATAGTTTTTTTTTTACTCCGCGTGTGCATGGAACGTTCCTTGTTCGTTCCCTTTTCTAGTTTAGTCGGTGGAAGGAATATGAAAGTGGTTTAGTTGTTTTTTCAGTAGTGATCAGAAAATGGCGGAAAGCAAGGGCTCTCTGATTGCCAAATCTCTCCAAAAACACGCGTCTGAAAGCACGCTTAAAAGAGAAGGTAATTAGTAAAAACGAATTATGTATTTGTTTCTGTGTACATAGAAATTTAAATTAAGGACCATTAGACATTTAAGTGGACATTTTATTAAGTTATTATATAATAATACTAAAAAATATTATCTGTATTGATTTTATTATTTATTCGGTTAAACCGAGTACCATATTCTTGAATGTGATAAAGTGTAGAATTAGATTATTATCCTGTTTCAAAATATTCTATTTGATTCATTTTTTTCAGTTCTTTTATCTTAAAGAAAACTTTAACAATGGCCTTGAAAATGCTTAGAAAAATATTTTCTGGAGTAGCACCCCCACTAATTTTAGCTACGAACCGCCACTGCTATCAATTTCGCTTGCAACTGCGGTATGAGCGAATAACTTTCTCATGAACAATTTATACACCTCCGCGGAAAATAATTGTTTTTATTCTTGTAATAAAACACTGAAAAACGGCATCGAAGGACCTACCAAAAGAGTTTTTTCATGCAGAATTGTCATAAGCCTACCACCCACCAGTTTCACGGTTCTTAAGCTCCTTGAGCTTAAGAACCGATACTATACGTACCCACACAACCAGAATTTCCTGAGATGTTTACACGATCGAGTCTATGAAAATTCATAAAATTTAAATTACCGCAGATCATTCACATCTCTTTGAATGTACTTACATAATTATAAAAAGACCACTTTTAATCTATTATTACCTGGAAATGCCAACTGAATATATAAATAATTAGTAATAACATAGAAGTTACTCTAAATTCTGATTTATTGTTAACATTTTTTTAATATTATGAAAAAACAAAATTTATCTGAATTAAGGTAAAGGTCGTCCTCCGTTAATCTCTAACAAATCGGTCTATCGTTATTACCCCACAATTTATATTACATTTATTACTGCGAGTATAAAGGACTGTATTAACGGAATTTATAACTCAATTACTCGTTCATTCCTGTCTAAGTTTAAGATAATCCCCACCAAGGGCAACTATGATTATTACTTTAGATTTTAACAAGCGTGATCATACTTGTCTGATTACATCATCGCACTACGGGTACTATTATTTGGATTGTTTGATATTTATTTTTTATATTATATCAGTACATCATAGTTATTCGAGCAGTGCTGTACTGTTATTGTCACCGTTGTAGTATTGTGTAATTGGTAGTCCGGGTCTGACAGTAAAGATCGACGAGTCCCTATTCGTAAGGAGGAACAACGTTGGCAGCAGAGTTCCTCAGGAACAGTGCATATTCGGACGGCTACAACGTGAAATGGGGAAATGTTTCTTGTTCGCAGTAGGTAATCGTTCTGAAAATAAATTATTGCTGATTATAACAAAGCACATTCCACCGGGTTCAATAATTATTTCTACTCAAACAATGGTGTTTGCAATTTGAACAATAATTATGTGCACAGTACTGTAAATCATTCGGAGAATTTTACTAATTCACTATCAGGGGGGACAACCAAAAATAAAAATCGCCTTAAATCAGGCTTAGCATGACAATTTCTAGACAGCTGCATGTGCAAATTCTTATGGCGGCAAAATGTGAAAACGGAAGGCTTTAATGTGTTTCAAACAATTCTGGAATATATTACTGCTTTTTCATAAAATAAATATTTCTGTTCATATGTAAGTACGTAATGTTTCAGATATTATTAACTTAGTTTCAGCTTTTATTAATTTGTATTTAATCATTTCAATTTGCAAATTTTTTTTTTGAAATTTCAATTTTTCATTTTTTTTTCAAAAAAGTTTGGAAATCATTTTGCGCATTAATTTATATGCACATGTTTTGTTATTTTCTTTAGATGTAAATTAACAATCTAAGAATATTTTTCTCTAAATGCTAGTGCAATTTTCTGCCAGATATAAAGTAAACGGGGGGGAAGGGATAACGGAGGTCAACCAAGGAAAATGTTTAATAGAAAGAAATTGATTTACATCATAATACAAAACTGGAAGATTTTTAAATCAAGAATCTCTTTTACATTAATTTTACATTAATTTTAAGGAAATTAATCTAACTTACAGCATGATTTCCAGTGAATATTTATTTCCTTAAGACAGTTCTTCGGAAATTTTCAATTTTTTTTTTAAATAGTAATAATAGTATCACCTTTAATAATTATTTTCGTCTTGGAAGATAGTTTCATAAAGAGCAGCCTTGAATTAAGCCAAGCTACATTATAGCGTATACTATTATTATTTATGTCACATAACGGAAATGATGCAACAAACTTTAAATGTTTTACGCACTTCACTTTGCACATTTACGTCGTTGTTTATAAAATGAGATGATGCTTCTTTTTAACAAATATTTTTTTATACTTAGAGAAGTTTTTACTATAATAGTATAAGACAATGAATGAAAAATTGAATCATCATTATTATTTAAATAAGAAGGGAAAACCTTTTTTAAAAGCCGAAACCCTAGTGATTAACAGTTGAAAACTATCATTCTAGTCTCATTGTATATATTATAATGAGTTAGAAGATTAATACTTAGCTTCATAATAACGATGAAAAAACAAATGTAATCTTAAATTATTCTCCGACTAATGTTCTGTTAAATTACAAAATTTCAGTTTTTGAAATCTCTTTAAAAAAACTGATAAAAAAATTATCTCTTTTTTAACTTAACTTGGAATTTACAGTAATGTGAAACACCTGAGGAAATGTTTTTAATAAATAGCCTATTAGTTTCATAACAACTAATATTTCCTTACTGGCCACACGAAACATTAGAATCTGGATGAACCTTTTCGGACAAGTAATAACAATATCAATTAGAGACAGGTAGTTTAAAAATTAAATATGCTTACATCTTTGTTTTAATGTACTACTAAAAATGATTCTTAACTTTTTTGTGAAGAAATTTAAGATTTTATTTTAGAAAACAAACTCAAAAAATAAATTAATTTGTGAAAAAACTTTCCCAATTCAAAATTATTGCAGATTTTTAAAAATGATAATTTTTTTTGCTATTTTTAATTTAGTGCAGTAATAATAAATAAATTTTTATGCACGCCCTCAAATTTTTGTTTTCAAACTAAAAACTATTAATATTTAAAAGTGATGTTTACAATTTAATTTAGTATTTTAGTCGTAAAATAATGCATTTTTGAAATTTAGCAAAAATTTCTACGATTTTAAGAAATTATTTGTTTTTATTAAATTATTTTAATATACAGTATAGTAATACTATAATAAAATTACATCACTCAACTTCAAAGTATGTAAAGTTAAATGAAAAACCAGCTCAATATAATATAATCAGCTGTTTTAATGAATTTAGGTTTCGCTGTTGAAAGAAAGAGTTGCATTTAGTTAAAAGAGTGCAGTAAATACTATTTGAAAAAATAAGTCTGAAGAAGTTTTAGGAGAAATAAGTAATATCACATGACTGGATTTTTTCTACAATTTTTTTTACATTGACTATTTTTACAAAAGTATTATATTTTCAACCTCAATTATTGATTTTTTCTGAATACTGTTACACTCATATTACCATAGAAAATAGTGAATTTATTTTAAGCTAAATTAAAAATATTGGTGCATTATTTGAAAGACTTAAAAAATAAAATAAAACTTTTCGTAATATATACAGTTACTGAAATACTCGGAATTAATATTGGTCAGCCGCTGAAAAGGTTTGCTGCATCTACCAATCCCCATGCAGAAAACTTTAACTAGAATTTTTCCTGAAGTGCTTTGCTCACTATATTCAAGCCTTTTAGCAAAAAATTTCTTTCCTCATTACTTTGCAAAAGATTAGGGAAAATTCGTCATATTTACTGAATTTTCTTTCCTTCATATTAATACAAGAATATAAAACAAATTTTTTATCAAAGCGCGAAATTTACTTAAAAAGTTTCCTTATAAGTGCATTATCAATCGATAATTTTTTAACATTTCTGATATTTTATTTTTTTTGTCTTCACTCATTTGACTGGTTTGATGCAGCTATCCAAGATTCCCTATCTAGTGCTAGTCGTTTCATTTCAGTATACCCTCTACATCCTACATCCCTAACAATTTGTTTTACATATTACCTCCGGAATATTTTACCAAGGAAGGCGCCTCCATCATTGCTATATGAAAATGCAGAGAGCCACATTTTCTTGGAAAAAAAAGCAGCTGTAGCTTTCTATTGCTTTCAGCTGCGCAGTACTCAGAGGACTGAGTGATGTTGATATGGCCGTTTAAGTCATTCTGACTCACGCCCTTAACAACTACTGAAAGAGCTGCTGCCCTCTTTCAGGAATCATTCCTTAGTCTGGCTCTCAACAGACACCTCTCCGATATGGTTGCACTTTCGGTCCAGCTACTCTGTATCACTGAGCACTCAAGCCCCCTCACCAACGGCAAGGTCTCATGATTCATAGAGGAGGATTTTATTTGTTTTTTTCAAATTGTGGTGGTTTCAAAAATTGTTATACATATTAGTTGTAAAGTAAATAGTCAATAGAGACCCAAATATAATCACAAAAAAGTTATATCTGTTTATCTTTTTAGTAATTATATTTAATACAGTACAATTTTGTTGATAAAAACGTTTTTTGTGAGAGGTCAAATCTTTTACAAAGAATTTTGTTTTTTCTCATTCGTTCTTATAATATTGGATAATGTTTAAGGCAAACACGTAATTTGATCAAGGAGGTCAAACAGAACCAAAATATTTTTTTGGGGATCCAAACGGGAACTCCCTTGGCTAAATGACGTTTTTATCATAAAAATTTTATTGTATTTGTGAGTGCAACTGCTAAAAAATAAAATTTTTAATAAAAAACATTTGGGTCGCAATTGACCACTTGCTAGACAAGTAATTCATAAAAAGTTTTTAATAATAGCCACAATTTAAAAGGTAAAGTTTCAGAAATTATAAAATATCCTAAAAAAGAATAATCCATTTTACGATGATTCACTTATAAGGAAATCTTCAAGAAAATTTTGTATTTTAATACAAAATCTGCTTAATGAAAGAAGAAAACTAATATAATGAGAATTTGAGTACCACCTTACCCTTGTAGGTAAGAATGCAAATGGATAATTTTGTACTTGTTTTCTTAGGCAACGTTTGAGATCCGCTTAAAGAATTTCAGCTATATCTTAACTGTTTTTTGACCGATTTGAACAAATGAGATGTAATTAAGTTAAAATTAAAAGGCTTAATATTTTATCTAATAAAACATAATATGACGAAACTAATATTTTCGAAACTATTAACGTTAAAAACTTACGGCAGCTATTTTTTAATTTCCAAACATTTATTTTTTAGATGTCACTGGGTACATATACAACAAATTTCATTAAAATATCTCAATTCATACTTAAGTTATAAATATTTATTTAAAAATTACAAAATGGAGGAGAGACGGAAAAAGTAGCAATATAGGGGGGCATTTGTTCAAACAATTTTTTTAATTTATTTTGAGAGCCTGAATCGGTCGCCAAAGTTTAAGCAACACCTAGGTACACTCTGTATACCTGTTGTCGGGGGGCATATGGTACCGTAATGCCCCCTTGTCCGATTTAGGAGAAAATCAGGTCAAAGCTAGGATACGTATAGCCAAATATTAACTTTTTGCTCAATGCCTTTTCGAGATACATGGCAAAAACTGTTTAGGAATAAAGTTGAATAACCTCCCTAAATCCGACTGAATTAAAATTTGGCATTTTAAATAAATAAACAAATATTTTCATTATAATACAGTCAACTTTCTACGATCACAATATAAAAAATCAGAATGATGAACACTATCTCTCCCTTTTTTAATTTTATCCAAAATTAAATCCATCAATGACCATATATAGAAATTTTTTGAGCCATTATCGAACGATTTATGTTGAGCTAGTCCGAAGATATTAATCAATATACAGGCCAACACACGTGCATATACGCATACATCTTCTAGAAATTTCTTTTGTTTTTTTAGATTTTTTGAACTCAGGTGGTCTTGAAATTTTGTCATTCATCAAAATACAACTCGAAATTTTTGATCGATCTAATAATTATACTTTTCCTTTATAGCTACCTCATAGGAGGAATAGAGAGCTATAGCCGAGAAAGTAATAATCTCATCGAAGTGAATAGCCCTGCTCAAAGTTAAAGAATGATCTTTAAGGTTCAATTTTTAATGCAAAACCTTTTATCGAATCCATTTTAAGTAAAGAAATGACAACAAATTATTTCAAAAGAAGAGGAGAAATTCATAAACAAAAATGTATCATCTAAACAAAATTTTTCTGAAAATGTTAATAGTTAATAAAAGGTTTTGTTATAATGTATTTAAAAAATAAAATTATACAAAAACAACTCGACATAGTAAAAAATGTTTAGACCTAATTCAAGAGATACTGGAAACATTATGTGATTTAATAGTCGTATAAAATGGACCTTGAATGAAAGCACGGTAAAACCAATGTTTTTCAGTGAGACAATCAGAGCCAATGTAGAAAATTCTGAGTATGATAGAATGTACACTTCTTTGGCCTAAGGAAATAATAAATATTATTTATGAATAATAAGTATTAATAATTGTAGACGTATCAAGCTTTAAAAAATCCTCTTAATTGCTAGTTTCATAACGTTACAAAATAGGATAGATAATAAATTAAGTTGTTTAATCTCACGTAAAAGGAAATAAAACTGCTAAGTTCACAAAATTGATCAATCTGCAATCAGTAATCTCTGTGTGTGTGTGTGTGAAAATTTTTGAAAAAATCATTAAGTTGAAATTCATCTAATAACTCTATAAAATAAAATCAGATTTATCTTTTTGTTAGCTAATTGATTTCTCTTATTTTTAATTTGAATCATACAAAATTAACAGAGAATATTTGAAATGAGCTCACCTATAATTAGAAATGTTTATATTGTTAAAAAAGTTAATAATTATAGATAACATCTTTTCATTTTTAAATCGATCAATGAAGTTGATGCAATACAACTGAATGTTTTAGTTTGAAACTTGTTCGGTTTAAGTTAACCTATGTACACAACAATTATGAATACGACTGGAATAATTATTAATGATAGACCAAGTAAATTATTTGAACTTCATGAATAAGTAGGACAAGGTTATTTACATAAAATAAACAACATGAATTATTATCATGTTTAATTCATAAAACTGAGCTGAATGAACTTTTTTTGTTATATTATCGTTAAGTACGAATTACGCGTTGATTATACAAGTATATATTTTGTGATTCTAAATTTTATAAGAACAATATTTATTCTTTTCTTATAAACAAGAAACAGAACAGAGCAGTACGTGTCGGTCATTGACATCGTATTCTAAGAATTATTTCTTTCGTCCGTTGAATCGTACTGATTATCCGTCAAATAAGCAACGAATAAAATAAATAAATAAAACACAAGAAAT
The DNA here is from genome assembly GCF_047948215.1 of Lycorma delicatula. Taxonomy (NCBI): domain Eukaryota; kingdom Metazoa; phylum Arthropoda; class Insecta; order Hemiptera; family Fulgoridae; genus Lycorma; species Lycorma delicatula. The sequence continues at coordinate 117,417,906 of NC_134456.1, forward strand.
GGATAGCATAATAATTTCACGTCCGACTCTATCACCAAGGGACCGGATTGACAAGCAAAACGAATTGACCTCTGGTGTTCTGTGTTATGGCTGTTGTAAGTAATATGTGTTTGTGTGAGCGCACATGAACGCGTGTTTTATGGGGCAACTGGGAGGGAGAAAAGATGTCCTTGGTAAGGTCGAACAGGCGAACAGGCTGGGCGGACAATGCTGCCAACAACTTGGTAAAAATTTACCTGCATATAATTTCATCGGTACTATGCTATTATTGTGCTGTTTAGTTTTTCTTTATTTCATTCATTATTTATACATTCATACAGAGTAATCTATTTTATTGAATGAACAAAATATGCATTCACTTACTTCTCGTAGTTATTAAAGTAACTAGGTTTTATAAAACTTTAATTCAAGTAACTGAAACAGTTTAATATTAAAAAGTAAATAAAATTAATACCTGTTAAGGATAACAACAGTTACTTATTACTTTAATCCATAAAAATTCCCTCCTCCCTCCCATCCACCTTCACAACCGTAGTTCATTCTTTCTCGTACTCTCTTATTCTTTCTCTCTCTCTCACACACCTCTCTCACTCTGTCCCTTAAGCACGTGCGCATAAATATACAAATATACCAACGCAAGTCTTTAATAACAAAATTAAATTGCTTAGTAACACGCGTTTAAAAAATGTTCTTATTTTCGATGCATTTTCCCAAACTCTCAGATATAAAGTTTCCTACAGATTTGTTGTGATATAAATAACGCATACTTTACAGTGAGAAATAACTTTTATTTGTTTAAAATTCAACTGCATTCGTATTCCTATCCGATTTTCAAGCTACCTTCAATTTTTATCATATTATCTGACTATGAAAAGAAAAGTATTATTGAAATCAAAGTTTGAACTGCTTGAAATTAGTGAAAACAAACCTAATTTAAAAAGACTTTCTTTATTTATTAACCAATTCCCGTTTTTGTTCCATTTCACTTCTATTTTTTTCTGCTGATACAGTTCTGAGTTTGATTATTAAAATTTAAAAAATTCTCAAAATTTGAACTACTTGAAACATAAATAAATATATAGAATTTTAAAATATTTTAGAAGTTAATAATCTCTTATCCTTTTTTCATTTTCTACTATGGTAGACTGTATTTCATATTAACTCTAATTTCAAATATTAACTTAATTTAATTTTTCTGAATCATCCGCAAGTTTCCTACGTAAAAAAAGAAATAAAATGAGTTGACACGTATATATGGGAGCGTTAAAAGTAAAATTATAATTTGAATTACCGATCAAAATAAAAAAAAAAGAAGTGAAATCTTCCACACTGAATGATGCTATGGAACAAGCTTTAACTTGTTTCAACATTAGTTAGCAGTGTACGGCGTTGCTCATTTTACAATTGTGAATATGTAGAAATGCATTCAAGCGTGGACAACCTATTTTTATTAAATTTCTTAGGAAAGGTGTGAAACCATCAGAGATTCTTGAAAGACTATTCTTGAGTTAACAAGCATATTCAAAATAATTATCGGATTATAGCGCGAATATTATTTCTATATCAAATATTGGTAGTAAGGATAGCATTAACAGAAATCAATTTCAGTATCGAAAAATATACGCACGTTGTATTTCTTTAATTCTAATACAAGCAGACGCTATTGCAGGTGGCTCGTTCGCTACTAGCATGATACGAAGAGGGAGATGCGTTTTTATAGCCTCTTTTCATTAACGATTAAAACTGGGTACATCATTTTACTCATGAAAGCAAAATAATATCGATTCATTGGCCACATCCTTCATTTATAAATCCAAAAATAGTTATTTCAGTAGGAAAAATCACGGAAGCATTATTTTGAGACATGAAAGAAGTTTACACATCGATTTCTTAACAGGTCAATAAAATGTAAACGGAGTATTATTTTAAATTATCTAAACGACCCAGTAAAAACAGTCACGTGAAACAAAAGTAATAAAAACCCAGTATTTTGTTTTTTTACACAATAACGCATGTCAAATGTTCGGAAACAATTCGAAATTTAAAGTGGACTATTCTCATTCAACTATGCTGTAGTCCGGACCTGGCTGTCCTATAAGTTCTAAAAATATAATTATATTTAAATATAAATTTAAATATAATTATATTTAAGTTCCTTAAAAACTATTTAGCGGAGACGAAGTTTCGATCAAATTAAGACTTCATAGAAGCGAAATGGGTAAGTTTGCTGCCAGAAGAAATTTTTCCTTGAGAAATATGAAAGTTACAGGAGAAATAGGCGCAATGTTTTGAAAAGAAAGAAGATTATATTAAAAATTTACTTACGTAAATTAATCTTTTTATGATACTTTTTGAATATATAATTTAAAATTGAACGCTTCTGTTATAAATTGGTTATTAGAGAAGAATATAAAATAGGTTTACGTGTTAGTTTCTTGTTGATGAAAGGTTTAATTTTATTTTCAACTAAAATTTAAATTAATCCTTTTAGAAAATTACAAAATTCATTAATATCACTAGTTACGTTATAATTTTGACGATGAATTTAACGTTTAACTTGAGATTTCTTAATAAAGATAAGAAATCGAGGGTATTTTTTTCACTTCCAGTTAACTTAAGTAAAATGATTCCTTTATCTCAAAGAATAATTATTAAAAGAAATAACTTATTTTCACTACTTTTAAAGTAAGTTTTTTTACTCAGTTTATACACGAACATATAAATTTTTTCTTACAATCATTCTGACATATCTTTTACTTGAAAATTGACCGAACTGAAAAATCGTTGCCCAAGCATTAACCAGATTAGGTAAGAATGAGGAGAATGGTGCATATTTACATATTTCACACGGCATAAAATGGGTAAATTAAAAAAAATCTGGTGTGGACACCACACGTACGCCTATTAAATTACATATACACATTTTTTGCTGCACTTCATTTAAACTTATTTCGTTTGAAAGTGAGATACGATTCTTCAATTCTTTAATAAATTTGACAGTTACACAATTGCTAATATATTAGTTTTTATTAACATCAAATATTTATACAATTATTAATTCAACAATTTTAGAAATATTATTCTAAATTATAATTTTAATTAATATTAAATAATCTGATGTTTTACCGAACCTATTGCATATGCACATATGAAACAATGCCTATTAAATTACATATACACAATTTTAAAAGTACATAAAATTGTCTTTCACTAATAACTTTTGATTTTTTCATATTTACTTTTATTCTTATTGAAAAATTATTTGTGGTAAATTTTAATTTTGCAACCTCGGGTTAATAAATAAAGGGCGTTTCATAATGTTCTAAGGAGTTACAAAAATTCCGTACAAAAAAGTATTTCACTTACCTAAATGAAAGTTGTACGAGGTGATGCAGGGACTCAAACAGTTTTTGTTAAAATCTATAAATGTTCAATATGTGCACCCCTGGTGACACGGCACACATCAACACGAACGTCTAGCTCTTGCCAAACTCGTTCTAACATGTCATTTTCCATAGAGTTGATTGCATTGATTATGCGATCCTTTAGCTCAGCGATATCGTGCGGCATTGGTGGGATAAACACCTTATCTTTCACGTAACCCCAGAGAAAGAAATCACATGGCGTGAGGTCTGGTGATCTTGGTGGCCACAGCATAATGTGTTGGTCTTCTTCAGAAGCACGTCGTATCCAGCGCCGAGGTAATGTTGTGTTAAGGTACTGTCCAACCTCGTTATGAAAATGGGCAGGACAACCATTTTGCTGGAAAATGAAGTCGTTGAGTAGCTGAGGCATAAGCTATAATTGTAACGTATCCAGGTATATCATGCCGGTTACTGTCGTTTCCATAAAAAAGTACGGCCCATATACTGCTTCACGAGAGATCGCACAAAAACGTTTACTTTCGGAGAATCCCGAATGTGTTCCACATAAGCGTGTGGGTTTTCAGTTCCCCAAACTCGCACGTTATGACTTTCCCGCTAATATGGAAAGTAGCTTCATCGCTGAAAATTATCTTGTTTAGAAAACCTTCATCTAACATCTTTTTCTGTAACTGTAAACAAAATCGAGCCTACGTGTTTTATTTCCATCAGAAAGACGCTGTATTAATTGAAGATGGTACGGTTTACATAATAAACGTTTACGGAGAACTCTCCACACTGTTGTTTTCGGAATTCCTAATTCTCTGCCTGCAGCCGCAGTCGATTTTGACGGGCTGCGAATGAAACTTGCTCGCACACGTTCGACATTGACTTCTGAGGTTGATGGACGGCCAGTTGATTTTCGCTTGCACAAGCAACCAGTTTCATTGAATTGTTTATACCATGCACGAATTGAATTGTCACTTGGTGGCTCCTTATGAAATTTCAATCGAAACGCACATTGCACAGAAATTACTTTATATATTAGCGGCAGACTTTGACAAGTGAAATTCTAACACACAAAACGACTTCTCGGTTCCCGTGGCAGCCATTTTCACTACTGTCGACGCCTAGCGAGTTAATGGTTTACTAACTGCCTAATTTATCTGGAAAAATACTGTTTGAAGTACTGTTTCGTACAGTACTTGTTTTATTCTTATGAGTGAAATAGTGTTTTGTTAATGAATTTTCGAAACTCCGAAGAATATTATGAAACGCCCTGTATTAATAAGTCAATATATTTAAATTTAAAAAAAAACGTTAAAAACTAAAAAAAAGTTAATATAAAGGAGATGAGGTCTGATTCGAACCAATGTGCTCTCCCTTGTAAGATCCAAATATTTAATTAATCAAACTTTATTTGGATATAACTCTGGAACCAATGAAAATAACTACTACTTATGATAAATCGTTAAAAAACTCTCAATGCGGGCTTATTACTGCAATTAAGAAAAAGTCCAAAAGCCAAATATTTTGGGATTTTTGGATTTTTTAGACACTTTGGTTTAGTCGCTGCAATGAAAAGGGAGGAGCAAAACTAGATGTTACAACAGTCCTAAATCCAGAATTTTGAACATTCTACGGCTAATCGTTTTTGAGTTATGCGAGAAACGTACGAACAGATGTCACGCCGAAACCAGTCAAAATGGATTTATGGATGTTCAAAATGAATATTCGGTTGAAATCTGAAAACCGAAATTTTTCACGATTTACTTCCTTTACATGGTACAAGGAAGTAATTAGTTAAAAATATTTTTTTTTTTGAAGAGAAATTTCATAGTTTATAGAGATGTAATTGGAAAATAAAACAAGATCCAGCCTCTATATTTTTATTATTTTTATTAAGCTAGTCATTAACTTCAAACTACTCAGCAAAGACATATTAAGATTATTATGTGACGCAAAAAATTAATTATATACGTTATTGATTTGTATGTCTTGTATTTTATATTTTTCCAAAAAAAATCTTCGTAATGGTGTTGGGTAACAATTTTTTTATTTAATTCCAGTACTAAAAGTGAAAGTATTAATATTTTAACAAATAAATAAATTTCCAACAATTTTTATTAGGAGTACAGACCTTCAAAAAATTAGATTAGATGTAAGATATATATACGTAAATTTAAAAATTGGAACTGGGAAGAATTATAATTGGAAAGAAGGAAAGAGATAGAAATTTTCTAGACGGAAGTAAAAAATCAAATGTTCTTCAATTTTTATATTAATACACTTTTCTTAAATATATCCTTAGAGAGAAACTGTCAAGAAAGGAAAATGAAACGGCATCAAGACATTATCAAAGCTCTGATAACAAAACCTTATAAACAAAAAATTATATCAAACTAAATATTGTATTCACTAAAATCGAATTCATATCGTGTCCTAATTTTTTTTATTTTGAATGCATCCATAATTCTTTCTTTATTCTGCTTATTTTAGAATGACAAAAATATTTTATTATAGTTAACGGAAACATAGAAAACGTGTATATAAACGTATTTTCAGCAGGTTAAATAAAATAAAATGGATATTTCACGATTCATTAGTAATTAGACTGGTTTGAGGTTGTTCTCTCTTCCTTTCTGTTCTCTGCTAACTTTTTTAATTTCTATGTACTCGGTTATTAACTTATATATTCCAATTTTTGTGCTCTTTTCTTCTGTTCATCTCTCTATTATGAAACAGATTAAATCTGGGTGTCTTAGTTATTTGCATCCACATATACGAGTATATTTTTGTAATTCTTAGATTCACACTTGACATTAGCAAATTTATTTTCTGTACGAATCCCCTCATTGTTTAAGCTTGTTTTTATACTGATGTGGTCTTCATTCCTTTTATTTATGATCTATCTTTTAAGTTCAATGTATTTGCTACATCCTCACCCTCAATAACCTCTCTCTCTCTTTTCCTGTTTAGCCTCCGGTAACTATCGTTTAGATACTACTTCAGAGGATGAATGAGGATGATATTGTTTAAATGAAGTAAGTCTTGTACATTCTCAGTTCGACTATTCCTTTTCCTTTTTCTGTTACAGTGTTAACATGAATGCCTGAATTTATAAACAACTTGATTTTTTTTCTGTTTATATCCTTGTGAAAAGAAAATTTTGTATCACAACTTCTCGAATGAAATGCGTCATTAATTTACCCATTTATAAATATTTCTAAATATCAATATTGTCTAGTCTTTCAACCATCTCTTTTTATTTTTCTGATTTTCTGTACTTCACTCTTGTAGATCGTAATACATCATAGCAATTACAGAAATTAGTAATTTTGCTTTAATCCTTTGTGAATTTTAATCTTTAATCCTTTAAATGACCTATAATAGAAAAGAACTGACAAATTATTATCCTATCGGTTGAGTGAGTGATTTGCATTACCACCGATCAGCTTCGCAGCTGAAAGATCCTGATTAAAATCAAGTCAACCATATTTATTTTTAGATATTTTACAACCATTAGTATATTTGGGCCTTTCTCTCAAATTGCCTCTATTTACGTCGATCCTCCCAAAAATCTCCAATCCTTATAATCCTCAAATCAATTTTTACATATCGCACTAACTTCTTTTTAGTATATTTCTTTCATCACGCCTGGCATTTTTCAATAAAATACATTCTCATCCTTTTTATATGATCCAACCACAGAGTTCTTTGAAACATTATGAAAAAAGGTACAATTTCCTAATTGTTTATAAATGTTGCCATTACATGATTTATCGATTTCTTTCATTTACTGCTCCTTTAATCCTTCATTTAATCTTTCTCTAAAATATTATCGGTACATTCATGACGTATGAGCTGAAGCTAAACAGTTGTGTACCATGAGTAATAACTGCCTTATTAATGTTACATAAAATTTCAGTTTTACGTCAGAAAATAACTTAGATTTTTTTAGTTTAAGCTTGGCATAAATGAGCTCTATTACTGCCACTAATCTTTTACTTATTTACTTACGAATTTTATTTTCAACAATAATTATAGTCGCCATATAATTAAAGCTATAATTAAGTAAATTATAAATTTTAATTAGAATTATATCGGTGAGATTTGGTCGTGGGGGTTCAATTGTTGGTGTTATTTCAGAAATGTCAACCTGAATTTGGATAAGACCGAATGTAAGGCAACCTCTAAGACCGCACAATCAGTTATGATGAAAGTGTTAAATTAAGGAAATTAAAAAAAAAAAATTATTTAAACGTATATATTTTAAATGAACTTCGATTAGAAGATTTAATCGTGCAAGTCTATAAAAGAAATTAACTGATAAATTATTGTCGTTTGAATGAAAGAGTATTGTTAAGATAAGAATGAATAAAATTGTCTGAATGGATGAAACTTTGGCCACACTTCTCACTTCATAACACAGGATGTTGATCTATATACAATAAATATTTATTAAAGATAATAGCTTCCCGTGATTGTATTATCTGTATATAAAAACCATTATTATTTTAACTATTTTTATCGTTATTAATACGTATTACTATTAAATTAACAAGTCTAATACAGTATTAGGTCTTTATAAATTAATCTGTATTAGGCTACTGTCTACGATTTGACCTTCAATTACATTAAATAAACTAATTTACTAATAGAATTACATGTGAGAATATAACCAATAAAATAACACAGCATGCGCCCGCCCTGACACACACACTCATACACACACATACACACAACACATATACTTTCGTTTTAGAATACTTACTTTTTAAATTCTCAACTTCTTTGAGTAAAAAACTCAATGACTGTTTTACAATTTTATAGGAGGTAAAAATATATATAAAATAGGAGGTATTTTAAAATGACGTTAACTTTATTGAATGTATCCATCCCGTTGATCATTTCAACATAACACTTTTTTCAGTATATAAACTTAAACTAATTTTATTACGCAAGTTATAAGAAATTACACAGTCTTCGATCAGGTCGAAAAGAGTACTGCTTGTCTTCCCTTATAGACGAGATACAGGCGTTTGTCCTTAGAGCTAACCTTCAGCATCAACTAGTGTTCCTCTATATAATAGTATACGTTGTTGTCTGCTTCCCTCACAATATCCTGCGTAGTTGGTCTTAATTCAGGGAATAATTCTGGTTTCATTTACGGATAATATCATAAAAAACGAGTATATCATAAAATGTATGACTAACAGACTAATTAACGTATTTATTGTTTTTTTTATTACATCTTTTGTATTGTTAAATAAATAGTTTATGATAATTTGTTCTAAGTAAATATTAAAATTTTAGTTAATTTTTTTCACCTTCCCTAAAGTTATTTTTTCATCATCAGTTGAAGTAAATCCTTCATTATTAGGCACGCGGCATTAAGTTATTAGCATTAAAAGTTAAGAGAATTGAACATAAAGCAACGAATACTCAAATATGCAAATTAAATAATTAAAGCAACTGATTCCATATAACATGCTAATAGCCATAATACCCGCATGAAAGAGATTCAGAGCCAGAAAGACTAAAAAAAAAGGTGAAAAAGGACGTTAAGTAATTACACCATGCCTTTTGGGGGTGGTCATAGTTTATAGTAATTTGTGATGCATGTTGACTCGGGGTTGGTCTATGTGAAATGTGTCAAATGGTTGCTATCGCTTTCGATGAATTATGTTCAACAAAAAAAAAAATAAATAACTCAATTTATTCCTGAACAGTTCTTTTACCTATTTTTTTTAATAATTTATGTAAACAAGCTACTAAAATTAATTGTAGAAAATTGTAACATAATCTTATTTGTTGGCACGGCAACTTTACAGTAAATACCTGAACTGAAGCATGTCGATACGCTGACAAAGGTTTTAATTGAGATTCGGAACCGCATGTCGATTTTGAATGAATAAAAACAAAACACGTAGAATTTTCTCCTGATGTTGAGAGACCAACCCACTTGTAACTTGTAATTCGTTCGTGAAATTACAAACCGATAAATGTTAATAGTTCTAGTAGTTTATTTTGTAAATGCTTACGCGTCGAAAAGGTTAACAAGATCGCATATTTGGAAGTGACAGTGGGCTCGCTTATTAAATGGAATTTCCAGATACATTATTCATACCTGAAATTAAAATTTCTAGTGTTCAGACTACATAAAATAAAATGAATAAAGGACAACCGCATAGTCAGAATAATTTATTTTACTTACCGACGTACATTAACAACGAACGGTACTTTTACTAGTAGATCGTTTAATACTAAGTGTAGCCAGTGCATATAAATCATTATTTACCGACAGAAAAGTTAAATTAATTTGTTGGTTTATATTCTGTCTAAGTCTTCTTTAGTATGTGATGCGTGTTAAGCACTCGATGCACAAGAGACACTAATACAGTTGCTTTTTCTGAGAATAATGATGTTCACTATACTGCGTGAACCGACTAAGTGTCATTTGTAGAGATAAACGTGTGTTTGGGATGCCGTCTTGCAACAGTGGCCTATGTTTAGTTCAGTGAAGGAACGGGGATAACTTAATTCCTTATATTTATTACTAAGTCTGACATGGAAGTCTTGTTAATTTGGGAATGGTTGCACTAATTTCTGGATCGGCTTTAATTTATCTCGTTATAGATTGCCTACTACTTTATGTTTATGGCACTTAGATAGAATAAATACACTAAATAAATTAACGACCGACAGAAATAAATGAAGTCGTAACAAAAGCTTTTCGTAAATTTATTTAAGACAGCTACCTTAAGTATCTTAATGTGATAAAACCTTAATACAAACTAAGATAGCTATATTTTAAATCATTAAATTAATAATACGAATATTAATATAAATATTAAATTAACGTATAATATTAAATACTCGTATTACGTATTTAATGTAAATGTTAAATTGATATTTAATAATAAATATTTAAATAAATAACACTTAACACAAATAATACTGATGTATTTACATCACAAAAAATTCCTTTTAATTTATGTATGACCTCATTCTCAGTTTTTTACTTCATTGTACGAAGTAAAGGAAGAACTGCGATCGCGAAAAATGTAGTTTTTCGGATTTCAACGGAAATATCCATTTTGACCATCCCTGAATCCATTTTGACTAGTTTCGGCGTGACGTCTGTATGTACGTATGTATCTCGCAAAACGATTTGCCGTAGAATGTTGAAATTTTGGATTTAGGATTGTTGTAACATCTAGTTGTGCACCTCCCCTTTTGATTACAATCGACTGAACCAAAAGTGCCCAAAAAATCCCAAAAGATTTGGATTTTTTACTTTTTCTTAACTGCAGTAATAAGCTCTCATTGAGAGTTTTTCAACAATATGTCATAATAAGTGATACTTATTTTCTTTGATTCTAGAGTTATAGCTAAATAAAATTTTAATTAATGAAATATTTGGATCTTACAAGGGGAAGGCACATCGGTAAGAATCTGACTTCATTCGTTTTTCTTTTTTTTATTGAAATATATTGATTTATTAATATATTGTTAATTTATTAGTAATTATTAATATATAAATTAATATATTTATACTTTATTCAATCATAATTAAGCATCTTGTAGTTGATTACATAAATATAAATAAAACTTACTAGATATTTTTTATTTCAAGTACAGACCTTTAAAAAGAAGATATTTAAGTTTTCCTTTATTGCCCAAGAACAAGATTAAATTTCTGTGCTAATTAAAGTATAAAGACTAATGTAGAATATAATATTGGAAATTACATAAGAGAAGAATTCTACATAATATTAATAAAAATATAATTATTTTATAGTTATAAGAGTAAGAAAAATTAACATCTTTGACACAAATTGTAATATTAACTTTTAAATTGTTTTAAATTAAATATTTTACATTTCTATAAAAAAGAAAAGTTTTTTCATACTTTTTTACGCATTTCTTTTCTACTATTTTAAATTGCTTATGATTAGTCATATCAACTAGAACTTCTTTCTTATTATGTTACCGTAAGGTTTTTTCTGAACTAATAGCCCAAGGCCTAGCTTTGCTTTTATTGGGGCACATGATGGTGCAGATATTTTAATAGCCCATAAAATGTATTAACAGTAATATTATTTTTTTAATAGTTATTCTTACATTTAAATGTTATTTAATACACGTATGTGTGTATGGTATAGGTATTTTAAGTATACTTTTTATCAAAATATACTTCAAAATACGTATACGTCATAAAATTTAAGTACGAGTAAATGAATTGATCAATTACCTCAACCTTAAATATAGTATATTTTTCGAAAAAAAATTTGTTTAATTTTTAAGTCACTAATATAAAATTCAAACTAAGTTTAGTTACATTAAGTAAACTTTAGCCTTTCAAACTTTCCTATTACACGGTCAATAATTGTACGAACCGTTTGTTTTTACAATCAGTTTTGATCACCAACTTGGCTGGACGTAGGTATTTCCCTCTGTTAACCACTCCAGTTTAACCACTTCAGTTTTTCTTTAACAAAATAAATTCTTTATTAGTTGTTAATAGTCAAAATTAAACGTAACATTTTATTTAATATATAATGTTAATTATTATAGATTATTCTAAGCCCCGATAGTGGTTTTAATAACTTACAGAAAGCCACTTACTAATTGGAGAATAACTTTAATGTTTTGCTTAACCGTCTATCTGTCGTTCCTTACCACATCTTTTAAAGATCCAGACCGAATTTAAACAAAAGAAAATTTGTATGAGAACCTCATTTTTTACAGATATTAATGTGCTAACACATTGTGCTATTTTTTAAATTAAATAGTGACAATATTAAAAATAAAAAAATCTAACTTTATTTAACGAGGATAACACTGTAGTTAATATTAACAAAATTAATAATAATGACATAATCATTAACTGTATTATTAAAATTATACATTAAAAAACTGTAAGTAGAGTTACTCTAAACTATTCACACAACACATTATACGCTACATCAAGCGGTAAGATAATATAATTTTTGAGAAATTCCAAGTGTAAAAAAAATAATAAATTTGACTATTATAAAATTAATACATTTTAATCTATCCGAAGAAAGTATTTTCAACGTATAAATATTTTTAGAATGGCATTTTCTTTCTTCAGATAAGAACTTTAAATAGCATTTATGAAACCATTATTTTTTTTTAGTATCTACTGTTGATTCCGATATTGATCAAGAATAGATAACATTTGCTAGGTATCAAACTGTACTAAAAGTCTTCAGTCTATAATATGTTACAAGGAATGGAAAAATGTAAGTTTGATAGACTTAAATTTTAATTTAATTTTGTATCAAATTTTCCAATTAAAAAAAAAACATTGGGTTGCTATTTAGCTTCCGTACACTGCTTGCTTAAATAATTTTACGTAGAGCTTGTCGTTTTTAGTAAATTCTTACTGCTGGGGTTATATTTTTATATTTACGAGTATAGCTATTAGTTTTCTCTTAAGAACCATTCTTAACAAGCATTAGTTTCCACATGAATATCTTTTTGGTTTTCCCAAAATCACTTTAATTGTAGACTTTTGTACACGGAAAACCTTAACAGATTAACTAAATGAGCACGTGACTTACACCGAATCGGAGAAGAGATAAAGCGTGACTTATAAAAAAGATAAAGATATTTTTTGGAAAAAATTTTATACAATGTTTTTTTTACGAATACTATCGTCCCAAGTTCCATAAAGATTTATTATAAGTAACCCTTAAATTTCAATCTCTGTCTCTCTTAACGCCCAAAAAATGACATCGCTTTATTTGTTTAAAGAATGTTGTTACAAAAATTAAATTAAAATCGATCCTGAAAAGTCCTTTCCTAGATAGAATTCCTCTGCTTGAAACCGGGAAAGAAGAACCCGGTTGTATTTACTTATACACCATTTAATTTAAACCGTCGAACAAGTTCCTCCAAGTTTAAGTTTCATATTTCTTATAAGGTAAGAATATCCATATCAGAGAATGAGCAGGAAGCATCTACAAACAAGAAGGTTGTTGCGGTTGAAATGTGAGATGATATATCATCGATAAGTATTAAGAATACCAGCGGACCTAGAATAATTGTGGTGCTCCATGAGTAAAGATTTTAATATTTTATAAAGAAAATAATAAACCTAAAACCAACTTAAATAAACCGAGTTAAAATTAGAAAAAAACTGAAAAGAATTCTATTTATTTATTTATTTTTTAAATAAATAGATATTTGTAAATAAATAAATATTAAATAAATTTTTTAAAAGATAAAAAAAGAGTTGAAACGTTTTTGATTGTATTTCTTTAAATTGAAAGTCTGAAATTTACTTAAAAAAACAAACGAAAACAAAAAAAAAATTTCCTTAAAAAAAACCTTTCTGCATTTTAGGTTCGGTGTCTATACATTTTAAAAACTGTAGACATTTTTGTTAGTCTATGTATGAAGAATAAATCTAAAAAAATATTTAAACCGAAGGAAGATAAGAGCAAAGACATATATTTTAATTTTTAGAGGTGGGAGTTGATTTTTTTGAAAAATCTTTTTTGGATTATTTTTATTTGCATTGTAGAAACAAATATTCTTTAATAAAGTTTTCTCTAAAATATCTCTGAAGAAAATCGAAATTGGTTTTTATGCGATATCCCCCTAAATGAATCTTAAAAAAAACTAATATGATCAATGCCCCACATATATTGAAATATTTGAGCCAAAATAATGTTATTTTTGCCGTAAAGTTTCCCATTATTTTTCGTAAATTTTAACCTTAAAATATATTTGAAAAAATCTGATTATTAAAATTAGATCAGGTTGCTATAAGAATCCAGTACCAAATAATGATAATAAAAAAATATCTTCAAATCACTTATCTAGACAATCTAAATCGTCGTTTGAAATAAATCTTCCGTTCAATTTTATGTGAAAGTACTTCTTCCACAAAATAAAAAAAAGAACCATAGAAATCGGTCATGTGTCAAAGATTCATGATCTATAAGATTTTAATGACCTAATTAAAAACTTTTTTTTTTAAATCGCTTAAAAGGAGCTTTGGCTTCTGTTATTTAAATATGATTACACAATCCTACATATTGTTCCTTTCAGTCAATAATCCTCTAGGTTATATCTAATACGATTAATTAACTCAAATTCTTCATGCAAAACGATTAAAAAGAACTTGTAAAATTTTCTTTTTCTCATCAAAAGCTAGCTGTGTGTCCTTTAATAAACTGATGAATCACTAGCGTCTATTCAAATCCGAAGTGACTCCATAAAAGGAAGATATTTTTATTAAAATTATTTGATTGTTCACCGAAGACGTTCTCTAACACAACCTTTGATAAGTATGGGAAGATGTGCAATCAATCTTTAATTATTTACCAATTTTGAATACATTTTTTTATCATTTGGTATAGTATAAGTTTTACTGTTCTATAAAAAAGAACAGAAAACACTTGATTTCAATGATTACAACAAGGTTAGAAACAAGTTATATAATTACAAGAAAATAATCTTTCAAGATTTTAAACGGAATTCCATCTTACATATAAGACAATTTACTTGGAATTTATAAAATATTTTTCCCTTTTTAATGTTTACAGGATTTATACCTCTTAATTACCATCATCGTTTGCAGTTTTATATCTTTTTATACATTTTTACAATCTGAAATTTACTTGTACTTTTTTGTACTTAAGAAATTATTAAATTTTCGTCTGTTACGTTCAATGATTGTATATTGAAATCTCATTATTTATAGGACAGTACCTGTTATAGTTTGAATTTTTTCATAATTATGTGACCAGAATACTTTGGTCGTGACTAATTCAATTTTCTCGTTACAATATTTCTTTAGATCAACTACTGAATCTAACAATCTATGAAATAGTTTTTGATAAATTTAATTGTGAATATAATTATTTTTATTTTTCGCGGTCGGAAAATTTATTACCTACACTTTCTTTTGTATATTTTATTCCAATAATAGTTTGTTAGAAATTACTAGCAATTTCTTCTGGTTAGATTGTTAATTCCCTATTTAGAAAGAATGTAGGATTAGGAATTAGTTTTAAAACTAATTGTAGCGTATGCAGAAGTACAATGGGAGTAGTGATCTGATAAAGCTAAATGTAAAACAGAAATAATAATGGGTAAAAATTATTAAAATATTATCAGTTATTAATTGACAACGATTAATTAATTCACCATATTATATTACTCGTTTCGAAGATAGGGATTAGTATCCGAATACGTAAATTACGACTCCATGTCTGAAAAATCATGATTGAAGTTATCGGAAATAGTAGTCTTGGAGAAACGAGAAATATAGTCGACACGTTTTCAATTTTAATCGAAATGAGTTGTTGATTATGGAATCAAGAGGAAAATGTAAACATTAATAATTACCAAATTCCTTTGTGAATATCATCGATTGTAACGCCCTTCGTTTCTAAATACTAGGCGAAAGAGATATAAATTTCTGTCTGTTTATTTTGAAGCGCCAAAATGAAAACTCTACCACCACACTTTTTATCTCTTCTGCAAAGTGCTGCAGGATTATATATTTTAAAAACACCGTCTTAATGATTTTTAAAAAAAATTTTCGTAAATAATAAAAAAAAATTGCTATCATTTATTTGTTAGAAGTTATTATATCAATTTTTACCTGTTATATATATATATATTTTTTTTTTAAATTTATTAGCTCTTTATTTAACATAATGCACAGTAAAATCTATTCAAAAGGTTGAGCAATATCATTTTTTTACATAATCTTTATAACAAAATATAATACTTCGAAAATGGACACTCTTAAAATACTACCGGAAGATCGAACAGATAAATGAATAAAATTAATTAAAAAGAAAAAAATATAAATATTTTATTTATAAAAAAAATACTGAGGCGAATACTATTAATTCAAGAAAGCGAGGCTGATGTAAAACTTCAGACGCACGATGGCGATCTCGCTACCCTAGGCCCCAGTCCGCCGGGTGCCACTCGAAGGTCACAGGCTCGCCAGCTAACCTGGTACTGAGCTTATGGTCTAGAGGGGCCTGACATAATTTTGTAGATCTTACTCACATATCAGCTGTTACTGGTTTTAACCTATATGGTTTTATCAAAACCGGAAGATCCAGAATCAAATTAGATTGAAAAAAAAATCACGATTTAATTAAAACAAAGTTGAAGTCATTGTGTGATTGATTTCCTTAGACTTCATCCCGTTCTCATATAATTTATATAAAGAAAAGTTGAGTAAATAAAAAAAATCTGACAACAAAGTGGTAATATTTTCCTGGCATTGATTGTTTATTCTTATATAGTGAAAAAATAATTATATTTGAAAAAGTTACCTAAGATTTATTTTTTAAGGTGAAGGTAATTTATGATAAAGTTTTATTGTAAAATTATCATTGTACCTTTAAATAAATCAAAAGGTAGATGTTTTTTTTGCTCCCCCACCTTCAAAACCACCTTCCTCTACGTTTACTATGTTAAATGGATGAAACGAAAAAATTCCAGTAAAAAATGTACAACCAATAAAAAGTTGCTTACTTTGATCGGCTACTCCAACTCCAATATTGCTCCCAAAGTATTCTTTTTGGATCACTTGCACTATTATTATGCCTTTTTTTCTGTTCAGCCTCCGGTAATTACCTTTCAGATAATACTTCAGAGGATGATATGTATGAGTGTAAATGAAGTGTAGTCTTGTATAGTCTCAGGTCGACCATTCCTGAGATATGTGGTTAATTGAAACCTAACCACCAAAGAACACCGGTATCCACGATCTAGTAATCAAATCCGTATAAAAATAACTGACTTTACTAGGACTTGAACGATGGAACTCTCGACTTCCAAATTAGCTGATTTGGGAAGACACGTTCACCACTACACCAATCCAGTGGGTACTATTATTATCCCTAGGAAGACATTTAAAAAATTCGGTTAAAAAAAGGTTATAAATAAAAAGATAGGCTTTTTCAATTTTGCGGGAAGAGGGGAATTAATGAGCAAATCTTTTTTAAAAATGGTAAGATAAGGATGCACGCATGCACTGAGCTTAATATAAAGTGGGATTATGTTTACAAAATTTTGGGAAAACTAACCCGAAAAAGCCCCTCCCACACCATGGAGATATTGACCCCAAATATTTACCAAAACATTTATCCTATATGCACGAGTGTCTGTACAACATTTCATCAAAATCGGATTATCCAGTCAAATGTTAAGTTTCAAACACGCCAGCGCACGTATATACGAAGGTACGTACAAATATTACCCCCATTTTTAAAATTTTTTTTGGGGTCCCTGGATCATGAAACTTCGAGAAAAACAAAAAAAACCAATTCCTCATTTTTTGACTGATTACTATAATTTCCTTCTCTCAGTATTGCTCTAGAGCTGTGATGTCAGGAGAATAAAAAAAAATATATATGTATGTAATTTAAATAGTCGTCATTTACGTTCACAACTACATTCTCGGATTTAAATAAAATGCATCGTTTAATTTCCTTACCAAAGAGTTCGAAATTTTGATGCTAATTTCTGTGCAGTTTGACCCGGAAGTGTCACGTGAGAATGAAAAGAAAACAGCTGAATTTGATGTATAGGGAACTGCATTGGTTGTTGGGAAGAAACTCACAGTCTACGTTATTCAGTAAAGTACTGATTTACAAAGTTATCCGACCACCAATCTGGACTTATGGCGTGGGGTTGTGTGAGAGCAAGTAATAGTAACTTACCCACCTAGTGGTTAACGCGTCTTCCCAAATCAGCTGATTTGGAAGTCGAGAGTTACAGCGTTCGTCCTAGTAAAGCCAGTTATTTTTACACGGATTTGAATACTAGATCGTGGATACCGGTGTTCTTTGGTGGTTGGGTTTCAATTAACCACACATCTCAGGAATGGTCGAACTGAGAATGTACAAGACTACACTTCATTTATACTCATACATATCATCCTCATTCATCCTCTGAAGAATTATCTAAACGGTAGTTACCGGAGGCTAAACAGAAAAAAAGAAAAAAAAATAATAGTAACCTATCATACAACGCTTCCAAATCAAAGTAACGATACAATTGGAGAGGCGCCACGGTTCACTAGGAATGATGATATTCAAGAATATCTGTAACTTCCGACGGTTTGTGAGGTTATAACACAGTACGGTGTTAAATAACAACATCGTTTAGAAAATCACGTCAACCACTTAGCGATAAATCTGCTTGATAACAGTGGGGACTTCTGAAGGTTGAAACTTCTCCGTGTGCTTGACTTATAGGGTACTGAATGACAGATTGCAGTTACTATCGCCAATCTAATGATGTTATTTTTGTTTACGGGCTGTGTAAAGCTGCTCGCGTCTGTAACAGAATGTTACACGTGTTCCCTGATTTAACACTAAATGAGTAGCAGACTGTCTTTTCGTTCTTTTGATCTCCTGACAAAAACATTGCACTGAAAACAAAACAAACCAAACTTTGAAACTGTCCTTATCAGGACTTTTTGACGATTTTCTCCAGAATAAAAGTATGCCAAATTAACATAGAAGGCATCAGCCGCATTAAAAGTGATTACATTAGTAAGTTAGCAATTACATAAAAATTTGGCGTTATCACAATCCAGGAAGTACACACATCTGACAATTGTCAAATTCAATCACGAGGCTATATACCAGGGTATAATCTCGCTGCAGCAATAAATCATAAAAAATGTGGAATTGCTACGTATGTTAGAATAGGTATTCATAATGTTTCGAAAACCCACTAATCTTCCTCACAAGATCTTTTTGTACTAGCTATAAAGGTCGAAGAAACGACAATCGTCAATATTTATAAAGCTCCAAATGCATAGTGGCCTAACAGCGTAATTCCCGTTTTTTATCATCCTTCTATATATACAGGGGATTTTAAATCGCACCACAAAATTTGGGAATATAATGACAACAATACACAAGGCGTAAATCTAGTAAACTGGGCAGAGAGAAGCAACCTTAAACTATTCTTTGAGGCTAAGTAGAAACCCATATTTTATTCTGCAAGATGGAGGAAGGGCTACAATCCTGACCTAACTTTTATAACCACGGGCGCACAACTGCACCACGCTGTTAGAGATACTTGACAACTTTCCAAGTTCTCAACACAGACCGATAGGCACAACAATTCCCATCAACTGTTCTCTTCCCTTACCTAGATGGAATTTTAGGAAAGTCAAGTAGGATAAATTTAGAAAGAAACTAGAGGATTATATCAGGTGGATCCCATCAAAAACAGAGAACTACGAAAAATTTTCTGCTCTAGTAGTCAGCTCTGCCAAAAATATATCCTCCGAGGAGTAATAAAATCCTACATTCCCTGTTGGAATGAAGAGTGCCAAGAACGTACAATTCTTATTAATGCTTATGAATGCACAAGAGATCAGGCAATAGGCGAGCAATTGCTAGAAGCCCTAAACAACGCTAGAACAGTTAGATGGAAAGAAACGCTGGAGAGTTTCAACTTTAAGCAAAGCAGCAGGACAGCATGGAATTTATTGTGCAAGCTGGAAACCGGACAAACAACACCCGTCGCTACTAGTACATCCCTTGGCCAGAAGCCACAAGCAAAAGAATGAAGAACCTATCGAAGATCATTACTGATAAGACACACAACAGAGAAGTGGTATGCAATTGGTGAAATTCGTAAAAGTCATCAACAGCTCCTCCCCATTATGGACCATATCACAATGGAAGAATTCAATGCTGCAATCAATTTAGAAAAGCAGCTGGATTAGTCAACATATATCCTGACTTTATTAAACACATCGGTCCAAACACGAGACGATGGCTTTTAAATCTTTATAATGATATCCTGCGAAGGGGTACGTTACCAAAACTCTTCAAGAAAAGTAAAGTAATCGCTATTTCTAAGTCTGGGAAGGGCATCGCTCAACGCAAAAGCTACAGACCAATAGCACCTTTAAGCGTATGTTTCAGGATCTTAGAAAGAATACTACTTGTGCGTCTAACACCCATTGTCAGTAATGGTATACCAAGTGAGCAGGCTGGTTTTATGCCAGAAAGGAGTTGCTGCGATCAGGTCCTTTCGCTTACAACCTATATAGAGAAAGAATTTCAACAAAGGCATAAAACATTTTCTGCGTTTATTGATTTAAGTTCAGTCTATGGTACAGTCTGAAAAGGACTACTACTCAAGGTGTTTCAGCTTGTTCCTTGCAAATCGTTCCTTAATTTACTGAATGAAATGCTGAGTGATGGACTTTTAGACCAAGTACAGCTCAACGGAAAGCCAAGCATTTTCTACAGTCTTCAAAATGGCCCACCACAAGGATCCGTACTGGCCCCTCTATTGGTTAATATTTATATCTCATTCATACCACTAACTACATCTCGAAAATTCATGTATGTAGACGATATTACCATCGGTTCCCAAAGCTTGAACTTAGCCCAAACTGAAGTTGTACTGACGGAAGACCTTGGTACAATCAGTAAATATTTCAAAAATGGGTACTGCATCCGACTACAAATAAAACTGAAGTCACGGCTTTCCATCTTAACAACAGGGAAGATCAACGAACTCTTGCCGTTAACTATGAAGGAGTCGCACTAAAAAATAACCCACACCAGAAATACCTCGTTACCACGCTTGACAGAACACTTTCCTTTAAATAACACCTTGAAAAATTATCGGCTAAAGTATAAACCTAGACCCAGCCTGATTCAGAAGCTGGCCAATTCGTTTTGGGAAGCTATCGCTGAAACTCTAAGAATCAGTGCACTAGTCCTCGTACATTCAACCGCAGAATATTGTGCTTCATAACTGGTTCTATGCGAACCATAACTGGAACCATTAATATAACTCCGTTCCAATAGCTGCCATTGCTGACTTAGCTGCCAAACTAGACGACTTAAATTAGAGTTGGAAAAATATAATATAACCCATCTCTACCTATTCATGCCGATATAGATTTTTTCAAACAGCACCGGAGACTGAAGTCCAGACCTCCACCTGTAGCAGCCGCCAATCGGGTCAACGACTTCAACACAAAGGATCATTGGACACTACTATGGCAAGGTCAGAATATCGCCTACTCCAACCTTGTGACAGATCCAACTCTTAGGGTACCAGGATTTACTCTTCCCAGAAGACAGTGGTGTAACATCAACAGGATTCGTACAAATCATGGTATCTCTGGTAAGAGCCTGACCCAATGGGGAGCTGTGGAAAGCCCACGATGCGACCGATGTGAAGCTGAAGAGAAAACGATCGCCCACCTGGCCCTTGTTTGTCCAAATATATCTTTTAAAGGCTCGCTATAAGACATCCATGATCTTAACCCCGAAACATTGGAATGGCTGATCCACTGTGACCTGTTTTTGTGATAAAAAGGTGCAATAGATGTAATATCGTTAATAATAATTGTTAAATTATTGTAAAAATTGCGATTTTTGTAAGTTCATTCGAATACATATATATTTATGTTTACTTCTTTCTTTATTTATTTCTTCTTTACAGCTACAAGTTGTTTTGTTCTTTGTTCGACTGTCACGTCATTATTTGTTTTTTTTTTTGAACTATTAATTTGTTTATTGGTTTTTATTTGTTAATTGTTTGTTTATGGATTATGAAGTGTTGCCAGATATATTTTTTTGCTAATGACTTTAAGATTACTGTTTAATTCCTTCAAAATAAGTCTAAGGCTAGATATATAACGATTTCATTAATTTAGAAATAAAGATTTAATATCGGACGTCTTTTAGGCAACCTACACTTCAGTGTAGTACGGTGTAAATAACAGAACTGGAATTATTTTACGCTACAACTGCATGAAATCTGTGTCGCTCCTGAGGTTTAAACTCGCTGTTTTATTACCGTACTTTGGCCATTAGGATGAAATTTAACACCCTGTCTCGGTAAAGATCAACATGAGATGATTGGTGAACTGTAATCGGGCTCACAGACTGTTGTAATGCAGTATAATTTCGAAAAAGAAATAAAACTAACTATATGATAAAAAATTTAAGATCTGTTTTTTCGTTTTCATTTCAGTCAGCTAACATGCTTTTTACTTTTATATCAGTTTTCATCTTGCGTAACAGCAGTATTAATATTATTATTTATCTAATAATTGATAAGAAGAGGTCATCTATTAATATCATAAAATGTCATGTCACTAGAATTTGCATTACTTCTTTAAAATGTGTGGCAAAAATCCATTGATAAATCTAAGGTTTTTTTTTCTAATTTCAAAGAAACAACTTTTATGCAATACAACTAGGCTTGTATGTGATTTATTTAATTTTCTTTATTAATAATTACAATAATTAATGTAGGCAGTAATTAAAATATAACAATTTTCTTGTACTCAAGATTTTATCCGTAAATTTTTATGAATTTTATTTGTTTTTTTTTTTGTATAGTAAAAATGTGTTCTGTTAACTAAACCTCGGTCTAAAGTCCGTTATTATATATTTAATTTTTAATCATTTTTCATACGAAAAAATAACTTCCAATTGCACCGGATATAGTTTCTATTTTTCAAATTTACTTCGAAAAACTGACTTCGTTAACAGTAAAGGTCTCTCAGAATTTGTCGAATAAAATTTTGAAAGAAGACAGTAGATTTTTCCCGGTTTGATAAGCAACTGAATTCTTTAAAATATTATTTTAACTTTTTAATTATTTGTGATTAAAAAAATTAAGATAAAAAGATCATAACCTTCAGTGATATAACAAAATAAAAAAAGAAAGTATTATCGTAAAAAAAAAATTCTACGTTTATCATACTTCTACAAATCGATCAGCGGAAACACATAAATTGAAATAAAAAAAGAAGTATTCTCGTATTAAGGGATTAGAGGATAATGAATCTGATCTTACTAGATTAATATTCGAGTTGTCATAAAAATACTTTTTCTTCAGAACATGGAATTTAAAATATACGTAATATTGCAAAAATCTGAAACCGATATAATTTTGTACTATGGAATCTCTAATTATGAAAAAAATTGATGAATGAAACTGTCAAATCTTAGAAATTATTTTAGTAAGAGCTTAAAAAATAATTTTACGTCCAGTAACATTACAATTTAATAAAAAGAAAATATATTTTAAAAAATAATTAGGAGATTTCGCTAATTTTAATTTCCTGGCATTGATTCTCAAATTTTTTCACACACTGCCCACATTGAGAATCAAATATTTTCTAGCGTCCCCAAAACTTTTCAACTTACCCTCTGTTAAAAATAATAATTACAATTGCTTTTTTTATGATGCGCTCGTTAAAACGGCAATTACAATTATTGTTTTTAAACGTGGCAAATCCCATTTCTGAGTTGAAACTTAGATTTTAAATGAGAGCAATTAAAACGAACATTTTATCATATTTGGAAGTATTTTTATTAAAATTGCTTTCAAAACAATTACAATTGTATCTATATGGTTACATAACAACAATAGTGATAGCATGTTCAATGTAACAATACAATAATTAAAGCAAAGCTTTCAATTGAAAAATTACACTTATATTAATGTGAAGGATAAATCTGATGTGCTTTAACGAGTTTCTTAATATCAGACTCGAATTTACTTAAAAACAGCCGTAAGTCGCCGCGTTCGGTAACATGCACCCGATTTCTCTTTTTGGTTAGGAACGTTGCTACAACATTAAATCCACGTTCAGGCAAATATGACGATGGAAATGCTATCAGAAATCATTGAACAATCGACTATAATTCAGGGTACAGTTGCAGGATTGGATTTTGCAGCCAAAATTCTTGGTAGCCTTTCTTGAATTTTATTTTTATTTCTTCGTTTGTTGTCAATTCTATAAGTTGTTCTTCTAACTGGGATGATCCTGCTGTGTTGACATTTAAAAAGGAATCAACACTCAGTCTGGTATGACCATATTTAAAATATCACCGTGGAGGTTCTTCAAGTGTTGGCAGTAAACAAGGAAGTCGTCGTTGTTAAAGAATAATAATCCATATTTATTTGTATTAATACGTTGCTTAGATCGGGAGATATGCAGCATTAAAAACAAAAGTGGCCTTTTCTCTTTAAAGCTGAATATTTCGATTCAGAAAAAACGTGAAGAGACATACAAAAAAGTAAATTAAAACTAATGTCTTAAGTTTTTAAACGATTTTAATGAAGTTTACTGAAAAAATTTCGTTTCTCCCATGCGCTCTATCAAACACGAAGTAAAACTTTCAAATTTTTTAAACTGATTTTTTTTTTAATTTGAAGATTTTTAAAATCTGAAGTATACTGTTAAAACGTAGAATATTCAAGCTTCAATTTTTTTTATTCGTCTCTCTAAGCCTCTTGATTGCAAAGTTAAAGTAGTTTGAATATAATAATTTTTTAACATAAAATATTGGCGTCCCTTTAATTTTTTGTGCTAGTGTTGTAGGTATTTAATTTTAGTTTTAAATATTAGAAAAACATAACCTTTGCCTTTTTGTTTTAATCAGCCATCATCTTCCTAGACCGCCTGAACGCCTCCAATTTTCTGTGGGCTTTCTACCGCCCCCCCTGAAGGGCTCCAGCGCTCACAAGGGGGCGTTATCGCCCAGTTTGAGAATATATGCTCTAGAGCTATGATGCTAGAAGAAAAGTATACTAATCAGTCAAAAAATGGAGATTAGGTTTTTTGAATTTCTCGACATTTCATTACGAAGGGACCCTAAAAAACAAAAAAAAAGTAGGGGTAATATTCGTTCGTACGTGCGTACGTATGTACGTGTATCTATATGTTAGAAGCTTAATAGTAAACGTAGAAAAAAAGGGTAGGTGATCCTGGAGTTGGATAAACAGAAAAAATTTTAAAAGTACAGATTTTTTCATTTTGTTAAAAGTAGATGATAATATAGATTGGGAAATAGAGATAAAAATGAATCACTATTTCCCACCTGTAAAACTGATAACAGTAGATCAATTAATATCTTTACTTCGTTAAATATCTTTAGTTAAATACCAAAAGAATTATTATAAAAGAAATCTCCTTAATTTGATAATACTCTTAATTAAACTATTGTAAGTTCAATAAATTGCATTGAAATAATTTAAATTTATATGTGAGGGGGGGTCAATAGTGTGATCCAACTATTTGGTATGTTGGAAAGAATTCTGGAGAGAGAAAAATTTTGAAAATATAAAAATTAATGATTCAAGTAAGTAAACATAGTTATAATATGCCTACTTACATAACAGACGACACTTTTAGGATTTGTATAGTTAATTAAGGAAAGAGAAACATTTTTAAGGTTCTTCTGAAATGAGTAGAATTATTAAAGATCTATTGATAGTTTTTAGGTTAACAATCGAGTGAGGTTACACAGAATAAAGTTCAGATAACGGATAAATAATTATCCATTAACAGTTATCCATAAATAGTTATTCAGTTAATGGATAAATAAATACATCTTTTTTTCCTTATATAGAACGAGTCACTTTCTGGTTGACTCGTTCCAGAAAGTGACTCGTTCTCGCATATAAAATGAAAAAAATAAGAATTTATTTATCTCATATTTAAATAAAAGAATGGAAAATACGAGTGGCTGATTAAAAAGAACTTATAGGAAAATCTTTCGGAAAAATTGTTAGGTACAAGCATTCTGCTCAGTTGTGAAATAATTTTAATACATATTCTCTTATGATAATCACATACTCTTAGATACTAACGCATGATAATTACATTCAAATCAATACTGAATATAAAAAAGTAATAATAATTGGTCTATAAATGGTATTGTAATAAAAACCGTTATTTCCGTTTTAAACTTATAATAGCTATTCATAACAATTCATACATAAAAATGAAAAAAAAAAAGAAATCACTCCAAAAAAAAAATCATTTTGATTAATTAATTTCGATTTATTTCTTTTTATTCTAAGAATTTTTTCTTCTTTCGCTCCCTACCCCTTCGACTATTATCGCTGTAAAAGACTTTTTCCAAATGTTTCCTTTTTGACTGTGTTCCTCATCTAATTTAACTTTCCCTTAGCCTTTTTGCTTTAATGAGTTTCTACACCCTAACCCCTTTTTTAAATATTTTTATCGGTTCAACATCCCGGAAATGTTTTCAATTTATTTCTCATATCGAATCAACAGACCTTTCCGTCGGTAAGGATTTTCTTCGGTTATATATATTTTTTAATTTAACTACGTATTTATTCTTTTTTATGGGTTTTTATTATTTTCTGATTTTTTTCAACTTCTAAATTAAAACTTAATTTTTAATTTTTTTAGATTAAAAATTAAAAAAAAGAAATTATATGGAATTCTTCTTTTTAGCTGAATTTATTTTTAATTTTAAGAATTTTTTTCAAGTTGATTTAAATACATCTTTAGATTTAATATCTTTTCATTAAATTAAACTAAGTGTGATCATCACCATAGCCAAAAACGGAGTAAACGTTTTACAGGTTTATGTTATTTTATTTTAATAATAGCTTAAACAAATTTTGAGAAATGAATATCAAAATCAGAGAAAATAATTTACAAAAGTATAAGAAAAAATAAAAATAAATTTATGGTCTTTAAGTCGATTTTAAAGTTTTAAACTTACAATATACAAAATTAAAACTGGATTTCAAAGCGAGAACGCTTATTTTGAAAAAAAATAAGCATAATTTTAAAACCCTCTGAACAATTTTTGATTTTATAATATTTACAAGTGAGTCTGACGACATACATAAATATCGTTTGTATATAAAAATTAAACTTTTATATTATGAAATGAAACTACATAAATTATTCGTCCACTAAAGGAAACAACAGATTGTTATTGTTGCAAGTGAAAGTCTTTGAATTTATATGTAGGCTTATTAGGTTACAGCTCAAATTTATTTCTTATTTTTATTAAAAGATCCTAGAACTTTATATTTGCACATTTTCAATTTGAAAGAAAATCATGAAACATAGTCTAATAAGAGTTGGATCACTCAAAGAACTTTGGTCTGGGTCAAAGAACACTTCCTATGAAAAATAATTTACAATTTTTTTATTATTAAAATATTATAAATTTTTTCTTTCAGATTTAACTTAACTAAAAACAAGATTCATTTTTAAAAACAACACTCTCTAAGAAAGAATAAAAATAGTCACATTTATTTTACTTGCAAAGTCAGGGGAGTGTTTCTGAAACTTGAATTTTTGAAACTTTTACAAAACTATAAAATCCAACTTCTGGTGCAACCATCCGCGCAACAGTTTTTAAATTTGCCGTTGCCAGAACCATTGATTGATGCCAGAAGATCAGGAAGACCAAGATCTTACAGAAATAATGAAAATATTGAGACTGTAAGGAACCGTATATCGGAGGATGTCTCGTTGTCAACACGAAAACGTTCCACTAAGTCGGTCATTAATCAAACAACATTGCGCAGAATATTGTACAAGAATTTAAAAATGTTTCCTTTCAAAATCTAATTAATCCATAAAATGGACTCGAACGAATATACATTACGCCTGTATTAGTACCGGCAGTTTATCAACTTTTTTAATAAACAACGATTCCTTTTTGCTTAATTTGTGGATAACGAAGCCCATTTTCACCTTAGCAGCTGTCAAAAAACAAAATGCTCGTTTTTGGAATATGCCAACCCCCAAGTTACAAATGAACATTCCTTACAACCACACAAAATTACGGTATGGTACGCTCTTTCTCAACAAAGAATCATCGGGCCATATTTTTTTTGAAGAAAATGTTGTTTCGGTGACAGTAAACAGCGATAGATATCAGCAAATGCTTGAGAAATTTTTCATTGCAGATCTTGAGTATGACGTCAAAGAGTCCTGTTCCAGCAATATGGAGACACGGCTCACACCAGCAGGGCTACAACGGAGTTCCTTAGGTCAAAATTTGGAAATCGAATAATTTCGAGATATTTAGATTATTGTTAGTATCAAAGGTCACCCGATCTGACGGTTCCTGATTTCTTTCTTTGAGGGTATTTGAAAGAAAAGGTTTTGTAAAAAGAAGCCAGAAAATTTTGAACAGCTAAAAAACAACATTCGAGCCGAAATCGTGGCAATACCGAAGAAACATTGGTTTTAACTATGCAAAATGTGTTAAAAAGAGCTTATATTTGTGAACGCTTCAGAGATCAGCATTTAAAAGATATTATTTTCAAAATCTAATTGAGTAAATTGATTGAAATTTTATTTACAGATAAAAACTTACTTTTGAGTAAATTTGTAACGTTTTATTAAACAAAAAAACAAGTTGAGAAGTTACTTTTGGCTTACTCTGTATAAGTCGACTAAGTTTATGCAAAAAAGAACGTAGTATTTCTTTAGTCGTCAATTTATCTGAAATCAAAAGTAAAAGCACTTAACATTAATTAACAAACTACAGATTAAAAATTTCTTCAACAGTAAATTTTTATGTTAAAATTCCTCGGATAAATGAAACATTTACAGTTTTATAAGTAACAATTTTGGACAGAATATATAAATACAATACCATTATTCTACCTTTAAAAGACAACAGTGCAGGAAGTGCTGGTATATAAATTACATACAATTTTATTTGAATGAATGTATAAATAAAAAATAAATATAAACCAAACGTATTTGTTTGATATACATAAATATTACTTTTTATTATTGTTTTGTACTCTTGTGTAAGTGAATGTCTGATCGGAACAATGATAAAGTAACGCTGGATTACCTCTGTAGCGTGCACAACTGTATATATTGGGATGAACGGTGGGCTTTTCGGAATTTAGGGCCACGCCCCTGGGTCGGGCATAGCGTGGGTGCTCGCCTCACACTGACAGGCGCCCCTGGCTCTAGGCGCGCTATATTGTAAAGCCAGAGCTAGCCAGGATTGTGTACTACCGCTTCGCCACGCGCGAGCACATGTAAATATATATATATATATATATATATATATATATAAAACACAAGTCTCGGCAGCACATCAACCTACACTACCAAACTATGCTTTACAAGTTTTCCTAGACCTTGTAATCATCACTATTCTGTTTTATACGTAATTAAAGTACATTTAGTCTCCACTGTACTGCACCTGTCCGATCACGAATTTAATTTTTGTTTCTTTTAAATTGTTAAATCAAAATTTAAAAATAGATTTGGATAATATTTCTTACCAAAAGTTCCCTTAATAAATTGGCTTGACTTTTCTTTTTATTTGATAAAAATAGCCGTGAATTGGTATTGTGTCGAATGGCCGATTTAATTTTCAAATTTGTTTTATTTATATATGTAGGATTTTAGTTATCAAGTGATATTATTTTTTTGTTATTTACTTATATTTAACAGAAAATTAATATATATATTTTTTTTTTACCAATGTTAGACAAAAACATTTAATTTTACACATTCTATCTCAAACGATACTTTATTTGTTAAACTTTAAGATTTTTAAATTATCTTTTCTAGTCTTTTTTGCCGTCGAATATTGATAATAATTTTAACTTAAAGTATTCCACTGTATTTTGACGACTTACCTTTGAATATCTTTTAGCATCATATATCTACTAAACCTGTGCTTCAATGATAATAATAATAAGTTTATCGCAGGAAAAACAAAAAGAAAAGAGGTCTTTGAAATATAATCTTACAGGAATTTGTTGAAAAGTTGATGGTTTAATATAAAAAGTTAGATAAAATGACGTCACCATCCGACATCATTTTTTTTAAAATCTCCAGTAAAATTCACCCGATGAAAACTACTTCACTAATATCAATACACACGGTCTGAAATTTCAGGACAGTAAATGGAGATAGAAACAAACTTATGATACAAACAATCTTCTTTCTGAGGCAGTTGAATAACAAAAAACAGTAGTCAAAAAATAATTGAGACAGGTAGTTGAAAACAAAAAGCGCAGTGTTATATGGAATAAAATCATAAACTATATAAACTTACGTCTCAGAAGAAAAGAAGAATAGTTGAATGTATGTTTTAAGTTAGTAAAGGAAAAGATATGAAGAGGAGAAATTATTTAAATGAGACCAAATATTGCGAAGATGTTTTGTTTACTTATAAAACGGTAGCATTACATTTTTAATTCAAACCAAAAAAAAATATAAATTAGTATAAAACTTAAATACGGGTCATTCAAAAAGGGCTTCACAACTTTAAAAGCATATAAAAATTTATTTAGATAACTTACAGATTAGGTTGACGCCTCAATTAATAAAAAACAGATCAAATTTTGACTCACATTTTCATTAGTACCTAATTTGGCCACCAGTGTTATTAAAAATGGATATATTTACAGCTTATGAACGTGCTCGCTGCGTGTTTTCGTTGCAGGATTTGCACTCAGCAACTGCAGTTCAATGTAATTTTCGTAGAAAAAATGGTAGGGAGCCTCCTGGTAGGCATACAATTTACTTTTGGCACCAAACCTGAGACAGGTTGTTCTGTTAAATATAACAAATCATCAGAACGCCCACGCATCTCTGAAGCTGCTGTGGAACAACTCGGAGAAAGCTTTGCACGTAGTCCGAAGAAATCATCTCGTCACATGAGAGTGGCTTTTCCACAAATGACTGTTTGGAGCGTATCACATAAATTATTGCACTTGAAGCCGTACAAACAAATCATGGTTCAACACAGAGATAACGACAAAGTCCTCGGCTGCAGTTTTGTGCAGAAATGATGAATAGAATTGCAGACTTCGATACGTTTTTAGACAATATAATTTTTAGTTTTGAGTCAATGTTTCGCATCAGTGACAAAGTGAAAACCCATAACTGCCGAATATAGGGTAGCGAAAATCCTCATGAAACTTTGCAACGCATTCGTGATAGCCCTAAGGTTATGTTTTTAAGTCCTAGGCAAAGATTGTACGGCCTGTTCTTCTTCCAGGAGGCAACCGTAAATGGTGTCGTTTATCTGGACATGCTTCAAAATGATCCAGTTCTCTGTTAGATGATGATGACCAAGATGAACGCCATTACTATCAACAAGACGGGACACCACCTCACAACCGCCTAGAAGTCTGAGATTTTCTTGATACTCGATTCCCAAGTCGGTGGATTGGTAGTGAAGGTCCATTTGCATTGCCACCTCGCTTCTCATATTTGACCCCGCTAGAATTTTTCTTGTGTTGTCTCATTAAAGATTGGGTTTATGCACCACCTTCACCTATCGATCTTGTTGAACTAAGATTTCGAATTAACGCCGCAGCTGCAGAGGTAACGCACAACTTGCTGATTAAAATCTGGAATCAAATCGACTTGAGGTGGGATGTATGTCGCATTACAAATGGAAACCATACCAAATCAAAGTGATTGTTGGGTGACAAACTTCATTTGTTTTTTCTATGAAATGAGACCTCAACCGAATCTGTAAGTCAGCTCAATAAATTTTTATATGCTTTTAAAGTTGTGAAGTCCTATTTGAATCATCCGGTATATTTGTGTATCAGTCCGACTCGACAGTTGGTTTGATCTTTAACAATGTTACTTGACGGTTTTTTATTATTCGACAATACCGGGTGAGCAACTTAAAACCAAACTGCTACAGACTAAACGCAGTTCCGAAATCTTAAATTTTGAGTGAAATGAAAACGTAAGTTAAATTTTGTTTTTAAATTATCAAAAGTTTACATATTTACCTTATTTTTATAAAAATATGTTCGAAGTGAGCGCTCTGTCAGTGATACAATTTTGTGTTAGAGTGATCATATTCAGAATCACCGATATAAAACGTTATTGTCAATTCGGAGGCTACTGCTCTTCGTTCGTTTTTTAGTAAAGCCGCATGAATGCATGCTAGGGAATCGTTTTATCACTGTGGAAGAAACCTTATTCTTTTTCACGATCCGTTAACCGAGCGTAGAATTCTTCGAAAATTTTACGGTATATTTCTGTATTGACAGATCCGATACAAAGTTTTAATTTTAATTTTTTTATGCGAGTTAACGCGCTCAGATAGATGAAATTGTGCTTCGTCTGCCATGAAATACACCATCGTATTTATCTATTCATCGGAATGGATTTGAAAACCCAATCGCAATAATAATTAAGACTAGTTTGTCTGTTCTCTTAAGTTATTATACGATACGGACCGGCAGAAATTCTTTGCATATAGACTATGGCCTCTGGAATCCTAAGTGAAGGTCGCCTATTTTACTTTGCCTTTTAAACCGACCCATTTGTATACAATTTTTTAACCAAATCCTTGGAATTTGGAAATTTTTCGGCAAATAGTGGACATCTTTCTTGAAAAGATTCAATACGCACTTAAGTTTTCACTATAACAACCCTTTCCTCGATCTATTAAGGCATTTCACAAAAACACAACTGCAAAGAACGAAACTATAGTGCACTGAAGCAGGAACAGTTTACAACTGACAACAGAAATGAGTAGCAACATACATACATAATCAATAGTGGCGCAAGTAGTAGCAGTGTTAAAAGTGACACTAAAATAAAACTGCAGTCCAACCGGCTCGGTTTGGTTTTAAGTTGTTTAACCGGTAGATAGGCACAAATTTAAATGATCACCATTTTGGTGTTTAAAAAAAGATTCGAACTCTTTTATTTTTTAAAAGATGTTGGTTAATGTACACCAAATTTCAATAAAATATCTCAATCCATTCATAATATATGCATTTTGAAATAAAAACCACAAAATGACGGGCAGAGGGAAAATGAAGCTATATAGGGCATTTGTCCACATGAATCTTTTCGTTTATTTTTATGTCCCGAATCATTCCCTAAAGTTTTCCTGATACCTCCCGTATTACCTTGCATAGAGATATTGATAAAATTTATTTAACTATGTGTTACGGAGTAGACAATGAAAAACTTTCGTCTTAATACATTGCCAGACAGAAGCTGTTGTATTAGCTTGGCAAATTACAAACATTAAGATAAATTGATAGTTCCATCTTGCACGTTTATTAATCGGTTAGGCGAATAATTTATGAAAAGAATACAGATAGATAGATTAATAATTATTTCTGGTAAATAAAAATAATCTTTAAAAATATTTCAACGCATGAAGGAATAACAATATATTCCTAACAGTGAATTTTTCAAAACATTATTATCAATAAATCACTAAATGTAAGCATCGATTCCATTTCATTCATGACCACCGGATGTAGATTGTACTACTACGTATTGTTAGGGTTGTCTCGTCTTTCAAAGACAGGTTGAGACGATACTTTCCCTACGCCCTACGCCCTGGTGACAACTCCAATTAGGGCACGTAGAAGGCGGTCGGTCGTTCTACATATGGCACTTCACCCCACCCCACCCCACAACGTATTAACAGCCCACCAGGTGTAGGCCGCAGCAGTCTGGCAGGCACCCACCTTCATCAATTTCATATACTGTACACAACTACTCACTAAATAGTAAAAACATTCAGTAAGTTTTGTTCTACATTTAAATTCCATTAACATATTTTTTGTTTATTTTGAATAGTTAATGCTATTTTATTCCGAGAATTTATTTATTTTTAGCGTTAACTTCCTGTAAATATGTTTAACAGGTTATAAATATTTAATAACAAACAACATCGATTAAATAATTATTTATCAATTCTTTAACGCTTCAACGACGAAAAAATTAATCATGATAGCTCAGACTTTTCAAAGCTTCTTAAAGTCGTAATTAAAATTATATGCGCTAATACTCCACAAACAATTTAAATTAAACAAATCAAAACAACAATACTGTTCGTTTATTTAAATATTTATTTCCCTATTATTAAGGATATAGATGTACTGATACGCAGTGAGGAAAGAGGATGTAGTCAATCGGTGTCCTTAATTTACTTCTTTTCTGGAAGGTAGGAAACACAGTGAATGAATTAACAAATTTTACTATTATAATCAACATCTTCTTTAAGGCAGATTTTACTGGAAAATAAAGTGAATAATTATTAATGACAATTCATGAAAAACTTATAAAAATATAACAAATTCTGGTGTGCGTATGTGTGTGTAAATTTCTAATAGAGATCCCTGATTGTATAAAAACAAACTTTGGATTAAAGCATAAAGATGTGCATATTGTGCTCTGATAATAATCGATTTCCTATCAGCTAATCGCATCATTTTTTATTTCTAAGTAAATACGATTGAATACTAAATGAAGACATAAATATTTTTTCTCTTTAGTGTTACAATTAACTATTATAAAAGGGAACATTAGAGAATCTCTATTAAATCGGCTGTTATTAAAGATTTCCTTCTCGATCACACGATAAGTTACTGGAAAATGACACACAAAACGAATGAAACTTTTGAATTTAAAAAAATCCAAAACCACTTTTTTGTCTAAATTTTAGCCGTTATTCCTATCGGACAGTTCCCGATGTTAATCGGTAGGAAATTAATTCTTCGTGTCGATCCATAGGCAGCCTTCTCATCCGATCACATTACGGATGCAATGACCCTAGCGGCATAGATCCACCAGGGATTCGGTCCACTGACCCAGAACAGGGAAGAAGGAATAAAAGATAAAAAAAAGTGCGTTGTGATGAAAGAGGACAATCTCTGCTCGGAGAAACCATAGTTCGAGACAAACATCTTCACCGACAGTAAAGCTCAAGGATTTTTCTGGTAATGGGTCCACAATCCCTTGGGATATCGGAATATTTTTATTCAAAAGGGTGTAGAAGATTATTGATAAATTTTTTGTTGACCAGATTAGCTACTACGGCAAAAATTTAATCTTTCCATAAATAAAACAGACATCCAAAATCGAAAAATGAGATTTAAAAAAAGGATTTCTTGAGTCGGAAAAGAACAATAATGTTGGAGAAACATAATAGTTAGATGCAGTAGAAGTACGTCGCGGATCTTGTATGAACTCAGTTGAAATGGGTTAATAAAATTATTAAGACAGAATTTTTATATTAATTCCCTCTGGATAATGAATTATTGAGATAGCTTTGTAATTTTAGATTAAAAAAAAAATACGTCGGAGTATTAACATATATATTAAGCTGTATTTATACCTTTTTCGTACTGTTCAGTATTTCATTACTACAATAATATAATAGTGAATTTATGTTCTTCAGTAAATGAATATAGAGAATTAATAACACAAAATATTCATACATTTTTATATTAATGCATCCGCAGTATATGAACTCTAATACATAATTAATTGAAGAAAGATTACTCTTTACAAAGTTTACAGAATATAAGTCTAATGAATTTCCTGTTTATTAAGGAAGTCTCTTATTTATAGCAGCCTATCTCAAACCGACAAGCATATTATTTTTTTCTTAACAGCAGTGCTCTGATAGTACTTTTCCATACATAATTTTGATATAATGACCGGCTTATTTATTCTTTTGTTTAAGTTTTTTCTTTATTTTTATAGAATTATTATGTAATTAATAGTACATCCACAAGCATACGAAACCCTGTAAATATTTAGTTAAAAGTTTATTTTTCTCGGCATAACAAAATTTAAATTTAATATCGGGCACTTTCTCATCGATATAAATCGATGGAGTTTAACTCAGAGTCGAGGAAATGATTTAATTCTCATTATAAAAAACTTCCCTATGGTGAGAAAGCACCACTAGGACGCAAACTAGCACAATGATTCTATGACCTGAATGGTCTAAAATAGACTCCTGGCTTTTCCGTTTCTAAGAATAGTAATTTTTCTGAATACCCGATAAAAATTTGCAAAATCGAATGGTTGGACCATTACCTAAAGTTGATAAATGACTGTATCTTGTAAACGGCATAGATATTCTCAAGAATAACAAGCTTTCCGTAACAGGTTTATTAGTGAAATAATTTCCAGTTCTCTTGCTGGTATGAAATAGAAGGGGTTAGCAGGTTCGGCATCCCCAATAAATATTAGGCAGGTTTTTTGCAGTCACTTAATAAAAAACATAGCACTCGAATAATTTTTTTTGAGGGAGATGTTCTCACCAACGATAAAAATTATTACGAAATGACACAAAAAGTAGATGGTGATTCCATTCGGTACTACCCTACCCATAATTCTTCGTAAGATCTAATTTTCTTTTCCGTGAACGGTGCAGTACATTAATGATCAACGATTTTGTATTGAACAGTTTAAAGTTACGCTGCAACAAACTCTTTTTCCTCTACATATTTTAAACCCATGTCTTAAGCTTTCGTTAAGAAAATTCAAGAATTATTTAAATCGCTGGCGGAAACTCTTTCCTGAAGTTTCCCGTTACTTTCTTAACGGTGTGAAACAAACTGTTGCTCCACTGCACGTAGGATCCACCGAAATCTGAGTCATACTAAAAAGACTGGTATACTATCAAACAAACAACTAATCATCATCATTAGTCTAAAGATACTATCAGAAACAAAATCATCTGTGGTATATCAGAATTTTTGTGAAGCATATTCACAATACAACTTTATTATTATTTTTTTTTTTTGAAAAGAAAGCATTATATTTAAACTTTATCTAATCTTCAGAAAATATAATACCCAAAGAAATGAAATATAAATTCGATTTAACTACCGATTATAGACATTATTTAATTTAAAATGAAAAAAATAATGTAATTAATCAGCAATTTTTCGAATTTTTAAGTAAAAACTCTCATTCAGTTTCTTAAATAAAAGTTCAACACTATAAATATGATTATAATACCCGCATTTTATATGCCAAATAAAAATACAAGTAATGAAAATAATAATGTTTTTATTTTTTAAAAATGCTTGTCATTTTTTCATTTTAACTCACTAGAGTTAAAGAAAATTATTATTTAGCGATGACACACAAAAAGATTTTTCTTCAATCATAAAATCTGAATTACCATACGTTACGATATTCCACAATTCACCTTAAAAATATCTTCCAAGTCACTAATTCATTTAAAAAGAAAATATAGATTGATTCGAAATTATTAAATCTACTAATACTCCTGAAATCTGTGAAAAATATTTCTCAAAACAAATTTATAAAACGTTTAACCATTTGAAATGTATTGTGTAGTTTGATTTTTGACAAATAAAATCTAAAGCAAATTTTCGAGACTAAAAAGTTTAAAGAAAATATGTTTTTAGTAAGTGGAGAATCAGGCTAACGAACCGTTTTCCAAATGAAGCAACAAATTCCATTTGTAAGAAAGAAATTGTAAAGAATAGTGAAAATAAATTACAGATAATAGCAATAATATATACTCAACAGCATAATTTTATTGATTAAATTTTATGAACTATGTAATCGATGATTTGAAATTTCAAATCCTATTGGTACATAATACATTTTCTTTCAGACGGACGTGCTAGATATTTAAACAAGGTCAACTCGTTGATAATACACAATTTATTTTTCATAACATCATTTCATTACTCCCGGCCAACTAAAACCTGTAGGTGACTCGTACAATTTTTTGACCTACCACTGTCTTGGAAAAGTGGGGTTTAATTGAAAATGAAAAAAAAATTAATTAACAGATTTGACAGTTAAATATCTAGTTTCATTAAACTGTAACGCCTTAAAGTAAGTGATGAATTTTAACAGGCTTCTCACTTTTTTTTTTAAATAAAAATAGAGAAAAATCTGAAATCATCAAACAAAAACAAATCTCTGTAAATTTTTAAAAGTATTTAACGTACGCCTATTCTCAAAATAACCTTCCTACTAGAAAAAAAATGATACTGTTACTTAATGATAGTGCACATAATACGGATAAAATGTTATTCTTAGCTTTTTGTTTAAGAGTCCTAATTCTGTTTACTGCGTTTAAATAAATCCAGATGTTAAACGAGGGTACGCTTATATAAACACACAGACGTGGACGCAAGATGTATCGAATACTTTTAGTTTTATGCTCATATAGGAGAATTACATAAATATTTCAATTTACATACGAATTAATTCATTTATTAATTTTCAAGAAATTATGAATCCTCATTTATAATTTATTAGTAGGATATTTTTTTTTTTGAAATTATAACTGAAAATAATATTTTAATGAATTTTTTTTTAATATATTATATCCGAAACACGAGTACATGGCCTATGATGAAAACGTGTAGATTTTTTAATGACAACTCGGTTAAATGTAAAATAAGACATATATTTATACAATTTATAAAATAATGTTTCCAGTATGAAGAAAAAGTATTCCTGAGTATAAAAATATATGAACAACTGTTTGAATTGCAATGCTGTCTGCTACGTAGCCCGCTCTCGGTTAAGGCCGGTGTGTTATACTGATCGCCCATTATGCTAAGATTACTGCCGAGGCTGCCGCAGAAGGCCACAACACAAAGGACTTCCTCCAGGGCTGTGAGCAGCATTTAAACGACCGGAAACTCTCAGGTACCAAACACGGCCGCTGCCTCCCTCTCCCGCCTCGTACCGCCTCCAGACATAGAGTCTCAACGGACGTACGTCCTGCAGTCCCTTAATCAATTCTCTTCGAATACCTCCCATCAGTCTAATAATAATATGACTAAGTCAAATAATAAAATAAACACCGTTCGAAAGGACCTCACATAGAATTGAAAATTATTAAAAACTTCATTGTATCTAAAATTTATTCCTTTTTGTTTATTTTAATTCGTCTTTTCTTCAAACAAATAAGGTAGTAAACGTTCAAGTTAGGTAGTAATGTAAAAACGGTCGTAATAAGGAAATAAGATATGCCACTATCATTCTGATTGACAACAGAAACAAATATTAGGTCAAGTTCATCAATTTTCATACGGTCAAAATATATATCTTCATACACTTATAGCACAGAGTTTTCGACAAAAATTAATGTAGTATACATATTAATAAAGATTTTTAATTCTATATTAAACTGCGATGCATAAGGTAAATATTTATTTTTCCTTCATATAAACTTTCGTCTGCAACAACAATTATTCCACCGTCCTTGTATCTGCTATTAAAAAACCATAATGAAATATAAATGTTTTATTTTATAACGTACATGAATAAACTGTATCTAAAACTAGGCCTAATTTTAAGTTCATCGAGCCGGTTTTAATTAAGAAAAAAAATATATACATAGCAGTGCTTGCAGTCGAGCATTAGCTATATCTTAGTGCTATGATTAATCAGCAATATGTGTCTACGTATATAATTGGAGAAGGGAGCCAAAATATTTTTGCTCGCCAAGGACGCAGGGACACAGATACGGCTGTGGCATTTTCATTATACTATAAACATCGGAACTGTAAGATTAGAAAGGTTTACTATTCGTCTCGGTGCTCTGAGCGTAAAGAATTTTATCAGATCAGAAATTAAAGTTTTAGAAAAGTAACAAGTTTTATTAATTCACAAAGAAAGAAAATAAAAATAAAGAAAGGAACATTAACTAAGTAATACCTAGCTCATAAATTGTTTATAATAATCAAATGGTGATATTTAACAAAAATGATTTCTGCATATTGACACGTATGAATCACAAAATCCAGGTATACGTTAAAATACAATGTAATTTATTTTAATATATGAACGATAAATTTAATTTCAAAGTTCCCAAACTTACTTTTATGTTCTACAATACCTCATTGTATCTTTTAAATTCGGTTGTTTAAATATATGTTTGAATTTAATTGATGATATTGCTCATAAATTCTTGTGCCTGAACAGATGACAAAACTAACTGCTTAACTATAATTGTGTTAAGCCGTCTGTTATTAAAGATTTTAATTAATTAAAAATTAATAATAAAATTTATTTTTTTCAGTTTGGAATAACAATTCGGGTAAAATTTTAAAATAAGACAAATTTATTTACATATACAATTTATAAAAAAAATGTTTCTAATATAAAGAAAACAATATTCTTGCGTAAAGTATATATGACCAAAGTTTGAAATACAGTGCTTATTATTTTAATAAACATGTTTTAATAGCAAAGAATAGTTTTAATAGTGGTTTTCACTTTCTTTCTTCATCCCTTTCTCCACAATCGGATATGTGAACTCTTTAAAATACAGTATTATTTTATGAAACCCACCGGGTTGGTCTAGTGGGGAACTCGTCATCGTAAATCAGTTAATTTCGAAGTCGAGAGTTCTAAGGTTCTAATCCTATTAAATGCAACTGCATTTAATAGGATTCCCGAATTTATTAGCATTCGAATCCGTATCAAATTAACTAATTTCATACGGATTCGAATGCTAGATCTGGATACCGGTGTTCTTTGGTGGCACAACTCTCAGGAATGGTCGACCTGAGACCGTACAAGACTAGACATCATTTACATTCATACATATCATCCTCATTCATCTCTGAAGCAATACCTTACGGTAGTCCGGAGGCTAAACAGAAAAACAGAGCATTATTTTGTGAGTTTGTTCGTTATACATTTTAATCAAGAATTTAAAGATAATTATAATTTTTTCAACTTTCTGGAACGGAATTCATTCCATGAAGGTAAAATATGTTCAACTTCTTATCCGTAATTTTATTTATTATTTAAAATTATGAGGAGGATGTTTAAAATGTATGCTAATTTTGAAATTTAACAGTAATATTTTATAGGCGTCTTTATATTATCGAGAAATAATTGGGTAAATCTAAAAACGGGTAATATATATTGTTCATGAGAAATCTTGTATCAAGATAATTTAATATAAAAATCTGATGTGGACACATTAGGTCCTTGTACACCTATTAAATTACATATACACATTTTTTGCTGCACATCATTCAAACTTATTGCATTTGAAAGTGAGATACGATCCTCCAATTCTTTAATAAAGTAGACAGTTACACAATTTCTGAAATATTACTTTTTATTAACATCAAATATTTATACAATTATTAAATCAAAAATCTTAGATGAAATATAAGGATAGAGTAAAAGCCCCTTTATTACTCGTATTATTAAATTAGTATTATTCGTATCTTCGTGAGTTGCTGATTAATAAAAGTTTCAGGTTTTTGGCGTGTCGCACAAATAAAAGTTAATAATAATTAAACTATTCCGTTTAGTGAACTCCTGCATACTGGTTACAAATGTTAATTTCGACCTTACGGTGTAAAATATTCAGTTTTTATTATTGTATTATTTGGTGAATAATAAAAAATGAAAAAGAAACAATTATACAGGAAAGAGAAAGATAACATGAAGAAATATAGCTCAAAAAACCACAAGAAGACGAATATGAAAAAAATTTTAAGAACAAGGGACGATTAAAAAAAATAAGAGTAGATGATAAATATAAAGAGAAAGAAAATGTTAAAACCAAAGAAAGAATAAAAAGGAAGAAAATGTTGCGAACAAAGAAAGAATAAAAACATTAAGAGAAGATGACAATTATAAAGAGGAAGAAAACCTTAAGACCAAGGAAAGGATAAAAGATTAAGAGAGGATGATGAAAATTTGAAAACTAGAGAACGCGTACACAAATTAAGATCAGAAGAATTACATCAAACCAAAGAGCGATTAAATTATTGCCAACAAAAAACAAATAAACGAAATGATGATCAACTCCGACTTAGGGAGAATATTGTCCGACAATATCAAAGGAGTAATGAACTAAAAGATAAGAACTTTTTGCTATTTATTAATGATCCGGGCATGTATGCCTCTGTGTATATTTTGTTCTTGTGAGGGTCTATTTTTCAGTCACTCTGTAGTTAACTTTAATGTAGATAAATTAAACAAAAATTCCAAAATAATTAAACAGAAATTAAACTAGAAAATAAAAAAAAAAAGATTCTAAATTATATTTTTCAATTAATATTGAATAATCAAATGTTTCACGAAATCTATTACATATACACATTTTTCAAAGTAGATAAAATGTTATTTCACTAATAACTTCTGATTTTTTTTTCATATCTTTTTTTTATTTTTATTATTATTGAATAATTATTTACTGTAAAAATTATTTTACAATCACAGGTTAATAATTATTAATAAATCAATATATTTAAACTAAAAAAAAATTAAAGAAATAAATTTAAAAAAAGGAGATGACTGATGTGCCTTCCCTTGCAAGATCCAAAATGTCATTAATTAAAATTTTATTTGGCTATAATTCTGGAACCGGTGAAAATAAGTACCATTTATTATATATCATTGAAAAGCTATCAATGAGGGCTTATTAAGTCGAAAGCTAAAGAACTGCAGTTAAAGAAAAAGTTCAAAATGCATATTTTTTTTTGGATTTTGGGCTTTTTTTGGACACTTTTGGTTAAGTCGTTGCAACCAAAAGCGAAGGTCCACAACTAGATGTTACAACAGTCCTAAATCCAAAATTTCAACATCCTACGGGTAATCGTTTTTTAGTTATGCGAGATACATTCGTACGTCGCACCGAAATTTTTCGCTATCACAATACTTTCTTTACTTCGAACTAGGAAGTAAAAATAGACTACGGTTTAACTCGAAAAAGATATGTTGACCCAGCATTTCGTAGTATTGAATTAAATATAACAATTCAAAAAGTATCGTCTTTTGTAAAATAATATTTTCTTTGCTCTTTCTTTTATTAGTAGAATTTAATATCTCTGTCGCGTAACTAGCTACCACTGATCCGAATTCTGTGATCAGTCGATCTCACGTTAATTTTATACAAAAAAAGGATGTAGAACCGCAAGTGAGTAAATTTTACTATCATATGCTGAGCATCTTGTGAAGTCTAAAGTTTCGTTAAAAAACAATTTTTATTAAGCTACAATTAAAGCATCTATATTAGAACACGTCTCAATTTATGAACATAAGAATAATTATATTAAAATTAAATCACATTCAAGAGTTATAAGTTATAAGCATTAAAACTAGCAGGAAAAAATTGTATTTTAGAATTTTCTTAAAAATATTCTCTTAGGTCTATGGTTTATTTTTCTCTCAAGATTTAATACTATAAATTAACTATAATAAATGAAGATTTTGAAACAACTTTCACCATTAATCCGGAACGATCACTGGTGGTCAATCTTTTTGACGTTAAAAATCGCTTTCATTTTTAAAAAAATCACATGAAGTTCGTAAAAATACACTCAACTGTTTAACAGATGTCTACAAATCACCGAGATCTTCACCAGTTCTGAGAAAGTCAAGTTATTACGGATAACTCGCACTGGCTAATAATTGTACTGCGCTTCCGGGTCTTAATTGTGTCAGTAATCCATAGGTAGTCGCATTTTACGAGTATTATTTTAATGAGTAACCCTTACTGAACACCCAATAATTTTAACTACTATAACTGAAATTATTTTAACTTCACTGATAAAACAAATAGGCCTACATAGACAGACACAAAACACACTATACTTTCAACACAATATATAAAAGCAAGTAAGCAATCGCGGATGTCCGTTTCCCTTTTATGTCTAACTTCTAGCTTGTTCACTACTACGCAAAACCTTCGATCGGATGAATTATGTATGTTTGGTACCTTAAAAATATTATAATCACTGAATGTATTTTTACCATGTTAACCAATATTTTATTTTCCCGTTTGAAAGTGAGTTATGATTTGATATCGAAACGGACAAGAGAAGTTAAGTTAAAATTTCACATTTAACATTTCAGAATCGATCATTTCAATGAAGAATGGTGCTTATCATAGATGGATCAACGTCAGCAATAACGTTTATATCCCGTAAACTGCTGTTTAAATTGATTAGTGATTTATACCAATACAAAATATTCTTTGATTTTCTCATTTTAACTTCACGTAAGCTATAATAGATTATATAGTCCTAAAAAAATAACAATATCTATATCACATCAGATAACAGAACTGTTTTCTTCTACCTCAGCAAAATATTTTGATCAGTTTTGTTTTCTTAGAAAATTTAATAAGGGTCTTACGATGAATCCTTTGCCTCTAATTTTTAATAAATATCTGATCGTATAAAAGAATTTCTTCTACAGAACCGGTCTCACTATGTCCTAAATGTTTAATTAATATTATTACTTTACTATTTTCTGTGTATATTATTTTTAAATATTTAATAGGTATTGTGTATTTTCTAACGTTACTTCGATTAAGGTTTACTACGGTTTTCTTTGATCCACTCAGCAAATTCCGGGATATTTCCTTTTCTTTATCTGTGGTAAATCATACCTTCCCATTTCTGACGTGATCTAGATAATCATTATTATTATACGGTATTCTGAATAAAATATTTATTTAGCTTTATCGCCTTTCATCCGGTAGCGTTTTAGATTTGAATTCAGGTCAGAGAAGTAATTTTTCACACGCTAAAAAAATTTACTTCTCATCATAACAAAAAGGAGGGCATTGTAATTGGATATCAGGTTGTAATTGTCAGGGAGAATAAATAAATAATATCCTTTAACGTATTAAAATTATTTTCAAAAAATAATTAACCCAATTTTAATAAAACTTTTGAAAAAAATTGGTAAAAGTAAACAGGAACGTAAGTTTGGAATTAAATAAAACCTGTAAATTTATATGACTGGCTTTCAACACTTTTTTCGAGAAAAATACAGTTTCCTCAAGGATATAACATAGAAAATTATTCGTATTTACCATCCGATGATGAGAACTTTAATCAAGCGAAAACGATTATGTTTCT
Source organism: Lycorma delicatula (assembly GCF_047948215.1). Classification (NCBI taxonomy): domain Eukaryota; kingdom Metazoa; phylum Arthropoda; class Insecta; order Hemiptera; family Fulgoridae; genus Lycorma; species Lycorma delicatula. Next base: position 117,462,728 of record NC_134456.1, read on the forward strand.
TAATAAAATATAAAAGAATTTATCTCGTAGAGAATTTATTTTTTTGTAAAAGGCAAGTTGTTTAAAATGAACAAAAAAATATGTTAACACTAAAACTGAACTATCAGCAATGCTGCTACCCTAAGACATTTTTCTTTATAAATATGAAAATCTAACTGAAACCTTCACAAAGTAAATATCTAAGCCTAGAATCAACTACTAGCGTAGTACGATAATGAGTCTCTAAAATAGTTTGTTCTGAAATTTTTAATCAAAGAACAAAAAAAAAAAATCGCATTTTAAATAATTTATTGAAGAGTTTTAACAACACATTGTATTGCACCATAAATTTAAAAACGGTCGGATATTTATGAAAACGTTCAGCGTTATTCTTAGACCGAGATGAATGCGCACAAGGAAAACTGGGAAAGAATTGTTATCGTGTAAGAAAACCGTAGACGTACTGTTTCAGCGATATCAATTATTTTTGCCGATACCATTTTTCAATCCATTTTCATGATAAAAACGTATGTCATTAACGCGAATGACAGGTAAATTTTCTATTGATCCAAATGAAACAGTTTTGTAGTAACTTCTTAATTTAATGTACACTACTTCATCAGCGAAAGTCTCTTTATAGAGGTACTAAAACTTTAATTATTCAAGAACTCAAGAGGGGAACTATGATTTTAATATTGTTCATCTGTATAAGAAATTAATAATTTAAAATTATTTCAATTTAATTTATTAAATTTTTATTTTATTTACCGAATATGATTCGGTAGTACTACACTAAATAAATTCATCACATTCCACTATTATACACGAATTATTATTAATAAATAGAATAATAAAAACTAAATTTTAGCAAAAAGATCAACAGATTCCTTAAAAAAAGGAAAAACCGAAAAGTTGTTGGATAATAGTTTATATACATTCGCTTTTTACTTCCTTGTAGGAAATAAAGGAAGTATTGTGATCAGAAAAAATTTCAGTTTTCAGTTTCAATGAAAATATCCATTTCGATCATCCCTGAATCTATTTTGACTAGTTTTGGCGCGACGTTTGTACGTACATATGTATTTCGCATAACTCAAAAACGATTAGCCGTAGGATGTCGAAATTTTGGATTTAGGACTGTTGTAACGTCTAGTTGTGTACCTCTCCTTTTCATTGCAATCGACTGGACCAAAAGGGCCAAAAAAAGCTCAAAATCTAAAAACATTTGGATTTTTGACTCTTTCTTAACCGCAATAATAAGTCCTCATTGAGAGCTTTTCGACGATATATATATATATATATATATAAGTGGTACTTACTTTCATAATAGCCAAATAAAATTTTAATTAATGACGTATTCGAATCTTACGAGATGAAGGCACGTCGGTTCAAATCCGACAACTCCTTTTTTTATTTAAATATATTGATTTATTAACCTTCGATTGTAAAAAAAAATACAATAAATAATAATTCAATATTAACAGAAAAAAACAAAATGAAAAAATATCAGAAGTTATTAATGAAATAAAATTTTATGTACTTTTCATTTTTAAAAATGTGTATATGTAATTCAATAGGCTATATTTTCCACTTACCAACATTCATTACTAGTAACTATGTCGTGCGCTTTCGGAGATTATTACTCCATCCTCAGGAACAATGATTTAATATATATTACAAATATAAGGTCACAAAACAATTGTGACCTTACAGACATGATGGATAACGTTGACTTTATTTTACTTCTTTGACGATCAATTTGTTATATTACAATTATTGATAAGTGAAGCAGAATGTGGTGTAATATATATAATACCATTGTTCCTGAGGATGGAGTAATAAAGCGCTCGAACATAAGTTAATAGGCGTACAAGGAAGTCATGTGGTGTCCACACACAGATTTTTTAATGAATACATTAGAAAAAATAAAATATAATGAAATAATTCGAACATTCGACATTTAATCACAAAGCAGTTATTAATATTTTCTTTACACAAAGTTTTTAATTATTTAATTTTAAAGAAACGAAAGTTCGATTGATTTATTCTGACAAATTAGAGAATTAATATTACTATTTTATTATCTTCCTTCCATTCATCCATTTACACGTAAATTCATTAGCGATTTGGAAAGTTTAGAATGAAACCGTTCTAATCTAGGTCATTGAAATAAACAACTCTTAATCGTATAAATTTATATACAGAAACACAGATGTAGAAAGACGAAAGTGAGGAATACGAGTACATGGTTCCGTGATGAACAAGGGAGTCCGTTCATGAAAATTAACTTTTTTGCACGTTTTGATATAAATATTAAACGCTGGGTAAAAATACATTTTCAATATATGTATTTCTATTAAATTAGAATCATTGTACGAATAGGAATAATTTATTAGCCATTTCTAACATTTCATCTTTTATAATTACTATACTAATCAACTGATATCTTTATAGTTTATGAATCAGAATGTCCGTATGCAAGTCTCCTGCTCTAAACCGATCTTCACTAGACCGACCTAAATGAGCCTTTACTGTTTTTATAGAAATTTGGAGTTGATTTTATGGTTTAAATTCATCAAGGTTTTACCATTACTGTTTGGGGGCTAAACAGAGGCCTGTCGTGTTTTGTATCATTTAGTAATAAATATATAACCGAAAATAAATAAACCAATACTCTCCCGATAATAAAAAAGACCCAGTAAGAAGGGACTCTTGTCTTGGTTTTGCGATGAATAGGGAGATATCTATCGCCCGTTAACTTTGCGTTACGTTCATTTAGTAATATTTTAAATTACTAACTAAATTAGATTCTGGGAGAAATACATTTTCGTCACTGAAATTTAGAAAATAGATAGAATTTTATTTTAGCATTTCATATAGTGAAAAAGAATAAATTATTCTCAAGAGATTTTCTATTTAATATATAGTATATTTATTGTTAACCGATTTTAATAGCGAGGTGATTGAAGTAATTTGTCGTAGCTACTACCTACGTACTGTATGTATGATTAAAATTACGTCTGTAATTAAAAATGCGTTTATTTTCACGTTATATTTCCATAAAAAAAATTAAATAAAATCAAAAGTTTAAAAAATGCTTTGTTATTTAAATTCATGTCAATTATGACGTATTGCGAAATTTGATGAATGAATTTCTTTCAAGTAAACATACAGAATGTATGACTGAAATTCAAGCAATGCCTGTGATTTCTTCACTTCATCGAAAAATATTTAGCAATAGGCAAACTCTTGATAGTAGTAATAAAAGAATTAGAATTCTTTTTCAATTTACACGATCAGGATGTATTTTAACAAAAAAAATTTCAAGTGATAAAAATTATAGGAAACAGAATTGTATAAATTTTCACAGGAAAGTTTTTGAAATTTAAAAGCGCTGAGGTTCTTTTCCCAGTGACGTATGGAGAGTTTTTTTAAAACAATTATATCAAATAAAACAAAACAAATCTTCTGCGGATGAATCTTAATAAATTATTTCAAGGAGCAGAAATTAAAGGAAATAAGATTTTAGACAAATTTTCGTACGAATTTAGAATTTTGACAGTTTCATTCCGGGTAAAAAAATCTGCTTACCCGACGGTGTCCATATAACTCCACTAGTATTACATAAATAAACTTTTTTATTTTCGAATGGAAAAAAATTCTTTCCATTTTGGTATTATTTGTCCAAGAAGCACCATCCACAATAATTTATTTTTAATTTTCAAGAGTGGATATGAGAAATATGTAAAAATTAGTTAAGTCTATCTAGGTTGACTCTCCTTACAAGCTGTGGTAATTCAATAACAGGTAAAAATACATTCACATCCAATTTTAAGAAACCAATACCTATTATTGGATTTGAACATATTTTTTCAATGTTGAAGGATGCTGATCAGCTCCATTACAAAAAACAGTTTATACCAATTATTTCAATCACAGTAGAACGACTGAATGTTCTACTGAGAACACTCAATCAATTCTTAATAAATATGTATAATAGTAATAGAAATAGTTTAGATTTTAATCACATGTTGGTGTTTTTAAATCGATCATAACAAAATTGTTTAGCACCATCTTAAAAATCTAATTTATTTCACTTTTATATCAACGTAAAAGAGTTATAACATCATTTTTCAGTATGATATACTGGTTCAAATCCTGGGTTAGTTTTCATACCCGCAATGGTTTAATAAAATAGCATACAAAATATTCATTGAAAATGAAATAATTTATTGAAAAAAATTTAATAAGATAAAATTCATCTTATGAATCGTTATTGTTGGTTAACATTTTAAAACAATGTGTTCTATAAAATAAATCATAAACAATACACTTGGTATAGTTTATTAAATAACCAATAAGGTAATATACTTATAATCTAATCTTTACGACAATTATCACACAATAAGAAATTTTCAGGTTTAGTTCCAAAATCGATATATAATAAATCAACAGAAACTTTTCAGCTTATTATAACACTTGTAGTTTTTAACAAAATGCAATTACATCTTTAAAAAGTTACTAATTTACCTAAAATTTGATTCACGGATAAGGTCAGAGATAAAAATTTAAACATAACTTTTATGTTGTAAAAATCACAAGTCATGGCTTATCTTGAATCCAAGTATTTTCTGCTATTAAAATACTGGATTTTTCAACTCCAGCACATCGATGAGATAATAAGTATTAAAAAAGCATAAAAATGAATGATAATCTTCAATTATCATTCTACCTACTGAACGTTTTATTTTAATTTTTCTTTAAAACATAACATGTTGCAGCACTAAATAACAAACAGTATTTAATGAAAAATAATTTTTGATTTTACTTATGAATAATCATTCCAGAAGATTTCAAGATTATATTTGCAACATCAGCATTATAGAAAATTCAGCACTTAACAATAATATAAAAATCTTATATCCTGCTGATATATTTTATTTGTATTAAAAACCGTTTGCCTAATTTAATATATGACCGATTAAGAAATAATAATACTCCATCTTCAGTAGATATGGGGTTTGATTTTTTAATTTATTTTAATACATATTACATTACTGAAAACATTCTATCATGTTCCTTTAGTAAACATGAGCTGGTTTTGGGACTGCTTAGGTTTTTTAAAAGAACAACTTTTTCAGGAGCAGCGTATATATTTAATCAGGACAACATGACACCATTGAAGTTTTTTTCGAATTCTAGGTAATATTAAGTAATACCTTATATCCCAAAAATTTGTAAGCAGGACAGGCTGTCTGGATGGAGTTCATTGCAAAGTTTTGTCACAGATTGAGTTTTTTTCTTTGGAGTACATTATCTTTCTCATCAACTACTTTTTTCCTAATTCTTAACTACCGGGACCTTGATAACTACTGGGACACAACATGGTCAGTTTTTCTGAACTATGAGGAACAATGAATCATACATTGGTGGTCAGATGAATCCTCTAATGTAGAAAAAATATGGTTTCCTTTGAAAAGAAAGAAAAAGGCTAGTTTCATAACATACCACAAAAAATGAATAAAATCACAGAGATGTCACACGTTAATAAGAGTGATTTAATCTTGATGTTAATGAAAAAAAAAAATGTAAACAAAGCTGTATACCATCAAAGATGAAAAGTCATTTCATTATTCGAAATTAAATTTTTTGCTATTTCTATTATTCAGAAAATTTTATTTCATGTACATTAACTAAATAATCTAATCTGACTGCATGCGGTCATAATTCAGAATATTTGGAAAGTTGCTGTATACTGGAATTATGGAAGTGTAATGACAAAACTTTCTTAATTATTACTTTGTATTTTTATTTCATTATTTTATAGAAACGGATGTTACAACTGGAATAGTTTGTAAAAGGTGTTGAAAATTACCACCTCTATCATCAATACAACATTGCACAATTTGTTTTCAATCGTGCATAGTCTACTGCAATATACTGCTTGTTTCGCTGCCCCCCTCCCCACAGAAAGTAATATGGGGGAGTCAGAAAGGGTGATCGTTTATGCTAAATATCCTTGGAAATGATTCGTTCACCAAAGACATTTCATCAAAATAGTCACTGACCTGTTAGCTGTGTGTGCCATCTTGTTGGAACCAACTGCGATTGATTTCCACTTCTGTTAACTGATTAATGAAGTTTGTTAAAACAGCACAATAACGATCACTATTAATAGCTGTATTTTCAAAAAAAAAGGACTCAAATGCTTGTACTACTCACAACGACCTGGACTCCAATTTTTGCTTTAATAAAAAGCAAAAATTACAGATGAGACCATGCTTCATCTGTAAAAAATGTAATGTCGACAATACATATGGAAGTTTGGTCAATAAAAATTTTAAACCATTAACAGTAATTTAGTCTTTTGGCATATCTGTAGGTTTCAGTTCTTGAACACACATTACTTTGTAAGGATAAAGTTTCAGTTCTTTTTTTAAAGCTTTATGTGAGGTAGCAAGTTCAATATCTTGCTGTTGTGCTAACTTATGCATTGACTTTTATGGACTTTCGACCATAGCATCTAAAATATCAAGCAGCTCTGTTCAATTAGTTTAGGTTATCTTTCACTTTGATCAGCATCTTCATCAGAGCCTGTTGTCCAAAATTTTTCAATAAGAGTTTGAACTGAATTGCAGTAAGGAATAGGAATATTTGGAAACCTTTCAGAAAACTTGTGCTTCAATAAATCATTATAACTGTCATCTCCACGAAAGAGGTGTTCAATGAGAGAAATGTGTTCTTCTACTGAAAGAGCCATTATATTTCATGCAACTATTGATTCAGATAAATGAAACAAAATGAAGTTGTTCATTCACAATTCAACAACTGATGTCTTGGTTTATTACTGAGCACAACCCAACGAACTCAAAGGGCAACCAACCTAACGCTGAACGCACCATATAATTCTAAAGTTTACTACACAGCAACTAACTTTTTGAACACATTATACAATACATACTCTTTGACAATTTTTTTTTTTAAATTATGAACTATATTAATTCAGTTAAAAATACTGAAGAGATGTAGATAATTTAAATCATTTCTCTTTTCAGTGGATAACTGAAGCTGCTACAAAAAATCTAACAAATATTTTCAAAAGATAAGGACAGTTGTCCTTTGAATGTTATTTGCCATAAAGAAAGTGTGATTAAAATCTGACATGAGAGCAGTAAATAGTACAGCTAATCTTAGGAATAATAAGCATTCCATTCCAAATTTTTACAAAGGAAAGAAAGAAGCGAAGTAGTTTCCGTTAACCTCTTCACTGTTCATAAGGTAAATAAATTTGTTACTACAAATACTGCCTATATAATTATCCATTACTCTCAGGGAAAGAAACTCCGGCTAGTGCTACTTGTACATAAGATGTTTTACACGTGTCAAAGCCAAAAGAAGAGTTTGACAGGTAGTATAAAACAAGTAATTAATATATCCCTTTCTGCAGAAAACAATGCATTTTATACATTGTCTCCAGTCAAAAGGGGAAGTCATTTGTATAGATAGTTTAACTTTTATATGTATACGTTACAGAATTGAGGAATTTCAAATAAAACAATCATCTTTATATTTGGTCTGTTACGATATATTTGTTAACCATCGATTTTGTTTGTTTATAATATAATAATAATTATAGTCATAATAGTAATAATAATAATAATATAATCATAATAATAATAATTATAATAATATATACAAATTACACAAAAGAACAAAGCTGCATTATTAAATTTATCTTTATACTATAATTTTATATATATATACATGTACATCTATATATATTTTATTTTTAAAAAGGATAATCTGTTAACTTATTTTTTTTACAGTACAGCAGATTTATTTTGTTATGTTTATATAAATATTATAAACTGTGCCTTTTAAAAGGCCCAATAAAAATAATTATAATAAAAATATGATATTACTAAACAATATTTTTATATATATATATATATATATATATAAAGAAGCATTACAATAATTATTAACAAGAAAGAAATAAGAATAATATACTTATAATAGTAATAAACAATCTTTTTTCGATTTAAAACAAAGTTATATAATATGAAATTAAAATTATATAAATAATTATAAATAAAAACACAGTAATTCTTTCTTGGTAATAATTATGTAAGTGCATGTACAAATTACTGATTTATCAAAATTCAAACACGCAAAAAAATACAATAAAGAAATCGGAAGACTAGATAATACTGAAACACTTCAACGATCATTTTACTACCTTACAACATATGATAGGACCATTACATGGTTATGATTATAGTATAGTTTATAGACAAAATTATGACCACCTATATTAAACAAAACTTAGTCACCGTGCCACATTGTTATCTGTACTTCATAAATTTGCGATTGTATCACTTTAAATCTATTTATTATACTGCCATTTATTGGTTTTATATAATTGTACAAAAAACATATATTGTTATACTAATTTTATTATTCAAGAAATGTAAAAATTAATTTGTTAAAACATATTAAATTTACATTTTAAAATATTGAACACACATGAAAAGGAATCGGAAAGGTCATTCATAAAAAGGAAGAAAATCTAGTAATAATAACAAACATAATAAAAACATGGCAAACATTTTTATATACCATATTTTAAACCTCAAACAGATGAGGCAGTTTCGCCCACACATCAACCCACAACAACGGTGTAAATGTGAACACCACACGATTTCACTGGCTGTTACTGCCAACAATGAATCCTTCACCTTAACTTAAAATAAAAAATTATATGAACCACCTTAATATCAATTTATATATATATATAAAGATGGAAAGAGTTTATAACAGAGATGTATGTCAAAATATAAATTTCAGAAACTAATTTAAAATAAACTTATGAAAAAACTGTTAATTTAGTTTATAAAATGCAAATTAAACACTAAGCTAACTAAATTATGAAAAATAGAAAAAGAACATGACAGAAAAGAAGCATTTAATAGCATAAAAAACAAGAAATTAAAAAAATTTAAGTTTTTATCAAGAATAATAAAATGATTTCATAAATACTATTTATTTACAATGTATTTTTAGTTTGATGCTTGCAAAAAAAACTGTAAAATGAATTGATAATTTTGGTATTAAAATGAAGGTATTAGGTGAGAAAGAACGAGTAGTTTTTCTTGAGGTAGGTAACTTCTCATATCAAAGACCCAAAGTTCAACACATGACATTTAATTTTTAAAGAGAACTATTATATGACTCACCTAATTGGCTGGAACAAAAACATCAGTTTAAACAAAAAAATAACGTATTTGTGAGAAAACTCCAATATCACATGTAAAACTTAGAATATGGCAATCCTAAAATAGTAAACAAAATGCACATTCATGAGCATATCAAAGTAAATATTAAAAAAAAACATAACAGATTAAGAAATCATTAAAAAAGGTATTTTCCTGTCACTCTCATAAATAAGTTTAAAACACAAATCATTTGTACTGCTTATCTAGAATGAGTGACCAACATAATTCAGGAATACGTCGTACATATACATAAGTAAATAAATAAGTAACAATTTAACAATGTGACAAGGTGATGAACTACTGAATCCTACACGTACGTACGAATTAAATATTATAAAATAAAATATTTTAGTGCCAGTCTGTTACAGAACACGAATATTACGGTATACATAAAATATTAGCAGAAATAATTATTAATAACAGTAATATAATAATAATAAAAATATCATAAATAATAATAATAATATTAATAATTTTAATGGTTGTAGTATAATTAATTATAATTATTAATAATAATAATCGTAGTAGAAATAAGAGCTGAATTAACTGGTGTATGCTATAAATTAACATAAACAGGAATGATTGACATTACTGAAAAATAATAAATAAATAAATAAAAATGAAATTTTAAATTATAAATTTAAATAACTAATATAAGAATATATAAGCTGAATAATTAATTATTAATCAAATTATTTAATAATGTATGTATTGAAATACAGAACAACTTTTTTTTGTATCCAAAAATTGAATTTTACTGTTTGAATAAAATGCTAAAGATATTTTTAAATTTACTTTTTATTACAAGTTAATTGCACATTCAATACAATAGAATGAAAAAACTTCACAATATAAATGCTAAATTAGAGATTCATTAAATTTTTTGGTCACTTTTGAGGCAACTAGGCTACATATTGTGGGTGCAATTTTGACAATTATTAGGAATCTAAACAATCAATTTTTAAGTCTGATTTCTATCTACGTATTAAAGTTTAGGTAAAGTATTAATGAGGAGGGCATTAATACATCCAGATAATTTTATGTTCCACTTATTTTATTTTTAAAATAGCTCCTTTAATGAGGTAAAGGAAGGTAGGTTGCTTGTTTCTTTTTAAAGTGAGGTAAAAAAAAAAAATAACCAACTGATAAAACTCAAATGAAAGATAAAGAACAAAACAAACACTTGAGATGTGATAACTTATCCAGGTAGATAATTTTTGTAAAACTAATTTTGAAGTAAAACTAATTTCATTCATCTATTTATTTGATAATATTAGAAATACGATGTCTTTGAATAAATCTATCTCTCTACAAAAAAATTACTATAAATCATCTTTTTATTAAATATTTTATGAAATTTAAAGAAAATTGAATAAATAAATAAAAGTCTAAAGTATAAAATTTAGTGTCTAATGGAGAATCTTAAACCAAACCAGTAGCGAGTATATCACAACTATAATAGGGGAAATTAAAAGCAATTAGGGGATAGTGTCAGTCATATTACCTTCTTGTATACAATGGATGTAAGTCATCGGTTTAGAAGGCAACATATATTAAAAAAAAATATATATATATATGTAAGTAATCAGATTTCTTAATTCAGACCTTCAATAATAATTAAGTAAACCTAGGTAATTTTTTTCTTGAATTTTTAAGCAAAAAAATATTTTAATCTTTTCTACTCAAGGAGGATATTAATTAATAAATTATAATGATTACTGTTCTTTAAATAGTCCAATTATTTTTATTAATTTATAACATGGTGTTAATTATATATAAGTTCTTCTATTTATATTTAAACATGCTCCAAGTATATTTCATCAAAGATAATTGCTAAATTATGTCAATGAATATTTTAAAATTTTAGAATTTCACAGATTTCTTTGCTTACAATAAATATACAAAATTAACAATAAGCAACAATTTACAGGATACACTTAATAATTCAATAAGATTCCATAATTATTAAAATTAGGTTATTCAAATCCTCTGAATATGATGACATTTTTTTAGAATAATACAAATAATTTTCTTAATTTCTTCATGGCTGGATCCTATGTTCCAACTGATGAATTTTTTTAATAAAATTTGATTATTTAAATTTACAAATATTTTCATTTATCATTTACATCTACTATTCCCCTTCTATCTTTTCTACTGACTCTAACCAAAAAAGAGGTCCTTTTACCATGAATGAAAATAAATTTCATAGAATTGAAGAATGTGAGATAAGCATTTCAAACGAATTATAAATTATTCTAATAAAACCATTTTTATAGCTTTTTCTTCGTAGATAAATTACATAAATTTACAATAATAAATTCAGCATATAAATATTACATAGATAATAATACATTATTTAATAAAATTATAACATTGTACATATAGTCTACATGATTACACAAATATATATATATTTATATATATATATTATTAATGGACATAGCAGCACACAAATGACAATGGTAAGAATATAATATTACAGTATTATAGGAACGTGTACAATCAGTCAGCAAACCAAAACAGAAAGCAGAATAAAAAGAAATCTGGAAAAATAAACAGATACAAAGAATTTTTTGGAGCATGCCGCACATAAATAATTAAAAAGTATAAAAATAATACGACTTACAACAGAAAAATATTTTGTTTAATATATTATTACAATAATAGAAATAAAATATATTACAAGTGAGAAATATAAATTGTCGATAGATTGTAGAGATTCACACTAAATTATTACACAATATCTGTAATCATGTACATAAATAAAATAATTACAGGCATCATACATAATTATGTATTTATTAAAACATATTATTATTATTATTTTTCTTTTATAATTTTAGTAAACATTATAGTTTGAATAAGTTATATCAGGCTGGATAAATAAAGCAAAATATTGTACTAATATAATTATATTTTAATGTAAATTATATAATAGGTATGTTTATAAATTATTTACAAATATATATATATGTATATATATATATTGAAAAAATAGATAGAGAGCATCATGTATTCAATTAACAGTGTATAAATATTATATTGTATTTCTTATACACTTACAAATCAAGGCTAGTTGAATTTATTGTGCGATTAGTTATCTTAACATTAAAAAAACATACATATATAATGTAGAAGTAGTGAGAAGAAATATTAGTAATTAGTTCATCTTAATGCCCAAAAAAATAAACAGAAGTATAAAAAAGATGAATCTTTTATTACATATGTATAAAATAGTTTTGTACGTTTTCCTCACATAAATAATAATAAATTTAAAAAATAATAATAATAATTACTAAGTGTTCTAAGTAAAATAACCTTTAATAATCTTAACCTGAGTATTTGGCCAATGCCAAAGCCAATTTATCCAACCTTCACTAAAAAAAAAGAAACAAAGAAAAAAGTATCATAAAATAAAAAGTTGTATGCTGGGCAACAATCAATCGTATAAATATTTTTCTGTACAACTTAAACAAAAATCTGTTTATCAAAAACAACGTCACATTTTAAGAAAATAAAAATATGTTAAAACTGGGCTAACTGACTTAAAAAGTTAATTGATGCTTGAACATACTCGTACATGCTATAACTACTTTAACTAAACGTACAAGTGGAACAAAGAGAAATTTGTACAATGTTTTTTTTTTAATAATTATATAATCAGCTTGAAAATGTTTTTATAAATAAAAATCTTTTTTAATGTAAAATTATTACTTGAGGGAACAGTTTTTTTTTATAAACATATAGTTTCTTAAAAACTGTACACATGAAAATCGGGGACTTTAACACTTACACATTACTCCGTATTACGAATGACAATAAAAAAATATTTTTCATACTTTTTAACAAAAACCACTTACAATATCATAAGAATACTACTTCTTACTAAAATTAAATAAAAAAATACAAATACATTTTTCTGAAGAGAAATCTACTTACAACTCTATTCAATAATTTCTCTGACAATTCATGACTAGTTTGTTAGACGTGTACCATTAGTTTTCACATAAATTTTTTATCGCTTTTATTAACTATTACTTTTATACACATTCATTGCATTCATTGTATAACCGCATAATATTTACATCGAGCTGAGAAGTTATATAAAGTAGTTCCACTATTAAGCACAGCACAGGTCGCTAGACTTGACTTGCCTGAAACATTGTTCTTTATTGGAGTTTCAATGACTCCGTCATACAATATAAAAATTTACATTTTTACACCTTCTGTATCCAGTGCACTACTATAATTAACTGTTATTTACAGAAATAATTTGTTTACAGCTAAAAAACTTTAAAAATAGTAAGCCCAGTAAATAAATGTACATCACAATCACTGATAAAACAAAATAAAAAATCAAGTCTTCCTGAGAACATAACTTTTAGGAAGAAATAATTTTTTATATATTTAATCATTACTACCGAGCAATTAATCAATCCAAAATAACATTAGATTTATTAAGTTAATTAATAATTTTTATTAATATTAAAAGTAAGTTTTATGGAATAAGACACAAAACATGTGGATTAACAAAAAAAAGCTAATTATCAAAAGAGGTAGACTAATTAAATGATAATAATTGTAAAAAAATTGTAACAGCCCAACATACAGTCTAAAATTTAAAATTTTTTGTTTTTTTTGCAATAAACAGACTTGTGTGAACAATTAAAAATGTTTAATGCACTGACATAGTAATTTTTATTTATACTAGTAGTAATAGTAGTTGTAGCAATAGTAGTGTAAGAGAATTTGTAACGTAATTACAGTAACATTAAATTATACAATGGGCCATACTATATTACCAGCATTATGTCATTACAAAATACAGTCCCTGAATTCAACCACTTAATTATGGTATAGTACACACTAACATACGAGAATTATTAATTAATTATTATAGTTAATAACAAATAGTATAATTTAATTAAATATAATTAGTTAATGTCCATATCAGTTCGACAATAATTATTAATGTATGCATGTACATATATCTATATATACATACATACATACATATATCTAATTAACGACTATACTTCTATTTCGGAAACAAGATATAACGAATATCTGAGGGGAGGGAAAAATATATATATATATATATCAATTTATTTATATATATGTACTATTATTTACATATAAAAACAAGATTAAAATATAATATCAGTTTTTAAATCCGTGGCTATATTTTTTCTTTTTCTTTTTTAATATTACGAGCCAACGGTTTATCCATACCTAACACTACTAAATTAATTTGGTTTAATAGGGCTCATCGAATACTGAACAGTGTTCGCACAGCCTTATAAAAATAAATATATTAACAACTATATAAATATATATTTTTTTATCGTATTAATCGTTTACATGCAAATTACAATATTTTGAAAATATAAATATATGTAGTATATCGTTAAGTCGCTTGTAAACGATTATTAATATCATGGTTACAATAATAATTACAATTTGAGTATAAATTATAACACGATAACTTTCAATACAATTTTCAAAAAGAAGTGAAATGCAGACGATAGCGAGCCACTGTACAGTAAGTCAGACGGGGAAGTGGATTTCTTTTAGAACTCGGGGCTGGATCGTAGCAGTCTCTTCTCGGGGGGCTGATTGTTGGTATTAGGGTGGGAATGACAGGAGCAGCCCCTATGCGAGCAGGCGGCGTAGCAGGACTCCGATAGCTTGGCGCAGGAGCGCAACGGCCAGTAACAGCAGAGGCACGGGAGAACAAGCGTCGCCACCGCCAGACAGGCCCATCTCGAGGTCCTCCCGTGGGGTGCACAGGAGCAAGGATCGTCCGCAGGACACGGTTCGTCATCGTCTCCGTTACCGCCCCCGCAGTGGTATAACGCTGCTTTTACGCAACACAAGCAACTGCCGTAATCGACGCAGGTTTCCACCGAACACAGACAAAAATTATCGCACAGCCACAACGATGGTACCGGCCTCGGCTGCCGACAGGCTTCGCAGCGACATTTACCGCACTCTCTGCATATGATGGAACAGTCCGAGACACTGGGCCCCCCTCCATCTCTAACATCTTTATGAGGTTGTTTCACTACCACGGCGGTGGACGTAGAGCGGTGATGGTGCGGCACCGTTGCCGCGTGTGAATGCGAAAAAGAATGAGCAGCCGGTTGCTGCGGATGGTGCGGCGTTTTCGCCGTCCGCAGAGGCGTCTCCACATATTCGTTCGTAGCCCTTTGAAGGTCCGGCCGGGGTTGCGTCAAAGTGACCACCCCTTCGTGTTGCTGTTGCGGCCTGCTGGGCAGGTGCACTCTGGCCACATCCCCCAGCCTGTCCCTGCTTTCTCTCTCCATGTACTCGGTACGGCTACCTCAACCCCCACATTTCACTGGCACACTCTTTTCGCCACCTGAAACACAAAAAGAACGTTCGTTCAGTACGGCCGAATATAAACAACCGAAAATAAAATTATCGACTTAGATAAGAAACGCTTACTATAAGCGGATCCAGTATAATTTACAAACAAGATTCTGGCGGCGTGACGAAACTAACGAAAGCCACTACTATGCGACGACCCGTATATCAACAAAGGCAGTGATAACGTCTAGTGTTTAAAATTTAAAACTATTTTAGAAGTAGTCTGAAACTGTAATCTGGGAATAAACTAAGAAGAGTCACGCTTCAGAGAAACGAGAAAGTAATTCACATAAAACATCGATTAAAATTTATTCATACAATAAGTAATAGATTTTTAACCACAAATCGAACTAAATTTAATAAATATAACGTTTTCAAGACATATCATAACGCCTTTAGTTATTTTATATCTGCAGAGAGTTATATTTATTAAATTGCTTCTATTGATCGCTAAAAAAATTAATAATTAATTAGTAATAGTTTACAAGAACTCTTTTCATCAATTTTAAACAAAACATAGCTTATTTAAGTAACACTGAGGAAACATTTATATTAAACCGCGTACTGTATGCATTATTAAACATAATGTATTCAAAACACACGACATCGATCTCTATATACTACATGAAAATACAAGATGGTATTGTTAAAGTAAACATAATAACGTATAGTTTTAATAAATCTACTAAATATTATGTATAGTATCTTATAGGATTTATATTACTCTACTGTAAGGTGAAAAATGATACAGTAGGTCTTATGAGATCAAGCAACCGGTTGGCGTGCAAGAGAAGCATATGAGTTAGCAAAAGAGAGACAGAACGAACGAGAAAGCGTGAGAGAGGATAAAAGTAAGAGAATAAAAAGAAGAATGATGGAAGGGGGTATGTAAGGGAGGAGGTCGGGTCGAGTTTGGCAACAGCTGGCTGGGAGCATGCCCGCCCGGATTCCAGGAACAGATCACGTGACCCTCCACTTCCGGGAAACGCTACACCAGCTGGTTGTAGCTGTACGCTCTCATACAGCCTGTTGTTGGCTAGCACTGGCATATACAGAGACAACAGCAAGCATTTACTACAGTACATTGTTAGTACATCAAATCTAACATCGATAAAAGGAAGTACGTTAATATTAATTTACTTACGTTATTAATATTAATCTTACAAAATTGTTACTCTGACAATCTGAAATAATAATCGTAAAATAAAACATTTCTATTAAATATGTGAATGATTATTTTTTCAACAAGTAATTTTTCTATTTACTAGCCTCTAAAATGATAACGTCTACTGTGTGCGTTATACACACTATATTATTGTTACACATTAATTAAATTTTATGAAATTATACGTAAGTTATGCGTAAATGAGAAATAAAATTCTAAAATTTATAAAGCTCATGATATCTATCAGTCGTTAATATATAAAAAAATCTGATCCAGCGAGTACTAATCTGTAACAAATAATTTATCACAGGAAATGCCTTAGAATTTTTCGCAGGTTATTTAATTTTTTAAACTTTTTTAATGAAACTGCAACATCGATAACATTTTCAAACTTTTACAAAATCTATTTAGTACCGGTAATAAATAAATTATTTCATTTTTTCTAATTTTAAAGAAAGCACAATCGGTTTATTATAAACAATGAAATTTTAATCTGATTGATTTGATAACATTCGATTAAAGAAAATTACATAACTACATAGAAAAGCAAGAGTAACGACACAAAAAAACAAACAAACAATAAACCGTTTATAATAAATATGAGAAAATTAAATTGGATAGAATTAATTAATTAAACATTAAATTTTTGCATCCCTTATAGCCTACTCCTGCGCCTGAATTAAATTGTTCTTTCTTCAGAAATTAATACCATTAATCTACAAGCATAGAATGTTATTACAATTGATTGCAAAATTAATCTTGAACACAAAAGCGCAATTTAAATACAGTACTGTATGTTGGATTATAAGTGAAAAAATAAGTCACAAGTTCAAGACTAATCTATTATTTTATTTATTATAAATTTTATAATAAAAACATAAATTTACTTTTATCACAACAGCTAATTAAAACAATTAAAGCGAATCAACATAACTCATTTTTAAACTATTTTGGGAAATAAATTCATGGAAATACATTTTTCTTACGATTTAATTTTCGTAACCTTCTAAATAATGAAGTTTGTATCGAAGTTGCAGCATTTCATGCGGTAAGTTCCGGGTTCAAATTCCGGTTAATCACTTATTCCCTACAAAGATCCGTAATATATTCCCACGTATCAGCTTTATTCATACTTATTTGCTGAAACGATTACAAAAAGGCATTCGTAAAATGTATAATTTTTTTTTATTATTAATTTATAGTCACATCAAAGCGTAACAGTTATTGACAATACCGTAAATATTTTATTTAGCAGGTAACAAAAAGATAGCTGGATATAACAATCCTAATAAAAAAATTAAAATTAAAATACTAGATCGTGGATACCGGTGTTCTTTGGTGGTTGGGTTTCAATTAACCACACATCTCAGGGATGGTCGAACTGAGAATGTACAAGACTACACTTCATTCACACTCATACATATCATCCTCATTCATCCTCTGAAGTATTATCTAAACGGTAGTTACCGGAGACTAAACAGGAAAAAGAAAGGTATCTAAAAAGGTAACAAAAAGATAGCTGGATATAACAATCCTAATAAAAAAATTAAAATAAATAAATATTCAAAACATTCTCATACCCTCAGAGTAAGAAAGAGGGAAGAAGTCAAGATATATTTTTCCTTCCAGCAAGGTTAAATGGAAAAAGAACCGAAGGTCCTTTTTCCATTTAACCAGGACATTACAAGATAAAAAAATATATACAAAGCAAAATCCCAGAAAAATAATAAGTAAAATAAATAATTAATAATAATTAATTAATAATAAAAGAACTGGAAAAAATATACATTCATTCATAATAATAAGTAAATAAATAAAAGAGACAGAATGAGATTATACCACACCCAGATATATCAATAATAATAATAATATTACTATTATTCGAGTAAAGTTTTAGTGAAAGTGGCGAATAGAGAACGTCCACACATCTGTGGGAGTACAGAACATATTTAAAACCACTCATACAACATAAATGACTCTAATAGTCTTACAAAAAACATATAATCACTGCTAGCAACCAACCAAAAAATCACATGTATCATCATTAAATATATTATTGTTACTATTACTTAATATTCATATCGAAGGAAAGCAAATTAAATCCCTGTCATTAAATCTATTAACTTTTCCGTTAAAAGTATTAATCAGAATTTAAAAAGTCTAATATATATATTTCTCTTACGTTCAATACATAATTAACGGTAGGAATATATCACACATTGAAATAAATACATATCTACGCTAAGTAAGAATAAAAATACTTGTGCTGGAGACTTCAACAGGAGGATCGAGAAGCATACGTTTCACCGCCTCCAAATCGATTAACTCCGCCTCCAGACACCCGAAACGCCTACACAAAAAGCCGCCTCCTATCCTGAATATAAAATTTGCCGTTGCGTCTCAATCTATATCAATCTACGCACCATGAAAAAACTCAGTAGTCCATCAAAGTTACGCATAAGTATATTATAAAATGTAATATTTACGCCATTAATTACAAAATTAACAAATACGTAAAAGACGATCTACTTATATATAACATTTTATTCGTATAAAATACTGTTATAATATAATATAAAACATAGTCTAATTAACCGAGAGAAAAAACTCTTTTCATTTATTTAACTAAAAAGGTTCTACCGATATTTAAAAAAAAATCATATATAGAAAATATAATATAGCAAAATATTACGTGAAGTAAGAAGATAGTAGTTTACGAATAGTCCGTAATTGTAGGTAGCATTCATTTTTATATAAACACAGGTACACTTTTAATTTTATTTTGTGTAACCCCTTAGCAATAAGTAATTTTGCTATTCTTACACTATAAAAAAATAAGAAATTTAAGTATAATAAAAACGCTTATTTATAAATATATATGTACATCACTAATATTATATCTTACTTGCTAAGTGCGTTAATATAGTAGGCAGTTTAGTAGTCTGTTTACGAGGTATCAGCGTTTGAGACAGTCGTCTATTATGCTCGGTTCACCACTTAATCTGCTGTCTCCAAATCTGAAAAAAGAAAAACAAACAACTGTTTAGAATAATAATAATTTTATGTTATCTTACAGTATTTTTTATATTATAACACACACACGAAAAATATCTGTTTTTATATCTCCTACGATCTTTGCTTTTATTTGTAATAAGCTTAATCCTTTTCCGAGAGCTTATATTTAATTTCCGGGATAACATTTTATTTCGAGTATCCTATTGATAATTACTAATTAAATAAATGTCTTTAGTGAATATTAGGAATACACCCTTAATAAATAAATGCATAACCAGTGTGAGTTATATTCGTCATAATGGGACAATTCAGATAAGTACATTTTTTCGTGGTATATAATCGACATTCTGTACAAAATATATCTACTTGTTTCCCGGCAATAATTAATAAGTAAATAAAGTGGATAGGTACTGGCCTCTACCGGATAACTACTGAAATAATATAATGATTCTCTAGTGTTGCCTAGTCTTTTTATAGCTGATATTAGACCCGAAGAAGTCAAATACTTGATAAAATAATCATTCTAATTGAGAAAAAAACTACTACATAGTGTAGCCTATATACGTATCTTAGAAAATAATAATTTCTGTATTAAATGAATGTGTCAGAATTTCGTTATATTTTAATAACTCAGTAATACACATTCACACGCGCACGCGCACATACACACACACATATATATATGGAATGTGTATATAAATAGACATATATAGGTTCCCGATACATGTCTGCAATATATTACTGTAATATACTATTGCAGGTTACTTTGATGAAAGCACATTAAATTATGCAAATTTAGACATATTCAAATCAAACCGAAATTATATGATTTTACAAGTAGTCGGCAGCAAATCTCCGGACGAACTGTTCAGTTGGTGGCTGTTGATATACTCATATTTTACTAATATATTCGTACCTGATGACATAAACTTGTTCCCGAAAAATTTCGTTGTAGAAGAAAAGAAAAGATAAAAGACGGATTCAAAAAAACAACGGTATTAATATAATTTTTTGAATCTATATAAGCAACTTAGAGACCGTGAAAGATTAAAATTTTAACGAATAAAGTTTGTCGAGATTACTTTCATTGTAAACAAAAATGTAACCACTAACATAAATAGTTATTTAAAGAATTAAAAATAATCATTAAAAATGTCTGTGTAATATACGCAGTACAAATAAAATGGGATCAAACAAGTTTACAGGAATAAGCAGAACATCACAAATACATAATGTTAGTTAAATCATGATATGATTTATCACTGTATATAATAATGACACTTAAATCTTATTCTAAACATATTATATTTCACATCCGTTAAGAAATAATCCAGATAAAGCTTTAATTATAATTATTTACTAGTGTGTGTGTATGTACGAGTGTGTGTATGAATGAAATCACTATGAATTACAAATATTTAAAGATCTTATCTAAATGAAATTCTTACCATAGGAGAAAAAATACAATAAAGAATTTATTGTTGTTATTTAAACAATCACTTGACTGTTTAACACTTATATATTAATACAAAAATATATGTAATATAAGTTTTACGTGTAGGCAATTAATTTAACGCAGCAGACAAGCAACAATTACTTATTATTTAATCCAAGATTCGTATTTTTAATGAAAAGAAAAATAACAAATTTATTTAAAAAGATAAATAAACAAAGATATTCTGTGAGTTACTTGTCTATTATACATTATTTTTCTTAAATCTGCTCCAAAAATTGCCTGTAAAAGTGAAAATGGACTACTATAAAGTAATTTACATCTGTAATATCGAAGTTCACGATTATTATTCGACATCACCTGAAACTAGAATCAATTAAAAAAACTACCTAATACTGCACTAACTCAAATAAAAAAAAGGGTAAATTAACGATTTTATGCTTAAATTGTAGGATAAATACAGCTTTTTTTATACGTAATGACCATTTGATCGCTAACTAAATTCTAGAGAATACGGAAAAATAAGATCCTGCAACCGACTGATGGTTAGCAATTGCAGCAATAAAAATCAACGTAATAGATGTTTCCTTAATACAAGTAAGCATGACCGAAATTAAGTTATTGCGAAGTTTACCGTTAGGTAATTTACAGGATTAATACATCTGTATCAATTAAACCTGATTAGAACAAGTACCTTACTTCTTATGTTCTGTAATGAACCCGTCCGAGTCAATAAATGCGGAGAAAGAGGAAAATGCTAAGAAAATACGGGAAGTGTGAATGTACCGCAGGTAGCCAATAGAATATCATTCTTTTACCCTAGGGCTCAATATAAAAAAGTTGACGTGCAGTCTACACATTATTTTTCGGCTCAGGTCTTATATCATATCCTACTAAACATAGTTTTTACTAAAAAGAATTCAAATTTTTAATAGTAACAAGAAAATTAATAAAAATTTCGCAAACGTTGTTCAAAGGGCTTGAAGTAAAAATATTTTCCATGGGATTTCAAAGACACATCACCTACATGTACGAATTATATCTTAACTATTTCAATCAAGATTTTAGTTATATACAGCAATTAAAATGAATTATTTAGCTAATGTATACGTACGATTAAGAATAGTATTATTACTATTAACATACCAAACATTTACTCGGTATATTAACAGATCGATTACTAATAAATCTTATACCTGAATCATAGTTAAAAAATAATTAATACAGAAGTGACAAGAGATGGGAAACAAATGCGTAACGTTAGAAAATCAAAATCGGAGAAAAAATTGAATTTAACGAAATCACAATTATTAGATACAATAAAATAAAATCATACAAGAATTACTAATGAAATAAAACTTTATTTTAAAAATTAAAAGAAAAATATATAGAATTTTAAATATTTACATAACATATTAATAAAACAATTACCAATTACTAGACGGAAATTCAAATAAAATTCAAGGATAATTACACAGGAATTGTATATAAATATACATATAATATACATACAGAGCGTAATATTAAACAGACATCTAACTTCCCAAGAAATTATTTTTTTCATCATTAAAATTCCTTCCACAAAATATTTTACGCAAGTTTTGTCAATTATTTTAAGAAAAGATTATGTAGTTTCTAAGGAAATATGACTACTTTGCAATGCACGATAAATATTTAAAAAATAGATGTAATATAAATATATAATCATAGTTCCATTTGTATTCATAAATTTTATTTACTAGAAATTTTGAATAATATATCAAAATGAGAATTATAGTTTTCGTAGAGATATTAATTAATTTGTACGTAAGACGTAGGTACGTAGGTAAGATAATTTTAAAAGTATAATTATGTAAAAGTGAATAATTGTAAATATTAACGTACTTTGAGTACATCCTACACCTGAAAATTAATGAACACAATAACAAAAACTTTGTAAGGTTTAATCGATACTTAAAATTTTGTACTTTTTTTATTCGTTTCAATTTCTCTATTCCCAATTAGTTCACGTTTAAATCTCTCTGCAACTAGCGTCCCGATAGCGGAAAAAGACGTTATGCAACAACGTGTCCAATTTTGTGAAGTTTACAAAACAAGACATTTTTTTAACTTTTGTTCTGAAATAAATGGTTTTAGGACAAATAAATTTTTTTATCTGCTTTCTCAACCAGCTTTCCTAGATGAATGTTCAATATTAAAAAGAAACTTGTATAAATGTAAGAATATTAATTAAAACCTATTTTACTCTATGACAGTTATATTTTTTATCCGATTAAAATACTTCCTCAAAAGGTTTAAGTGAAAAATAATGAATAAAACGATTGAAAAATGCGCTATAAATATTACATTTTTACCATTTCAATGTGGCAAAGGTTATTTTATATGTAGACATTTTTTGTACTAGAATTCATTTAAGGTCCAAACCAATAGACATGTGTCTATTCGTTTAAAGCAACCTTAAAAAGAATAATCTGTCTTAATTTAAGATTTAAAAGACGTACTCAATATTTATGCTTTAGCAATAAATCAAGTAGCCCGGTTTTAAAAATAAATGGTCTGTACTACAGAAAAATAATAACAATAACAAAAGCAGCCCATTATTTCGTGTCAGATTACTCAAAAAACTTTCATATTTATAAACAAAGATATGAAATCTCTTAATTTTGTTTCATTCTTCATCTGTTTTCTTAAATAAATAATATCTTGGAATTATTGTTTTAATAAAACAATGTTTTATAAGCTAATATCTTAAGCTCTGTTGTTTCTATGGCTAAAATTTATTCTGAGCAAAATGGTACCTCATTTGTTCAAATATATTTAAAATAACCAACTTAAGTGCAACACTCGATTACCATGAAGAAAAAATATTGGTAATTCAATCTTATTTTGTTAGATTTAAACTATGTTTTTTTGATGCTAAATAATTAGAAAATTACTTATAGGATAATTTAATGTATTTTGTATTAAAGAGTCAGTACATAATAAATTATTTACTTCATTAGTACCTTAAAAAAATTGTCTAAGTTTTCTACGATGTTCTGATGGTTATCAGGAGATTACGATTTCGACACGCATCAAGATAATAAAAGATGTCGTACAAAATATAAATTTTTACAACCATTTAAATTGTTCCAATTTAAAAAACCTTATTTTTTCACCATCTTTCCAGGTTTATTTTCATTATTTTTCTTACTCCCTAATCAATCTTTTCTTTTTCGTATTGGCAATAGTTCGTTTATTTAAATAAGAAAAGCACAAAGTACTTACGTGATCGTGATTTAAATACCTCTCTTTCTGTAGTTTCGGAACCACCGTAAGGCATTATTTCAGATGATGAATGAAAACGACGTGTAAGAATGTAAATGAAGTGTAGTCTTGTACAGTCTCAGGTCGACCATTCCTGAGATGTGTGGTTAATTAAAACTCAACCACCAAAGAACACCGGTGTCCACGATCTAGTGTTCAAATCCGCATAAAAGCTTTTACCAGGATTTGAATATCTGGGACATGAAATACGCTGAAATTTTTTTAACTCCGATATTTATGACTTATTTAAATATATAACTTATTTAAATTTAATTAAATAATCATTTATTTTACTATTTAAACAAATTATGATGTGTTTCAATAAACCAGCTTTTTTCTGGTCAAATGTGGGAAAAATTCGGGATTTTTCTGTCTTCTACTATTTCACTATCTGTATCATAGTAAATATGTACGCTAAATTTTTACTTCTTAAAGCAAGTAAAAAAAACAAACGCATACAAATTTGCCTTAACACAGCTTCAGAATGATAATCTTAATTCATTAATACCATTATTTTAATTACAAATTTAAAAATAACAGGCTTCAAAATTAACTAAACATTTAGTAAAACGTCGGGTATTTGTCAACTACAGCATCGTGGTAGCAGCACTATGCACATTAATTACTATGGTAAAATTGTTATCAATAGCCAAGGTTACTCGTTATCAAAAGGAAGTCTACTTATAGACTGAACTCGACAGTATGACCTTTTCATAATATTAAGCGCAAACAATCCTTGTAATGTTAAGTGTCAATATAAAAATATATAAATGAATGAAGAAATACAAATAAATTAAAAAAAGAAAAAATTATATGACATCAATAGCGTCTCACAATGATTAATAAAAAAAATAATAATTACAATTACAAATATAATTATCAAATTGTTATTCAACTTGAAATTAAAATCTGTAAATATTTAAGAAAAAAAGTTAAAATTATCAGTTTTATTTTTAATATTAGGACTGGTGAAGTTATTTATACCGTTTACATTCAGTCAATCTATATTCTTAATTAAATTTATAATTTACAAGTTATAATTTTATGATCTATAAAAGAAATACGTTTTTTGTAGTTGAACTGGACAAATAAATTACGAATCAAGTGACATTATGTTAGAATGTATCCGATAGAGAGCAAACGTCCAATGAGACTTTTGCCCTTCTGCCAAGAAAATTATGACACTAAATATGAACAAAATGTAACATAATACACGTGACTCGTCCAAAACTAATAACGATTTAATATATTTTTTTTACGTATTTTATTTAAATTTTATCTATAGTTCGAATTCATTCAATGTGTACAAGTACAATAAAGGTCAAATAAGTTAAAAAGCTAAAGTAACGTGTAAGACTCCCTTGCTTTCACACTTATATACGCATCTTAACAATTTCCAAACCACAATATATGATGCGTACACGGGAATTTCATTTATCTGAATATTTCCTATTCATTTACACGTTTACGTGGTAATAGCTGCGGATGATACAGAACAATAAGATGGTAAGCAAGTAAATATAATTGTGGATACAGATTCAAAAATACAAATGAGTTTAACAGTTAAGCGCATAAATTAAAAAAATAATTTAGACTAGATTTCAATGGAAAGAAAATGGTTACAGTTAACAGACATAAATGTAGAATAAGTAGTTTAATAATAATCTTAAGCAAAATAAAACTAATAAAAATGTTCAATTTCTAGTTTATAAGTAACAGAGGGCGTAAGAATTTTATTGCAACTTCTATGTAATTAGAATGGAAATACATACATCTAATAGTAATTAGTAAAAAAGTTTAAATTTTACTTAACGTAAAAAGTACAAACTTTTTATTGGCAGAAAGAATTCTTATAAATTAAGGCCTCGATCATTTTTCTAATCATAATAATAAAGTGCTGTATTAACATTAACCATCAAAAAAATAAATAAATAAATAGGCTGTTAAGATTCAAAGACTCAACTACGTTATATTATGATGTGCCAAAATTTTTCATTTATTCCAGAAATTGCTTGAATAAAAAAACAACAATGAATTTTGACAAAGCTGAGTAACAATTAAGAAGTTTTTGAAATATAGTTACTTTTTAAACCAGCTGATGCAGTTGAAATTGAACACTAATGGACAAACTGTCCATTAGTATAAAAGTCTATTCTTTGTATAAAGTTATTTTTCATGTAACCTAACAAAATTCGTTAATTTAAATTCCATAATTTGCTACGTAATATATTTTTTATGATTTATCAATGAATACAGTTCACATTTTCACAAGCAAGCTATGTTTTTTTTTTTTTTTTTATTAATGAAAGCTAGAATAATTTAAATGAAATACAAATATATTTAATCTTGGAAATGTTGGAGTCGAATGATCGGGTAGGCTGTTAGCCTTCATAACTAGGCAGTATACTCATATGTATGATACAGATATTAAGTGTCAAAATTTCACAAATGGAAAGAAACAGCTGAAAAATTGCAACTATCATTTAAAGATCAATTAATCAAAGGATAATTACGAGAGTAAACACAGGTCGAGAGTTCTAAGGTTGAAATCCTAATAAAGGCAGTTACTTTTATACGGATTTGAATACTAGATAGTGGATACCGGTGTTCTTTGGTGGATGGCTTTCAATTAACCATACATCTCAGGAATAGTCGACCTGAAATTGTTCAAAACTACATCTCATTTACATTCTACATATCATCCTCATTCATTCTCTGAAATAATATCTTCCACTAAAATAAATAAATAAATAATTAAAAGAAATTAATAATTTTTTAACTATATTTACTCGTGGTTTAATTAATAAACAGTTCATTCAACAGAAAAATTCAGTAAAAGTAAAAAAAACTGAAGTAAGACTGTAACGAAAGGATAATGTTCGCCAATTTTACATTCAATATTCAAACTTAATATTTATTTTTTTTCTGTTTAGCCTCCGGAATCACTGTAAAATATTAGTTCAAAGAATGACATGTATGAATATAAATGAAGTGTAGTCTGGTAGTCTCAGGTCGACCATTCCTATGATGCGTGGTTAATTGAAACCCAACAACCAAAAAACACCGGTATTCACGATCTAGTAGTCAAATCCGTAAAAAGGTAACTGCCGTTACTAGGATTTGAATTCTCGACTTCGAAATCAGCTGATCTCCAATGACAAGTTCAGCACTAGACCAACCTGGATTTTTTAAAACTTAATCTAACATAATTTTTAGGCTATATTAAAGTAAAAGAACTAGAAACCTACTGAAAATTTATACGTGTTTTATTTTAGAATAATTCTGAATGTTAGGGGAAAAAATTACCTCGTAATTTCATTAATTCAATTTTATTACTAAGGCCAAATGTTCGTGATAGTTTAAATTTGGGTTAAAAAAAGGGAGAAAATACGCCAATATTTTAGTTAGTTAATTATCGATCAGTTTTAAATCTGAAAGAAAACTAACAAAAGATTTTGAGTTTTATAAATAAAATGATTTTTTTTATATTATAAAATGCAACCAGTAAGTAAAGAACATTCTTTCCAATTTTTGGTATAAACAACCAAACAGAGATAATAAAAAGCTATATTTAGTAAGAAAAAACTTAACTGGTAAATTCTCACAAATATTAAACAAATGTTTGCCGAATTATTAACAATAAGAAAGGAAATGTGAAAGTGTTTAAAAAAATTTATTTACCAAGAATTGAACATTTTTTTGGAGGTAAATTGACAAAAACTCATCAAATAGTCGATAAATTGTTACAAACCAACACTCATCGACGACTACACTTGTATATGAAGTGAAAACAAAAATAATAATACACTATAATAAAAAAAGTCAGCAATTTTACTACTTCTCTAGAAAGATCCATCAAAACAAAACTGTTCAAAAAATGTCGGTTTAGAATCTCTTAGTCTGGTACTGATTTCATCGACTGACTTCTAAGAATTTTTACGGTTGGAATTTCCATCCGATCTTCAAGAACAGTCATTACTTTTTTCAAACATCTGTTTAATGTTACAACCCGTCTCTTACGTTAAGAAATAATCGCATTGTTTCTCAGTTTCGTTTTTTACCCTTCTTTATATATATTATATGTTTCTATGAACTTGATTACGCTGTAATAAACTAACAAAAATAACTGTAAGAAGAAATAATAAAAAAATAATTATCGTACGTGTAACACCAATAACTCGGTGATTTGTTATAGACAAACATTTTCTAAACGTTATAGAATTCAAATTAAAACCATTTTATTAGTAAACGTGCTAATAATTAAAACGAAATCCTAATAACAATATTATAAAGTTTAATTACAAATAACGATAATAGAATTTCGTAACGTCAAAATTATGACAGAAACCTTGATTAGAATACAAAACGAAAATAATTACTAATGAACATAGATTATACTTTTTATATTAATTATAATTAATATTGTCAGCAATATGTTACACCCAGCTAAAAACTCATAAATAAAATATTCATAATTTTATATGCAATTAATAACAGACTATCTGTTATTTTACCACAATCTTAACCAGAATTATATACATTTTTTTTAAAATTAATTTGTGACGATAAATTTGAAATTTTCAAGAGTATTTAAAATTAATCAGTACCGAATATCATACTCTCATAAAATATAAAAGTATTTTTGAATGTAAAAGATATTTATTTTTGTTAAGAGTAACAGAGATTAGTGTACATAAAATTATGCACTACATATCAATGAATTGAGCAATGTATAATCACAGAATATAATTATAAAGAGTTGTGGAGTAGATAGGTAGCTAAAAAAATCGGTTTTGATAAATCTGTTATAAACGGGCAGCAATGAAAATGTCCAAGAAAAATTGGTAATCCCTCCTAGTACCCTTTCCAATTTATTAAAAACATCACAAATTATAAGTTTACGATTGAAGAAATGAAATATAGGAAAAAGAACAATTCAATACGAAAGCGGATTCCAATCGGCAGTAGAAAACGTTTTGGTTTTAAGTACAAAAAAGACATCAGTTACTTTACATTTAATTATAAAAGACAATCGGGGCAAAAAACCCGTGAAAAATAATTTCTTACTGAAATTGAAACCAAATTTTATTATAACAACAATTATAATAACAATCATGTTAGCTCAGAAATATATTTTAACAATTCCCCTCTATTTTTCTTCCATATTAATAAATATTAAAAACAGGCAAATAAAAAACAAACTATAAAGGCTATATAAAGAAATGGGTACAATTTATACGTAATTCAATTTATAAATACTGTAAAATATAAAAAAATTCTTATCGTTTACTCATCGATCTACTAATTTCCCCGAAATTCAAAACTTAAAATTGTAAGATTTATTTCTTTAAGATTATAACGACTAGCTAAGAAATCTTTTGTATTTATCTGTTAAATCCGATACGAGGTAATATCAGAATTTGAATAAATTTCGGTTGAGCAAAATTTTCAGAACGGTTAAAATGTTTAAACCAAGGTAGTTAAATCTAATCAACTCAGAAATCAACTGAAATCGAATGCAGAAATTAACACAACACCCTTCCGTACAAATGCGAACTTAATTTTCAATTATAATTTCTTATACAGCAATTTTTTTTACGAAAGCTAAAGAAATGAAACTTTTGCTTTTTTCATACAGTTGAAGTTGGATCCCCGAGATTTTTTATTCACATAGAAGCACCGTTAGATAATTACATATATCAATTAATAATTAGTTTTGAATTACAACTAAAATTTGAAAAAAAAATATCTGGAAACTGTTTTATAGTGTTTTGTTAAAATTTCACAACGAAGTGTATTCTACACATTCTTTTATAGGAAAGGTTTCAAATTCCACTCACAGTTAGAGATGACAGTTTTTCAAATGCTAAACATTTCCACGCTTCATTCTCTCTAATAAATCGGCATCAGAAGGGCACATGGCTGTAAAAGTCCCCCCAAACCCCCGAAAAAATGAGAAAATCCAGCATTTAAAAAAAAATAAAAAAATATTTATGGGAAAAGTCGAGTTTTAAGAACTTTAGATTATCTTATGCCTTATTAGGAATATAATACTAGCTAAAAAATCGTTTTAATGATGTAATGTCGAGATTACGAGTTACTAAGATAAATAACCAATGGTTTTTTTTAATATCTCTCCCTTATGGTTCTGCCTGAAAGAATCACGCATTTGAAAAACCGAGAAGGCACGAGTTAATAATATTAATATATAAAGTGGCTGACATTTAGTAATATTGAATTTTCTTACCTTCACTCGCTGATTCTTAACGCCTGATTTCTTTAAAACCCATTTCATTAAGATCGATCATTAAGTACGCCAAAAATGTAGTTATTCTGAACAACATTCAAAATATTTAATTAAAACTTAAAAGAATTCCAATTTTTCCTTTATTAACGATGTTGATTAATGGAATAGATAATCTAGGGATAATACGAAAAAGGACTAGAATAGGTCTTAATTTTTTTTTTTTTTAATTTTATATAAAGGAAAAAATACGGAACCCCATGACACAGTAGCTTATGATACAAAAAAGGTTTGCATTTTGTGTTGCTTGCATGATGGATTGATTAAAAATTGAGGTAACACTCGTCTACCGCAAAATTGGTAACGAATGGTATAATAGTCTGAGATTTTCTAAATAGAATATAATTCAATTATTACTAAAACATAAATAAAAACGTTAAAAGAAATTTATACAGAATCAATATTTTACAAAAAAAAACGTACATAATTCATTACATCTGTTCTAACATAAATATTGGGAAAGTTATAATGTAAATTAAAATATTAAATAATGAATGAAATGTTTTTGAATTCAAATAAACCAGCACAAAATAAAAAAAAACGTTAACAAATAATAAATATTATTACAAAATATTTATTTAAATATAATTAATTTAAGAAGTTTTAAATAAAAATATAGATATATTCGTTTTTTTTACCGACAGTAAATGTTTTTTTAACCGTATGTTTTTAGCTAGGTTATATATTAACCTTGACCTACACTAGCTTTTTAAGATATTTTAAAAAAAAACTAATAAATAATCAATCTAGTATTTATTTGTTAAATGTATTAACGTATAACAAAGTAATATTCGTAAGTGATTAATTGATCAGATAAAATGAACGGAGCGATAAATAAATAAGTGAAAGATAATTTATATTATAAAACAGAATACAGATGTTGCTGGTATATAGCAATATACAGCAACTTTCTTCCTAAAGAAAAAACCAAGTATTACTTTGTTTTTATTTTTGAATTTTAAACTGTTGTAACTGATAATCTGGCAAAGGAAAATATTTATTAAATTTTGAGATTCTACAATTTCGAAAAAATTCGATAAGTTATATTTTAAATTAGAACCTTTTTTTATTTTAATTATTCACTTCAAAAAAGCGTTGTTTATATTTTTTTTTTATAATGCAAGAAAATACACTCTTTGCATCTTTATTGTATAACCAATCTCCACGTTACGTACATTTTATAAAGCAACAATTAAAAAAAAATTACTTAATTAAATATTTATAGGATTATTTATACATATGCAAAGATATGTAATTTTATATCAAATATTAATATTAAATATAAGAAAATTGTTACCTAAATTCCCTACTGTAATATTGAAGTGTTTTTTTTTCAAAATAATAAACAGTTTTACAATAATAACTAAAAAAAAAAAAAAAAATACCAATTCATAAATTTACATTGGCTGAGAAAACAGAAAACTATTGCTAAAACAACAAATGGATGCCGAAATCTAACTCGGAGTGTAACCGAACTTAAAATTTATTTATCAATCACCTAACGATCGTACAACGGTTTACTCAATATTAAAAAAAAAAAAAATGAATATCCAAAACAGGAAAAAATTTTAGACATCAGTTTATAAAGTACTTACCGTCACCTGTAATGTAATTTTCAACCAATTTTACCAATATAATATTTAATGTACAAAAACATTAAAAAGAAAATATACTATTCAATAAAAAGGAACGAACAATGATATTTATAGATAAACATGATGTACTACCAAAATAAAGACTTCTATAATTCTAGATAAATTAATTATAAACCTTTGTAAATATTTTATTAACATTTTTAATTAGAAATTTATTTTCTAACAATTAACAGATAGAATAACGATTAAAAACCAAATAGAAGCTAATGAAAGAACAATATTTTCAGTTTTATTTAAAAATTTAACCAAGATACATTGTGTTACATACATAAATAATATTTATAAAAGAATAAATTTGTTCTTCACTAAGTAATTAAGTTAGAAATTACGTTTTCTTACTCGATAATAAATAACTTACTAACTAATGATTATGGCTAATTGATAACAGAATAACAAGGCAATTAAAGCGATATAGAATATGTTTGAGAGAACTTTTGAATACTAACAAACACATTGTAATAAATAAAAAAAATATATTAAAGCGTAACAGGAACAATAATTCTTTTTATCGAGAAATATCAGTAGCTCTCTACTTTTTTTTTTATATTGTAATCAGAACGATGGTAAAAGTAATGTAAACTATCAGCTATAAGGAAGTAAAAATCTTTTTTGGATCCTTTCAATCTCTGCTTATATGAAACACATTCAGTTCCTATACAAACAATAATACCGACATAGTTCGGTTACTACCTGATGGTAAATACTGTTAGTAATAGGTTAGTTCTACACGTATATCTAAAGACCAATGTGGAGTGTGAGCGTGAAAAGAGGAAAAAGGCAGGATATAAATAGATCAGTGAAGTACAAAAAAGTTTTAATACCAGTGAAATATTAATATTTTGAATTACTTGTCCACGGCTTTTTATTTGTAGTGTAAAAGTATACATATTTAAATCCGGGTTTTTCCTTTGCACCAATAAATAACTTATATATCTATAAATTAACTTTATATTCTCGGATATTTTTCTAATTTACAACAAATGAAGAATTTTTATTCGAACTTTACATTTCAAAAAAGTGAAAACAGGCATTCATTATTAAAAAAAAATCCAGATAGTAGTTAAAAATCTAGTTTTATTTTTTACTCATACTTCCTAATAAAATTAACATAAATCGGGTTTTTGATGTTCTTAGAAATTATAGAAACGCAACAGTTTGGAAGAAAGAATGTTTAAAACACAAGAAACAATAAAATTAAGCATTATTTTATTACAATTTAATTTTGGTACACAAATTACATTTAAATAGTAAAAAAAACTTTCATAAAGATCACATACTGACATTTTGATATCAATACGAATAAAATTATTATACAGATTTACAACGAAAAAGTGTTAAATCATTTTTTATTTATTTATGTTTTATACAAAGCAATTCAAACAAAAATATATATCACATATCTTAACCAAGCAAAATAATCGGCGTAAAAATTTATTTTTCCCCAGATACTGAAGAATTCTAAGGTTCAAATCCTAGTAGAGTAGTTATTTTAATACGGATTTAAGTACTAGATCGTGGATACCGGTGTTCTTTGGTGATCGGTTTGCAATTAACCATACATCTCAGGAATGGTCGACCGGTTTGGTGATCGGTTTGCAATTAACCATACATCTCAGGAATGGTCGACCTGAGACTGTAGAAAACTGCACTTCATTTGCATTCATACATATCATCCTCATTCATCCACTGAATTAATACCTTACGGTGGATTCGGAGACTAAACAGAAAAAGAAAGAAAGATACTGAAAAGCTTTCCGAAAAGAGACTTAAGCTTATATACGGAAATCCCTTGTCCATCCGAAAAATTTTTTATCGTTTGTAAAAATCAAAATAAATAATTAACAGTTCAAGCTGTTAATTACCAGCTTGATTACCAGTTTAATTCGAGCTTTCGAATTACCAAATATCATAATATTTAACTTTTGTAATAACTAAATTTCTTTTTGTATGCAATTTACTCACAAATTAACAAGTAATGTAACAAAAATGAACAAATAAAAAAAAATTGCAAATAAACGTCACCGTATAATTTAACAGGACTAATGAAAATTTCTAAAAGAAATGTAGCGTTACTCTGTAGGTGAGAAACTGAATTAAAAAAATAATAAATTGATAACTTATGTTATGAATACCTTCACAAATAAATTAACCGTAATATTGTATGATTTTTTAAATTACTGAAATCAAGAGGTAATTTCATCTGTCTTTAAAAGATTTACTTTTATAGTAAAGTATATTATAAACCACTTTACTTTATGTAAAGTATATTTCTTTCTTCTACTATAAACTTGTAATCCTGTAGTTTTTCTTTGTAGACTTTCGTTTGATTTTAATGATCATATCTAACGCAATAATAGAATTCGTAAACAATAATAAACTGATATTTTCAACATTTATAACATTTATATATATATATATATATAAATGGTAAATTTAGGTAAACTAAATTACATAAAATTGATATTGACCATGTAAACAAAATGGTCAGGTAAGAATAACAATAGTCAGTATTAATTTAAATATAATCGTGACAAAATAAAATTAAAGGTTATGTACTATTAATTGCAATATTAACATCAATACCGTATAATAATAAACAATTTTTATTTAACCTAATTTCATTAACTACTACTATTTAATTAAATGAAACAAATCAATGTCTATTTGTTGTTTCAATAGTAGTACAATTTTTACACAACAGAATTCACGCCAATTATATAAAAAGGATGCAACCAATTTACCAGCAAAAAATGTAATTGAACATATCCTCGGTCTGTCCATCAGTTTAACTTATGAGCCAAAGGAAATAATAGTTTGAACTCAATAGAATAGACAACTGTTTGAATTATAAAGGATAGACTATTTTAAAAATTGGAAAGAGGAAGAATATCAAATTAAAATTGTAAAAATTTAAAATAAGTCAATTAATGCAACAATCTGAAACATTTTTTGCAAATTTTATTACAAAAACATTAAGAAAACTTCTGATTTAAACTTATACAATTCAATGGTTTCTATAAAGATTTTGATAAACCATAATTTTCCCACAATTTTTTTCTCGATAAATCCATAATGGTCGTAAGTAAATACATAAAATAAAATTTATAGTTACTAATTAAATTTTGCATGTTAACGTGTTAATTTCAAACTAAAAATAAATCCAATTTAGGATGAGAACAGCTCGTCGGTAGAAACCTCGCATTCTAGACAATAACACTGTAAGTTTAAATGCAGCTTGGAACTGTAGTAGTTAACATTTTTACTAAATAGCTTTAGTTTACTCCAAAAGACTAAGCTGCTAATTTTTCTTACTCATCGTTTATACTCAGACAACGAAGTCGAGGAAGAAAGAGAATGATGGAAACCGGATTTCCTATTGTGTCGGATATTATGTTCGATAGCCTAGCTTATTTACTTAATTTAAATCCACAATTAATAGGATAGCTTCAAAATAGGAATATTTAACGAATTAAAAATAACAATATTATCTAATAACAGTTTGGACTCGATAATAAATATAATTTTGAAGTTAAAAATCCAGATTTAATTTCGATATTTAAAAATATTTTTTAACATCAATATTATTAAAAATGTATATCGTACATATGTACCTATGGTACAATATGTACATATTTACATGGTATAATGGTAATAAACTTAAAGCTAGTTTTGATTTTTCCAGCACTAATGTCATTTCTGATATACTTTATCGGAGATAATATATAACGGTTGCATTATAGAGGTATTCAGTAATAAGCCAACAAAAAGAGAATTCGAAATTAAATCCTTTCGAATAAATAGAATACTAATGATCGAATGTACTTTCCAGATAAAAATTAGTATAACGAAATCAATTTAGCTTCCACTTTTATTAAGTACAATTTATTAATTTTGCTCACAAAATCACTTATACTGCCAATATACGATTTAATACAAAAGAATACGTTTAAAAAAAACTGTACTAATAATAGAAAGAACAATTAATATTTTTTTTTTAAATTAAATAAATAATAAAGAAATACAAAGCAGACAACAAAAGAAATAATTATATTCTTACTCGCAAGTTAACATTCACGGTTTTAAATTTTTAAATTCATGAAAAGATATTAAAAAATGTATCTCACACAAATATTTAAAATAATAAAACAGTTTAACAATAGTTACATAAAAATATTTCTTAAATGAAATAAACGGTAACGAATAAAAATTTTTTAAGGCAAATAGGTAACCAAATGACTGGACCATACAAAGAAATTCCCATAAAGGCGGATGGGAATTTTTCTATGATGTATTCATATATTGGTTAAAATGAATTATACAATTAAAGTTTTTTTTATATTAATTAACGTATCTTCTAAAACACTGCATTATACATTGTATTAATAACAAAATAACAATGATGAATTCACACATTATAAAGCTATGAATAGGTATACATTTTCTTAGCAGAGAAAGAATGTATTTCCCATCCTTTCAGGGGAAAAACATAATAGACGGATAAAAGTTAATAATAAAACAATTCTTAACTGATACATAAGTAAATAAGACACGTTATTTATTTTAAGAACGGTACAAAGAATGGGAGAATTTAAAAAGATACATCACAATTCATACGAAGCTGATGGATTATTTAACACATCATTGAAATATGGCATTTTAAATCTCTCACTAACTAAAAAAAAAAACTTTAATGATCTAAAAATTAGATGTATGCATTAAAATATTAAATCGCATAACGATTGTACGTTACCTGAGAATGAAAAACGTTGGCTCACAAAAATTATTGACAGTCGTTCCCAAGAATAACAGAAGAATCATGCCAAGAGAATGTGAGGTATCAAGTAGGTTTGCCCATTTTACTTATCCAGCCTTACACCTGAATAAAAGAACGATACCCGTTCCAAAATACAGATGATATTTAGGCCTACAAACAACATCATCTCTACGTTAATCGTAGGATATATAGTGAAAAAAAGACTTTCACAAAATAAAACAATTTAACAGAGAGAATTCTCGGAAATTAACAATTAAAATAAAAATTAGCTTTAAAATGTTTCAGTTGAAGCAGAATTCAATATTCTGATTGGCAATTAATTTACGAGAAATTTACAATTACTTTATATTATTATTATACTTAATATTTATGAATGATACAACTATAAAAGTTACAGTTTAATATCGTTAGTTAAATAATGCTATGATTATTCAAAGAATATTAATAATATTATACATTTATATTTATTTTTTCTCATACAATGGAGCTCATTTAACTTAAGTATTTACAACATCCACCCGTACTACGTATAAATAAAACTGTGGACTAATTAAAATTTGCATTTTAGAACATTATATTAAGTTTTGCTTTATTATAACTTCTAATAAAATTGAAAAATCTTTCTTTTTCTCAATTACATTTAGAGTAATTCACTTTTAATCACTAGATTTTGGATATAGGTGTTATTTGGTGGTTGAGTTCCAATTAACTACACATCTCAGAAACGGTCGACCTGAGACTGTAAAAGACTACATTTCATTTACATTCATACATATCATCCTCTGAAGTAATACCTTACGGTGGTTCCGGAGGCTAAACAGAAAAAGAAAGAGTTCTAATCGTTATAATTTTTCTAAAATATTATTAATAATATTATAATAAACATATCGGTTGTAAATATCACTAATATCGTTTTTTAGATTAGAACATTCTTTCTATTAATACAGTAACTTTTTAAGTTTTAAGTGAGTTTAAACCTCCATATATTTTGACCTTGGGATTAATAAAAAGGAACACTCCTGAAAATTTTCAAAAGAAAACTATTTTCGAATAATCCAGATTCAACTTCTAGTATTTTCTGTATTTACACATACTAATTTTACATAAATCAGATTAAGATATTTAGCTATCGTTCAGTTATAAAACCTTTACGAAAAAACTGACGGCACAGTTGAAGGACTTTCTCCTCAACCAGCTTTTTTCTGATGCACAGCTTACACACACACAACTTCATTTAAAATAAGTCAATACTACACTAGTGCTCCTTTTAATGACAGGAGTACTACTGACACAGTACACCCACTTAGCCACTTGTTTAGAGCATTTTTTGGGGTGGGAGTGGAATTTTGCAAACTTTTTTTTAAAATTATTTTTTAACTGTTAACAAATGTACCTAAGAAAAATAAGACCTTAATTAGGCGAAATTTCGAGATACTGAGAGTGACCTTGCTTTACAGCCTCACCCCCTTGATCTTTTAAGTTGAAAATTTAATGTTATCAATGCCCCATATACGGAATTAATCTGACTAAGTTTGGTTTAAAACGGTCCAGTAAGTCTAGAGATATAAAAGGTGATTTAGAGTGCGACACCAAACACACACACGTACATCCGGAAAATTTCCATCCAGTTTTTTGGATTTCTTAGGTGTCAAAACGTCAAGATCCGGTGAAAACCGCATATGCCCAAATTGGATCGGTTATAATACTTTCTCTTCTACAGTTGTAGCTCTGCTACAGCGCTAGACGGAAAAGTAAAACAATAAAAATTTTAGTACTAAAGTCATTTCAAACACAACATATAAGAACGAGAATGCAAAACAGTAAATAATCTAATACAATTAATTTGCACGTTTTAGATAATCTTGCGATTGTAAAAATAAAACCTTCTCATGACAAAAGTAAACAAAAACTCCGTTATTTTGGCTATTTGAAGTCATTCTTGATTAAATATCAAACATCTACTCCACGCAGATGCATGATAATAGTTATTCCCTCGAAGTATATAGATACATTTTTATGTTTTTGAAGGATATCATATTGTGGTAGTACATACATCAGTAGGAGGTTCCTCCAAACAGCATTTTCAAAATAAATGTGATAATGTAAGCGCTTAGGCATTTGTAAAAGCGATTTAAAAAAAAAATTAATTGAAACCATCTGTTATAATTTAAATTATCAATGAAATCATAATTATATAAATAATAATAAATACATATTATCAGAATAGTTAAAATTATTTTCAAAGAAATTATAAAAAGATTTTATATAATTAAGAATAATTAGAATTAAGTTCAAACTTTTTTTTTATATTCCATTAAGTTTAAATAAACCACCATGGTATGTTCTGTTTCGCTAAATGTTACATGTAACATGTAAATGTAAAAATATGCGGGAATCCTCGTTACTCAACACACTTAGAAAAAGAAATCGAAACATACTGTTCATTATTTGTGTGAGGGTCAGGAAAAATGATTAACACATAATCATAATTATTTTTAACAATTTACAAGTTATATCGATTCAATTTTACGTAACGATGTACATCCACAGTAATTATATTGTAATAACATTGTATGAATTAGTAAAAAATATTTAGTTAAATCATTTTTGTTAATAATGGGAATGAGTGATGTCTCTCTCTCGTGAATATTAAAAAAATATAACAAACTTAATGCATATGCTTTTGTGCAATGTTGATATCAGGACACTCCTTTATATTATTTGTTCATTCCTTTGCAAATAATTTATAATTAGAAGATTAACACCAAGTTAGGTACAATCGCACCCAAAATAAAAATTAAATGTAAGGAAAAGTTGAGATGGATCATTTTAACTACGGTAATGTTACATTTACTTAGTAGTAAAACATTTACTTTTAACCTAAAAAAGTAATTAAAAAAACTAATATACACCCAAATATACTCTTTCTCCCTAAAATAAAGTAATTTTAAGGAAGTATAAATCTATATTCTATAAATGAAATTACAGGAAAAAGTAATTAATATATTATTTAAGTAATTACAATAAATCTAAACGTAATACAGAGGGCTGTGAAAGGTAATGGAAGCCTTAAAAAAAAGACATGAAGATAATATCTCTTAGGAAAACGAGTCTATAAATGGTATAAAAATTATATGTATATAATTTATAAACTATTATATTAAAGTATTATTTTCTTACAGTAAAGTATTAATTAATACTTAAATCAAAACAAAATCATATGATAAATGAATAATTAAATAATATTTCTTCATAAAAATTAAGTCTAATAGTTCCGAAATTCCATCGCACAATAAAAAATTTTAATGAAAAAACATGTTTATTGCATTCAAATTATCGTCTAAAAGTTATAAGTGAAGTGATATTATAAACATAATTAGAGGAGAAAATAAACTACAATAAATTGCAGTACTTATATTAACGTAAGTGCAGTAATTGCATTCATAGTAACGCTACGATGCATTACAATAAAATTCAGTTTAAGCAATATTAGCATGCATAATAATTTAAGAACATTGCAAGGTCCATACACATTAAAATAAATATGTTAACGTAATCTAAAACTGAATAAAATATCTAAAATTTTGCACCCTTATGTATTAACAACTATAACATTTACTACTATTTAAAAAAAGAAAAGTTTAAAAAATACAATTTTACTTTCTTGTACAGAGTATCGAAGTATTGTGATCGCGAAAAATCTCGGTTTTCATATTTCAACGGAAATATCCATTTTGACCATCCCTGAATAGATTTTGATTAATTTAAGCGCGATATCTGTACGAACGTATGCATCTCGCATAACTTAAAAACGAATAACCGTAGGATGTTGAAATTTTGGATTTAAGATTGTTTTAACATATAGTTGTGCACCCATATTTTTTATTGCAATACTGGACCAAAAGTGTCCAAAATCCAATGTCCATTTTTGACATTTTCTTAACAACAGTAATAAGTTCCCATCGAGAGATTTTCAACAATATATCATAAAAGGTACTTTGATTTTCATTGGTCCCAGGGTTACAGCCAAATCAAATTTTAATGAATGAAACATTTGGATCTTAAAGGGAAAGGCACATCGATTCGAATTAAACAAACTTCATCTCTTTTTTTAACTTTTTTTTAAATTTAAATATATTGATCTATTAATTAACATAATCTATTTTTAAATCTATTGATCTATTAACCTCCGATTGTAGAACATTTTTTTCGATAAATAATAATTCAATAATAATAATAATAAAAAATATGAAAAATTATCAGAAGTTATTAATGAAATACAATTTTAAGTACTTTTCATTTAAAAAAATGTGTAGTGCAATTTAATAGGCGTACAAGGAAGTCATGTGGTGTAAACATGAGATTTTTAAATGTAGAAATATCAAACCAAATTGATATGAAAAAAATAATTTTTAAAAAACAATATATATTATACTTTCTTTTTTTTTATTATTAATTCAGCGCTTTATTTCACCTTCTTTATATAAAATTAAAACATTCAATTTCGCTGCAACCAGTAGGTGACACATATAATATATATTTTAAATAAACTTTTGTGTTTTTCTTTATTTCAATAATCTTTAGGATTACTTTGATTTTCCTCTAATTTCGTAAACCTACATAGATTTTAAATAACTTCATATTATATATAGGTATTAATCTGACAGAAAATTCAAGTATTTCAGAAGCATTTACATTTCAACTCATCAAAAAATACTTTTTTTACAAAAATGATATTACAAATTGATAATATTAATATTGATATCAGGACATTCCTTTATATTATCTGTTCATTCCTTTGCAAATCATTTTAAAAAAAACTGTTTTTCTGTTTACGTCGCAGTTAGTTAACTAACCGAAAAAGCAAAAAATTTTCACAGCATGTCCTCATATATGACGATATTAGAAAACAATAAAGATACCTGGATACGTCTTACAGAAACAAAATAACCCATCTATTACGTAAATAAATATAATCACCAATCACTAGTTTTGAGGTTTTGTAGGATCTAATTTCAAATCGCACTAAAGCAATACTTACTTTTAATTAATTTGAAAAATAATACGTTTGAGACTTCAGAAAGAATAATTTAACGATTGATCAACAAAACAGCATAAAGCTTTAATGAAATAAATATTATTTAATTAAATAATTTACAACTAAAATACTCATAACTAACAAACCTTTTCTTTAATAGCTCCTTAGCAATAAAATTTATATAAACATATTATATAATTGGCTATTATTAAATTTTTAAAACAGAAAATTATATATTTAATAAAAAAAACTTTCAGTCATATAACAGAATTTTGGAAAACCATATAGATATTCTCCTTGAAGGGTGATGGTTTAATTTTTTTTAGAAGTATCTCTATTTTTATAAAAATAAAGTAAAATATTATTCATAAATGTTATTATTTTAATAAAAATCCCTAATCAATAAAATTTCATTAAATGTTTTTAAATTGTTTAAAAGAGGACCATACACGAATAATTCAGATTGTGAGATGCAGATGCCAAAGTGTTAAAACTTAAATCTGTTCCCAAGTCACCAGAATGAACATAAAATTTAAAAAAACGATGTTACATCAAGCAAATCAACGTAGTTCATGAGGGTTCTACCCTACAATGGTTTTTTTTATAATAACTATTTAAACTTTACTTAATAACTATTAAGAAAATTATTTGCCGAGAAATTAAAAATACAATCTAACCAAATTAACAAATACTCGCTAGTCAAGGTTAGCGAGCAAAGCGAGCGTAGGTTAAGTTTGGTTAGATTATATTTAAAAGTATAAGCAGTAATGGTTATATTGGACCTCTCTCAGGTACATTTGAAAGACCTATGTTTGAATAAAATCGACGAGTAGAAATAAAAAAATATAGAAGACTAATCCAAAATTGATTGATTAATATGGAAAATTGGTCCTTTTTCGGTAAAAATATTATTTGGTTATTGTTATACAAATGTAAATATGCGCGTTATATAAACGTACTAAAAAATAACAATTATTATTTTCTTAATGAGTTTTAATAGATATTCTTAAAAAAAAAAAAAAAAAAAAAAAAAAAAAAAAAAAACATTGTGGGGAAGAAACTGAAAAGACCCGTTCATGATAATAAAAACATATCTTCTTCATTTTATATATAAAAGATTTGTTTACATTAGCCATTTTTTCCGCCGCTAGTTATTACGGTATATTAAAATTGCAACAGTAAAATAATGACATCAAGAAAATAATACAATGATAGTTCGCTTTTTAAAGTAGAATACGACAGCTATCGGATTTTTTCCTTCAGTTAATAACTTGTTCAAACACCTTGAGGAATACGCTGATATAATTAAAAACAATTTGTAGATAAAATACAGGTTTTTGATTTTGCTATAAGAGGAAAACATGAAAATAATGAATATTTACAAAGCATCAATATTTAATATATTAATAAAGAAAAGTTAGAAAAAAGACTAGT
This sequence comes from Lycorma delicatula, assembly GCF_047948215.1. Lineage (NCBI taxonomy): Eukaryota > Metazoa > Arthropoda > Insecta > Hemiptera > Fulgoridae > Lycorma > Lycorma delicatula. Next base: position 117,506,519 of record NC_134456.1, read on the forward strand.
TAATATACTTTGTTATCATACAATTTAATATTAAAATCTAAGTTCTACGACCGCAGCATGACTTTTTGTAGAAGGACTGAACTTGATTTTGCTTTATATAAATGTCTATAAATAAACTGTTATGTATATATTATTCTAAATTTGCGTAGCGAACGTACAGAGACACAGCAAAGGAATATATATATAACATATATATATATATATATATATATATCTTGCCAAAAATTTTGGCCAGGACTTTCTTTGATGCTTTTTATTTAAAACAAACATTAATATGTACACAAACTACTGACGAATTGTTCAATAACATGTTTACAGTAAAACAACAAACATTGTTATTTCACTGTTTTCATTTACAACATAAATATACAATTGTATATTTATGTTATTTTACAAGAATATCATTTTATCCCTTTTAATCGGGATGAGGGTTTAAAATGATCAATTATAAAGTAAATTTGTAAAGTGAATTCGAAATACTACATCGATACAGAACAAACTTGGTATTCCATACCTAAATAATCAGAAAGTATTATACAAAAACTCAATAAAGAATCGTAAACAAAACGAAAGAAAAGATAAATAAACGCAAATAAAAATTACAGTATTATATATAGAACGAGTTTATGTTAAACTATTATCAGTTACAGTTACATTTTTTTTTCAACGGAATAGTTTTAAATAAGCTGAATTAAACGTTTGTATTATGTTAAATTTATAGATATTATCAGAGCTTTATCCCACTTTTACTTAATAGTGGCTATTACAGACAGATTACAAGTAAACACCGGATGTAGGAAAGCCCCTATATCTTCAGTATGTTATTATCCAGGGCCTTATGCAAATCCACAGAATTCGAACACCTAGGATAAGGAAAAAGGAAATTTGAGAAAATAAAATCTGTATTATATTAACTTTATGTCTGGAACAAATGTTTGTAAACAAATCACTTCATTACAAGGTCGGCATATTAAATCCATTCCTAATGATACATCAGTACATGTTGATTGTTAAATATCAGCAACGAAGTGAAAAATAAAAGATTACTAACTTATAAGTAAACACTTTATTGTTATATTTTAGGTTATATTATGTACATATATAATTAACATTAAAATGAGAAAGGCTAAGCATTATCAGTCGGCTCAAGGACACAGCCTGCCAATAACCGAGTATAAAATTTATTTAATCAGTTTCAAACCAGCTTTATTTGCCCACAAAACAAGGCAATACAAAATAATTCACAGAATCTTTAATACAATGAGACATTACCGGAGGTGAGAGCAGAAAATTGCTCATGGAATGTTCTGCGATCATCACGTTTAAAATATAACGTATTAGAATAAAACTGATTTCTTGTAAAAATTAAACGGCGAAGAAAACAGGTTAACGCTTTCTTATGGAATGCCATCAGTAACTACTAAATTATTGAATAAATCGTCAAAAAAAGAAAATCTAATATGGACACCATATGATTTCCTTGTACGTCTATGCCTTGTTCATTTTTTTTACAATCAGAGGTTAATAATTATTAACAAATCAATATATTTAAATTTAAAAAAATATAAACACAAAAAAGGAGATAAAGTCTGATTCGAACCGATGTGCCTTCCCTTTTAACATCCAAATATTTCATTTGGCTATAACTCTGGAACCTTTTGTGTTACTGTAACTCTGGAACCAATGAAAATAAGTACCACTTATGACATATGGTTGAAAAGCTCTCAATAAGGGCTTATTACTGCAGTTAATAAAAAGTCCAAAATCCAAATTTTGTTGGATTTTAGGCTTTTAGGGACACTTTTGGTTCAGTCGATTGCAATCAAAAAGGGGGGCGAACAATTAGATGTTTTAGAAGTCCTAATCCAAAACTTCAACAACCTACGGCTAATCGTTTTTTAGTTGTGCGAGATACATACGTACGTACAAACTTCACGCCGAATCTAGTCAAAATGGATATTTCCGTTGAAATCTGGAAATCGAAATTTTTTGTGATCACAATACTTCCTTTACTTCGTACAAGGAAGTAAAAAGTTATATCTTAAGAAATATATATTGCGTTGATATTTGTGCATTTGTTCATATATTTAACTTTTGTAACTAAGAGATTCCTGTGGGGATTCTTAATATTGGCACAATGGAAATTTTAAATAACTGCATATATGCATTGTACATTAGTAATACACAGAATTCATCTACGTATTTCAATTATTAACTTAATAAAACCATATATTTTTTACTTTCTTGTTCAAAGTAAAGGAAGAATTGTGATCGCGAAAAATTTCGGTTTTCAGATTATAACAGAAATATCCATTTTGACCATCTCTGAATCCATTTTTACTAGTTTCGGCGTGACGTCTGTACGTATGTAGCGCGCATAATTAAAAAACGATTAGCCGTAGGATGTTGAAATTTAGGATTTAGGACTGTTGTAACCTTTAGTTGTGCTCCCCTTTTGATTGAAATCGACTAAACCGAAAGTATCTAAAAAAAGCCGAAAATTCAAAAAAATTTGGATTTTGGTTTTTTTCTTAACTGCAGTAATAAGTCCTCATTGAGAGCTTTTCAACAATATATATCATGAGTGGTATTTATTTTCACTGGTTCCAGATTTATAGCAAAATAAAATTTTAATTAATGAAATATTTTATCTTACAAGGGGAAGGCACATCGGTTCAAATTCAACTTCATTTCCTTTTTTTTAATTTAAATATAATGATTTATTAATAATTATTATTAATAATAATTATAACCTGTGATCGTAAAAATTTTACAATAAATAATAATTCAATAATAAAATTTTAAAAAATATGAAACTAAACAGATGTTATTAGTAAAATAAAATTTTATGTACTTTTATAAATGTGCACATATGTTAATAGGTGTATCAAGTCATATGGTGTCCACATCAGATTTTTTTTAAACTCATTTCAGGAGTCCACGGGTGAATTACCTGTGGACTTTGATTAAACGTTTAATGAATGCATACTAACAACTTCGAAGACAAAGTGTTTTGGTATTTGTACGGTTTGGTACGATCGTCTCTGTCTAGTCACCTAGTTATTTTATTGGTGACAATACTGTTAAAAAATCGTTAAAAATAATGTCTAAAAAGAGAAAATAAATCCAAAGATATTTCCAACAAATGAAAAATATGTGTGAACCAAAATAATAGGAAATAATTAAAATCATTCCTTGAAATAAATAAAAAAACCTCATATGAATAGATTCTTCTAATAAGCACCTCGAAAGTCTTGAGTACAAAGCTGGAGATTGAAGAGTGCAAGATTAAAATTACAACGTTGGCCTTTACCGTTGGCATTTTAATTTTGTTAAAAAAACAAACGGTTCGTTAAATGAACCATTTTCCGTAGATCTCAAAAGTTTATTTTTTAATGACCAACATATCATTCAATAAATGACACTTTAAAAAATATGTGTGAATTTAAGATAATATTAAAGAGCAGTAATCTCAATTAACTAAACTTTTTTCTATAACTTATAAAAAAAAAATATTGAAAAGTACTTTGTATTACGATCTAATTACATTATTCAAGTAGTGTAATAAAAATATTAACACTTGAAATCTTTAGATTAATAAACAATTACAAATAATTATTTATTAAGTACTAACCTAAGTTAATTCATTCATAAAAATTTCAATACAATTATCAACTATGAAACCAATCATATTTCATTTACATTACAGAATGTATGACAACTAACGTAATATATGTACTATTTAGAAACCACGTGACAGTATAGCATATGTTTATACTACGAGCTTTTTCATAAAAATACATTATAACAATTCGAAATAGTTGTAGAAATTTTATAAAATTAAAGCTAGTAATATATATTTATTTTTACATAAGTTCATATTACTTATTACAATACTTCTCAGAAAAAAACACATTTTTTCGGATCTATAATACAAAAGTCCTGATACAAAAATTATGTTACATAAAAAATATTACGTTTTATTAATATGAACACCAGGATTATTTGTTTAAATCATACTTCCTGAATTTCATTAATAAGAAAACCTCTAAATTGATCCTAGTTAAATTTTTTTAACTGTCTTTCATCATAAGGCTACTTGCCAAGTTCCCTTGCTCTACGTAAAGATATGCGACAGTAACCGGCAAAAAAAAGATTTGTTACAGTTATGCAAAATAAAAATAATATAAATTTTTATACATTTTTGTTTTTTCTATCATACATTTATAAAATTAAACTTTTATTTATTTTACTAATTAAATACTTTCTAATATCTGAAATAAAATAATACTCTTTTTATACAATTAGGCTCGAGTTAAATTCAACGTGATCAGTTACATTTAACAAATTTGGTTCAGAGGCTGTTCATTCAACATAGCCTGATTCTGGAAAGGCCACGGTCAAAATACAATTCAGCTTAAATTGATATGGTATAATGTTGACATAAAAGTAAAACGGAATATTGTGAAGAGGAATAAAAACAACGAATCTTTTAACATTTAAATATATTTTTATATGCGCTTAATAGTTGTTTATCATTGTGTTTTAAATAGTTTAAACTGCAATGATAGTAAACAGAAAGTCTGTAGATACAATTAAGAAGTAAATTTATGTTTACCAAATAAACATAAGAAGCAGTTGAAAGCTAGAAAACACAATAAAACTCTACAATTAACTGTTTACAAAATTGATGGGTTCTAAAAGCAAAATTTAAATAAAAAAGGGAACGAAATTAAAAACTATCACGAAATACTTTCAATAAAATAACCTTAGAAATTACAGATAAGGATCTTCAATTTCGAAAATATGTAAAATTAACCTGACCAAATTGAAAAATATTAAGAATGAGGTAACGCCAATTTCTTTCAGAATATATCAATAAAGAAAAAAATACTTTAACCAAGTTAAAAAAACAAATTATTCATCTGTTAAATATAATATTCTACTATTTATTGTACTATATGTGTCTCAGGACTTCCAAATTTGACTGCAGAATAAGGTTACAAAAAACACAAAACTACATATTACAAGACCTACAAGCGAACCTCAATTTCTAAAAATTATAATTCTTTAATTAAAAAAAATGTTAGGTTAATCTTATCACAAATATCTATAACCTATACAAAATTTTAATGAACATCTATAAATTAATACTTATTCGTACAAAATAACCTTACCTTTATTACTACGGAATAATTACATAATATCAATGATTTTAAATAGAAAATGAAATTTGAAGCGGTTGTTAACAGAAATGAAAGGAAGCCATTTTGTATTTACATCAATAATGTATTGCAGAGAACGCAGGATGTAGCAAGGACAAGCAAGGATCTTGTATAGCCAGGATGCAGGAAGGGTTAGGCAAGCATCGGACAGCTGCCCGTGTTGTAGAGACCTACTCCGATATACTCGTGTGTGTGTGTGAGTCTGTGAGTAAATATATATATTATATACACACACCAGTATATATAGAAGCTTACAGAACACCGGCAAACGTTGTAACAGGTCCTTTCCAATGGTATCTGACTCGAGAACACAACATCCCACACGAGATACAGTACAACCATCGATCCATCGAATCGAGGCAACAATATCAGTATAATATAGAGAACATTAAACAGTACACGTCATTTAAGACCACGCCCCCTTTTATACATCCCACCCGTTAACAATTATTTATCAAAGAAAGGTATTTTGAAACTGTTTTTTGTAATTCGAAATATGTATAAATAAGATCAAATTTACTTATTCTATTTGAAGATTGTAAAACACCATAGATAATTTAAAAAAAAACTATTTAATACTAATAATGCAAAAGTGTTATAACAATAAACAAGTTTGAAAGTGAAGTAAAAGTAAAACTGAAAAATGTTTCACAATTAAAAAAATAACAATTAGCTGGTAACACCTATAAGCAAATCAAATACCATAATTCTTCAAATCATCACATGACTTTGCCTTATGACATTAACTGCGAATACATTTTCAAATATCATTTAGAAAAAAGAAAAAATACTATGATAAATTTTTTTAAAAATCTGATTAAACGTGATATTTATTTGCTTCATGATTATCAAAATGACATAAGACCAACGAATTTAGTCTTTGTACTTCAGATATCGCTATTTTTTACTTCTATAGTCACAGTAGGTATTCGCAGTACTCCATGAAGAATTTCATTTGAAACAATATAAAATATACACTGTATGATAGGGCAAAGAGTTTTCGACTAAAACTTATGTATATTAGGAGTTTCAACGAACATGGCTTATCATCAGAGTTAAATAACTTTCAATCAAGCAACTTTTATTATTTTCAATATAAGAACTGAAACATGTTATTTTTATACCTTTATCAGCTCCTACTGAAATATTGATAAAGTTGCTTTTATTTAATTGCTAATTTTTAATCTTTTCATCATGGTGCTGCTGCCATATTAGTTTTCCTTCTTTTTCTTGATAATGGCAAATAAATTACTGTTAAAAATCATTCTTAGACAAATATATCTTTTTGTAGAAAAAAAGTACGAGATGCAATCATTAAAAAAAAATCCTTCACTTGTTGCATAATTTTTTATATAATTCAGGTGTTTCAGTAATTAATAGAGGTTTATTCTGGTGATTTTGTTGTTGTAAATGAGGTGTTATCGGCAAAGATGGTTGATTCTAATAAAGGTAAACATAAAAATTACCAGGTGGAACAATGAAAGAATTCACTGGATAAAATGTAAACACAATAAAATTTAAATTACATGGATAAAAAAAAATTAAGAAATGGCTTAAAAATTAGTTTTCTGATTTTACCGTATCATTTTGAAGTATTTAAGATATGTGGAATGGAAGCAGTATGGAGAAAGTAAAAAACAGAGAAAAAGAAATCTTGTAGTAGGAAAAAATATCTTGTAAAGGTGCAGTAAACAAAAACTCAATTCAACTGAAGAAGAGATTTGCCGAATGCCATATGAAAAGCGTGTTTTAATATGGATCTAAACCGCGAACGGTTAAAAAAAGTAAGAGAAATATTATGATAATTTTGAAATACGGATGTAGAAAACGTAAATGTAAAAAGTGATCGTCTAATGAAATGAGAAATTAATAAATATTTAGATGAGTAGAACTTTACGAAAATGATAACGAAAAGGGAAAATTATTTCTGAACCTAACTTACGTATAAATTGCTTCAGTAAAGTGTTAAGGATAGGAAGAAGAAAGGTTATAACACTTATAAACATTATAAAAAGAAGAACATAAAAAAGGACATGATCAGGACGGAGAAAAGTATACGAACCCTAAAACACATCGCCAAAGAATTATATAAGCATTATATCACTACTGGTTAAAAAAAACAAATTTTTTTATAAAATTAAGTACAATGCAATCCTTTAATAATTAAGACAAAATAAGTGTCACCAATGATATTTAATTAGCAGTACTGAATTAAACTGAAATATGTGCTGTTCTTAAGTTTAAAAACCAATAGATAGTCAAGGTTTTATTATTTTAAATGTGTATTAACTCTTACACTAATATTAACAAAAGCGATTATTTTATTTCTTATAAATATTTAATTAACGTAAATTAAGGGAAAAAAATAATTTTCTGATTAACTAGAAAAACCAGAGTATTCTGTAGATGTATTCAGAGAAAAAAAGTCCCACACGACAATCTTAATACGATATTAGAAACAATTTCAAAATTATGTTTAAAAAAAACTGTAATCAGTTCAATCATTCCACTCGAGATTATGCATATCCATTGCCATGAAATACTTAAATGTATTAAATTACTACTAATCAAAAAAATTTAAGGTTTGACACAGCTATAAAATAAAATTGATGGATAAAGAGATTAGTCGGAATAAAATAAAAAAATGAGTTGTATCCAGTGTTTTAATATCCAGTAACTACTCAAAGATATGTATGACCTTGATACTGACCTTGGGAAAATTACAATACTGGTCACTGTCACAACCTTTTAAGTTATAAAAAACAATTTACCAATTAATAAAGGAACATACACACACGTACATTATTAAGGTTTAACTTATTTTGGTAAATATACAAAAACTACAATTGAGTAAAATTGTTAATCTTTACTCCCGCGAATATTAACTTTTGCAACGTGACGTTATGCTTAATGATTTGTACTTAAAATCGTTTAAAATGCACAATAACTATTAAAAAAAACGCTATTAATATACTATATTACAAAAAAAGAAAATACCAAATAAATAAACAAAAACCGTAATTAATATGTTATACTGTACTATTTTTAACAAGCAAAGTTTTAATCTGTCTACCTCAACACTTACAATTTTTTTTTGTACATAATGTATAACTATAACTTTCTTCTAAGGAAAAGTTACCTTGAACCGAAATAAATTTATCGAAGGAGAAGCCTAATTAATAATTGTATACGTATAATGGGCGGGAAACACCTAGTTATTGAAACAAGGTTCATAATATTTTTGAATTTCTGTAAAATGTAAAAAATAGTTTTGCCGAAAACTACTGTTTTACACCATACGTGTCTCTCCACACACACACACATACATATGTATATTTGTGTGTGTGTGTGTGTAATATATATATATATATATATTATATTTTATATCTGAATCATGTTGATGTTCATATTCATTAAAGTAAAATTTAATAACAAGAAAACAACCGAAACGAAATGTAGGCTATAAGTATTTAACTTCGTGAATAATTTTCACTTTTAATATAGAAACATTCCATAATTTGAAATTTAAATTAATTAAGCTATTTCACTTTAAAACGAACAGCAGTACACAACTAATATTTCATTTGAATATTATAAAAAAGGAATAGTAAAGTAAAGTTATAGGTTAAAAAGAGAAAAAAAAATACTAAGCGAGTATTAAGCAAATAGAACACCTAAAGATATACCTATTCAAACTTCTCCCATATGGTGTATAGTATTTGTATAGTAATAATAATAAAGATAATAACATCATTATTATTTACATTTCCGTATCATATCTGGTAAGTTTACATAGTTTATCAAGGCCTACTATGTTGTAGGTTATTTTATAATATATATACTTATTTATTGTACTTCTATGTACATATATTACATTTTTGCTTCTACGATGCATATGCAGTTTATTTACAATTCACTACGTACCTAATGTTATAGAAATCTAAATTCTGGAAAAATCTACGTAAGTAAATTTTATTTATGTTAATAAAAACCCAAATTCTGTAAAATGATCAATAGAATATTAGAAAAAAAAGCATTGTAAATCTTAAGTTAAAATAACAAAATTAAAATAAAATATTGACTCGCTTCATAACAATATTAATATTATTATTTATACGTTGAAAATTATGAAATATTTTAAAGAAATTGTAGATTTTCCAAATATATATTCTACGTAGCAAATATTTAAAAATTCTATTTAATTTCACTCATTACGCGCTTCGATCTGTTAATCGAAAGACGATAAAGGACAAATAATAATAGTCTCCGAAAAGACTGGAACCTAGTTATTACCTAAAATATTCATTTGTTTTTGTAATATTTGATTCCAATAAGCAGAAATAATTCTTACAACATATAAGGTATAATGAAACTAATTTAAAAAAATCCTGACATCTCTGATGCACTTCGATCTGTTCCGATTTCGGTTCAAAATCAACAAGAAAAACATGTAGCAGCAAATTTACACCCACTATCTTTCATATAACCATGTGAAAAATAACTTAATCTTTTATCTTAAAATTATCAAATATACGACTTAACGATGAAAATCACCGTTCTTCAGTAATTCTATACTGAACTATCGCGTACACCTTTGTAAAATAAGAAGCATGAGTCAAGATTACATTTTAAGAATTGAATAAAAATTTACGATTTTTAACAATTTTTCATAACTACTTAAAAGAGTTAATAATTGCTTTTTCGTCTCCGGAAGATTTATTCTGCCGAAATAAACATAACCATTTACTTATTTAAAAACGTAGCTAATACATTTACTTGTTCTGAAACCGAATTACATTAGGAATTTTTTAAAAGTACAAAAATCCAAATTATATTCACACACATACACACACACAGTATCTCAAACTTATGAGGCGAATTTATTTATATCTACTCTTAAGTGGATACAGAGAATTTTTGGAAATATTAAAAACATCATAGAACGAAGGGAATGATTCATGAGATATTCAAACCTATTTGTATTCAAAGTTAAGAAGAAGCGTTTTACATGAAAAATAATTAAATACAGATGGAATATTTAAATTCATTATTATCTTTCTAATAAACAAAACCAAAAAGTTAAGGAAACCCGATGAAAATTTTGTCTGATTCAATAATATTCTTTAAAAAAAATTACTAGCGCGAAACTAATATTACAATAAATATGAAATCTCCATAAACATTTACACAAATTTACGAAATTATAAATCAAGATATTTAAATAAATATAATTTGATTAATCAGGAATTAATTTGTATAAATATATTTACAGTAGTAAAGGATTTTAAACACTTAATTAAAGTACAACATAAGAGGAAAACCTTGAAATTTACTCGCAAGGTCAAACATTTAATACAGCTAATTAAAAATTCGAAAGTACTTTTTTCATTTTGTTTGTACACATTACATTATAATTAAATAAATAATAAAAATCTTTAACATGAATTACAAAAATCTTCGAATGAAAGTGCTGTTTTCTTTTATCTGAAAGGAATTAAATAACTTTTCTAAAAAGGTAAAACATAATAAAAACAAATGTATGTTATTAATTAACATAAATATTTAGGAAAAATTCAAATTAATAATGCTTAAATTGTGAGAATTATCAACATAACGTAAGAATTAACATCGGCTAAAGTTTAGTCAAATAAAAAACGGTAATTATTGAATTATGCCAAATATTTATCAAAAATAAATTAACATAGTAAAAGAATAAAAAAATTTTACTTTATCGTGTAAAATAATTCTGATACGAAAGAAAACACGTGATATATATGTGAGATAAATAAAAAGAAAAAACAGAAAATTTCTATCAAATTATATGGTCAAATTTTACATTAAATATTTTCAATTATAATAATCTACGGAGATTTTTATTTTCTTAAGAAATCTGCCTGTGGAACTTCAAGGAGTTTGTAAGCACCAACGTTAAGTCTGAATTCGCAACACTTTAAACGACTGTGTTAATTGCAACTAAAATAAATAATAAATTTCATCTAAAGTCGAAATTGATATAACAAACAACATTACTCTCATGATTTCTTTCTTGGTATTCTTCTGTAATAAATTTAAATATTCCATTTTTTTTTCTTTTAATGAATGTTGAAATAATTTAATTAAAATCAACTTCAATTTGAAGATTACGTTTCTAAGTTTTTTTTTTAATCTGAAAGTTACTTGTAGAATAAGTTTTTTAAAAGTAATCCAATGAAATATCTACAGTACCCACAAAATAGTTCTATTTCGATTAATAAAAGATCAAAATAATTACATTTTAAATATCTGATAGGTTACTGATAATTATATATATATATGTTTTTTTTTCTCAAAACAATTATAATTACAATCAGCTTTCCTGCGGAGCCATAAGTAAGTCTCCAGACAAAAGCACGTGATTAGAGGGTCCATAAGGAACACCCAAAATAACTAATACACTAAATAGTTGCAAGTAAACTTAAAGTCTAATATGAAATTTTAAGCTATCATAAATCACAAAACATTATTTTCAGCACCATATAGTCCACAAGAACAAACAAAATTTTTGATATCTTGAAGGTAATTCCACTGGGTGAGAACATCGAAGATATACAACATTTAAAAAATTTGTACAAAATATATTACAAAAAGAATAAATAATTTTATTTTAAAATTGGTTCATAAATAAAATGAACAGGATACAAAATCTTATCTAATAAAAAAATATACATTCACTATACGGAAAATGATTTTAGTCCTTATCATTTCACGAAGTAAATAAAGGAGTAAATACAAACGAACTTATTAACCAGAAATATACCTAATTTTTAAGATGTTATATTAATTAATATATCTGATTAATCCACGATAATGTATTATACACTTCAATTAATTGCAGACGTATAATATTTGAATAGTCTATAACTATTTACTTAATTTTGAATCTCAATATGATAAATAATCATTCCATAAGTAGGTAAATAAAACGTTTTATCTACGGAAAACATTATTTTTACATTAGATAAAAAAAATCTTTTAAAACTTTATTCATAAAATTAATCTTTTCCTCACTTACCGCTTTTGTTTTCTTCTCCATGTTAAATACTTTCTTACAGATCACTGGTTCAGCAGAAAGTTCTTATTTTTTATAACAAAATTTTAATTAAAAATAATCTAAATAATATTAAAATTATATATGTATGTTTACCATCTTAATCATAATAGAAAATTAATGATTAATTAAAAAACATATATACACAGAAATTCATAATTTTCTGTTATATATAGTTACCGTATTTATAAAAATAGAATATAGCCAAATGCAAACACATAATTTACTTTTAAAATTCAGTTGCTTGTCATTAATCAATTTATTGAAAATCAAAGGTAAAAAACATACACGTTTTGAAAAACGATAGGTAGTATCCTCAGTATCGCAAACGTTTTTAACATCTTCCCCTAGACTACCAAAGTTTATTAACATCTAAAAAAATCACTAACTGGAACAGTTTGAATTTCTAAAGACAAATTATTATTAAGGTTTTTTTTAAGTAAAATATTTTATTTCTATACCGTACTGAATGAATCTCATATTAATAATTTCAAATAATTTTAAAAAAATATTTAGTATTTTTAGTCAGGCTAACACAAATATTTGGTCTTAACGGTAATTTAAAAATAATAAAGAGGGTGGAAAGGCAATTATGTAGATAAACAAGTTAAAAAGATTATTCACTGACGTAAGATCCCATCATAAACAATGACGTCATAGTTATAGTTGTTTGTAGTAAGGTGTTCTTAAGAATGATTGAATATCTAATTTAATAACCTTAAGAGTATCAATTCAACAACAAACATCAAAGTGAATGGGATAATCATACTTTTTAGCCACGATAATATTATACCAATAATTTTTATTACGTTTTTCTTACTTTGAAAAACAGTAAGTAATTTCCTATTCATTATCATAATTCTGTTTAGAATAAACAATTTATAAACGTAAAAACAAGGAAAAATTAAAAATTCATGATCTTAAATATTTATGGTTATACACACTATTTTAAGTCTTACTGAAGTAAATACAGTTTTATTTATTAATTTTTTAATCTGTCAGCAAGCAAATTGTTACATTTAAAAAAAGTATAATAGAATAAAAAAAAATAAATATTGGGAAGAATCGAATATTTAAAATTGTTCAAGACTATGCAGACACTTGTAAAAACGTTGTGTACTGAATTATTACCAATAGCAACAAATGCTGAGTTATTAGTACGTGGTTAGATAATTTATACATCTTACACAAACATTTAAAATATCCAACAAAAAAAAACCTTATAAACAAAATGATCAGTACCTCCTCGTAAGATAAATCTCAGAGAATTATATGCTAAAAAAAATATGGAAATGAATTCGGTATTTATTTAAAGTTTCTAAGATATTTATCTTGATTATACTTTTAGACAATTATTAAATTAAAAGATAATTATTTTGTTTTTTTTTGGTTCAAAAACTGCAAAAAAACAAGTCACATACAATCACTATAAAAATTGTTGTCACAAATTTTAAAACTGGATGATTTAATTTTCAAAAAATAAAAATAAAAACCAAATGAAAAAATTAAATCATAAAACATAAATCATTTATATATTCCATCTTAACATGATTAAAAATCAAATCCTTTACTTCCATTAATGAAAGAAAAAAACAATAAAAATATTTGTTATATAAAATAATAGGCCTATACTTAAATATAAATTGAAATAGATATAAACGAAAGAACACAGGGTAATACGTAGAAATATAAGCCTCTTTCTGGGATACGGTATGCCGTTGAAACCGCATTACCAACCGCAAGACAAAGGCAGTTGTTAGTCAACGAGTGTCGTTTCAAGCAACAGAACATCGTTGTAAAATAGAATAAAAATCTGGAGAAAGATTTACTTTAATCGAATAACATAATAAAAAATTACCAATAATAATTTTACAATTTTATCACAAAATTGAACCGAAGAAAGCGTATAGTAAATGATACCAATATATTTACATATTTGTTCTTGATGTTCTAATTTCGTACAACCATCATTATGATGATTGTACGATTGATGATTGTAATAACTGATAAGACTAATTGTTTTAAAACGGAGAAAATTTTTAACAGTATAATTATATACAAATTGATAATAACCGATTGACAGTCTTTGATTTATTGATAATAAAGTAATTAAGTACTCTAAGATACAGAACTGTAAGTAAATATTTATTCTACGTGGAAACGAGTTCAAAAAATTCAATCATCTTCTAGGCAAATTAGTTAAACCCACCTGCAGATTTAAAAAAAATAAACAGAAGTTTGATTGACTTACGACAAAACAGTTATATTGTTTTAAAACATCGTTAGAAATGTTAAGAGTATTCTAGATAAGATGAAATAATTTTGTTCTCATAGATAATTAGGTGAATTAATTTCGTAGAACGTCTAGTCAAATTCCTAAAACATTGTAAATAATAACCGGAATACTTGTGATGTATTAAATATACAACACAAGTATTATAATTTATAATAACTGAAATAAGAAGAAAAGAGTAAGTAAAGTTCCAGAAATAACTAAAACGAAACATTCTCAAGAGTAAATTAAAATTTATTAAGAGTCCGATATTGAGCCTAGACAGTACACGCAATGGATTTTTCTCGACAGAACGAGGTAAAATATTAATCTATTATTTTACATTATCAGTTCTAGTTTCTTTTTACGACTATAATTCATGTAATGCACCTGAGAAACAAACGGTACCAGTCAGAATTACTTTGACTGAGAGTAATCGCTCTCATTATACATCCAATCCCTGAGCGGATACAGTCGAATGGATGCCCATATACAGCAACCCTTGAATAATTACTGGGGCGGTATTCGCCTCAGTAAATAAGGCAAAGAGAAACCACTTTACTCTTTACTTCCCAAAATATACCGTTTTTTTCCTGTTTAGCCTCCGGTAATTACCTCTCAGATAATAATTCAGAGGATGATTGAGTGTAAATGAAGTGTAGTCTTGTACAATCTCAAAATACGTACAATTCCAAAATATAACTGCCATGAGATGATTTCACTCTTGTAAACGGACGGTGTCTTGTTTCAGTTCACCTAGAACAGCTACGGTCATGAAATTTAACATATATAGCTGTTTATTTACCGAATTCGTGTCAAATAAAATAAAAATATATTGTTAAATGGCTATCAAATTATATAGAAAAAAATATTATAATATGGACACGGTCTAGTGGTTAACTCATCAAAATCAGTTGTTTAAATTTTGATTTTCGAAATCGAAGGTTCTCAGTTTCAAATCCTAGTAAATAATAGTTATTTTTATACGGAATTAAATATTAGACAGTGGATACCGGTATAATTTGGTAGTCGGGATTCAATTAACCACACGTCTCAGGAATGGTCGGCGTGAATTTGTACATGACTACAGCTCATTTACAAGTCATATCATCCTCATCACATATTGGAAAGGGGGAGGGTTGTTTACTGTTCACTAGTTGAATAGATTGTAACGTACACATTAGGAAAATAGAAATAAATAACATACCATCACAAAAAAAAGGAGAAAAAAAACAGGCTGAAAATTTTTCTCATATTTAACTAAAAGAATATCAAAATGTATTGTTTATAGACTTATGCAATATAAAAGACGGAAATTATAAAGAATTCGAAAATAAAAATTACTGGAATTATACCTGGACAATTTGAAAGCTTATAAAAGTGTAAATAATATAAGCCAATAGTAGTGGTGATTAAAATGTACACAATACGATAAATTTGAGAACGCTGGAATATTAAAATACTAATGACCATTTCAAAGACAAAAATGATAAAGAGATAACTTGTTACAAATCAGATTTCGGGGTTTTCCCCTGCTAGGATCCAAAATATTCACGAGTCAACGCCTAATATCCTTAGCTAAGCTAAGGAGTTTATTAGCTTTATCCTTACGCTAATATCCTTAGGAGTTGTTCGATAACAAAAAAAAAAAAAAACAAATATACTTAATAAATTCAGTGGTAAATGTGAAGAGGAAATTCATTTAAGTGCAAGATTACTTTTTTATACAATGAAATATCTATTCCAGTCTTAAATTTGTAAACTAGCCTCTTAAATACGTCAAGATAATGATAAAGTCAACAAGCACGATTTTTTTGTTGTAGTTTTTTAATAATAAATTTATTTTTAATAAAAGAGTTTTTCAGAAAAATCAATATAAATTAATATTCTATTTAATTTCACGTAAGTTGAACAATTATTTTATTTTATAATAAACAATATACAAAAATATAAAACTAAGTTACAAAAAGAATTATGGGAAGTAAATATATGTACAACATACGCTAAATCATACGTAAAAAAAAGATTTTTTTGTAATTCAAAAAGGATTTTATTTCTTTCACACAATTTATTTCAGATTCTCCAGTTCCATCGCATAGCCAGATGAAAAGAATTTAAATAGACATTTCAAATGTTAAGTTAAAAAGTAGATACGAAAAAGTTGCCTAAGTCTGCTTTTACGAAAAAATCTATTTTACGTGATCAAGTAATAATATGACTGACTGCTCGATGTGCGGAACTATATAAGGCTAATCGATGGTCACCACAAATTTCTAAACAAATTTCAAGCTTTTTTTTTAAACTTTAAAATCAGTAATGTTAACTATAAGATTAAATATTTAATTTTTAACACAAATATACATTTTAATAACAATATTTTATAATATTAATGATAATATATATAAGTACGTGAAATATTCAAATATTATTCCATAAATCTGACTTATCAATTCCCATTATTGATAGGCCTAGATCGAATCTTCCAACGCAATCTTCCAACTGTGCATTTTTTAATGAAAAAATGCACAGTTTTAATCATTTATCAATAAAAAAAAAAAAAAATAAGTTTCATTAAAAAATAAAATTCCGGTTTCAAGTTACCACAACGCAAAGAATATCATAATTATAAAAATTAAATTCATAAAGATAACTTTAACAAATTAATCTTCATAGATTAAAAAGTAGATTGTTAGTAGAATTAATAAATAAATATAAGTTTGAAGTACTCAGACGGACGGAAATTATACTTGATTTACGTCTTCCTTTATCAAATAGGCATTGCTAATGAGTGTGTTGGCTCATTGAAATAAACTGGTTAGAATAACAACTATTAGCGGAAATACCGGGATAACTAATGCAGCGGTCTAATAATACAGTATTCGATTCATATGTACTTTTTTCGAGCAACAATTCCGAGCGTTAAGGAGCGGACTAGTAAATAAGTGAGTGTGCGTGCGGATACATGTTTGTTTCGATTTAATAGTGAGGCCGGTGGACAAACCGTACGTAATTATAGTTTTAAAGACGATCGTAAGATAGCAGCAGCACCCCGTTACATGTAACCGATGATTCTTCTATCACTTTCTTCACGGGCCTGCCTCGTCTGTCGTGTCGAGTGTTGATACAACAAAACATTCGCACCTTCATTTCAATGCGTTGCGAGAATATAAGATTTTTAAGGTTCGTTGACCCGAAGGAAAACGAAGGACCCTGCCAACGAATATGTAATCAAACACTTAGCCTCTTATAAACACACTATATAAATAAACTATTTAATGTAATGCACGAACGCACGTGTATCCACGAGCATTTATATACAAATTTCGCAACCGGGATTGATGTAATACAAAGTACGTTTTCGTATGTTTCATAAGCGTCCTCAAAGGACGTTAGCACTTAAATTTTAAACAAATGAAACGAATATGTATGTTCTGAAATACTGCAACAAAATAAAGAAGATAAAAATGGATTTACTTTAACAAATGCAAAATAAATTTACCCTAAGGTAGGCTTCTATCAGATAAAATTCACTCGTGTAAATTTCAAAATATTATATAACAGCAGCTCATAAATTTAGTAAAAATAAATCCCTATAATTAAAAAATTAATAGAATATATTAGAAGGAATAGCGTTAAGAATATTTTTACCAACACAATTTAATTTAACTTTCACTTTAAAAATGTACTGCTTTTTTACCATAAAAATGTTAAACAAATAAATATCTCATTAATTTACAAATTTTTAAATATTTCTCTAAAACTGAATTTCATTTTTAAAAATACGGCTAATTTCCACAGTTAATATAAATTTTATAAAAAAGGAATCGGTGTAATGTTTTTTATTTCCTAAAAAAGCGAAATTTAAAGTCTATTTCTTAATAACGGCTAGCTTAATTTCGATAAAAATTTTAATACAATATATTTTTATAGTAAATGTAATTCATGCATTTTACAATTATTTTAAAAAAAAACTATAGGCAGTTTTCTAAAGATAACTGTAAACCACTTTTTCATTGTAAACTGTTGTTTTCGTATTACCTGAAGGACCTACATTACATAATGCCAAGTTTTGTTTTTACTTTCACTAACAATTGATTTTAAAATTTTCAACTTTGCGACAGCTTGGAACTACCTATAATTTGAAAATTAACGAAAACATTCTGTTTTATATAATCAAGATTATAACCAATACGATAGGGATAATGACGATAAAAGGAAAAGTTAATTTTCTGCTGTTAAAACGTTTATTTAAAACAAAAAAACGACCAAATCAACGATCTGAATTGAAAAAATTAGGACTCAAACATCTAAAAATATTCCATTGAATGAAATATTTGTTTAGACTCATTTCTCCGATGAAGATATTAATTTCTTAACTTATTTCGATAAAATTTAATAGTAAATAGTAACCTGTAAGGAATAAAGGAAGCGCCAATTATATATATCTACCTTTACCGCATAATTTTTCTTCGTTCAAAAAAAATACACAATCACAAGCTGTGTAAATCGAGTGAGTCAATCTTGAAACCTTTTCTTTCAAAAAAAAAGGTAATAAAAACATTATTTAAAAATATTCTAAAATAAAATGGAAGAATTAAAATATTCATTTAAATCCTAAATTATTTTCATTTCTTTTTTGTTTTCTTAAAAACAATTTATCATGATCACAAAGTACGTATAATTACTCTATAAACATATTTCAATCTTCTTAAAAACATTACTCAACAGTATTAACAGTGGATAAAATAAAACTGGTTTTAAAGATTTATAAAATGAACGTTTAGTACTTATGTGTATGATATTACAGTAAATTCCTTCGTTGTATGTAAGAAAAAATACACCGGTAATCCACAAAGACATTCTTCCGGATTAGTCTCCCATATGAAAAAAAAACAACAAATAATTCAGGGGCAGTTTATCTATAAACTAAGAGAAACTGTAAAAATAAAAGGAAAAACTTTGTGATATTCATTTTAAAAATAACATAAAAATTTTCGAAAGAAAAACTTAATAAGATTTGAATCTTTGTTCAGCAGTTTATAAAAGTATATTTTCCAGTATCCTACCGAATAATACTAATATTTACGTAGGTTATATAAATCAACAATGCTCTGGTTAAAAAAAACTAAGTAAAAGATTAATAATGAGAGGTATAACACCTCCATGGCGGAGTGGTAGTGACTCGGCCTTTCATCCGGAGGTCCCGGGTCCGAATCCTACAAAATTTCGTTTTCATATCCAAAGCGTAAGCTTTCAAGCTTATGTGGCAAAATCATTAAGCAAAAAAATAAAAAAAGCTTAGTCGGTTACAAGATTTTTTTCTAATCTTACCATACAAATTTGGCAAAATAAAACACTGGCCTAGAGTTTTATTCAATCTGCGTAAATTCTTTGTAATCCTATCTGTTGTACAAACTTACACACACATATATATATATATAAAGAATAAAAGCTACATTCTTAATTACTGCCACTAAGTTGAATATGTCATAATTAAAATACTAAGGTTTCTGGAACCACATTGTCGTGGTGTACCATATTGTACAATTTTATAATTAGTATTTACCGCAAAAATAATCCGATCAGTGATAATTATTAACTATTAATTTTTTCACCCATGTAAATGAAATATCCTACTACATTTATAGTATGATTCTTAGAGCATTAGTTATATAAAACACAAAAGTAATATATGAGAAAATAAAAAATCACAATTATAAAAAATTAAATATAAAATTAACAGAAATACCACTGAATCTTTCATACTATTTTGCTTACCCAAACAAATATTCTATTAAAATAAAATAAAAACATTTAAAAAGTTAAATAACTTTAAAATAAGTATAAACAATTATTAATAACAATAAGATAATAAATCTTTTTGATATAAATCAGCATATAACAGATCTAAAAAAAATATATTTACCGATGGAATAACAGATCATTAAAAGGCTTTTATCACATACAAAAATATGTGTTAGAAATAAAAACGAGAATATAATACTTTTTTTTTCAAAATATTATGAAGAAATAAAAATTGTAATCGATCTTATACTGGTAAGACTAATATTAATTTAAAAAAATCTTCTCAAGAGGATCTAACAACAAACATAGAAGTTACATCAAATTCTTTGGAGTATGTAAAAAAGAGTAAACACAATCTTGGAGTGTAAATTCTTTAAAGAAAATAGTAACCAACTACAGTTGCATATATACAAAACCTTTACTTATGAAGATAAAGAAATGTGAAAAAAACAAGTAGAATTCATACGCAAATCGGTTGTATATTACTGGCTGTTGCTATCTATAATGAATTAAGTCATAATTTATACGACAGCTGCAGCTACAACAGTATTCACAGCTTAATGTTGTGGTCTTTAAAAAAGAAATGATATATTACTAAGATGAACTTTTAAGTCTTAAAAAATTTAGTATTTTAGATAAATAATTAAATAAGAAAGACGCAGTAATATAAGGTACAGTCATTATTACAATTTACTCTTACTAAACGATGCAGGACTCAATTCTCACAATTATTCATTTCTGAAAAAACATTTTGACGCCCGATTACAATTACGTCCTCCTTTTTATAAAATTATATAAAAATTTCAGATTTCAACGGAAATATCCATTTTGACCATCCCTGAATCCATTTTACGAGTTCCGTCGTGACGTCTGTACGTATCTCGCATAACTCAAAAACGATTTGCCGTAGAATGTTGAGATTTTGGATTTAGGACTTTTGTAAGATCTAGTTGTGCACCTCCCCCTTTTGATTGCAATCGACTGGACCAAAGGTGTTCAAAAAAGAGCCCAAAATCCAAAAAGATTTGGATAAAATTTTAATTAATGAAATATTGGATCGTACAAGGGAAAGGCACATCGGTTCGAAACCGAATTCATTTCCTTTTTATTTAAATATATTGATTTGTTAATAATTATTAACCTCTGATGGTAAAAATAAATATGTGTATATGTAATTTAATAGGCGTAAAAGAAAGTCATGTATGTGGTTTAAACATCAGATTTTTTAATGATAGATTAGAAATGGAATTCATACCTTATGAAATATCCTAATCCAAAACTTTATGGATGAAAGACAGACGTTATCATTTCCCCTACAGAAGTCCAATATGCAATCGTTATTGCATCTTTTTAACCCCCCCTCCAAAAAAAAAATTATTTAAAACAGATAATCTCTCATTTTTTAAATTTATTTATATCCTACAAAAACAAAAACTCCTTGAACCAGATAAATGTAAATTGGACGATTCTTTTACCTAGTACAGGTGTTAAGGTGGAATTTTCCAAAATTTATCACGGGCACTCAGAATTTAAAGCTTAAATTTTATTCGTAATCTTCAGATTTTTAACATGAGTATAACATACCTAATTAGTTTTCCGGTCTGATAACTGAAATTTTTATCATTGATAATTAAAAGAGCTACATAATTTTGATTTATCTTGGGCAGGCCAGGCAAAGTCACGTACAAGATGCTATTATATTATAAAACGATACTAACACTAACATTATAACGTTAATGTATAACTTAATTAAAATCTCTAAAAAAACGTTAATATTTAAAGGTGCATTTAAAATCTCTCTAGGCTTTCATTAATATTTTCCAGCATATACTTAAACGGTTCCTTCGTGATCCGTACAGTACACCTGTCATGAGTATAATAATACATCGATCTTAATAAAAAAAAAAATATATATATATATAATAAAGTATTTATACAAAAAGTTTTTCCATCATATGAATAATTTTCAAAGGTTTTACAAAACATAAAAATTTCATACTTTTGGATAGTTAATTTAATTGTAATTTTCAACTCTTTTATTTATTATATATATGTCTTAAAATTAAAAAGTAAATTACGTAGACTCGAATTAGGATTTTCTTAATTAAATTAATTCAGTTTAACGTCAACTTTAACCACTACTATCAAATCGGATTCCTCTTTCATAAAACAATGATAAGATAACGTTAATAAACATACACAGGCCCCAACGAAAATAGTTTTTTGTCAATTCCTTAATGATTAATATATATATAGTTTGCTCAGTAAGTAATTTGAATGAAGAACTACTTAGGCAGAATATTTATTAATTTATACACGAATTTAAATAATTAATTTATGAAGTAATCGAATGAAATAAATAAAAGCCTCTGTATCTTATCAGTAATAAACGAAATTATGAAAATAAATTATTGTATATAATAAATCTTAATTCGGGATTTAATGAAAAAAAATCATTTCAACAAATTTAGTGACTGAATTAAAATAAATTTTAATCTTCTGAATGAATTACAAAACAAAACAATATTTTTATCTTTTAACTACCTTTAAACTACGAAGAAATTTTGTTTAATGTTCAGTAAAGACGTGAATAAAAATGAAAGATAATAAATTTTAACAAAATATTTTTAATATATTCTTTTAACATCCATAACCGGATTTGAATCAAACTGGCATAAGAAACCCTTAACTATACATACGTATAACAGTCACGTACTTTCTTTAATTAAAATTATTGTTCGGTAAAACGTATAAATAATTAATTGAACATTTTTTAAATTCTCAGTTTTAAAATTTTTATTAAAAAGTATCCTTACACATAAACAGGACCGAATTTAATAAAACTTAAACCATCGTAATTATGATTCTTTAGGTAATAAAAACAGAAAGTCATTTTACAATTGAGTTAAAAATTTTTACAATCTATATAACACGTAAAATACCACCAAAAAAAATTCATAACCGAGTCCAGAAATAAATTCGGTAATTAAATGATTTAAAAAGTTAGAAGGGAAAAATAATTTTGTTCAAAATATATTTTCTTTTTAATTATACGACAGGAAGAAATAAATCTTAAAACATTTTAACGATGTTTATAAACCAATTACATTGCAGGAATTAATAATTAATTAATATAATAAACAAACATTAAAAAAAAAATAAATATAATTTTATTTCAAAAAAATATAACCGACGAAATCATATGACAATAACTCAATAAAAAAAAATTCCATTTATAGATTAATAGCGGCAATTAATTAATTTGGTATTGAGAAAAGGAAATAAAATATTAATTCGAAAAACGAGTGAATACAGCGAGTGCAAGCGTGAACAGTTCAAACGAGAAACCTAGACTATGCTATAAATAGTTCACATTTTAGTTAAAATGAATATACACAACGGAAATAAAGATAAAAATTTATTTTTAAGTCAGTTAATACATAAATTACGTTAAGGTCAAAAATAACGTACGTCTGTCTATACTATTGTGAGAAGTATCTGAAAGAGTAAAAATTAAATATAACAAAAAAAATCTTTAAACAGACATCAAAATAGAACTGGATTAATCATATAACTATTTAAGATTTTAATAAGGAAACCATACCAATTTCATTTCATCACAATCCACCCAAACTTAGAAAAAATCAAACATCAAGAAAAAAAATTGCTAAAAAGTATCGAATAAATCGAGTTACTTTACAATAATTAAAATAAAATGAAAGATATTCTGTATTCATAAACAATGAAGTGATAACGAACAGTTAATAGAAAGTACAAATGAATCCGGTTTCTAACACCCATTATGTAACTTTTTCAGTAGATAATTTAAACTGTACAGTTATTTTTTTTAGTGATAATATGATATTAAACAGATTCTAAGCATAAGATGTACAAACTTCTAATTTATAACACATTCGTAGATGAAAAGCAAATGGGAACGTATTTACATTCATCAATAAATTTATTAATTGCTCAATACAGTGAGACATCAGTAAAACTGATTAAAATGATAAGAATACGCATATAAATAACCATAAAACATATACAATCTCCATGTAATAAAAGTAGTAAATATCGAAAATACGAAATTCAAACGATTCCAATCGTCCAGACTTGTAATTTAATTATAGAAAAATAAAATTGACAGCAAATATAACTATCGATTTGTATTGTCATCATAACAGAAATAATAATGTATAATTAAATCTATTAATTAATACAGTAAATTGAATTCGACTGGATTAGCGAGGCTCTAAAGTAATAAAATTTTGCCGGACAGTACAGCCAAGGGGAATCTTAATTTGAAATGTTCAAAGGTTAATTTTATGAAATTAAAATAAAAGATATTAATGTCATTTAGATATATAAAAAGCTAATTTACATCGTAAAAATATATCTCTTTAAAAGAATTAAAACGAATACACACATGTATTTATCAGGCTAAAGATGAAGGAAGCTGCATGTTCTCAATGACAAGAAAATATTTAAGATGTCACAGATCGGAAGTAAATTATGAATACTGGCTACAGATGATACTATTTTCCTAGAATCGGTCACTGGTAGATTCCGTTTGCAGAGTTGTTAAGACTAGAAATCACAGTAAATCACTTAAATCACCTCACAGATTAATCACTGCACAAAAAACACCTCACTAAAATAAAAATAATCACGTATCACAGCGAGTTCAGACACAAAATAAAATAAATTCTAGGATAAGCGGTACATCATATATTATACTTAGCCGAGTCGACGGACCGGCCGAACTCCGAAACAGGACTGAACTGGGAGCTGTGAGCATTCGGCTTCGATTCGATGCGCAGAAGCGATATGCGCAGCCGCACCAACGCTCCTACCGGCAAAACATGCGACTATTGTTTTTATGAATGGACTCCATGTAGGAGGGGAAGTCATTCAACAACTGTACCTAGAGTGGGGAGAGCCATGAATGGATGTACTAACCGCTGTTCCATTTACAATCAGACCTTTCCCCTCAAGCACTTACCTCGAAAAAATATATAAATCACAACTTCCACCTATATACCAACAGCGACCACACACAGGCACATGCATTCCTCTAAAGCTAAATCTATATGATATTCAGTAAAATAGATAAAAGGTAAATCATCGATGATTCAGATGATACTAACATCGTAACATCCAGACACAAATGCCAAAGAAAATTCTAAGGGTGAAAAAATAATTATTAATATTAAATACGATTGTTTAATGTCAAGAGCATCAAACACTAACATAATAGGAAAAAATAAACTGACATTACGAAAATTAAAAACAATTTCATTAAAAAACAGACAAACTTAATACCAAAATTATGGAATTTTTATACCCTGCTTCAGAACAAAAACCAGCCGAAATTACGGTAAATCTTAGCATAATTTAATTATATCATCCAGAAAAATGAACAATCAAATAGATATATCCCTACAATTTTCCAATATGAGAAAACGAATACACAAGCACACCCGTTTAATATATATAACACATTTACTTCCGGTGAACAAATAAATTCAACGAAATAATTACAAGGACATTTAAATATAATGAAACGGTACGTACATCGGTATAAGTAAATTGCACATATAAAAAGGAAACTATGTTCATAATAAAATAAAGTGACAATCTTAAAAAAATAAATAAATAGAGACTCTTCAATATTACTTCTCGGTGAAAACGAAAAGCCTCCGTTTCTTTTAAAATTCCTACTGATTCCATCAAAGTTTTTCATCCGGATGGTCCTAGGTTCAAATCCTGCTCAGGCATGACATTTATAATACGTTAAAAAAAATATCAATTTCATAATGCCACACTTTAAGCTTTTCTGAATTAAACATGAACAAAATTAATAACTAAATAAAAATACGTTACTATAATTCGTTCTATAAATAAATATAAAACAAGAAAAGAAATCAAGAGACATCTGTCCCAGTAATTACATTTTATACATAAACTGTCTGATAATTTAAACTAAAATCAGATAATTAGCTTCCACGTTAATTCACTATAATCTTAAAGGAAAAATAGTAAAAATAAAAAAAAACTCTAAAAATTCACTAAAAATCAAATAAATAAAATTTAAACAATTATCAATTTTTTATTATTTAACGGCGATTAATAAAAAGGCCGAAATTTAAATAAAATGAAATTATCTTTTAATTTCAAGACCGTGGTTTTTTTTTTTTTTTTTAAACAGTTAGATACAATTATATACCAGCATCCTCGTCGCGGCTTCGCCTGCTCTATATGGTTACTTGCGTTTCCCGTCGCAATCAATTTTTAATCAGATAATCAAAGGCAAGCGTAGTCAATCGCGTCGCGCATATATTAGCCAATGGCTGTGTTGGTTGAACTGCCGCGCTGTACACTGTCGCACCCATCAAATTATCGAAATTCTAAAAAACCCAAAAATATTTTTTAGATATTTACATGAAGAGTATTTGCTAGCCCAAACCTACTGAATATCTCGTTTAGTATAATCGGAAATGGGGGA
The DNA here is from genome assembly GCF_047948215.1 of Lycorma delicatula. Classification (NCBI taxonomy): domain Eukaryota; kingdom Metazoa; phylum Arthropoda; class Insecta; order Hemiptera; family Fulgoridae; genus Lycorma; species Lycorma delicatula. The sequence goes on from NC_134456.1 coordinate 117,533,413, forward strand.
AATTTTCAACCACTATTCACAATTTTTTTAAGTTTCTTTATCTCCTTTCTTTCTTTGAAGATCGAATTTCAGAAAATATGAAATTTTTTTGTTAAGTGAAGATTATATACCAAATATCAAGTTGATATCTTCAATTGTCACAGACCTCTCTCTTTTTCTGTTTAGCCGCCGTAACTACCGTAAGGTATTATTTCAAAGGATGATATGTATGAATGTAAATGAAGAATAGTCTTGTACAGTCTCAGGTCGAGCATTCCTGAGATGTGTGGTTAATTGAAACCCAACTCCAAAGAACAACGGTATGTTGTTATTGAGAAAATTATTACCGGTACAATAGTTACTCAGGAATTCAAAAACTAGTTTAGTTTCAAAAAAAAATTAAAAATCCGTTTCAATCCTTTAAACTCGGAATTTAAAAAAATATACAGGCGAATTTTAGCTAATCGCATGAAGATTACACACACCAAAAATCAAGCTGATATTAACATTTGTTACCCAGAAATGAAAAAAAAATAAAAATAGTAAATTTCATTGTTACTCTATTTTACTTAACCCTTTAAACTCAGAATTTTAAAACATCCTTTCTTAGTATGCAATTACACCGTAAGAAAAACGTGTATACAAGTTTTCTTTAGTCGTTTTTTCAGAGAGTAGATTGGGAATAATATATATGATATGTTATTTTATATATTAGTCTGAAATATTTTAATTTTATTTTATTTTTTATGTTAAAAAAAAATATGTTAAAAATATTTTTTATGTGTGTGAAAAAATTATACAGAAGAAACGCAACAAAAAATAGAATACTTTCTAATAAAAATAACAAAATAAATTGAAGAAAAAATAAGAAATTAAGCGACCGTGAGTAAAAGGTGGTTGAAATACGGAAAAATGTTTTATATTTCAATTTTTCAACAACTTTCATAATATTTCGCGAAAAATATTTATAATATCAAAACTCCCTGGACTAAATATCATTGCTCTATAATTATACAAAACAAATAAAAAAAAATAATAATAATATCTTCAACCTCCATGTGATCACATAGTTTTTGGTTTAAAACATCTTCCGCTTAAATTAACTGGAAGAAACTTCCTACGGATCACATACATTTTAAATAATAAAACATGTACATACACAGGCTTTTATTTTTTAGGTCAATTCAAAATACAAAACTGAATTTGAAAAACTGTACTTCATAGTTATCGTACAGTAGAAACAAAGTTATTGTTTTTGTTGAAATCAAAGAATCTTCTGTCTCAAAATTACCACATTAAATTAAAATAATAAGTATAAATATAAGAAATAAAGAACAAATACGTTTTTTGTCTGCAAAGGTAAAATTGCTATTTCTCATAATATAATTAATAAAAAAAATATATTTTAAAAGATTAACTACTATCGATTTTAAATATTCTTTTCCTTATTAATATTTTTGAATAATGAATAATTTTAGTTAGTTTTTTCTTTGAACAAAAATTATCTGTAATAGGACAACTAGTCATGTTGGCTTAGCATTTCAGTATTTATTTATCTATTTTAACTATTTCAGAACATTTATTTTAATCGAGATTAGCGAAAACTAAATTACCTTTTAACAGAAAATGTTATCTGGAAATCGTAGTTCATAATTCCTGTTAAAAAACGTTATCACTGCACCAAAACTTGATTTTTGTAATTGTTTTTAATAATGCAGTAAATAATAATTCACATTTATAATTCAATAAAATTTATATATATATAGATAAGAAATATATATATATTTTTAAATTTTATTGAATTATAAATGTGAATTATTATTTACTGTATTATTAAAAACAATTACAAAAATCAAGTTTTGCTTTATTTATATATGTACTAGCATTTCCCCGTCGTGGCTTCATCCGAGATATTTTTTTTAATAGCAAACTTATTTATTTATAGATAAAAACTATTTATCAAGAATATTGATTTTAGATTTTCATTAAAACGGTAAGTAAATTTTTTTATTAAAAATATAGAAGGAATATTCGATAAACGAATTGTTTAAGCTCAATACTTAAACACACACACACACAAACACACACACAGAGAGAGAGAGAGAGAGAGATGCCTTGTTAAGGACCTATTTAGAATACAGCACTCAAAAGTGCTGTTTGGGATATTTTTATTTCCTTACAAAATATGTTGACAGTATTTTTTGTGGTGCTAGAATGAATAAGCTGCTTTTTTACCGTAGTATCTGTGTATCTCGCTCGTAGTTTACTAGATGTCTTAGTACGGATGACGCTGTGAAATGTTGGTGGTCGGTTAACGGTAAGGGTTCATATGCCTCAAAATGACCACTGCTTAAATCACCAGACAAGCACATCCTTATAACAGGGTGAATGTCGTTACCGAAAATAGTATAAGTGCACCTTTACGATAAACCTCGAATACAAATGGAAATAATCTATTAGTTCACACATCCACCAAAGTCGAACCTTTGGACATTTGAACGAAATATCCATCACAGCTCGAATTGTGACTCCAATTATTTTCCGTCATACTTGAGAATCCTCCCAATTCTCCACCAGATGTGATACAATTATTTCCCGCACTTCAGCCGCCAATAACTGTGTACAGTACATGAATTGAAAAAGAGATAGAAAAAGATACGCACCACCTCCTACAATGGGTATAATTGTACGAGGTAACAATTCTCCATTAACATTTAAATATTCTATGCGAAATTTTGTGCATTAAGTTCATTAATTTTGATGCATTTCTAGCATCCCTGTCGCGGCTTCGCCCGCGCTATATGGTTGGTTACTTGTGTTTTCCGTCGGGTCAGGGGATATTCAGACGGTCATGGCTCGCTTCGCTCGCTCTTCACGTCTAGCCAGACGACTCTGCCCGTTGGATCCCGCTATATTAATTAAACTTATGCCTGTGAGTATAACAATGTTAAAAACAAATTAAAGCCTGTTCATTTTTTTTTAAAATCAGTGTATTTTAATTTCTTCAGAGCAACAGTTCAGTCAGTACAGAACCCGAAACTTTGAGTGTTCCAAAAATTGGGTTTCAAAACAATCGGCCTTCACCTTAAAAACATTACGTGTAACTGGTCACTCGTACTTCGTACAGTTAAAAATGTAATTTTCCCGGTTCTTAGCGTTACCTGAGAAGCACCACTAGGAGGTGACCGTACTTCCTTTCTCATTTTTAAAAAAATTGTTATTTACTTTTATTTTATGTTTTTAGTCAAGTAACCGGAGGCAGGTGCAGCCAATAGCGTCGCATATACAGTAACAGTGGCTGTATTGGTTGAGCCGACGCGCCGTACACCGTCGCACCCCTTAAAAAAACGAAATTAAAAAAAAAACTCAAAATGGTTTTTAGATATTTATCTGAAGAGTACTTGCAAGCCCCAATCTAGTAAATATTTCGTCTAGTATAGTCGGAAATGGGCAAAATTTGCAATCATTGTTAAACATTTTTTTATCATTCTTCACTACATCCAAGGTCAAATTTTGAAAAATCTAGACATTGGTTTTTAGATATTTACATGAAAATTACAAAAAATTGATATATTCATTTTTACCGAGAAATTTAAAAAAAAAAAAACAATCAGGTTTCAATAAAATTCAAAATCCTTTTTAAATTCGGAATTTCGAAAAAAATCTTTTAGTTTGCACTTACACTGTAAGAAGAACATGTATACAATTTATTTTCAGTAGTTTTTGCTGGGCGTTGATGAATGTCAGTCAGGACAAGTTGCTTTATAAGTGCAAAGGAATAAAGTACAATATATTTTTTTAAATTTTATTTTTAAAATCGTACAATAGGAGATTAAGTTTCCTTTTGATACCTAAAAATTAAGCGCAAGTAAAGCCATACTAATTAACATAAATTTAGAGAAAAACAAAAGACAATTAAAAATAGTGTCCTCATATTAAATAGGTCTTAATTGTAATTAATTTTACAAAATCTAAATTTTAACAATAATAAAAATTCCCACAACGTCTAAGTTTATAAAGTTCGTGCAAGAATATAATATATTATTACTGTGATTAACCTGACTGACTTACGCAATGAATTCCCATCATATTATAAGCACGGAACTATTGTAATAATGCTTCTAATACTAACAGCAAGAATAACAATAGTAACATATTATTATAATGGGAATTAAAAATTATTTTTTATGAAACGAGATGAAAAAAAATCTTATCTAAATCTACTATTGTACCGAAAGGAAATAATGATAAGAATAATAGTTTAATTAGGAATTTGAACAATTTACTTAACTTTTATAATTCTAATAGAAGTACACAAAATGCAATTGTATAATACTAGCGAAAAGAGTTACATAACAACAAAAATTTCTCCCTGAACTAAAGTTTCCATGGAATCTACCTTTATAATTATACAGGTATTATCAGTTAGTTTTCAGTATATCCAAATTACCTGATTTGAACCTTTTACAACTATTATTACTTTCTGTGCAGTAGCTTGTGTATCACAGACTTATTAAAGCTTAAAATTACGTAGTAGTAGCAGCCAGATTGTTTCATATTAATTTATGTTATTGAAATTTCACAGTTTAGTACCTAAGAAACTTACATTTACGAAAAAAATAAATAAATATAACAAAAAATATATATTATGCTTTAAAAGTGGTTACAACTGCATCTAAATCAAATATTGTGATGTAATGAAAATGCAACATATTATTAAAGCCGGCCTCCGTGGCGCGAGTGGTGGCGCTCGATCTTTCATCCGGAGGTCCAGGGTTCAAATCTCGGTCATTTTCACACACACTACAAATCATTCATCTCATTCTCTGAAGAATGCCTAACGGAAGATCCTGAGGTAACATATTAAAAGAGGAGAATAACAGCTGACGTCGACGGGACAGGTTGTCTGCATAGGAGCTCTGTGATTATAGGTTATATTTTGGTATTTTTCGTTGTTACTTATGGTTTTTGATTTCTTAGTTTTTAGTTTAGTTGTTCTGCTTTGTTGGTTTAGAATAAGTTTTTTTTTTGCAATTTTGAGCTTAGCCTAACGTTGCTAGGGACTTGTTTATACAGCTTGAAGTCTGTTTACATTTGTAAGTTTGTTTACATAGGGTTATTTACATAGAAATTTTACTGTTGTCAACCTGGCCGACCCGCAACGGTACAAGGAGATGGCCCTACCATAAGAGGAGGAGTTCGCTGCTAACTCTGATAGCAGTGGAGCCGAGAGTTTCGCTGACATGGTTGTGGAACAGTTACGGTGTGCGGACCGTTTAATCTTCAGGTGTTCTGGGAAGAAAGCGGAGGATAAGTCGATTCGGCGGCGGCGGAAGACTGTCAATCCGGTAGTCACGACCAGTGAAGACCTTAGGGACGGTTTTCCATCTCTTCCGACTACGTTCGATTGCAATGTGGATGAACAGCGACGTTTCTTTACAATTTCGGGGAAGCGACGGCTACTTGGCTCCCCGCCTACTGGTGAAGAGATGAAAAAATCTAAGGCTGGTGGTTGGAGTGATCTTTGTTTTCCGGGTGATCCCTGTGACTCGGAAGACGTCCGTGAAGGATTCATCCTTCACGGACGTCTCCCACATGGAGGGAAATGTACCAGAATGGAAAAAAGACCTATGCGGACCTCCTCCGCTCCGTAAAGGGTGCAGTGTCGCCAGGCAAGACGGGAGTTTTATCCGCAAGGCAGGGTCAAGGAGAAGACATGCATCTCCGGGTGCGTGCTGACGGTGGTGTTGCAGAAGACAATGACTCAGCAGACATTGTGGAGAAGGTCGAGGGCACCACTGCGGCATTAACTGAAAAGGGTGCTCGGAGGACTCATGTTGTTGTCATGGATGTACTTACAACTAGGGATGAGTTCATGAAGGAACTTCGTAATGTCACTGGGGAGTCAGTGAACGTGGAAATTCTGTATATGCGGCCGGCCTATGGGTCAACACAGGTGGTCACTTTGGCCCTGCCAAAGTGACGCATCCGCATTGGCTGGTTGGCCTGCCTGGTGACTCGACGTGCCTTAGATGACCTTTGCTTTTGTTGTTGGGATTTGGGACATAGAGACAAGTTTTGTCTTGGTCCAGACCGAAATGGTTATTGTTTTGCCTGCGTTATGGCCGGCCACGTGAGGAGGGATTGCACACAGGAACCTCTCTGTCTGTCATATAGATCGCACGAACATGCACCTGGAGGTCGAGGATGTAAGGTGGCCCCACCTGCGCTATCACCATGAATATGTACACAGCTGCGCTGTTGTATCTGCAAGGGACAGCCTCATCCGGGAGGGGTGAGAGGCTCCGGCGTCTCATCTTCGATGATCGGATGGAGACTCTTTTGCAGTGCCGTTGGGGGAAAGTAAGACTGTAGTCCCGGCGGGGGATCCCTTTGGGGTTCCTCGTTAGAGGCGAGGCGTTAAGACCGGAGTCCCGGTATGGAGAACTCTTTGGGATCCCCGCATTTGAGGCATGGCAAGCAAGGAAGATCGAGTCCCGGCTTCCTGGGCGGGGCCTTGTGCCCTTCCGAGGTAGTTTGAGGCGATGGTACCCCTTGGAGCTGAGCTTATGCTTGGTGGCGAATCCGGCTCAGAGGGGCGGGGAAATCGACGGAGGAAAAAACAATTATTAAAATGTCTATTATTAATTTATTTATCATATTGTTTATTATTTTTTCCTGTTACGCGGATAAAATTGAAATTCATTTTAATTCTGTTGAAGATTATACAGCCTTATGAACTCTAAACTCAGCCGTTCTTGGAACAAAACTCAGTTGTTCCAGTACTTCGAGGTTAATTAATTGCATATGAATGAATATTAACGAATTCCAGTCTTTCCAATTGTGTTGAATGCTGATACTTATAGTTTCGAAATCGATAGGCAAACGTGTTATACTGGGTTTACAGTATGTTCGGCTCAAAAAGGTGATGGGTTAAGCATGGAACCTTTGGTTCAGGGAGAAAAATTTGTTATATAATTTTTTTCGATAGTATTATACAATTTCATTTTGTATACTTCTATTAGAATTATAAGATTTAAGTAAAGTGTTCAAATTCCTAATTAAACTATTTATTATTTTTATCAGTATTTTCTTTCGGGATAGTAGTAGATTTAGAAGATTTTTTTTCATCTCGTTTCATAAAGAATAATGTTTAATTCCCATTATAATATATTACATTACAACGATATTACGATAATCATATTATTATATCATTATTAAGATATATGTGATGCTGTAGGAATCTAGTTCCCAAAACATTCATAATTATATAAAAAACCTGATGTGGACACCACATGTCTTCCTTGTAAGCCTATTAAATTACACATACACATTTTTTTAAAATGAAAAGTACATAAAATTTTATTTCATTAATAACTTCTGATATTAGGTAGATTGCATAAGAAATCAATCTATTGTAATGGGCACCTGACTCGACTTAAGGAAAATTTCGACATATCTTCGCGTTTCACATCTCCCAGGCCCCAAAACAACCGTCAGTTCAAAATTTTATAAATATTTCACTTACTTGTAGACCCGAAAACTTTCGTAATTTTGCACCAATCATTTTCAAATTGATACATAAAATATAACAACCTAAAATATCGGTCGAGTTTGTTAATAGGCATAATCGGACCATTGGGGTGGAACTGGCAGGGCTGTTTCGAAAAAAAAAATATCGCTAAAACTTTCTTATTAAGTAAAATATCGAACTCGTTTAAAGTTCCTACTATTCTTTTGATAAGGGCCTAAAACCTCTCTAAGTAAAGTTTTTATTTCAACGACCACTGGCCCATGGGGTGGAAAAAATGGGGTTTTGAAGGCAAAAAAACAATACCTATCTTAGTAGGCACAGTATCGAATCAGTTTACGGTGGTCGTTAGTCCTCTAAATATTACCTAAAAATTTTTTCTGACAAAATTTTTTGATATGATCCCTTACGGCAAGGGATGACCAAAATGTTGCTGGAATTGCAAGATGGGGCTTGTCGTATGCTAAACATGTGAAACTTATTTTCATATGTAACCACTGTCGTATTGAGTAAATTTAAAGTTTTTCTTAACTTTAAGGTGGAAATTTTTTTTATCCCCTACTTAGCACCGGTGAAATTTACCTCCGCCTTCCGCCGAAAGAGAATTTTTTTTTCATTTGTTATTGAATTAATATGTTTCGTAATTTTTATTACAATCAGAGATTAATAATTATTAATAAATCAATATATTTAAATTAAAAAAAAAGGATTCGAACCAATGTGCCTTCCCCGTGTAAGATCCGAATATTTCATTAATTAAAATTTTATTTCGCTAAAACTCTGGAACCAATGAAAATAAATACCACTTATGATATATCATTGAAAAGCTCTCAATGAGGGCTTATTATTGCAATTTAGAAAACGTATAATCCAAATTTCTTTTTGATTTTGGGCTTTTTTGGACACTTTTGTCCAAAAAACCCCACTCGATTACAATCGGAAGGGGAGGTGCACAACTAGACGTTACAACAGTCCTAAAACCAAAATATCAACATTCTACGACTACTCGTTTTTGAGATATGCGAGATACATATGTACGTACTTACGTTGAAATCTGAAAACCGAAATTTTTTGCGATCACAATACTTCCTTTACTTCGTACAAGGAAGTAAAAACAATTAATTACAAAGTCGAGAGTTTTAAACCGTACCAATGTGTTAAAAGAAATAACAGATAAATAAATATGATTAAAATTAAAAATATCAAGACCGTAGTTACATGTATCAATATATTTTTATTTACTAATTGAATTATATATATATATATATATATATATATATATAGATTCAGGGTGGTGTAGAAGAGGAAGAACCACTACGGACTATAGTTTCCAATTATGTCTGGAATGGAATGGTTGCTGTTCTTAAGACTAAGACATCTTCGAAAGTGACAAGTCTTATATAAGGTTGCTTACCTTACAATTATGACAATTAATAAACAGGTTTACTATCTTTAATAAACCCGAATCCTTATTACCGGTTTCGTCACTGGTGTTTACAAACATCTGCTATCTCAGATTTGATCGGCCTGACTTAACAGAACGAACAACTGAATTTTGTACTGAATTTAGACTCTATAAATCTGAATAATCTTCAACCGAATTAAAATGATTGGAATTTTATCCGCGTAACAGAAAAAAAAATAAACAATATGATCAATAAAATATAATAGTTATTTTAAAAAATCTTGAACAAAAATTTAAAGAAAATTTTAGATGGTACTTCTCTCAAAATTGTAATCATAATTACATATAATCTTAATTTTTTCATGGAAAAGTAAAATTTTTACGTAGTAATAAAAAAATGTTTAACTTCGTAAAATATTAAGTTATAGAAGTTCTCCATAACATACATCATAATTACACACAACCATAATTTTTTTCATGGAAAAGTAGAATTTTTACATAGTAATAAAAAAAAAGAGTTTGACTACATAAAATATAAAGTTACAGAAATTCTCCAAAGTGAATGGATATGGAAATCTGATATGCAAAAAGAAATCAAAAATAAAATAAACTTGTTTCGATTATGTAAACCATACATTCTACAAATTAACGACATAAATTAAGACAAATTTAAATTACTTCGAAAAAAAATGTAAATGTAAATGTAAAAAAAATGTGTAAAACGAAAAAAAAATGTATATAAAGTAAAATTACTAGCACTTCTCAGGACGGTTATTAACACATACAATAAATATTTTATCTTTGAACTGATTAAAACATCCTTAAACGGATATCGTTTCACTGCGCATCAAGCAAAAACTTTCAAAGTAAAATGAACAAAACCGAGTTGAATCACAGTGCAATTTATAGTGAAAATGTACAATTTTATTTCATCTAACCTGAATCTTTTCATACGTTAAGGAGCAATCAATGTAAAATAAATAAAATACAGAAATTAACACGTTGAACTCTTTAGTCAATTTATTCTGAGAGTTGGGCAAAAAAAGGTTGCCAGCAACAGTTAAGCTCATGATTCATAATTTCAAGAAAACATAGCGTCATAATTAAGAGTCCTTATGGAAAAATATTTTGAGAAAAAAAAAATTGTTTTTAGAAATCGCACTTCTCTTTCAAGACATTATATATCTATTAATTATCTCTTTACAAATAAATTTACAATTGTAATTATAAAGAAAAAAGTGAATTACTTTCCTACAAAATTACTTTTTAAAAATTGTTTAAATATTTTAATTTTACTTACTTAACAGAAGAAATATTCCAAAACGAACTAAGTAAAAAGAAGACAGGATTTAGTCTATTAATATAGTAATTACAGAGCGTTTAAGTAAATACTGATGTTAACTAGGTTAACAAGAAAACATAATGCTACATATTTTTTATATATTTATATTATACTATTTTTACATACAGACCTAAACTGCTATTGTAATATACATAAATTATAAAAATGTGCAAAAAGTTAAGGTTTCCTAATTTCTAAAGCTATAAAAGAATTAGTTTTTTTTTTAATAGCGAAAGAGTTTACGTTATAAAATTATTTGTAAATGTAAATTAATCAAAATTTAATGAAAAATTTGAAAGTGTTTAATATTTTTAGTCACGATACACTTATTAAATGTAACGTTTTCAAAAAATAAAAATAATAACTAACTGAATATACTTGACTTTCTTTCTAATTGAACAAAATAATAACAATAAAAAAAATTAAAAAAATTAATGTAATTGTATACTCCACATTTTTATCTAAAAATAATTATAAAAAATTATTTCAAGATTAAAACTTCTGAATTCTTAACTATTGAATTATTTTTTCACAATGCAGCGAAATACTACGCCTGTATCATAACTTTACAAAACTATTAGTTTAGTTATTGATAAAATTAAAACTCAGAATTACTTAATTAATCACTTAACATAAAAAAAATAACATTTTCAATTCGTTTAGAGAAATTGCAATCGAATTACATTAACAAACAACATCAACATGTTCAAAATATTTAAAATAAAATATTGATAATTAATATCATATTTTTATTCGAAAATATGTTAAATAATAATTATTAATTTTATGAAATAAATTTTGGGGTTTAAAAAGAATTTTTGCAAATCTCAGCAATACCAAAAATAAAAAAAATCATGAAGAATCTACTAAAAAGAATAATACTGCATGATACATTATAAAACAAAACTTGGCAATTCAACGGTGTAATAATCAGTACACTGGCCTCTAGATCAGCTGGTTTCCATGAAATAGTGTGCGAGCGTGTAATATATAATTATTATATTTATAATTATTTATATATATATATATATATATATATATATATATATATATATATATGTATATGGAGGGAGAGAGGGGAGTCGAACAATTTTCAGTAGAACAATTCCTACTGAAAATTAAATGTTAAGGTTCAATAGATAAAACCGTAAAATAATCTTGGATTGATTACGATGTAACATTTTAATGTCTACGCAGAACGAAAATTATCGAAGAAATCTCAGTAAGATCAACGATTTTGCGTATGTTTATATTTCTATTTGTCCAAATTATTAAAGACTTCAAAAGTTGATCTTTGTTATTTTTTCATAAATCATGGAAAAAATAAATTTACTAAGTTTATTAAAAAGAAACCTTTTAGAAGAATTTATCTATCACACTGGAAAATATCTTTCTTAAGTTTATTTATATGTGTTTTTTTAATATCATTTAACTGCCATAAATCTCTAAAATAATAATGTTTTTTAAAGCATCATTTAAGAGCATACTGTTCTTAATATAAAACGTATTTAAAAATTATCTGCAACATTATAAGCCAACAAATCATAAAAGTATTTACTCGATTATAATTTATTTGGAAATAACCAATTACATGGATATATTCAGAGCTTAATCATAGCACAACACTTATTTCAACCGAGTCATAAAACTTTAATCTCAAAATCGTTTACAAGATTCAGTAGCTGTTTAAATAAGCAGTCTTGAATACAGCAAATATATCAAAATTAAAATTATGAAGATTTCTTTAATTTTCGTTTAATTAGTGCAAATATAAATAACAATGATAATTTATAAAAGAAAAAATAAAGTTGAATGTTTAATTTTTAGAATAAAATAATTTTTTTTTGATTTACAATCAACCTCGTTTACAGATTTTCTAAAATATTAAGAACGTGATCCCATTTACATATACCAGGGGCGTCCGGAAAGTTCTTGGCCTAACAGAGAGATGGCGCAAGTATGACCAAATGACTATGGTATTTGTCAAATACGAGCCTTTAGATGGCGCGCTGTGAAGTTTCAGACGTGTTACGTTGCTTGTTTGTGCTGAACGAGTAATTAAAACAAGTAAAAGTGGATAAAATTGAAGTTCGAGTTGTTATAAAGTACTTCCTTCTAAAAGTTTAACCCCGAAGATATACAAAATCATTGAGTTCCACTTTATAGGGTTCTTCTACTTCGATTTCAACGTTAAAAATTGGGCTGTTGAATTTAAACGTGGTCGTACATCTATTCAAGATTATAAAAGTATGGAACATCCAAAAACCGTAACGATCGACGAAATCGTCTGAAAAATTCACACTAAATGACCGACTGAAGGTATCCGAACATGTTGACATCCCAAATATGTGGACAGATTGTGTGCATTACATTTAACACGATGTTTTGGATATGAAAAAGCTTTCCGTTCGATGGGTGCCGGGTTTGTTAAAATCAAACAAAAAACGCATTCGACTAAACATTACGTATTAAAGTCTTCAGCGATTCCCCTACGTTTCTTCCACGATTTATAACAAGGGGAAATATGAATTCACCATTACAAGCCAGAGAACACGCAGCAATCCAAATAATAAGTGAGAGGAGGTAAAATCTCGTCAAAGAAAGTGAAAAAGGTTCGATCAGCAGAAAACGTCATGGCTACGGTTTCTGTGGATTCTCGTGCTGATAGATTACCTGGAAAAGAACAGGATCATTACGGAGTGTATTACGCTTCACTATAAGACCGATTGAAAGGTACTATTTCGGCTAAATGTTCCCATCTGGTGTATTCTAAAGTGCTCTATTCTCATCTGGTAATGTTCCCATCGAAGTGTTCTTTCACTATGACAATGCGCTAGCATATTCATCTAGGGTTGGAATAAGTGAAAACATTTATATAAATAAATTATGTATCAACACCAACGGGCCATGATTAATAAAATTAATTTACGTCTACGGTTGTTGCTGTAAAGCTCAAAGTACTTCCAAATTCGCCGAATTTGGTTTCAAACATGAAGAAATGACTTTCTGGGCGAATATTCACTTAGGTCAAAGCTGAGACAACCGCTTATTTTGCAGAGGTGAACTAAATGTATCGAACTGCTAATACACTACTTTAAAAAGGAAATCTGAAACTTCTTTGTTTTTCCCAAAGACCTTCGTATTTAAGGGCAGGAATAGAAATACGCAATAATTTAATACCCTCATATGCACACTTTTAAAAGGCAATCTAGAATATTAACAGAAGAAATTACCTTAATCCACACATGACGGGGGAAAAAATATATATATACAATTATCTATAACGATATTTTCTTGTAATAAAAAAAAATACTCAAGCAATATTGTTAACATTTTTTCAGGAGGGGACGGGATACGTCCTCCTGAAAAAACAAAAAACAACTACAGTAAAATCATACTGAATTTTAGTAATGTACACAGTGAAAAACAGCAAACCAGAAGTATGCACACTTAACTGTACTACACTACTAATGCTCCTTTGAGTATATCAGACGTACATTCCCCTATAATGACACATACATACATGCAATAAATAATATAATTACTTCATGGAAAGTGAATACTATCATAAAGATATCAATCACAACTTAAACATTTTATATAAAAACCTAAAAGCCACGAACTCAACACGCAGAGTATGATATTCTACAAAAACATAACAGTATTTAGTTACGAAAAGACCTTCAAATTTCTCTAATGTCAAAGAAGCAAGTTTCCATGTATTTAGAAAATGTTTCTTATATATATATATATATATATATATATATATTTTAATTTAAAAAGACTAGAATATATAACACAAGTCAACAATAACCAGTTATTAATAAGTAATGCATGATATACGTTTCTATTATATTATATTTGAAACCTGACAATTTTTGACGCAAAAAATTACATTCATATTAAGTTGAAAGAGAATTTAAGACCTGCAAGGTAAATTTATATAAAGAAACATTGCATAAAAGTCTAATTTAAAATAAGTCTGATATAAATTCATGTATTTAATGATACACATCTAAAGCTTAGATTTATTAATAACTATACCGGTACGCAAGTAACGGATTTACACACTCGTGGACGCATTCTTATAGCCTGAGTGTAGTTTTAGAGAGATAGTTTAAATACTGGACTACAAAAATATCACAAAACAGAATAGAAATTTGTGTCTGCGTCTGGAGAAGAGGCCAATCTGGAATTTATTCTTGGTTGAGTCAAAGGGATATTTTAGTCCCGCAGGTTGGCAACTAGTCTGCTGATTGGACCGCCGGAAGTGCGCGCTCTAACGGGACCGGAAGCGTGACGTAGTTACGAATGCCGTTCCGTCACCCCTCCCCGTAAAACATGCATCCGTCCCAGACCTGAACTGTGTTGTGATCGTTCTGGTCCTGAAAAACAACGAAAATGTTCTAAGTCTATTTCTGTTAGGAATAGAACAGCAGGAGGTGTGTATATGTGTGTGTACGCGCACGCGCGCGCAAATATATCGTGACCGCCAAAGATCACTCAACATTGTCTATTGTCCTTCTCATTTAATTTGGAGAAGAAATATATATAATTACAACCAAAAAAACTAATTCAAAAGTAAGTGATACAATCTGAGTTTTTAAGAAAATTTTTGCACTAAAGAGTCTGAAAATACTGATCTACGCTATAGTAAATTCCAGTAATCGAGAACCTGTTATTAATATAAAACTAAACAAAATATTATTCTGAACATCCGGCTTAAATATGTTAACTTAAAATGAACATAGTCTATTAAAGTGAGAGGCACACTATGACAGCAGACAACGAAAATGTGATTATGCAACTAGTAACTAAAACACAATCAATTTAATTATATTGAAAAAAAATCACAAAAAGAAATCCATAAAACCTTTATATAATTTAGTAATAATTAATTCTATTTAATCTAAACTTTATACTTACTCTTACTAAATAAAAAATAAGGTAAATAATATTCACAAACAATGAAGTATTTCGTTCATTAATTTATTAGTGAATTAAATTCAAATAATTTGCAGACTGTATGATAATGCGAATATTGTATTTGAATACGTCCAAGAAAAGTCAAATATTGTTAATATTTAATAGTAGGGAAAAATTTGACGTGATTTATAGAACATTGACAGATATATAATTTAACAGATATTTATTTAATTCTATCGTTAGGCAAAAGGGCGGTAGATGTAATGTAATCATCAGAAATTAATGGATCTGTTGTTTTGTCTCTTCTATTGCAGGTATAGATCGGCAATCCTGTCGATCCTCTTACTGGACTCGATTTTGTTCTTCCTGTCTTATGAGAATGGATTTCAGATGTCTATCTACTTGTAGGCCGAGAAATTCATTGGTAATCGGTCTATATGACTCAACATAGTAAGGAAAATGATGTTCCCGAGAAGAAAGAAGAATAACCTTATGCCCAATAGGTGAAATATGATAGGGGTGGTTGCAATACGGTTGAAGCTATCTCCCAAGGTCACGAGCGACCTACCAGCTGGAAAAAAGATAGATTTAATGGGTTTTGTTAACTGCTTTCAATCACTACTACCAATAACGTTAATCTAACGACGAAAGGGTTAAATGAAATCACCAAAACAATTTTATGGAATAACACTAGTCGAATTTCTAAAGTCCTGATATCTCCTTTTTTGTTAATTTGGAAGACAAAAATTATATTATGAATATAAGGCAAAACCTTCTTAAACAGGAATGTACTGGGATTATTCCTTTCCAGTTACTTTCTTTATCAATTTTGTTCTGAATAATTGGTTTAGCTATAATTTGATTTATTTTTACAAAAATTCTAAACAAAACCATAATTTCTCAGTCACTAATTGTAAAACTTCAATTACTTAAACAAATCTTGTTAATTTAATAAATTAAACGTAATATTCTTTTTGGAATAATCATAGTGTGTATTTCATTAATGAAATACACACTAATAAACGGAAATTTCAAGGGATAAAACATAAATGAAGATCATAAGCATTTAGTTTATTTCTCTTAGTGTGCGTGCATTTACCCATATGTATAAAATGCAAATATTCAAGTTATACCTTTACATAACTTGAGTATATGAATAACCTTTGTAACTCGTGCGTCGCAACAAAAGAATTCAAATGTAGTACGCTATTCATGAAAATCATTTTATATATTTATAATTGATTCTGAAACAAAACCCTGATCGGAAAATAAAAATCTGATACGGAAACACAATGGTGTTGCATAAAATGTTAAACACAACAAAAAAATCGTAAGACAATAGTAATTTTAAAATAAGTAAGAAACACAATGCCTCGTAATGGCTTTGAGAATAATTGCAGCAATAAGAACATATAAACGATTAAAAACCGCAAATCACAAAATAAATTTCGGTAAATGAATTTATCCAGAAGAAGAAACTGATTATAATTATCATATAACCCAACAGGTTGGTCTAGTTACAAAATCGTCAACTCAAATAAGCTGTTTAACAGCTGATTTTCAAAGTCGACGATTTTGAGGGTCAAATCCTAATAAAGGTAAGTTACTTTTATACGGATTTGAATACCAGACATTGGGTACCGGTATACTTTGGTGGTTAGGATTCAATTAACCACAAATCATCTCAGGAATGGTCGGCCTGAGTCTGCACAAGATTACAACTAATTTATATGTCATATCATCCCCATCTTATTGGAGTTGTTATTGTTCACAAAGTTGAACAGATTGTAACGTACACATTAGGAATACAAAAAATAAATTATTATATAATCGTAATTCTCAGTAACGTAAATCACTTAAATGAATAAAATTGGCAGCTTGTAATACAAAATCGTCTTTCTTTACTTTTCACAATGAATTCATTGAACCTTCAAAATATGAACAGGAAATTTGGGAACACAGATAAATAATAAGATATGTACAAATTTAATAACGAATTGAAGACGAATAAGTTGTATAATACAGAAATAACCAAAATATATTTACTACGAAGACAATTTTCAAGGCAATTCAGCCGTAACACTTACTAGTCATCCGCTCGAAACTTACATTGTCTGGGCAGTTTGTAATTCAAACTGCATAGACGATAGTTTGGCAGAATAATGGGTAAATTTTCCCAATCAGATTACAAATGTACCCGCTTTCCGAATGAAAATCCTTAAAGAATTAGAAATGCTTCCACTCAAGGACCTAACATTTCAAGAACAATTTGCAGTCTTTGTTGATTGACATAGATCATCGTTCAAATCCCAAGAATTATACCAATAGTACACAGGTACATTTGAGTGTCTAGTAATAACAACAGGAAATTTATGAAACTATCCCTGCCGAATCGGATACGTCTTTGCTGAGGTCCTAATAGAACGTTTTGTAGTTCAGTTGGATAAATCTACATGTCCCACAATTCCAGACATGTACGAGGTGTTTCTTTTTTTGATATTTCTCATCTACTCTCGGGTGATTACTCAGATAGTCATCCGAAATCATATATTAAGCTGTTCCCATTCGGATAAATAGGACCGATTTTCAGAGTTACTAACAGCGAGATGGTATCTCGCAACCTGGAGAGGATCTTGAACTTTCTTCTAGGTCGGGTTGTTTTCGAACTGTGTTCCTTTGAGGGTATATCATCCTTTTCCCTTATCTACAATACTTTCTTGTCCGTATTCAACTCTGTCGATGTAGGTCTAATTTTGCTTCGTCCATATTGATGATGCTGGGATCTATCTAGTAGGAAACTGCTGATGATCGGTGTTTTTTTATCCACATAGAAGCAACATGTTAACGATCAACGATTTTTAATTGACCAATCTTGACGCCTTATCAAGAAACAACCGAAAGAGAGATTTCCAAAAAAATGGCAAAGCTTTGTTCGGAATTGTAATGCAAGTAGATGTATCCAACACGTTAAAGCTAATAAATGAAGTACATATTGGGCTAAACTGAGTTTCCTAATACCTAGGAAATACAAATTTATACTCGATTGTGTAGGGGAGTTCGAGAAGGACTAACCGTTTAAGTAACATTTTACATATTCATTCTGACTATCTATTCTTTTCAGCAAGATATCAAAAACATTTTACGAAACAAATGCTTAAAGAGATGAATGATATATTCTATGAACCTGTAAAGTATCATTGTAAATCTTAACGTTATATCTACAGCCAACTGTAAATAATGTATAATCTCAGATGAGATATAATAAATCATCAGTTAAAGATATGACACGATGAAGATTTAGGAAACTTGGACTAGATTAGTAAAATTAAAAATATAAAGTACAATATAAATAACGTAAAACAAAGAATATTATAATTCGAGAAAAGCATTGTCCATTTAACTTGAACGCTCTAACAACATCTCTAAGACGATTACACTTGCCAAAACTATTCAGACGTAACGCTGGTAACGTATAAACACCAACATGATCAGGTCATCCACATCAAAATAACATAAAGTTAAGCTACTGATAAATTTTACAAAAAAAAAATCTGAGACCAGTAAAAATAGCCATTTATATAAAATCAATATTAAATTAAATTTACCTCCATCATTTTTCAGTTCGGTCCAATTTTTTAATCGATTCAAGGTTTCAGTGTATTAGAAAGAGAGGGAAAAGAATGAATGAAGTTGTGTGTGTTTGCACGATCAAGCCTTGCAACGGATAAATACGCAATCAAACTTTATGAGTAGGCGAAACCACCATATGTGCGCACATGTTGAAAAAATCTTTTTAATATTAAAATTTAATCACAAATATAAAACAAAGAAAGTAATAGACAATTTTTGGTAGTATTAATAAATGATTTTGATTTCTGTGTATTCTGCAATCCAGACTGACAATCACAATATAAGAAATATTATATAACAAACAGTACACCTGTGATACTTTCTGATATAATTACTGCAGTATTAATTTTATACACAGTTATCAACAGATATGAGATTACCTCCAACTTCAGCCTACAATATTCAAGTATTAATTTTTATAATATAGGTTATTGCCCACTCAATATTTTAAATAATTAAAAAAGAACTTGTTGATCAAATAAATAATGCATAATATATTACACTGATACTTAAAAATATATAAGCTGATTAAACTATTCAATGCAAATATTTATATATTAATACTGTGAATATAAATTTAATATGCTAATAATCGTATTAACTCCTCCCGAAAATTTCATAGGATCATTCTTTTCCTGAGAGTAAGATACGCGATTGGTATTGATTCACAAGACTTTTGATAATTGTCGGATGATCCAAAGACAATTTTAAATCACTGGAAAGTTGGTTATTTCAAAATTTTGTATCCATGTTCTGGCATAAAGTAACATCTGAATACTTAACCCTTCAAAGCAATTATATATAAAATAGATGTAGGTTTTTTCCAGCTAATCTTTATTTACAGTCGCACCAACAATTAATGTTATTAGCCATTCATCAAGACCTGTGTGATGTACCGGTTAACGCGTAATCTTGAACTAGGTCGACCATTCCTGAGACGTATGGTTAATTGAAACCCAATCATCAGAGAACAAGAACATCCCAACCCCGTAGGGAAAAACACTCGCTTTGTGTGACGCTTCCGGTCGCCACACCCCCCCCCCCCCCCCGCTCAAGGTCCTGATGGGCTTTAACGGGAAACCATCAAATAACACCGGTATCCATGATCTAGTATCCAAATCCGAATAAAAACTACCTTTATTAGGATTGGAATCTTAGAATTAGAATTCTCAATTTCGAAATCAGCTGATTTACGACGTCTAGTTCACCACTAGACCAAACACTAGAACTCTTATTAATATTAGCTTCAAAGTACTAATAAATATTGTTTCTTCAAGTATGTAGGAAAATCCGTTTTGTGAGGTAGAAAAAACATTAAATGAAACCACTAAATTAGAAAATGCCAGCCCCACATAGAATTTTCCTTGTTCAGTTTAAAATAAATTTATTTATTTATTTACAAATGTAATATTTACTTTAAATTAATTAATTTTCAAACATATTTAAAGAATTTATTTTTTAACAGGTGACAAATAAATAATTAATCACATAATTTTAACTAACTCCAACTTGTTTTAATCCGGCCTCCGTGGCGCGAGTGGTAGCGTCTCGGCCTTTCATCCGGAGGTCCCGGGTTCGAATCCCGGTCAGGCATGACATTTTCAGACGCGCTACAAATCATTCATCAACTGAAGAATGCCTAACGATGGATCCGGAGGTTAAATAAAAAAAAAAACAACTGTTTGTAAAATTTGTTAAATATATTCTATATCCAATAAAATAAATAAATTCGTTTAGCAGAATCACAACCAATTAATGAAATAAATAAATAAAACCTTCAAATTTATATAATTATATTTAAATATATATAGATACATAAACAAAATTTAATATTATACTTATATAATTTCTACTCGGTTTTTGGAAGTCATATTCAAAGGAAGGAATATTCTCTTTTAAAAATGTAGGAATATTAGCTACATTGAAATTATAGAAATAATGTAAAATATAAAGTAAGGAAGATTTAAATCTAGTTCAACAATAACTGACGCAATTTAAATAAATTGTCCACGGATCAATTACTGAACTAGAAAGAGTCTTATAGAAAGGAATTCTACCGAATCGACTTATCCGATACTTTATCGTAATTATATAGAAATATTGTATCTTTATTCAATTATTTCTTCTATTTACGAGAAGACTAGCTAATACTTCAGGCAGATTCAGAGGGTATTTGGCAGAACAGTTTATAATTCAGTTGGATAACTCTTCACACCACAAAATTTGTGAGGATGAAGAAGACATTTTCCCTTTAACACTTCAGAGCCACTTCAGTGGCTCAGTGAAGTGAAGTGTTAAAGGGAAAACCAATTTGCGAAATATCCGAATTAAATATCACAAAATGATTGCTAAATAAATTGATGAACCTTCAGGGACATGATACCCTAAATTCACGAGGAAAATATGGGAAGTTAAAACCCGAAGGATTGATTATGTAGGTGGTTTCACTGTCACTGTGGATAAATTCCTTTGCCGCTTTGATGGCCTGTTTCTCAGTATGCATCCTGTTTACTTAACCTTGAATCGTTTTTTTTTTTAGTTTCATTGGGTACTCACTAACTCGATTCGTCGCTAATTATGTAATGTTTTTTGCAGACACTGAAATTTGCGTACAATAGCGGATGCATTTCTTGCTTTAGGTATTTTCACTCTGTAAAAAAGTTGAACTTAGAATCGATACGATTACCGGGTAAAGCTGGACCTCTTTAACCATCGTAACACAAAGAGATGGGTTGGTATTGAGTAGCTGGTTCCTTCACTCTCATAACCTTATTTATGAGAGCAATCACTGAAATTGGAAGATATTATAACTCGATTCCGCCAAATAGCCGACACATTTAAATAATTACTAATTAGCTAAGATCATGTCCAAACGATTATCAGATATACGAACCAACTAATTAAGAAAAGAAAAGGATTTATATATATATATATATATATATATATCCCGACTAGAGTTTCTTAAGACACAATAGATCAGAATAATAATAATAAGGCACAAAATATCACAAAAGATCTCACTGGATTAATAAATCTTTTCATTAATTTTAATAAGCTGCCATGAGATAAGCTTCTCAAACTACCATCTTCAATCCAGTTCCTTCATTTTATCTATTTCATCTCATTTCTTTCCAGGTCAACTGATACTTATTGATTAATTCAATTTTCTCTTTTAAAAAAAGAATTTGTAAGTAGTTCAATCACTTATTCAAACATAAATGTAATTCTGAGTTTTTTGTCTTTTATTTCAACCTTCCAAAAATATATTAATTTTTTATTTTATCCGATTATAAAAAGAGATTGTTATTCATAAACGTAGTAATTTTAACAACTCAACCAACCGAAAAAAGCAGCTCTCATATGCACAATTGTAGGTATGCATTATCTGTACTCGATAAAAATAAATAAATAAATATATTTATTATATAATAAATTTATTATATATATATATATATAAATTGGGTATGGATATTGTAAAGAGATTATGCAGCCAGTTAGCTACACATTAGTAATGAATGCACCTTAATGTAAATTAAATAACAATTAACTTCCGTTGAACGTAATAAAACAAGTTCTATACAATGTTTTTTTCTTCATTAATTATCGTGTGCATTTTGCGTGCCCACACTCTCTCTTTCTATGTTTGTGCGTGCGCGCACTTATGTGGAGTATAAGTTAAAGAGATCATGAAGAAGAGTAATAAAACAGGAAAGTAAAGTATAATTACCGATTAAATATTTATGATGTACTAATTAATAATTAAATAATAGATATTTGAAAAATTCTAATAAGATACTAGGTAGATATATTTTCTTTACAAAATTGGCATGCGATCGTCTACAGAAAACTTTAAGTAAACAAGCTACACGTGAATAGATTTATTTGTTTATTTATTAATAAGAAATTTATTGATCACACAAAAAGTTGAGGTGTTATGATCATAAAATGTAAATTAAGTATAAATAAATGAACAACATTTTTAAGAAGAAATCTAAATGACAGTACAAGCTAATATATCTATCTGACAATCCATCTAGTTATCTACGAATCTATCTATCGTATGTTGGTTGTTTTCATGATGTAAAAAAGAAACAGGTCCACCTTTGAAGTCAGTTACCAGAGTGTAGAGAGATCAGAGCAGAGGCGATGTTTTCAGGTCGTGGGCAGCGAATGTGCTGGACGTGGGTAGTAGAACCAGGCCCAGCCTCTATTCATGCTGTTATATTTAGCCCCCACGAAACACTCCCCTCCTCCTCAACTTCCTTGAGACTTCCCATAAATTACGCCGAAATATCATATTAACCCGACAACTCCTCTGTATTTATACTACTATCTTTCTATTTTTATCTCTCTTAGATTTTCTTCGTTTCACTCTTTTTTTAAATAGGTTTTCCATTTACATTAAATTCATACTACCTGTTTCAATACAGACAACCCTAATTCATGAATACATTATAATCGAACAATCTAATTTGTAGATGAACAGTAAATAAAACGATAAATACGAACGCAAAATCAAATATGTACTAGTGCTAATTAAATTATTTACAAACGTCCTCGGGCGCGAATGCTAATAATAAAAACACCCTTAAACGATGTACACGGGAATGTTTCGATGCTTAACCAAACAATAAACAAATCAAAGAGGTATCACACCAGGAGAAATTAATTATCTAAAATGTTTTTACTTAATAAATTATACTAACTAATAGAAACAATATTACTGTAAATAAAATTAATTTAAAAACGCTAACCATTTATTTATTTTTAAACAAGTTTATACCAAATATAATAGTGACCAATCTTCTTAAGAAAAAATATTGCTACAAAGCGTAATTGAAGTAGCGTAATTTGTCATACATTAACAATAAAATAATATGTAAATACCGAATGTTGAAAGCAATATTATTCCATACACGTGTGAAATTTAGCCACATCACAAGATATAATACGTCAGCATCCTATATACAACACCTTCAGAATATTTATTCTTTTCTATTTATATTTAACATTCAAGATTTCTTGTAAAATAATTATTGTTGTTTCTGACTTTGTAATAAGTTTTGATATCAATCATTTTAATAAAAAAAGAAGATTTTTACTCCTTTGTACGAAGTAAAGGAAGTATTGCGATCGCGAAAAATTTCGGTTTTCAAATTTCAACGGAAATTTCCATTTTGACTAGTTTCGGCATGACATCTGTACGTACGTATTTATCTCCCATAACTCAAAAACGATTAGGATGTCGAAATTTTATATTTAAGACTGTTGTAATATCTAGTTGTGTACCTCCTCTTTTGATTGCAATCGACTGAACCAAAAGTGTTCAAAAAAGCCCAAAATCCAAAAAAATGTAGATTTTAGACATTTTCTTAACTGCAGTAATAAGTTCTATTGAGAGCTTTTCAACGATATATCGTAAGCTGTACTGATTTTCATTGGTTCCAGAGTTATAGCCAAATAAAATTTTTATTAATGAAATATTTGGATCTTACAAGGGAACGGCACATCGGCTCTAATCAGACTTCGTCTCCTTTTCTTTTTTTTTTTAATTTAAATATATTGATTATTAGTAGTAATTAACCTCCGATTGTAGACAAAAATTTCGATAAATAATAACAATAAAAATAAAATAAGAAAAAAATATCAGAAGTTATTAATGAAATAAAATTTTATGTTTCATTAAAAAAAAAAAAAAAAAATGTGTATATGTAATTTAATAAGCGTACAAGGAAGACATGTGGTACACATCAGATTTTTTTTTTTATTGAAATTCTTATAGTTTTATTTAAATTTATTAAAATTAAAATACAGTTTTATAAAATAATTGGTAAAAAATAAGTAAATAAAAATGATATATTCTCGTATATATATATATATATATATACACACATAGACAAAATTAATAATTTATTTTTTTATTCTACTAATATGATTAATTGAATTAATTCTGGTTTTAACTAATCTTCTTATAAAAGGAATTGGTCCTGGAGGAATTTTTCCAGGAATATTGGATTAATAATCCTGGAAAAACAAAAGCCCTCAACAGAAAAGAAATAATGTAGTCGCGATTTGATTTTAAAGAGGAGAATTAGATTCAGAAATTAAATAAAAATAAAAAGCTGACATTGAAATTCATTAAATTAAATTTACATGAACAGATAAGAAACAGCTGAATAAAATGCTATGCTAAATGGCAACATGACCTTGATATGTGAATTATCATTTGGGAAGAATTACAATAGAAATGTTCTATCAGCAATATAAAAAACAATGAAAAACCACGTTGCAAAGAATTAATTATCATTACTACTATATATATATAATTTCTTTAACAATAATCAAATTTGACAATAAAGAATAACTCTAAACATGGAACTTTCATTCATCATTTAAATAAACGATTTAAAAAACTAAAATAGCTTTACCAAAAACAATACTTTCTATTTCCAGAAAATTAATTTCTTCTGTAAAACTACATTAATCGTCTTATAACATGGATGTAATTTATATAATTACGTAATTAACAAATGAAATTTATTTTAAATGAAAAATTCAATAAGAAAATTCATTTAATTGTCTGGAATTTACATCTAGGATAAACTCATATCGTTTTCAATTGAATATAAACAGTTGAATAACATTTTCAACGCTTAAATGTTAAGAAAATATCAATTTTGTTTTAAATAACCTTCAACTTATAATATTACAAATGCAAAACAGTTATCATAAAGAAGTCAAATTTTTTTATCAATTTTTGAATACATTCCCAAAACAAATTGTCACAAAAAATAAGTGAGGTTCAGCTAAACCATTCGTTCTCAAAGTGGGCGATAATGCCCCTTTTGGGCGCTGGAGGCCTTGGGGGGGGGCGGTAGAAGGTCCACAGAAAATTGAAGGCGTTCAGGCGGTCTAGGAATGCGATAGCTGATTAAAAAAAAAGCCAAAAATTATGTTTTCCTGATATTTCAAACTGAAATTCATATCTACTACACTAGTACAAAAAATTAAAGTGACACCTATATTTTATGATAAAAATTTTTGTATTCAAAGTAATTTAAGTTTGTAACCAAGAGGCTTAGAGAAGCGAATAAAAAAAATTAAAGCTTGAGTACTCTAATTTTTGACAGTATACTTCAGATTTTAAAAATCATCAAATTAAAAAAAAATCTGCGGAAGAAAAGTTTTAAAAATTTGAAAGTTTTTCTTCATGTGTGATCGAGTGCATGGGGGAAACGAAATTTGTTCAGTAAAGTGCATAAAATCATTTAAAAGCTTAAGACTTTAGCATTAATTTCTTTTTTTGTATGACTACGATTTTTCTAAACCTAAATATTCCACTTTAAAGAGAATATTCCATTTTTGTCTTTAATGCTGCATATCTCCCGATCTAAGGAATGTATTGATACAAATAAATATGGAAATTAAAGAGCTTTGATCTACCGTTAATAACAAATTATGAGGTCTTCATAATTATGTAGCGTCGCAGCTTTTGGCTTTTGTTCATATTTTGGGCCGAGATATTGAAATCATTAAAGATTGAGACTGCAACATGTATCACCCACTCTCAGCTCAACCCAAGATCAAAAGATTTTGGGAGGCGCTAGAAAACTTTTGATTCTGTGTGGGAGGTGGGCGAAAAAGTTTGGGAATTAATGAGCTAAACGAAAGCTCAAATGGATGCAATTAATAGTGTAGCGCCATATTAATCACCGACGGATTTGGAAACCCAATAATTCGCGTCATGATAAGGTAAAGATCAAACCAACTCTTTCTTTTATTCTCCATTTACTGTATATAGTCAAACTATAATTTCATCCTATAACTGAAATTTATTTTTAAAAAAGTACCTTTTTAAATATTTTTCAGCCGGCGCGAAGAACGAAAATTAGATTACAAAATATTTCCTCCTATTAACTGTTTAATAACAAATCGTTTCTTCTACTTTTAAAACATATACGGGCATATTTGATCAACAGTTTTCCAGTTATCGACCCTTTTTTTAAATTATTTCAATTTCAATCAGTAATATCTATTTTTTTAAATCCAAACGTTCATTCTGGTAAGCTACATAAGAAAATATTACAATAATACAAAAATAAACGTAGTTATTACACGGATGACTAGATAATATTTGTAAATAAAAAATCTAATTAAATATATCGCGCTAATACAAGCGATGTGCTAATAATTCATACAAGAAAATGATTAGCTAGGGGTCTTATATTAAGAACAGCTGTTCGTTCTTTCGTTATGTAGCTAACACTGAGTCTGTTATTATGTGATCACAGTATTTTCATTTAACCGCAACAGTTACTTTGTCCAAATGTTTTTTTTCAAATATCACTTCACACCGTCGTAATAATTGTTATTTTTAATTCGTACATATATTTGGTTTTCAAGGTTATCAAATGAACATAAGTTTAAAAAACTAAAATACAATTCCTAATTAAAAGAGCTCTTACTCGAAAAATAATCGTTAAATGGAGCTCCGTTTGTCGACAAACGCTTAAGCTGGGTAAACATAATGAGAAAAAATTATTTATTAGGCAGCTTTAACAGGTCATATTTTCATATTTTTTTTGTTAGTTTTACACTGGTATAAAATAGGGTTTAGTTGTAAGGAAATCAAAATACATTAATTTAAGTAGTTTAAAATATATTGGAAGCTAAATTAAAATCTTCCTCGATCTTTTACCGTAAAGATAGTTAAATTACACAAGAGTGCTGTGGACTTTGGATCGCAGTAAAATATATAGAATCAATGAACAATCAATCTACAGCATTAAATATACCCCTTCCATAATTCATACTTGGCTAAAAGAAAATCTTCCTTTATTCGCGCACGACATAACTAACGTGTCATATCGCCTGCTACATTGTAAGCATACAAGATAAGTGAAAAAAATGTTATTTAAAAAACAAATATTTGTACCCTTACGTCTGTAAAAATTCACATCAATTAAACAGGGCTTCACTTTAAATTTCATGTAATATATAATAATCAAGCATTACAACTAACCTGAAGTTTTTTTTTTACAAAAAATATTTAACTTTGATTAATAATTAAATTTATTAATCTAATTATAAAAATAATACATTCTCACGAAGGGCTAATTTTATTTAGAAAGGAAATTTAAAATAGTTTTAAACTGTTTCAGATTAAAACATCACATCAATTTAAAATAAACGGTAACTTGGATTTGAAAAACTCATCGTGTTCGATTTGCACTCTAACACATCATCGATAAGATTTCTCTTCGAATCTAGAATCAAAATGAATGTAAAAATGTAGAACCATATTTTTACACTAAAATTTGTCTTTTTAATAGATATTTTTTATTTATAGTAACACAAATGACACAAAGAGGTAAAAAAAAGAATGAACCATAAGTTTACACATAATATTAGATAGGAATCTACGCAAATTAACGCAATGCTGAACTAACGCAACTCAAGTTTATATAGAAAGATGCTCTGTTTTACATCAAATACACATAAAATAGTCTGTTTTACGTCAATTATGTAATTCCATCAGTAAATATCTTGCTAATACTGTGTTACACTACCAGGATGTATGTGCGTGCGCGCGCGCGTGTATTCAGAGTTATTGGATTCAAGGTAATGTTTAACATTCCAATCCCAACAATCATTACAAAATTAACATAAATAAATACTGTCCAACTTAAACCGACAATCCACAAAAAGATATACACAATCGGAATTTTTAATAAAGGTTTTACAATTTGAAAGTAAATTAACATAAAATAAACAGTTAATATACTGCACACGCAATCAAATGTTTTTTTTTTGTTTTTTTTAAACGGATAGACTAGAACCAGGAGCTCTAATCATTCAGTGTAAGCTCATTTAAAAAAAAAAGAACGATAACAATAGAAATTATTCTACAGCAGAGATAAAATAATATTTCTGTATATTCTAATTACAAAACAACGATTTACAGGATATGTTTAACATGAGTAAATTGATGAGAACACCGAGATGAATACGCAATATGCAGTAACAGAAGACTTCTTTTTTGGTAGAAGCTATATCGAAGTACGATCTGGGTTTACTTCAGCGATACCAAGTTTTTCAATCTAAATAGATATAATCACAGTAAAGATATCACGGTTTTTATTGAGAGCCCGGTCCATTTTGAAATAGAAACGGATTGACGATAAGAGATTTTAAATTACATTTCATCCATCACGATGGACAACAACTAAAACCCATACTAATTCTCCACTCATCACCACAAAAATACGATTAGAATATTTTCTAGGATAGCTAAAACCATCCTAGACAGAATAGTTTAGCTCGAGCAGGGTTCAGAACCAGATGAATGCAAAATTCACGAACGCTAACCTCGTATAACATGGTAAAATTAATCCGGCAAAAAAAATTTCACGTCAACAAATTTCTTTCGGAGTCGAATAATAACTTAATGATACATTAGAAATGAAAATAAATAGGTCAAATAAATTCGTAGTAGCTAACGATAAAAAGATATACTTTAATTTTGATATCGCAACAAAACGAATTTATTAAAGTTTAATTGATTAACACAAATAAAAAAACGTTCACTTTTCTTTCAACAGGAAATACTGTAACTTCAATATTTTGGTGTATTATCCTATAAAAACTGAAGTTTTATAAATTTTATCTATGAAGTAACTACGTCACTCAAAATAAACCACGCAGTAGCTAAAAGATGAATAAAGTTACATCGAAATAACTGAAGTTGCGATTTAAAAAAAAATATATCGTAATTCATTTCAAACATTTAATAATACTGAAAGAGTCGGAAAATAACACGATCAAATCGAACTACAAGCTACTGCTTTTATTTCACAATCGACATTGATTGCACTTGGCAAAGAGACATGAGACAGAGTTTCGCCGTCCTGGAATGAATGAAAGAAAAGCAATTCAGTCATTCAGTAGTTAGCGAGAGAGTAAGAGATATTGCGTGAAGGAAGGGGAGAGAAAAAGACAGAGAGTTCTGAAAAACAGAATAAGAATGTTCAGTTCACTGTTCAGTCGATTCGATCGGCCAGAAGCGGCTAAAGCCGTTTAGTTGAAACGGAGTGAACAGAACAGAGAGGATGTAGGCACTCTCTAATGCGATGCAGCACAGCCACGGTGGGGGCCGGTTACGTAACATCCGGTTGCCCCACACTCTTTCTGCGGGTTCTTAATTCCGCGTCACGGTCCGGCCTAACTTCTCTACTCTCTCGACCCATCTCACTCCTTGCCTACACAGACAGCGACAGCAGCAGCACACATGGTAGCCGAAGCAGGCCGACCGTCGACCAAAACTAATATTTACCCACACGTACACACACAGGCGAACAAACGAAAGGGCTTAACTGCACCCACTGCGTTTTCAACAATTTCTTCAACCATAAGCATTCGGAAAGACATACATGTGAAAAATGTGCATTATTGCGACAACATCTTAGTAGTTTAACATTTATTATTAACGCCAACCGATAGATATGTAGAATGAAAATTGTGAAACTTCATATGACAGTCACTCATTTCAAGTATACAACTTGAACAATTTTCACAGCGTCATAGTACAGATAAAATCCTATATAAATAACATGTAGTTCAAAATAAAAATTAATATTAATTTCAATTACTTATTTAGCAATCTACATTCCAAATGAAATCGTAAAATTAAAAAAAATTCATTAGATTATACTTCAGTGAAAGTTCAATAAGCTGTTTGTTGAGAATTAGTCTTATTAATTTTCAAATACAGAGCAATCGTTTATTTTATACGATTAATATCCATAAAATTCTCAACGGGATCGATAAAACTACGATGAAGCTTCGTCGTTAAAAAGATTAGTAAATACCACCACCAAGTTATAATATGTAATAATCAACCAATTGCCCGTACATAAAATGTATTATAAACAGATAAATGTTGCAATGCGCATCGACTTTCTTTTAGACGAAATCCAACGACTGAAGAAACAATGTGTACAGATAGTAATTTTTATTAGTTAACATGTTTTTTTCGGAATCTGAACAAATAGGTATAGTATAAGAACAGAATAGTCTAGTCAGTTTTTTTAAAAACTAATTTAAAATACGAATTACTTTCTGAATAAGTAAAACTTTCCTTCCAGAAAAAAACTACAAGTTCACAAATGGACAATAGTTCCCAAACTAGTTTTTCCGGAAGTACGTTTCCACGAGTTCTAAAAAAGAATATATAGTACGCTCAATGTTCTAAAAATTGTCAGCAAACTGTTAAGAAAACAGGAAAAAAGTAATAAAAAATAAATTTCGTTTACTGGATACTGAAAAACTAATTGCTAATTTACAAGTAAATTTTTCGAGCTCTCAAAAAACAAATACTATATTTGATTTAAATGTTGTGTAGCGTCAGAGGACGTAGTTTAAATCGATTTTCAATATGTTTGAGGTAGTTTGATTCAACTAACGACTTTGTGTCACGGCTCAAGCAAAGAGTTGATTGTACCCCGACCACTACACACAGGTAACAAAGTACCGTATTTATTCGAGTACCCCTCGCTCCCGAATAAGCCCCGCATTTCGATTTTCCGGACCGAAAATCGAAAAAAAATAAATCGAGTATATACCGGTATTTTAAAGTGCAACAGATATGATAAAAAATACGAAAATATTCAGAAAGTAAAGCATTTAATTCGTTCATTTAAATTACAATAATTAATTACTGTAAGTACTAGTTTAGTTCAGAATCAGTAGGCCAGTAAAACGAAAAGAAAGTATCACGTTGAAAAGGATCATTTCAATACGCTTTTTAATATGGGATTTTATTTTTAATAAATCACTCCCACCGTCAATGTATGTAGAAGAGTTACTGGTAGTCTCCACTTCATTCTGCCAAAGGTGATCGTCTTCACTACCATCAAGTTTATTAGACATTCCGCATTTTTTTAAACTTTTCCTTACTAATTCCGTGGAAATACCTTCCCAAGAATCTTTTATCCAAACAAATCCGGTTAAAATCTGTGCGTTTAATTCTTCCTGTAGGCGTGAGAAAGAAATTTTCATCAGCCATCCATTTACTGTACAGTTGTTTTAATGCAGACATCTAGTGGTTGCAATAGAGATGTCAATCCACCTGGAATTATTTCTTGGTCTGTCATACCCTTTTTTAAAATGTCTTTCACTTTATCAGTCGTATGCCCCCGCTAAATATCCATTACTAGCATTCCGGAATTTTGTTCTATTAAGTAAATCTCCTGATCGCTTTTGCCATACATACCTGATCCGATCTAAAATTAAGGTTTCGTCCATCCAACCTGATTCCTGTGCTCTGATAATAACTCCATTTATCTGTACGGTAGGAGGAGTTTTTCTTTTAAAAACAATGTACGGAGGAAATTTTGATCTATCAGAAGTAATGCAAAGCATAACACTACACCTTTGTTTTTGATTACCACCAGTGCAAATCGTAACACTTTTTTCACCTGTTTTGTTACGGTTTTGTCAAATGACATTTCAAAATATGCGGGGGTTTGATCAGCGTTTCCTATTTGAGAAGGCAAATAGCCTTTATCTTTTCTAAGATTTATTATGTATTTGTGAAAATGTAATATTTTTTGTTCATAAGCGTCTGGAATTCGTTGAGAAATAGTCGTCTTTCGTCTTATTGACAAATCATTTCGTGGAAAAAATCGTGTTATCCATCCACGGCTTTCTTTAAAATCAACTTTATTCAATGATTTAACGATTTCACGAGCATATGATTGACACACTTCTGTCGTGACAGCGAAAACGCATTTCCTTTTTTCCATAACAAAGTCATACAATTTTTTTCTATGTCTGTGTATTTTGGTTTTAAGCCACGAAAAGCCCTTTTATTACCAGTGCCTTTCACCAGAATTTGTTTCTTCTTACGCCAGTCTCAAATTCAGCTTTCATCAACGTCAAATTTTCTTCCTGCCGCTCGATTTCCGATTTTTTCAGCCTCTTCTATAACGCGCAGTTTTTCATTTACTGCAAAATATCGTAGACGCTGTCATTTTGTACTCATTTTAATGCCGTAATTAAAATAAATCACCGTATTAAACTTTACAAGATAAACTAAACAGATAAAATGCACATAACCGTCCACATATACAAACAGTACAATGACTATGGCGAATAGACAAGACGACGATGGGTAACTGATACTGTAACTGTAGTGTCATTAGAACCGGATGCAGCCTATACGGAATAAATCAGTTTTATAA
The DNA here is from genome assembly GCF_047948215.1 of Lycorma delicatula. Lineage (NCBI taxonomy): Eukaryota > Metazoa > Arthropoda > Insecta > Hemiptera > Fulgoridae > Lycorma > Lycorma delicatula. Next base: position 117,566,466 of record NC_134456.1, read on the forward strand.
AAATACCGTAACTTCGTTCCTATCCATAATATGAACAGGATGTTAATAATTAAGGATATATTCTGTATAACCGGCATCCGGTATTGATAAACGAAAGCCTAATGTAACTATATTTATGTGATTAAATTTAGGTACTTCTAAGGAAACGTTTACGTAACATAAATTAATCTGGCTAAAGGCTGTTTCAAGTAAGCCCCGCACCCTTTTTTTCTCTCCAATTCTAAGAAAAAAATGCGGGGGTACTCGAATAAATACGGTAGTTGAACTACCTTATATATATAATCGAAATTTTTTCAATTAATAACAGAGTAAGTAATGATACTTCATAACTTCGATGGTATAACCTAATCCTACATATCAAACAAGTTTAAAATGAATTTATGCCGTAAAACTCTATTTAATTGTTGTGCTAAGTCAAAGGTAAAGATGAAAAGGCCGAGAATATGGGAGGGGTACATATCAAGAATTATAAGAGGAAAGGAAGTGAGGTCAGCAGAAAACGAGCATCCTGTGATAACGCTGTCGAGTTATCAATATGGTCTCCCACAAACCGACACCCACCCTTCCACACTCAATAGTTTTATCGGCCTACATCTTGTAGTCTGCTAGGCGGCGTGACGACCAATAACATAAAGTTATCAAATAAATTTTAGTCTCTTATGATAAAAGCAAATTTTCAATTTTTTTTTCTTTTACATATAAGACAGCAAATTACTTTTTTTTAATAATTCCTGAAGAAAAAAAGGAAATACCGCGAAACAGTCTACGCTATTAAACGAAACAATAATATTATTATTAATATTGTCTAACTAAAACTACACATTATTACTAATAAATTAATGTCATAGATGGGGGGGGGGGGGAGAAAAACAGAAAAGTGCTGAAATTTGAAACGAAAAATATGACACGATTGTCATATTTTATTTACAATTTTCATATTTCAAGATAATGTTTAAGATACTGTTTTTATCATAAAATGAAATTTGGGGCTAATTTCGCTTTGGGAAGATAACAAGCTTGTTCTATCCAATAAACCTTCGCATCCATTAAAATAATAATTTATGAATTTTTTAAAATTAATGAATATAAAAAAATTTCTCTTCTTAAAATGACATATATTGACATAATAGCAGTATAAAATAACATTTTTATAAATTTACTTAAAATTGTGAATTACACAGAACATAATAAATTTAAAAAAAAACTAATTTAATGCCGATGTTAACGGGACTAAAATGACCAAATTTATTTAAACTAAACAAAGGTTTCTTCTGCGATTCTACGAAGTAACACATTTCACACTTCATCGGTGAAATATAAAAAGAAGAACTGATACCGAAAATAACTATTTAATATCATCAGACATTGCTTTTTAACATTATGAATCTGCCAAAAATATTGTTGAATTCCTAAGTAATTTGCATAGAATTTAAAATCTAACTCCTCTCCCTACTGATAAGTTAAAAATTATTTATTGTTGACCTCTATGATTGAGTGGTAGCGTCTTCGACTTTCATCCGTAACGTACTGAGCATGAATCCAGATTAGGCGGGCATTTTTCATATGCTACAGATATTTCATATTATATCTCATGCACAAGCCGTTAGCTTTTGCGACGAATTAATCGACTAATTTATAAGAAGAATATATGTATATAATTCTTACGATGGGATTAATTTAAGCAAAAGAGATTAATAATATTGCCAATCTCCGCGGCGGAATGGTAGCGTCTCGGCCATTCATCCGGAGGTCATCCTTCGAATCCCGGTCAGGCATGGCATTTTTCATACGCTGCGAATTCCATTTCTATCTCTCACGCACAAGCTTCAAGCTTATCTGACGAGATCAAATAAAAAAAAAAAAATCTATATATGATGCATTACTATTAAGAAAGTGAAGTTGAATTGAAGTTCAAAACTGATTAGTTTTACAACTAAAAGTTAATAAAAAAAAAATTATAATAAAGTACAAATTATAAAAATTTTAAAAACGAAATGAGTTTTTTGGTTGCTTAAACAGAACTGCATTAATAGATAAAAAACTTATTCCTTACCTCTCTCCCTATAACTATAATAATATTCCACCCTTTTTTTTATTCCGTATTTATTGGGAAAAAAATTAAAAATCTTTAAATAAAAATTAAATGAGCAAATTAAAACTGTTTCAGAAATGTATAATATTTTTTTTTAGAAGTACGAGGATGTGTTTTGATAGTACGTTTCCGTTTTGATAGTCTAATTCACAGAAATAAGATAAAACCGTGTGTTGTGTTTTCAGAATATTATTATTTCTTTTTGAAAAAACTATTTACAACCTAAACTTCGTAAATCAAACCAAGGTACGCGTGCACACCCGCATGCACGCACCACAAAGTTTTTGAACTGAGGGAATTTCAAAACTAGAAAAAGAAAAACCTGAAACAGTCATGCGTTTAACAAAACAATACTTTTTCGTTTTAACAGTCTGGAGAAATACAAAAAACTATTAAAGACAACTAAATAAGATCTAGAGAAATAACCCAACAATTTGTCAGTTAACTTAACATTATTTTGTTGGACATTGAAAAAATAATAATTAATGAAGAATTACTGAATCTCGTCAACCGACTGAATATCGATAATAGTTTATAATAATAACATACAACTTTTAAAACTTCCTTAAATTCGTTTAACACAGTAGTGTATTTCATTAATTAAAATTTCCAATAAAATAATATTTCACTTTCCAGAAATTATCCCATGATGCACGATTATTTGAAGAAGCAGTATAAAGGATTAGAAGATGCACCTAAAATACTACTGAGAATCTAAGAATATTTTTAATTTATTTAAGATAACGGAATTAATGTTCCAGTAGGTCAGGAGAGTTTTGTAATAAGGTGCTAGACACAATACTAACCACGATGAACGATCCACAATTTCAAAATGCAACTGAGGAAGTTACATGAAAAAACAAGCATAAAATAAAAACTAAAAGTAAAAGAATTTACGATCCATTCTACTGATTAATTTAAATAAAATTTACCAATAGATATTTATATTTAGGATATCTATATGGCAACTGAAAAGTATAAATTAATGCCTAATTACAGCCGCAGACGAGAAATAATTTTTTAGATAGGATGTGAAAAATGTAGAACCTAATTGGGACTAGAGCCCCCAATGTTTTAAATATTACTGTAATTCCACAATTATTTACACACTATATTTACAGAAGAATCATAGCAGCAAATTAGATAAAAAAAAAAAAAAAAATACAATTTATTCTGTAAATTATCTCTCGCTAAAACAAAACCTTTCGTAATTTACACGCATTACTCATAAACTGTAATAACTCAATATTGCTACACCTAGAAACATACTGAATTCAGACAAGAGCTTTATATGTTATTCGATATATATTAACTGAGCTTAAAATATTTTAATGTTTAACATTTTCACAATTATATTCGTAATGAATGGAATTAAAAAGATATTACCGGAAATAAAGTATTATAATTAAAGCGTTTAACCTTAAATGTGGATTAGAAAGTGAATTAATCAAACTATAGTGACATAATACGGATGAAATAAAAATTCCTATATTTTAAAACGTATTTAGATGTGACGAAAACGTTTCACAGACTAACAATATTTAAATTTAATGACATATTTCTACTTTCTGTTAATAATATTGCAGAAAGAAACTTTAACATTAACGTATGATTTAAAATTGTTTAATTAAAGGTACTTACAATCCATTTCGGATTAAATTTTTTTTTTTTAACTATTGTAACAGCATAAAAAAAAATTAAATAAATCTTTGGTAAATGTCTTTAAAAGAATCTAAGGAGGAAGAATAATAATAAATTTTTCTATGAAATAAAAAAATAATAAAAATATGTATAGGTCTATATATACTAGTATTATACACGTACTTACACACGGTAAGTAAAAGAATAGTCGGTACTGAATGAACGGCCTTGAGATATAAACTTTCAATAATCATGACCATAATGCAGGTGACCTAACGGTAACCGATTTAAATAACCTTGCAAGAGTTTATTCAGTCATTCATACAATTACGTATAAATTAATTAATTCAGACAGTACTCTTATTAAAATTATAGCCAACGTGAATTACAAATTTATTTAAACAATACTTTAATATAAATGCTGTAGCTAATCTTTACACGTTAAAACAAAACATGTTAATCCTATTTTTGTTAATACTTAATTTATGAAACAAATAAACCCAACTAACTTATAAAAACATTCGTTTGCATTTCAAAGGATTTCACTGTTAAAATACAAAGGATATCGGATTTTCTTTTCAGGTTATTTTTGCAAGGATAACTTTTAAAACCTGGTATAAATTTCAAAAACTCCACATCATGAAAACGTAAAATATAAGAATAATACAAAACTTTTAACTTTTTTTTAAACAACTTTGACAAATTTTAATCAAATTAAAAATAATCTTACGTTAAAAAAAAATAACTGATAAATATTTCACATTTGTTTGTTTTTTGTTTTTTTGTTCGACAATAATTACATACAAATATTTTTTTTTAAAAACTGGTGGACAATATGTTCATGAAACCTCCTTGTTTCAGAGAATTTAACTCAAAAAATAGAACTAATCTTAATTTTTGTTTGATCGCAGTAAAAACCGAGAAAATAATAGGTCGTTTAAAATCAAATTAGTAAAGCTGTAGATCGAACCCAGATAAAAATCATGTTGAAAGTTTAGTTAAAAATCGGTCAGCTGTTTTTATACCAGTTGCTAACAAACAGGAAGACAAATTTTCTTTAGATTGATGAAATCTCCGCTTAATTTACGGGAAGCCAATTTATAAATAGTTTTTTAATCAGTCCAAAAGAGGCTATCTATTTTATATAGATTGACAACATTTCGTATTAAATAATGTAAACAAAAAACCTAGATAAAATTATTAAAAGCACTCATTTAATAAAATTCTATCAAGTAGTGTAGTAAATTTAAATTCTACTCGCATTCTTATCAAACATTTTAATACTATAAATTAACAATGCTACAAATTACATTTATACATTAAATTTACATTAATTATGTATATTATAAGCAAATTTTAGCAAAATTAAAATAAATTTTCACATACAGCAATGCGATTTAAAAACGTGCAACAAGGCGTAAATTTATAAATTACAATATTAAAAGGTTTATCCGCTTTTAATTTTAAATAAAGCTTAATTATTCCGTTGTAACGTAATAAAAAATAAACATATTTGTAGTTATAAAATAAAGGTACGCGAGCGTGCTTGCACACAATATAAACACACGCACGCAAATATGATGACAGCTCACTGACCTTATACGGAGCACATCTGAAACCAGTTTTCTTTATTGTTTTAACAATAGACGTACACGTATTCTAGTTAATAACAGGGGAAAACTTATTTGGTATAACAGGCTTTTCAAGGAAATAGTAACATCACATTAACAATAAATCTAAAACAATTACTTAAAAATATAAAAAATTAAACAAAACGAGATAGGAAATTAAAATAAAATTACTACTGTATTCGTATACACCCACAACAAACGAATCCATCTTTCAAAACTTTTTTTTTTTAAATTTGAAACAAGTATTTCTTGCGACATTGTAAAAAATTAATAAAAATTTTTAATTTAAAGCTGAATCAGGTTTAAATCAGCAGTTCGTGTCATCAAGTCCAGTTACAAACCACAAAATAAATATTTGCAAGCCGTACAAAAATAATTTTGGCTCGTCTTCAATAAAAATAATCCATCCATTATAAAATAAACTGCCTATGATTTATTTTGTATTGATTTGATGTACTTCATTTTTAAATTTAGTACACATTTTATAATGATATTTTAGATTAAATATTTTTTTTTTTTTTTTTTTTTTTTTTTAGGAGGAGCAAAAAAAAGAAAGTGATAAAGTAGTTGGACTGTTTTTGATTGTGAGAGCTCACTCTTTGGTCAATTTTCTCGCCTAAATTAAGGTACTTGTAGTAAATATTAAAAATACTGTACATGAAACAATATTAATAAAATAAATAGTTGGTAAAATATATAGTAGTATAAAATATAATTCTACTATTTCAGGAATGAAAAAGCTTAATTTCTAAATACTAGTAAATATTAACCATCCTAAAAAAAAATTTAGTTAGTTTGCACCTATGGGATAATTGTTGGAGTTTCCTAACAAATCCTCAATTAAACTAATAAGAAAGAAAAAACAAAACGCAGTTTTTTTTTTACTAAGTTTTAATTGTCGTTTTCTACTAATAGTTTACTAATTTTTTAATTGAAATGGAAACTAGGTATTCAAAATATTAATGAGAAATGTAAAAAAAAAAATTATACTACTTCAGAATATTTCTGATAAATAATCAGATTAAAAGTAGTTCTAGATTTGTAGTTAAAAAAAAAAACGAGGAGGTAAACTTGGCCGAACAAGTAATTAACATAAATAATAATCGTTGAATATGACGAAACGCGATAGACTTGAAAAACATTTAAATTTATAATCTTAGATTCAAATTCAATTACAATTCGCAACCAAATAATACGTAATATGATGGCGAGTAGTTTATGATTTTTTATATTAATAATAAACACAAATAAACAAACAAGAAGGTGAAGAAATTATACTAAACTAACAGGAAAATATACTAAATTCAGTAAAAATATCTGCGGTTTTTTTTAACTCATTCATCTGGATTTCTCCGTACAAAAAATAATCAACACTACAAATTATTTAATTTATGTTTTCTAAGATATTACATAAAATAAAGACAAGAAATAATTTAGTAATCTATTGTAACTTCAAGGTATTTCTATAATTCCGAGTTAAGAGTACAGTTAACAGTAAAATCCAAAACCTGTCAAATCAACGTGAATCAAATCTCATACCGTTAAAGAAATATTTGTTTGCAGATTTCCTACTTTAGTTACTGAATGAGTAAAACAATTAAACAATAATTAATTCAGAAAAATAAAAATGCTTTTGTTAATGAATTTTGCCCTTAAACCAATATGACTCTCGAAACAATTTGCAGTTTGGTATTTACGTTAAGCTTAATTTTAAACGATAAAGAACACATTTAAAAATTCAACAAGCATACGCATTTATGTAAACTGAAACAAGCAAGTTAAACTGATGTTAATAAATCTACTAATAAGTTTTAAGAATGAAGCTTTAATATTAAATCGCAATTAATAAGTATCAAGACTGCAACTTTCTGTGTATATGCATTACAAAGTCTTAAACAAATATTTTACAGATTCAATAAATAACTATCACATCATAATTGCTTAAAAATAAAATTACAGTAAATGCAAATTAATACTAAAAAGTAAAAAGGAAACGATACTGTAAATAAGGCGGAAGAAAAAACAAGAATGACACAAGGACATTGACTTATCTAACGACCAAATAAGAATTAAAATGAACGAGTTCTTTTTAAATGGGTATATAACATCCATATCGTATTTGCGCAACAATATAAATAACAAAAAAATGTATTTTAATTAGCATACGAAATTAATAAAATTCAATATTAGTTCTAAGAATAAAATTTTAAAGACATTCAAAAACATTCCAAATAAAAAAGTTCTAATTCTTTTCGTAGATATAAAAACGACTTTGTACGACGATGAAAAAGAATTTACAAAAATTACAATTCTCTTTACAACAGAACATTACTTCTCACTTAAGTTTGTAAATAAAATAATTAATAAAATATGTACAGTAAAAGTTATAATTATATAATGCATTATCATTTATTATTATTAATGCGTTACCGATATATTTAAAAGTTGATGACCTTCTTTTATTTTTTATTTTATTCTAAAAACACTTATTAAGTTATTTACAATTAATCATAAATCACGTTTTTTTTAATTACAAAAAAATAAACGGACAAGTTACTGATATGATAAACACAAAAACCCATGAAATACCAAATTAAATGCAGTAAATAGAAAACTTATTAACAAAAAACAAAACAAAAAAGTAATGTATAAAGAAGCAAATAATACTAATAACAAAACCAAACGTTAATTTAAAATTCTCGACGATTAAGTAATAATTTTGTTAAATATTTTTAAAATATAATATTTAAATACATTACGCGGCGTTATAAGCGAGTCTAGGTTATGTTGTTTTCTTCGTAAAATAAATAATTTGATAGTAATTTTTCTTTTTCGATATGCATTAAAAATGTAATATGTAGAGCTGGGAATATTACAATGAAATTTTCATTAATTTACGACCACCCCCTAATCTTATTTCATGATTATAACAAAATGTATGAATGAAAAACATGAATGAGATATTTAACGTAAACAATCTCTTTAACCACTACATATTTCATTGACTTTAATCATAAGGATTTGTTAATCAACAGATGCCGCATACCGCTGATAAGAATAAACTTAACGCGTAAAGCAATTAACAAAACAACGATCGAAGTAGCGATTTAATCTTATTAAAAACTTCAAATGAAAATAACGTTATAATTTACTATATTAGTAGGTAGATAATTTTATATCAGTACCAAAACATAACAATTTCTGTTATGTTATTCAAATTCCAATACGTGGTTATAAAATATTATTAGAGTAACCGATTTAGATGATTATACGTAAATAATTTAAAAGAAATACGTATATAAAATTACCTTTTTAAAAACAGCTAGAAGTGAGATTCCTTTGAACAACTCCAGAAAATCCAAATCGGTCACAATCACTATTCAATCACAACACTGAGAAAGGCACAGACCGTTTATAAAAATAAATTATTTATTTATTTATTCGTTTGCAAGTCGTTTTCGACCACAAGGCTGGTCGGCTGTTTTTGTGTAGTTTCTCCGTCTATCTGTGTCCCTCTCAAGGAACTGAAAATAAATTGTGGCAAGTTACCAAGGGATTCCGCCTAGTCTCACACAAATAAGAAATCTCTCTCATTCTCCGACTAATTTCACAGTAAATATCGAACGGATTTATTTCTAAAGCGATTCGCTTTCACACAACGAGTCCTGGTAAAGAACATCCTGCTGACAGATGTAAAAGAAGAGAGGTCGTGTACGAGAGAGGCATCAACGGGCAGAACCGGCCGATACTTGTGACTGGTGACGGTTCATTCATTCACTAAAATCTATCGTGCCTACACAACACTCGCGTTTAAAATAAAAATATATACCGCACTATAACGTCTGCACTGTTTTAACACCGAATTTTACACGGTACAAAGAAAGGCCGATGCTGTCGCAGCGAGAGATGAAGCGACGAGTTTTATTTCGGATGTGTTGAGCTGGGAGACTGCTGCAAGGGAGCAGCCATGTTTTTCAGTGTAGGAGTCGAGACAGCGACGACCTTACAAGAATGCCAACCCACGAAATAATACGATACAACGGGGCATAAAAATCACTTCAAAGACATAAACCGGCCCGTAAATACCGTCTGGAACATTCGCAAAGTAATTTTTAACAGAAAGAACACAGTTTAAGCACCGACTATCGAGTTTGAACACAACAGAATCGAGCTATTTTCGCCTGTACGACTGCCAGACTGAGGGAGTGGGTCGGCGCATGCGCAGATGTTAGCCAGCCAGACCTCCCCCACCTCGCCTATATTCATTCATACCTGCCACATTTTACTGAATGTGAAAACATGAAAGATTTTAAATCGCGTATCATAATGGACAGGAAAACAGTAAAGCAGGAGATCGGCGAACTTGCAGCCGGACAAAACCTATTATATTCAGTACTTCTTTAAGCCGGATTTTAACTTCCGATTAAAAAGATAAAAGGGACATAATCCCTCCGCTTCAACAATAAACAGACGACAATACCATCAACGGTTGTGACCTTCCAAGTACATTGAGCTTTTGGCGGGAAATGCAAAAGCACGCGTCATTAGGTACTCTGCTGCGCGATCTATAACACAAGGTCGATCGGTGTGGGCGTAAAACACTGCAAAATATTGCACAGATGTTCCGTGAAATCATCTTTAGAAACCCATTACGACCCGAATGATCCCCCATATTTTACAAATTAACCGTTTCGAATTTAAGAGTTGACCCTATAAATTAATTCTTTAAAAAAATTATTTCTCTAAAACAAACAAAATTATTTTATTCGTTCAAAAAAATTATACACATCGCTGTGATAATTTATTCAAAGGGAAAGTTTTTTTAAAATAAATAATAAATAGATATGTTATCGACTACAATAGAAAATATATTCTGTATCGACAACTAAATAGAATAGTCAACAAATTTTGCAGAAGTTTGTTACAATCGTTAAACCTACACGATTTAAAAAAAATATATTACTAAAGTAACTTATCGCGATTGAATAATTTTAAGGTATTGTTATACAGAATATAAAAGTAGACATAGACCTACACAATCGTACAAAACAAGAACAACCAATTTTTAAAAATTAGTCGTAATTATTTATTTATTCCACATCATTACTTGTAAAATGAGAATATCTAAATATGAATACAGTACAAAAAATCTATTTGAGAATATTTTAAAAGTAATGCTACAAAATGTACCATCACTTATAAGTAATTCGAATATTTATTTTATTTATTCTTGTACAAAGAGCTAAGATTTATTACATTTCGTAAATTCACTCTAATGACCAAGGGCCTATCTACTAGTAGTAATGGAATTAAAACAAATACAAAAAATACAGATAAACTGAACCGTAGATATCTATTATATTATCATATTAAATCAGGGTATTGAAAATTTTTCATCTATTTCATACATATTTACAATTATTATTTATTTCCCGCTTTTACTTATTGTTTTATTTAAGAAGAGAGTACCATAGATTTACAAAAAGAATAATGAAATATCAACCAAAGTCATGAATAATATCTGAATTTCCAAAATATTTTAGGACAAAAATATACTTAGCCTACTTATTTGTCTACGATTAGCGGCTATAAAATTATTAGAAATATGTCTAAAGAGAACGAAAGTTTGCGTAATTGTATTTGAAAAAGATGCGAAGAAACTAGAAAAAATTCAGAGAATGAAAATGCAGTTTGTTGATTTTGTATGCGAATTAAATTTTAAAAAAATACCTTCCTCTCTACTCTCACTTCTTCTGTTTAGCCTCCGGAACCACTTTGGTATTACTTCAGAATATGAATGAAGATGATGTATGAATGTGAATGAAGTGTAGTCTCGTACATTCTCAAGTCGACCACTCCTGAGAAGTTTGTTAATTGAAACCCAACCCAGCACTCGATTTCGAAATCAGCTGATTTACGATGAGGATTTAACCACTAGACCAGCTTGATGGGCCGTTCCTCTCTAGTAGAAAGAAAGTACATTTTAGCAAAAATAAGAGAAATTCGAAGGAAATAACCAATTTTTCCGAGTGTTCATAGAACTATCAGAATAGAAAAATAAGTTACTACTGGTTTTTATGTAGTAAATTGGAGTTGAAGAGGCATCTTGTTAAGTGTTACGTTTAGAGTGTATTTCTCTAGTTCAGGTTTCTGTATCATACACGAACATGAAGTAAAAAAAAAAAAAAAGAAAGGCTGTAGAAATTTGAAATGCGAGCATCGACATTAAAAAATTAAATGGAAAAAGTCAAAAACGGAGTAATTACGTAAAAGGAAACGAGAATAGAAGCTTAATCACATCAGTTCAAAATAGCCAAGTAAACTGGCTGAGACATACCGTGAGAGAAGTGTTTCGTTGAACTAAGTGCTAGAAAGAATGGAAGTTAAAAAAAAACCCACCTTTTTTGAACTTCAAAACTGTAATAAAGACCTAAAAAGAAAAACGTAAAATTGATAAACGACCTAAAAGGAAATGGAAGCTGCTATTATGACCTTTAAAGTTCAGCCGGAAATAAAGGAAAATGGAGACGAACGCGGTACAAGAAACTTGCCTTAAACCATATTACCACCATATTGATGATGAAGAAGAGTTTTTTGCTGATTAGCCATGATGTCAAAAGTTTTATTGCAAATTATACACAAAAGAAGGAATTTCCTTTAGGACTCATTTCCCGATAATAGAAACTTTAAATACATTCGTAAATTCAGAGGATATTCACTTCATGAAAATATGTAATATTAATCAACATATTATTCTATTAGTGTAAATAATTAACACATTTTAAAATTAGACTTACACAGACTAAACAAGGTATACAAAATTAAACTGGATTCGTCACCGGACTGACTGCGCCGAACGAAGTACGATCCGTACGCCACATAATTCTGTGTACTTGTGTACTGGCTACAGTTTTCCTTAAGGAGACTTTTCCTCAAATGGCTGCTAGAAAAAAAAAAATTTTAGCATGTACTTCAGCGATCCAAAGACACTGAAAAGTAATGTCCTGCTTCCAACTTGGGTAATCCATTTTGAGGAATTTTGGGCTGGATGAGCAACGGGACAAGTAGTTCAGCATTCTTTAGGTAAGATTGTCTCGTTTCGTGGTACTTTTGCGAGTAAACTATCTCCTTCTCACTCTTTTATCCTTAACCTTGGATCTCTTTCTTCCAGATAGTGTTCTGCAGGCTTTGCCTCAACGCTTATTGAATCCCGTACTAAGGTCGTTTGTAAATGCTGCTTGCTTAATATATGTGTTTATATATATATATATATATATATATATTAATTAATTAATATATATGTTTGATTTGATGGGGTTGGATTACCTAACTGGATATTCTTTTTCTAGCAAGAATACAAAAAACCCAACCTGAAACTGAGGTAACCTACTTATTGGGCAAAACCAGGCCTCTTAATTCTTTTTAATACAACACAATAGTTTCGTAAAAAAAAAATAAGGAAAGGTAAAAGTGTATAAAACAATCGAAAACCATAACACATTCCACTTTCAACAAAATAAGGACATTAAACTTTTTATGAAAAGTCTATTTTACCAGTTTTCTACGGGCGGAAAATTTAAATACAGTAAGCTGTACAATTTAAGTGATATATTAAATTTAACAGTTAATACTATTCTTCCAAGTCACAGTTTTTTTAGGTGCACACTGTTGAAACCGAAATATCAGTTTCATTAAAAAATAAAATTAATTTTTTTGCCTTTTGCTTAAAGAAGGATTCTGTAAAATCTACAGCGGTAATTATTCATACATTTGAATCATAAAATTAGACAAAAAAGTTTGAGATTAAAAATAAATTTTATAGTTACTCGACTGACTGAAAATTTGTTCTTAATTTTTCCATATTCTCTTCCTAAGTGTAGGAGTTCCCTCAGTCCATCTGAGCAGTATTAAGTAAATTTTTCATATCATTTTTTTTTTCGTTTACTATCTTATGTGGATGATCACCCCAACGACCAGAATTTTATGTAGAACAGTTTTCTCCTTTAAATTCCTAAAAAAGTTAATTATTTTATCTTAATTCTCAATCCTCTCTTTAAATAACGAAAACAAATTTTATGTTTAGATGAGAAACAACGTTATTAAAGGAAAAGGATTACGAACTGTGAAATTGTAACCGATACGGATAAGGGATACAGAACGTATGAATCGCTAAAAGGATAACTGCTTGCACCAAGGCTTGCCCCAGGATCATTAATCCTCGTCGTATAATTAAATTTACAGCCTATCAATGTGGATTCAAAAAAGTATAATAAAATATCAACTAAAACTGCAACGTTACGAAAATAATTATGCAATCCGTATATATTTTACTTATGAGTATTTTGAAAAGTTTTAATCTTTGTTAAAGCTTTTCAAAGTTGTGACTTATAAACAAGAATTAATTATAATGCGCCATGAACCTCTGAACAATCAAAACGACATTAATTAAAAAATTTAAAATTTCAGGAAGATTAACGGAACGGAACGCAAGAATGGCGGGAGTTTCAATATTTCTCCCTACAGATCGCAGAGCCTGGACGACGTCCCTTGCTGCTGTATCTTTCTATTATCGGGCGGATTTCATCGGTTATTTAGTGACGGTTATAAATTTTAAGTTTTATTTATGGACGGATTTAGTAATTTGCGTACCTATCCGTATGGACCATCGTGAAATTTATTTACTGGTTCTGACCGTGAGAGACTAAGCTTTTGAGCCTTATCCAGGAAAATTAAAAATCCTAAATATTTAACTCAAAGTCAGAGGGAAGTAAATATTTGGATTTTTCATTTGTTTTATAGAAAAAATAATAATTTTTAAAAAATTTCGCTGTAATGAATTTTTTATGAAAGATGATAAGTCTAATGAAATTAGTTGCATGATTTAATACTTCATAAAAAAAAACGTTCGTACCATTTTACTTATTCAAACTAAAAAGTGATGTCAGTTGCTTATAATAAAACGTTGCTTAAAATTAAGCGAATTTCCATTTTTAATTGTAATAATCCTACCTTACCGTTAAAATGATCTTAGAAACGTTTATGATTATTATAGGAAATTTTGTTGTAAAAAATCAAAATCGATGGAGTAACAGGCTGCAACCTTTGACCTACGATATTATATGATTTTAATTTGGTTTAATTGAAAAGAAATATACTTATTTTTCATCGGTTACTTAAACTGAAATTCATGAAAATAGTCTGCAATTTTTTTATTATTCATTATTTAAAATGTAAAGAATTATTATTATTCAAACGATACATTTTATGGTGACAGTTTCGTGAACGCTTTTAAGTTTTTCGTTTTAAAAAGTAATAAAAAAATTAAAGCCGATTAAATGTTAGCATATTTAACTTTTTTGCATAATTACTTAATTAATTATTCATTTATTCTTTCTCCTATAGATTAGATTTATTAGGAAATGGAACGATGATCTTTGATAAATAAGTACTCGTAATACGTGAATAAGCTTGGTATGAAGTGACACTCTTGGTATATAACACCTTTTCAGCTGTATATTTTAAACTAAGATCTCTGTGATTTTTTCAGATAGTTGAAAAGCACATAAACAGATTAAAGCATATCATATAATCACGTCACGGAACGTACTAAGCACTTAATTTTGCTTTAAAGAAAAAAACAATTACTTTTATAATTCTCTATATTTTTAAAAACATTGTCCTATCAAGAGGTATTATAAAGTGACGTCTACGATACAGCAGCGAATATTCAACGGCGCCCCACATTGCAAAATCAGTGAAATTTGTATTTCTTTATTTTACATAAAAAATAATTTTCTGTAGTCCAAATATAAGCAGTGGCCGTATAATCGTACGACATAATTTTCCATATGAAATAAATGAAAAAATAAAAAAATATGAGCGGCGTAGCATTTTCGCCTACCGTTAGATGCTCATAAGTACTGATTACTTAGCAAAATAGGTATTTGGTTCATTTAAAAGTTAAGTAAGACATTTTTTTTTAAAATTAGCTCTAAATAAACCTTACTGTTTGTAGTACAGTAGTACTTTTCCTTAACGTAACAGCTGTATAACGACACACATCCTCAGGGAAATTCAGGTGTGCCTCTTATAACACAATGGGGAAAATGACTTATAAAATTTTATGAATTATAGTTTGGCTAATGAAAAAAGAGGAAGTCTGAATTTTAACTGTTTTGTAAGTTATAATAAAAGTGTTTTTTTTTTTTTTTTTTTAATTTAAAGATTCTGTTTTACATTTATTTTCTTAGGTACTCATTTAAATGATAAAATTTGGCCGTTGGTATTTTCCGAATAATATAGGATAACACTTGTTTCTTTTTGTGTATGTCATTCGTAAACTCTACAACTTCTGAAAAAACTTCTATAAAACATGTGTTGAATCATAGGATAAAATATTATCACGCAATGATATCTCATCAAAATTTAGAGCATTTCAATTATTATTTTGACATCAGTAGGCCTTAAGTAACCTTGTCGTTAATTTTTTTTTTTTTTTACGCGTCTCTAAAATGATATTAAGAACTATCCATTTTTTAATTTGTAATGCTTTCTCACAGAGGAAAACTTTATATTACAGAGTTTAATTATTTATTTTTTTGCATTTTTTTATCAGATTTTTCTACCCAACAGCATAAAAAAAATTCTCTGTTAATTTAATTACTACTTAAAGAAAAGAAAATATTCATTAACGAAAATAAAAATGAAAAAAACACTCGGGGTAACTTTTACAATCTTCCATTTTCTAAAATGGAAAAATAAAATTGTCACCAGCCGTTGGGTCTGTGATTTTTGCCTTTCATCTGGAGGTCCCGGGTTCTAATCCCGGTCAGGCATGGCGTTTTCATACACGCTGAAAATCATCCATGTCATCCTCTGAAGTAATACCTAACGGTGGTTCCGGAGGTTAAACAAATAAAAAAAAGGGTCTGTAACTACTTAACATTAGCTCAAATAGATATTATTTGAAAAGATTGTAAAATTACTGTGTCTTACAATAAAAAAAAAATAAAAAAATCTAAAAAACTGTACCTGAATCAGAAAACGGCTATAAAGATAAAGAAAACTCAAGTTGAGGGATATGACCTGGGAAAAAAGTAAGGCAAATAAGGAGTAAGGTGCTGCTTATCCCCTAATTTGTTTAGTATGTATGTTGCAAATATGATTAAAAAAAGTCTAAAAGAAGATGAAAGAATCTTTGTATAAGGACAGAAAATAAATTGTAAAAAGTTTGTAGATGACATGGTTTTTTTAAGAATTTAAACATATAATATTCAAAATTACAAGACGCTACGACAAAATACAGAATTATGTTGAAGATACATGAGGCAATAATCCAATGAATATGTGAACAAGAGAAAGTAGAATTAAACAAGTAATACAATTTTACTTTTTATTTTTTAGCTACTTTATTTTATTTTTAATTATTTTTTAACAGAAATAAATAGTTTTTATGTAGTTAGTGTTGGAGTTGAAGAGGCACTTGTTAAGTGTTACATTTAAAGTGTATTTCTGTAGCTTATGTTTCTGTATCAAACATGAAAATTAAGTAAAAAAAAAAGAAAGGCAGTAGAAATCTGAAATGCGTGCATGGAGGACATAAAAAGATGAAAGTGAAAAAAATGGAGTAATTACGTTGAGAGGGAACGAGAATAGAAGCTTAATCAGATAAATTCAAAATAGCCAAGTAAACTGGCTGAGACATACCGTGAGAAGTGTTTCGTTGAACGAAACAGAGCTAGAAAGAATAGAAGTTCTAAAAAAGGCCAGAAAAAAGTAAAAATAATAAACGCCCTAAGAAGAAATGGAAGTTGTTATTGCGACCTTTAAAGTTCAGCCGGAAATAAAAGAAAATGGAGACGAACATGGTACAAGAAACTTATCTTAAACCAAATTACCATCATACTGATAATGAAGAAGAGTTTTTTGTTGATTAGCCATGATGTCAAACGTTTTACTACAAACTATACACATACGAAGCTTCTTTCAGGACTTTCATTTCCCGATAATAGAAACTTTAAATTTTTAATTTTCTTCCTTTTAGTGTAACGTACGATTGCTTCTTAAAGCATCGTAAGTTTAAAAAAGAAATGTTTAGGCCCATAATTTTATAAACAGTTTTTTTTTGTAATTGAAATTATCGTAAAAACTTTTATTTTTAAAAACTAGATAAAAATTTAATAAAAGCTAAGTCGTTCCAAGTGCTTTAAAAAAAAACTGCTGTGAAAATGACTTAATGTTTCCTATTTCATCGTTCACTTCATTTTAGTAAGACGTAGGTCATACTATTGCCGACAGTAATTCATCGAGTTAAGCGATTGTATGAACTTAGTAATTAAAATTATTTTTTACGTAATTTGTTCCTATAACTTCTCTAGAGATTTTACATAGATAAACCGTGGAAATCACTCTGCAGTGACTTACCTACACTTGTAGGCTAAGTAAAACCGGAAGCGGCATAGCGGCCGGTCATCAGTGACGTTTTGTGGTTTTACCCTTTTTGTTATCGTTTTTGTGATGGTGGACAAGTGAAAATTGCACTACACTGTTATAATATAAAATGTGAATGCAGCTTTTTAATTGTTAATTAATTATGTTAAATAATTGACCGATATAACAAAACTTTTTACAATACAAAGCATATTTCAATTGTAATTCATTAACCGTAATACATAAAACTCAGAAGAAAAACCGCTCTAATCAGGTGAAAAAAATTGTTGCGGGGTTTTACAATATTCTGTACTGGGATACGTTCATTGTTTACCGATAATTTCAGTTAGTTTAGATAAGGAAGATTTTTTTTGTATTTTAACTTAGGGCATTACTGATAATCAGAGAACGGATATTTTCAAGATAACCTTTTTTTTCTCTGTTTAGTCTCCGGCACCATCGTTAGGATTACTTCAGAGGATAAATGAAGATGATATGTAGTATATGAAGTGTAGTTTTGCACAGTCTCAGGTCGACTATTTCTCAGATATGTGGTTAATTGAAACCCAACCATCAAAGAACACCGGTATCCACGATCTAGTATTCAAATTCGTATACAAGTAACTTTGCTAGGATTTAAACCTTAGAATTCTCGACTTCGAAAATCAGCTGATTTGGGAAGACGCGTTCACTATTAGACCAACCCGGTGGGTTTTTCGAGATAATCTAGATAACACAAGCGCTACCTAAATGCTTCAGCAAACATAATGGTAGTTTGGAATTCATGTTTTACCTCAGAATGGTGAACTGCCCCAAGCTGTTTACCACGATGGTAAACTGTCCTCACTGATGCAATCCTTCTACAGATCGAAAGACCCATTTTCCTTGAATTTGAATAGGAACCATGGGAGCCACCACAGCTACTTCTGTTTCTCTATTTTCTGTTGGTGCTTTCCAAATCAACACCTCTCAATCTCTTTATTGAGATTGTTTGAGGCGCTACGCGACTGTCTGGATTTGGATAAAAAGGCAAACTGTGCCTATCTGATAAAGCCGAATTTTTTACTCTTTAAACCTAATCTTTGCTTAATAAATCACAAAAATTCCCTTTTTTATTCAAACATTATACGTTATGGATCGGATCCGAACAGGATTATGGTTCATCCTAAGCAGGTATCTCGGTATATCTGTAAAGTTTTGTATACACAAAAACAAAAGAAAAACAATTTCTAACCAAGTTCGTTCCTGAAAACTTATATATATATATATAAAACAGGGAAAGATTATATTTTCTAAATACTCGTACATCTAATGAGTTTTAAGAACTGTATAATAAATGAGTAATTTTAGAATCAGGAAAAAATTTAAGGTAATTCTTTTCAAAGAATTTCATACGAAAATAGGTACATCAAATAAACTTAGATTTTTCTTATAATCATAATATTGAAATAATTATTAATTACATTAAATTAATTACCGGCAATTTAAATTATATGGATGTTTTTTATTTGTAGTTAAATTAATCTTATTTTTTTTACGAAATAATATTTTCTCTCTAAAGATTTCGTAACGTTGAAAAACCTTCTTTGTTTAATAACGAATGAAGTGCTTTATAAACAGTAAAATAATCACTTTACATATAATATGGCATTCGTAGATCAATTTCTAAAATAAAAATAATAAATTAATTTCAATTCACTGTCTTAATACGTATGTGTTCTTTGCATCTGTTAGTGGTAAATGTGATTCAGGTTTTCCCAATATAATATTTATTTAATAATATATCTTATTTGTTGACTGAAGTTTCTTTGAGACCAACACAAAATGACATAGGTAACACGACTTTCGCTAACATTATATACGGTATGTCTTAACGTAAAATGGTTTTTTTCATTTTTTATGTTATGTTTCAGCATAATCATATGTAGTGGCTAAGAAATTAATATAAATAAAGCAATTTTCTTTTGTCGAATTGGATTGTTTAAGGCTCATCCTAATTATTAAGATTGAAAATCTTAATATTAAATTAAAATTTTTAGTAATTAAATATATGTATTCATTACGTCAATGAGGAAATTTTACAATTTTTTTAATAAAAATCTCGATATATTAATTTACACTTTTTGGTTCGTAGCTGTCGAACTTTGAATTATGATTATGTTATCTGCTATGTTAAGAATTTTTTTATTCCACTTTCCCTACTTATAATAATACTAGCCGGCCCGTCTAGCCAGAACCTGGATCCTCAAAGCCCAGGTCAGCCTAGGCGAACCCCGGAGCCAACTCAGGGGCTCCTCGGGGCCTCCCGTGTTGCAGGGGGACTGCGTCTTGGATACCCGCAGAGTTCGATTCGGTCGCCATTTGCGTCTACCCACAGGACACCTGGACTCCCGCACTGTTCGTTATCCTCATGATGGTGAGAATAATACTAATAAATAACAATTAAAGTATTCAGGCTTTGTAGAAACCTGAAAAAGAAACTAAATTACAAAACATAGAATAATAGTAGCTATTGTAACTAAGTACACACACCTTTGACGACGAAAAATTCATAACTTATTTCTTTGCCATGGAGGTAGAATATAATAATGAAGTTAAAGAATTAAGTTTTTCCTTTAATGAATATCTTTAAATTACAACTTCACCCTCTTTGGGGTGAAGAAATATGAATATTTTTAGTATTTTAACCTTCAAGGGAGCTAGGGCCTCAATCTGGGGCTTAAAATCTTCCATGATATAATAAGAATGTATCCTGAAAATTTGAAAGCAATCGATAAGTTGGTTCTTCGAGACTTTTCGAGATGAAATATATCTAAAAACCTTCTCAATTATGCCAAGAAACACGGGTAAAATTTGGATGCGATTAATCGAAAGTTTTTTTTGTTTTTCCCGAACGAACAAAAACCCTCTTCTTCTTTATATAACAGTATAGATGTAGATATTTATTCAAGTAAAACTTTCAACTTATCCAAAAAATTTGTTAAAATATTTTTGAGATCATCCCTTGAATTTTGAAAGGAGTTTCTTTAAAAAAATATCTTAGCGATTGGCTACGGTACTGGAAAATGGTGATCTACCATTCATTTTTTACAGTTTATTTTTTTTCTGTAGTCGTTATTCAGAAAGTTCATATAAACAAGGTATGAAATAACATTTTTTTTAAAAAGAAAAGTGATAGTATTTTTTATTAATAATTACGGTAACATTAAATTGTGTTTTTTTTAATTTGTTCACTTTTGTTTTTAAAATGTATGAAATGAATCGCACTTACTGACAAGTCAAATGAAATTCAAAATTATAACAAACAAAGCGCACAGCTTATTGAAATGTTTTATTTCCAGCTGTCGACCGCGGACAATACCTCTCGGAAGGATTGTTAGATTCAGCGGCGGATGTCCTGCGGAAGCGGATGTGGGGCAAACCGCGGCCGACTTCCGGTAAACGTCGGCCGAATACTATACTACTACTTTTTTATCAATATACTAACCTGGCCGATTTATTGATAAGAAAACTGTTAAATCCTGGGGTAAATTCTTATCAGTTGACACATATATTAAACAATTGTTAATGTATAATTAAACAACATCCTTTATTGATTACTTCATGATTCATTAACTTCAGTTAAATATGCTTATTATTATTTGTCCTTCTTTTAAACAGGAAATTAATTAATTAATAAGTATCAAATAATGTTTTGTTATTTTAATTTAACAACCACTAATTTTTCTGAATAATATGTTTTTTAAATGTAAATGTAAATAATATTCATCGAATACGACAAAGAACCTGTGTTGTGCGTCCTCAGTTTAATAATTAAAACCGTTTAAGTGTTGGGTTATCAGACATTTGACAGAGACCAAAATGCGCAACGTAATGAAAACTTTAGTTGCCAAACGAAGGATGCAATTTTTATTTATCTATTTTTTAGTATTACTTTTTTTTAAGTGTTATTAGGAAAAACTGCTATCTTTACTGTGTCATATACCCAAAATAATATTGGGATTTAATTCTCCAAGACAATACACCCGAAATTACCCGATATTCAGTTGTTCCAGTTTCCAGTTTTTGGATATCCCTGAAAATCTTTGTACTTTCGAGAAAAATTACACAAAAATAAAGGAAAAAGTTTGGAATCGTATGCAGTTAACTGTCAAATTTTGTAATAGTTGTACTAAATATAATTAATTTTTTTCAGTTGACAGAATAGGATACATACGCAAGCGAAAGTAATAGCACTTAAGGAGAAGAGCCAGAAACAGTAAAAGTACTAAAAGTTAGGCTAGATCATTGGAGAAACTAGTACCTACATAAACAACACGTCGATAAAATTATACATATCTGTCATTCAAGAACAAAAATTGATAAAGTACATAATCTTACGGTTCAGTATAATTTATTGAAAATAGTCATATTACACACAGTACTGTACTATGTACGAAAAGAACGATTTGTCCGATGTAATGATGGTTGAATCCATTACAGGTTAAATTTTTCTTGCCTATTAGACTGTGCCTTAATGGAAAAATAAAACTTCATTATATCATATTTTCAGTTCTTATTTTAAAAATAAGTTCCTTAATAGAGTCGTATATAATTTATTTGTCTATTGAATAAATAAATATACATAATGGATGAGATGAATTTTTTAGCGTGTCAAAATGCCAATCTTGACAGATGTTCGAACTTAGACTTTCTTATTGAAAAGCAGAGATAGTACAATTCTACATAAGAAATTGGGAAATTTGGATAGAATAAACAAACAATGTACTTAATATTTCTCTGAAAACATTATACATTTTTTAATTAAAGGACTTTCTTTATAAAGTCATCTTCAGATCGAAGTTTGATAGCATTCCAGGGGCGGTATTTAAACATTACTGTAATTATGTAAAAGTGAATATTTTGACAATATTTGAGTTTTTACAATTGATTCGTAGCGAAATCAAATATTTTTACAATATTGTCGTAGTGAGAATACGCACGAAAAAAATTAACAAGAATAAAGTTATTTATTAATAGTAGTATAAAATATACTTACTAAACATAGGTTACTTTTTAAAACCTTTTTCCATTACCACCAAGAATTAATATGAAGCTTAGTTTATCTTATAGCCAGCGAATAATTTAAGGAAGTTAATAAAATCATCTAGAATTCATAAGATCACTTTACAGAGAACATAAACAAGTTTTTATTATTGAAGGTATTATGAAAAGGTCTACGTAAGCATCATTCTGTAGCTAAAGTAATATGATATAGCAATTATCTGCCAATGTGAACCTACAGTTACTTTTTACACTATTCATAATCTGTAAATCAAAATAATGCATTTAAAACAATTAAAAAAACGGAGGAACAATTATACACGTACATCAATTTTTTCAACTGAGATATAAACTTCTCAGATGGTAAAAAATAATCCACATTATTTAATTTATGGCCGTAATAATTATTTTGTCAGTTAGAGAGACAGTACCACGATTAAAAATAAAAGTAGAAGTACCTCTTAGATTGGCTTGTGGCACTCGAGAAGAGTCCGGAATGGAGTTTAGTCCTTGAAAATTCTTAATAAATAAAATTAAGTCGAAAATATCTCTCCTGAGAGATAAAGATGACAAATTTAATCGGTGTTGAATAACAGTAATGGATAAATGTTGAAGTTTAAAATTTAAAGCGTGGATAACTGAGAAAATTACTCTGTACACGTTTTCAAGATCCTCATCGGTAATAATAATTACGATTTCTGTTCCTAGTGATAGTGGAATACTCGAGTATACTGCTAACCAATGATTCATACAGAACAACACAAATATTAATGTTTTTATAAGGCCTGGTCAGCCAGTTAAGCAAACCTAAATTACGTTTAGCCTTACTAGTTACGATATTCACATGACTAGATAGATATAACTTATAGTCCAGCAGGATGCGAAGATCCGTGACTTTGTCGGTTGTAAAAATTTTAAAAGGGTTGACTGTATAGTTTAAATGAGAAATATTTTTATTTTTTGTAAACTAAACACGATAAATTTTATTTGAGTTAATTGGCATTCTGTTTTAAGCCCAGGTTAAAATAGAATTAATATTATTCTGCAAAATAGAGTGATCATTAATCGAATTAATCGTAGGTACAAATGGAAAAACCAACAGGATAATTTCAATCACATCATTAATAAAAAGCAAGGCACCCAAGCTTGAGTGCGGAACTCCGGAAATGGCACGAAATTCATGTTCAGAGTTACAACACTACCATTGCGAACAGAGAATCACCTGTCCTTAAGGTAAGAGGAAATTCATTTAGTCAGTCAGGCGATCAGTGAAGACAAAATTTTGAAGTTTATGAAGAAGGACGGCATTTTGTCAAAAGCTATGGCGAAATCAAAGTAGATTGCTACAATTCTTTATTCTCCATATTTGAACTCTATTTTCCATATTCGAATCGCAGCAAAGAAAGAATTTAAATTTGAGGAGGTAGGATACTGTTCAGGAAACCATGTTAATGGGAGATTTTATGATTACGTGACTGTAAATATGAGAGCATACAATTATTTCAATGATCTTAGAGGAGGAGGGTAAGACTGTGATAGAACGAAAATTGCTTATAGTGGGTGATACAGGCTTAGGAATGACAGTTGTTTTCTTCCAGAGGTTAGGAAAGAACGCAAAACGAAGGCTCCGGTTACAAAACGAAACCCAGACAGAAGCGATGATATGGCGGTGCCTTTGATAATGTAAATAGGAACATCATTAGAACCAGCAGCAGATCCATTCAGCTTCTGAATGACGGCCAAAACGTCAGCAAGTATGATTTTCAATGTCATTATTAGAACACTCAAAAGTTTTCATCAACGAAGGGGAATGTTCCCGACTCACCGGAAAAAATTGGAAAACAGACTGAAACTGTTCGCTGAAGCGGTGACATAACTCCTACTGATCGGTCCCAGGTGAATACCATTTGACAATGGAGCTTCAGTACGATTTTAATTGAGCCTAATCTTGGCAACGTAATTACAAGAACGCCTAGGGTTACTATATAAATCCTTCTTACAACTCATGGCATATTCAAGCTGTAGTACTTGTAAAGTTTGCTTCACTTTCTTACGAAAATCGGAGATGTTATTGTATGAGGTTGATCTTTTCGCTTATATTTGCGATTGGAGGTTTTTTCTTATCATTCAAAGAAATCAATTGAAAAAACTAAGGTGGAAACTTTGATGAACTTTTCTGTTTAAGTAATATTCTTTGCAAGACAGCAAAAACCTTATAAAATTTACCCACTGCCTCGTCAATAAACCGGCTTAGAAGTACATTAGTCCAGTCAGAGTCGGCAATGTGATAAAATATGCAATACAGTGATAAAAATCACTCTGCATAATCGAAAGATGGATTCTTTTTGCTACGGTTGACAAATAAAGAGTTGGTAATTGAAACAAAAACAGGATTATGAAATTATCTAGATAAACAAAACATTTAATTCTTTAAACGTTATTGTGTAGATTACTTAAAGCCAGATCAAGATAAGAACAAGCTTCATTTGGATAAGAGTTAGCTGAACCGAAATCTAAATTTAGATAATCTGCCAAATTGAAAAGAAGATTTGTTGTGTATAACATTTAGAATAAAAACTGACAGGTGAAAAAGATCGGGAAGCCCATTCCACGCCAGGGGTGTTAAAGTCGCCGACAAGAACAATGTCATGTTGAAGAGAATCAAACAGGTTTAATAAATAAATATAGTCGAAGTAGTTTTCTATAAAAGGTGGATGAATTAAAGGTGAAACGTAATGAAGACCAAAAAGAAAACTCAATCCAAACGGTCTCAGGAGCATTGACGGTTCTTCGAAAACATTTAATACTTCTTTTGACTGCCACCAAGACACCAGTACCATACTTACGAATGCATTGGTAAATGCGATCTGCTCTATGAATGTTAAAAGTCCCATGAAAGAAGCCCATACTCGGATGTTCTTAACCACGTCTCGGTTAACGTAACCACATGAAAATCAGTGTACAGCATCGACGAAAGAATATTATCGGCTTTAGTTCTCAGCCCTCTTAAGTTTTGATACGCAAAGACCAAGTCTTTCTCTTTAGGTTAAACTGCAACCATCCTTCGGCTTGACAGAGAACTTGGTGCTCTATAAAAAGGAGAAATCAAAATACCTTTGGACCAAATATCGGGGTTCCTTACTTTATCAAATTTTTCCGTTAAAACTTCAATGTGGAAAAAACTATAATTTGAATGTTTTGTGTTTAAGCGGATACATTGCACCGAGTCAATAATAAGGTAAATAACAGAGACTTGATATCCCCAACCATAACACCTGGATTAAAACGAATAACAAACAAAGCTGAAGCGAACCAATTTATCATTAACGTCACAACACCCAATTGTTTAAGATTTATATTTAATTTGTGTTTACTACTATTGTTTTTATCCAAGTTAGAAGATGACTCACTAACTTTTCCTTTCCTCCTCCTAATCACAGTCCAATCTTTGTCCTCAGTGTTCAACAGTATAGGGTAGTACCAGTGTCATTGGGAGGTACTTTGTCAGAATTTACTATGTCAACAGAAAATGATTTTCGTCCAGAGTGTTTGAAGCGCTGGTGCCGTCAGTTTCATTAGAAATAACGATAACATCTTATCTAATTTTAGAATTAACATTATTTTTCATCGTAGAAGAATCGTCAACAAAATTAAAAAGATCAGAGAATGCCTTCTTAGATATAATATGTTTTGATTTTTTATTGTCAGAGTCCAGCACAGACGTAGAATTATAAGGCACGATGGGAGACCGGAAACACGGGAAGATAGCTCTACGATTATCGACTTTAGGAACTAAGAAAACTGAGATCTTACTTAGAAAATTAAGACCACTCAGATAACTAAGATTTCCCTTCACCAAAGAAAGCTCGGACTGGAGAACTCGAATAATTTCGAAAACGCCATTCTCAACAACAGATTGAAACCTCATAACAGTAGAGTTATCGATGCTATTATTCTCGGTGAGGGGCTTACCAATATCATCCACAACCAGATCATTAATGCCCACCCGAAATTTACTCGAAGACGCCTCTCTCAAGGATGTATCGTCTGTGCGTGAGGATCTGCCTGCTAAATAGGATTCGCATTTATAGTGATTTGCAGAGCATATGATGTATTCACGGTTAGAAATATTTAAATAGCATACACGAGACAAGCGTTGTTACTGCCTGGCAAAGTCAGTCCTCTTCAAAAAAAATAATAAATAGATATAATATGTATATCAATTAGCAAAATGTATGTATAATCAATTATCAATCATGAATAATTAATTAGCAAAATCAAGTATTCAAAATAAACAAACAATGGACTGATACTTACGTTACTCCACAATTTAAAAGATAAATATAATATGAAGTACTTATCCGATATAACTTCGTGAAAAACAGCACAAAAACCACAAAAATGGGTATCAAACAAACCTCTTGATATGGGGCGAATCAACCCAATTCTATAATAATACCAACTTAGAACGTTTTCATTTTATTATAAAACTTTGTAAAATTTAAATTTGGTAATTTTAAATCGGTTTTTATAGCCGCGGAATTCCCCATTAATTTGTTGAGGACTATTCTCAATGCTTAGATAAAGTATGCAATATTTTAAATTCTGATAATTTTGTCATTATATCAAAATTGTTGAAATTATAAAAATTAATAAGTTTTTATCAAGTAAATACTCGTACCTTTGACCTTTATATACTTTAAGTATTGTTTTATATTAACCCTTTATGCCAATATGTCTCATATTCTGAATTAAAAACAAAATTTTTGGTGTACAGAAAAGCCAATAGAAAATAACTGATTAGATTGTGGATAAATAAATAACACTCTTAATTGAAACGAATACATAAAATTATAATTTTCACATGTCTTAACTAAAAAAAATACTTGTATTAACTATTACACATGAACTGTAATATTACTATAAAAATTTATGAATGAGGAAACATTTACCACATAAGAAAAAAAAGATTTACTGAATTAGCAAGACAACTGAAAAAGAAGTAACTAGTTAATCAATTCTGATAACCAGGCGTTATGAGAAATGTCCCTAACGTAATTAGATATTGTTCAATAATTGTTAGGGTTAGGACGATTTTTGTGGAATTCCGCCTATCAGATATTTACCGATATCTGATCCGTTTCTGTGCTAAGATCTATAACAAAAACTAAGATTATAATGTAAGATTAAGTAAGTCGATCATTAAGATCATTAAGCAGAAATATAAAATTTAACCTTATACATAATCTTACACGAAAGAATTTTAAATTACCAAAACATACATATATATATATATAAAACTATATTTATAAAATATATATATATATATATATATATATATATATATATATATATATATATATATATATATATATATATATTTGTACATAAGAGAGAGAAACTATATATGTAAGTTTTTTATTTTTTTAATAATCTGGTGAATTTCACCAAAATTTAATTCACTTCTTGAAAAGCCTCACGGCGAGTGTCCACTGTACTTGTGCGTCTGTTTTTATGTGGTACGTGATTAGGTTACATCTTTTTACAAAAAAAAGTGCATTATTATAATTCTTTTTATATTAATATACATCATATAAAAAGTTCAAGTAACAATATATAAACATAAATTTATTTTTATATTAATGTGCTAAAAGTTAAGGTGTATTATAATTAAACTTTTAAATATTTATATTGGGTTTCGAATTATTCACATCGTGCAAAAAAATATTGGTACAAAATATTTTAAGATGATACAACTTGTACAGTTCACATTTATTTTATTTCATAACAGAATTAAATCTATTTTGTTAAAAAATAAAAAAGAATATCTATTTATATTTAAAATGGACTATTTTCATAACAATACAGTGCCAAATTTTGTCTTACTTTAACTTTCTGCTATCCGTACAACTAAAAATAAATCTTTTGGAGATTAATATTAAATTTGTTTTTATATATAACATTAGTATACATGTATATAAAACATTTGTTATCAATTTAAATTAAAACTGCCATACTTATTTTCTATTATTCGCTTTAACAAATTAGTATTGCTGTTTTCCTTTGTTTTAAAGGAATATTTTAAACGTAATGCTTTCCTTATAGTTTACATTTTAAATTAGCTTTTTCAAATTTAAAATTTTGTAAATTTAATTTAGTTTGTTTTAATTTCAAGTAAAAATTAAACCTCGGAGCCTATTCACACACCTAGATTTTTAAGTAAATTTAAAAAAAATAGTTTTTGTAGAGTAATACTGTTTTTGCAGTTTATTTCTTTAAACGTTTAGCGTACCTTGTATTTAAATACTTGTTATCTGTTAACGTGGGCGGTGAAGTTTTAACGAGCTATTATCTTATGAGCTATTATATTATTGTTTTAAATGAAAACTCGAAAAAATGTAGTCACTTTATGAACTAAGCAGTGGGGTTTGTGTAAACGATTCAGTCGGTAAGTCGGTTCAGTTCAGTCGAATATTTCCACTTCCATGACATACATTTTTAGAAATACGGACCGGTTTTTATTACGTATGTTGAGGCTTTTCTCAAGCGACTGTTTACTATCTGAAGAAAAATCAATTTTTGGCAGTGTATATTTGAGATAGTAAAGGTAAACCGGTTGATTAGTAATGTTCAGCTCCCATCCTTGTTTAATATTCCCCGATCTGTCAAGATATTTTAGGCGGGAATAAACGCCAGCTGAAGAATATTAAGTATTCAAGATAAAAGTAACAAAGCAAATTAATTTTGTATAAATGTTGCTGAAAAAATTTAAAATTACAAGATCTGAAGGTTATTTGTTGATGATTAACTAAAATGGAACATGCTTGTTTAATGTATTGGTTCTTGTATTTCAAAACGATACCGCACTATTTGAAGTGAAATATGGTGCTTGAGGCGATAATATGTTTCGTGGCTGTAGATCGTTTATAATCCATTATTTTAATAATCCCTAAATTTTAAGGATTTAATGCTATTTATGTGTGTATGGTAATTGAATTGTACAAAATGTTTTATTTACAACCAAAATTTTATGTTTGATACTTATAACGTTTCTTATTTTTCTGTTGTATTATTACTGACTGAAATAAATATCTATCTATACATAATCTGTTATAAAAAATGTTTGTTATTTTTAATTTTTAAAAGATGAATTCTGTGTATTACTAATGTACAATGCATATATGCAGTTATTTAAGATTTACATTATGCCAATATTAAGAATCTCTTAGTTACAAAAGTTAAATATATGAACAAATGCACAAATATCAACATAATATATATTTCTTAAGATATAACTTTTTACTTCCTTGTACGAAGTAAAGGAAGTATTTGATCACAAAAAATTTCCATTTCCAGATTTCAACACCCCTGAATCCATTTTGACTAGTGTCGGCGTGATGTTTGTACGTACGTATGTATCTCGCAAAACTAAAACACGATTAGCCGTGTTGAAGTTTTGGATTTAGGACTTCTAAAACATCTAATTGTGCGCTCCCCTTTATGATTGCAATCGACTGGACCAAAAGTGGCCAAAAGCCTAAAATCCAACAAAATTTGGATTTTGGACTTTTTCTTAACTGCAGTAATAAGCCCTTATTGAGAGCTTTTCAACTATATATATATCATAAGTGGTACTTATTTTCATTGGTTCCAGAGCAATAGCTAAATAAACATTTAATTAATGAAAAATTTGGATCTTACAAGGAGAAGGCACATCGGTTCGAATCAGCTTCATCTCCTTTTTTTTAATATATATCTATTTTTTTAATTTAAATAATTTATTAATAATTATTAACCTTTGATTGTAAAAAAAGTTTTACAATAAATAATAATACAATGATTACAATAAAAAAATGTGAAAAAATATCAGAAGTTATTAATGAAATAAAATTTTATGTACTTTTCATTTAAAAAAATATGTATATGTAATTTAATAGGCGTACAAGGAAGTCATAAGGTGTCCATATCAGATTTTTCATTTTATGTTCGAAACAAGTAGATTTTTCATAACTAAAAAAGTTTTATTAGTTAGAAGTTCTTATTTAGCAGTAATCTGTAGCAATGATTATTTGTACCTTTTCTGATGCTTTATTTTTCATCAATTCGGTTCGGAGTTAACGAACATTTTTCAA
The DNA here is from genome assembly GCF_047948215.1 of Lycorma delicatula. Lineage (NCBI taxonomy): Eukaryota > Metazoa > Arthropoda > Insecta > Hemiptera > Fulgoridae > Lycorma > Lycorma delicatula. The sequence goes on from NC_134456.1 coordinate 117,597,434, forward strand.
CTCCGTCGTTTATTCAGTGTTTTACGTAGATTTCATAAGAAAACTACCTAAAAGGTGTTCACTGTTTTACATTAACCAAAGTTATAGTACGAAAAATTTGGTAGAATATTTGTGGCAGGAGCTAAAATAAAGTTATGCTGAGTTTTGAGCTAATTACAACATAAATTAAAAAAAAAAAAGTTAAAGAATATTTTATTCTATAATAGGCTAACTATCACTATATTATTATTATTATTATCTATTTTTTTTTTTTGAGGTTTTTAGGGGCATCGACTACTTTGGTCATTAGCCCCGTCCCACTTAAAAAAAAATAAAAAAAAGGTTCGTTAATTCATATTTTCATGAAAAAAATGTTCAAAATTTCACAATCTTCTAATTTCAAATTCAACAAATTACCGCCTAGGCTTTCCTTTCGGCCATCCTTTCTTGCGTTTTTCCATTCTGCGAACGGACTCAACTTCCGATGACAGTGTGTCTGAGGCTTCGGACATGGCATCGTCTTCTCTTTCTGACGCCAATGACGTTCAATGGTGCTGTGAGCATCGTTGCAATTGAATCTAAACTCGCAAGCGATGCACTTTCGGCGGCTGATGAACTTGATTCAATGTCTAAGGTTGTGCTTGGGCCGGCTGATACAGATGCTCTCGCCACAGTTGTTCTCTGAGCTTTTGGGGCCTCTGTACGTACAGTTTTATTATCGTCTGTGTCTGGTGCTTTTTCGATAGTTACTTGTACCTCCATTTTGGTTGACGCAGATTTTTCCTGTACTCTTGTCACAGTATCCTTAGCTATATGACTCGTCATCGGAGTGATCTTTTGATCTTTGTCAGGTAAATCAAGACTTTTCTTCATTACGTCTATTAATGGCATTATAATCGAAGATTTTGCCGGTTTTTTAAACTGCGCTGGTACGGGTCTTATGTCAGCGACGTTAGTCCGGAAATGAGCCTTCTCATGTTTACATTGTTGTTTCTGATGAGTCGACTCGATCTTGGAATCAATGATTCTTTCTATCATTGTCGCGAGACTTGGTGCCATCGTATTAAGCAACTGCTCCACGTTGATTTTAGATGTGGGGGGAGCAGCAGCTTCTTCTGCGTATGTAGTCGATGGTCTAGGTGTACGTAGATTGACAATCTTCTTCGCTTCAGGGTAGCTGACTTTTTGAAGCGTTTTAACTTCCTGAATGGCTGTTTCTGATTTGTATACCGGGCAGTTCCTAGATCGACAGTTATGGTGCCCTTTACAATTAATGCAGACTGGAGGGTCTTTACATGGATCACCCTCATGTATCTTCATTCCGCATATGCAAATTTCCTGCGCTTCACATTTAGCTGCAGTGTGTCCGAAACGTTGACACTTAAAACATCTCATCGGCTGCGGAATAAATGCCCGTACATCAAGCCGATGGATGCCGGCTCGTACCTTTTCAGGAAGATTTGGTCTATTGAATATCAAAACATGCGAGGCCGAAGGAAGAATCTCACCATTTCGTCTCATAGTAAGTCTGCGACAATGTGTCACTCCCTGACTAGACAGGGACAATTCCTGCACTATTTCTTCTTCAGTACAGTTAAGAAGATCGCGACAAACAACAACTCCTCTGGATGAGTTCAGTGTGCTATGCGGTTGAACAGAAACCGCAAATTCACCGATCTTCTTCAACGCCTGGACTTTCTGGCTTTGCACGTCGTTGATTTGCACTTCCTAGGCTTTCCTTTCGGCCATCCTTTCTTGCACCGTTTCTCCTTTCTTCTAACGGCCTCAACCTCTGATGACAGCGTATCTGAGGCCTCAGACATGGCATCGTCTTCCTCTCTTTTCGATGCCAGTGACGTTCTGCGGCTGACGGCAGGAGACAAAAACATCGATGGTGCAGTTAGCATCGTTGCTAAGGAATCTAAACTAGCAAGTGATGCACTCTCCGCGGCTGATGAGCTGGACTCTCTACTGCAGTACTGGGTCCAGCTGAAATAGATGCTCTCACCGAAGCTGATCTTTGCGCTTTTGGAGGCTCTATTGGTACAGGTTTTATTTCATCTGCGTCTGGTGCTTTTTCTTTAATAATTTGCACCTCCATTTCCGTAGATTCAGATTTTCTTGTCACAATTTCTTTAAGCTTGTGACTAGACGACGGAGTGGTCCGTTTCTCTTTGCTAGATAAGTTAAGATTTTTTATTCTTGCTTCAGTTGGTGGCTTAATAATCGCAGGTTAACCTGGTGCTTTAAACTGCGCTGGTGCGTCTCTCATGTCAACGGCGTCAGACGGAGAGTGAGCCTTCTCATGTTTAGTTTGTTCCATCCGATGAGTCGACTCAATCTTTGAATCAATGATTCTTTCAACCATCGTCGCAAGACTTGGAGCCATCGTGTTAAGCAACTGCTCCACGTTAATTTTAGATGTGGAAGGGGCAGCCGCTGCTTCGGCGCAAGAAGTCGATGGTCGTGGTGTACGCTGATTAACAATTTTCTTCGCCTCAGGATAACTGACCTTCTGAAGCGTTTTAATTCCCTGAATGGCTGTTTCTAATTTATATGTAGGGCAGTTTCTTGAACGACAATTGTGATGCCCTTTACAGTTAACGCAGGTTGGAGGGTCTGTACATGGGTTCCCCTCATGTGTTTTCTCTCCACATATACATATTTCCTGCGCTTCACATCTAGCTGCTGTGTGCCCGAATCGTTGACACTTAAAACATCTTATCGGCTGCGGAATGAATGCTCGTACATCAAGCCGATGGATGCCAGCTCGAACCTTTTCAGGAAGTTTCGGCCTATTAAATGTTGAAACATGCGAGGCCGAAGGTAGAACTTCACCGTTTCTTCGCATGGTTAGTCTGCGACACTGAGTCACTCACTGACTCGAAATTTCTTGTACAATTTCTTCTTCTGTACAATTTAGAAGATCGCGACAAACAACAACTCCTCTGGATGAGTTAAGTGTGCTATGCGGTTGGACAGAAACCACAAATTCACCGATCTTCTTCAACGCCTGGTCTTTCTGGCTTTGCACGTCGTTGATAGTTTCGACGTGCAATCCATTAAAAGTCTTTCGGATTTCTTTAACGGGACCACCAGCACAACTTGTAATGGACTTGAATGGACTAACTTTTTGGAAGTTTCCATTCTCCTTTGTAATAATTAAAAATATTGGCTTAGGTACGCTATAGCCAAATAAACTTTTCTTTAAGTCTTTACTGATTCTATCAGTATCTTTCTTTATCTTATCAGATTCCTTACTTTTTTCCTCTTCGCTTGTGGCGAATCGGAGGTTTCTAAACGAAGGTGTTTACGTGCACCCTCTGCCACGTTAGTTTGTTCAGGAATATTCATGAACATTTATCCCTGTAGCAAGGCTAACTGTAGCAAGGCTAACCGCCGGGGTACACCCCCACTCCAGGGCTACTAACCTTGGAGGTCCGATCCGGTACTCCGGTGGAACCGGCATATGTCCTGGCAGAGAGCGGATGCGCAGTCTCTGCACTGACTCCAGGCTCCTACTCACCGAAGCTTTCAGAGCTCCCATGCACCGACATACATGGGCACCATTGCTACATGCTTGCCATCGCAGGGGGCATGTGGACAACGGAAGGGTCTCCGTTACACCTGCAATAACATTGACCCTGGCCGCCACATCGCCAGCTCTAAGTTTGGTATGTGTCCACTTCCTAATCAATAAATTGTTCATATCCTGCAGGTAGCCGAAAACTCCAATCCGGCTGTTGACCTGAAGATGGAGACAGGTCAATAAAGTAATACATCCGAGGAATTTACTCGGAGCCCCGTTAGCCAGCTATATGTATTGTACATATGTACAGCTGTTGCCGCCCTGGACGTGGAACGTAGATGTTGTGTTCCGGACGTGGGGATTACCTACCTCAGGGCATTATTATTATTATTATTATTATTTTATTCTATAATATTCTAAATATTTTATTTTTGTATATTTTATTCTATTCAACAAAAACGTCAAGGAATAGTTAAAAATTGATCCACTGAGTTTGTTTAAAACATTTTTACGAATTTCTTGTCAAGATTTCGATCATCTATCGAATAAAATGATCTCTTAACAAGAGATCACAAACACAAACTACAGAAAATGCCTTTCAGTACAAGTCAGAATCATAATAACACTGAAATACCTTGCCACTGGAGGTTCTTCTCCAGTGGCAAGGCCCCAAAAAACTATCAACTCCTCTGGAGATATTGATCCCACACTTTTACCACCATATACACGAGCCTCTGTAAAAAAAAAACGGTTTATCCAGTCAATAGTTATTAAACTTCAAACGCGCTAACACCCGTACATATGTCGTACGAACATTAGCCCCACTTTTTGTTTTGTTTTTCGTGGTCCCTGGGTCATGCAATGTCGAGAAATGAAAAACCCCCCATTTTTTGACTGACTACCATAATTAACGTTTTGCAGTATAGCTCTAGGTCTAGACTTATGATACCAGCAAAGTAAAAATCAATCTGATTATTTTTATTATAAATTAGCCGATATAATTAAAGAACTTAGTTTAAAATTTATTTACCTAGCAAGTAAAATAAAATTTTAAGTATGCATATATTTAATCAATTTTTAATCGGTAAAAAAATTACAAACGAGAATTTCAATGGTGAATAAAAACAGTGTAGAAATGTTGGCAGAGTGTAAACTGAATGTATAAAAATTGTTCGCGTGCAAGGTCGTAGTATCTATCGGATTGGAAAGTGCTCGCACTATATTTCTTTTAATTCGCGCACAATCTGCTCGAGTACGCGAATATTTTTCATTTTTATCTAGCACGATATACCGGAATTAAATTTCTGTACTCGCACAGATCATCACAAATACAACACTGCGCTGGATTCCAGTCTTATATCTTGCACTTTTTCTTTAATTTTATTTTTTTACTTGGATTTACCTCTGAAAGGACAAACAAGGAAAAACAACATTATAATATTGTACATATATTTTCAGTAGCTCCTGTGAAAAATAATTCATGGATCTTCTAAAAATGATAGGGTGATTCAAAGAAACGGGAAATTTCGAAAGTTGTGTTGGTAACCGTGGGCGATTGGTACCACTTGATAAGTGGCGCCAGCCTTTCTAACCTAACCTCCCATTTAGTTGTCATGAATCCTTGGAGTGGTGCGCAACGTGCATTTGCTATCAAAGCGTTTTACAAAAACAATGACAGTGTAGAGGGAGCGCGTAGAGAATTTCGCCGTCATTTTAATCTGGGACGGCACGACCGTGTTCTATCAGCACATGCAATTAAAACATGGATATCTAATTTTGAGGAACTGGTTCGGCAATGAAAAAGAAACCCACAGGCCGTGAGCGAACCGTCCGTACACCACAGAATGTTCAAGCTTTACAAGATGCTGTCACACGAAGTCCACATCGGTCAATCCGTCGTCTCTCAGCATCTTTACAATTGCATAGTTCAAGTGTTCGAAGAATGTTAGTGAAGGACTTGCAATACCATCCGTACAAGTTGCAGATCGTCCAGGAACTGAAACCGAACGATGCAGTTGCGCGAGCACAATTCTGTAATGTAATGCTTCAGAAGATAAATGATAACGAAGAGTTTGTTCACGAACTGTGGATGTCAGACGAAGCGCATTTCCATCTCAGTGGATTTGTTAACAAGCAAAATTTCAGATACTGGGCACAAGAAAATCCTACGCAGCTACACCAGCGTCCGTTGCACAGCCAGAAAGTGACCGTGTGGTGTGCTATGTCATCTTATGGTGTTATAGGCCCTTATTTTTTCGAGGATGACAACGGTCTTTCGATTACAGTGACGTCGGCTCGTTACGTAGCCGTGCTTGAAACCTTTGTTGTGGAACAACAAAAGAGATTTCCAGCAATTCTTAACACAGCCTGGTTTCAACAAGACGGAGCAACGTCACATACTGCACGAATATCGATGGCAGCTGTACGCCGATTGTTTGGACAACGTGTCATTTCACGAAATGGTGACATTAGATGGCCTCCCAGTTCGCCTGATCTCTCACCTTGCGATTACTTTTTGTGGGGTCACCTTAAAAGCAAAGTGTACCACAGTAGACCTGCTGTGACGGAAGAACTAAAGGCAAAGATCCGAGAAGCAATTGCGGAAATTCCAGTTGAGATGTTACGTCAAACCATGAACAATTTAACGAAGAGACTTTGTGAGTGTTTACGTAGAAGAGGAGGTCACCTGGAAGATGTTCTCTTTAAAAAATAAACTAAAATGTATGTATCCTAAAATGGCAATATTTGTACAATTACGTAAAATAAAATTCATTTCCTAAAAAAAATTTCTCATTAACGTTATTTAATTTTTTAAATTTCCCGTTTCTTTGAATCACCCGATATATAATTTTTAATATTTTTGGAAAATCATATTCTTATGAGTGTGTAGAGTAGTAAAATGTAATATGATATCCTATTTTGTTATATAACGTAGAATGCAATACCTTAAAATTCGATTGTAGACGTAATGTTACCAACTAAAATGTGTAACATATTGTATACCTGGATAACTAAATCTACTTTTTTATCTTCTCTGAATCAGTGTACTTTGAGAAAATTTCACTTATGCGAACTGATAAAAAACGGGCCGATATCAAATAACGAATTCGTGTTGAGTGTGTAATACTGAATCGTAATTTGTTCTTTTTAAAATTGTTGATTCTTTTTAAAATCCTAATTTTTAGTCTGTTATTTCTAATTATTATATATTTCTAATTATTTTATCTACATAAACAAAAAAAAAAAAAAACGAAATTTGCTTAATATATTTTTAATTATTTATTAGCCGTAAAAGAATAACCTTCTCGAAAATAGCAAATCACGACTCTTGGGTTTTGTTTAGTCGACCTCTATTCGAAGAAAGTAATAACAATAAATGTTAACTAACAGCGCTCACTGTACTGTAATAACAGAAATGATTGATGGATAGATAGATGGCAAATAGATGTACAGGCAGGCCCACGCCAGCGTAAAAGAACAAGAGATAAATGGTGATAGAAAGGCGGACAGCGAACATGACAGGATTTCATACATGTTCGTACTTCATATACGTGTACATCTACAAATGGAACAGCGCCCGGTTATGTTACCTGGCCGGAAACGTGTTAACAAACAGACACGTGTTATTGCATTACCGTGCAGTGTTGAAGGAAGGAAGTGGGTGGTCGGGCGGTCTAACGAGGATTTCCTGAGCGGTGCAGCGTGAGCAGAGCAATATACAAGCATATATAGGGAGCGAGTGAGAGAGAGTTAGAGGAACAGGGAGGCTGCTAAGGGTAAGGGTGTGTAAATGAGGAAGACGACTGAAGATTTCCCATGATCGTATTCCGGCAACTAGCTACCCTTCTTGGTTTCCGGTCTTGTATATCCGGTTTTCTATTCCGATATTCTTCTCTTGCACATTTTTTTCTTTATTTGAAACGGAAATAGAAAGGACGTTGCGAAATAGTAGAATTAGCTCAATATATTTCTAGTTGACCTACCATCATTCTTCTATTCTCCCCCTTCATCGAGCCAGTTCTTACAGGAAACTAGAATAATTATATTTGAATATCTGTGGTAGTTATTTATGTTTTTATAACTCTATCTACAATATAAAGAACTCGTACCCCATAAAGTACAACTACAATGTTCAATACATTACCCAAAGTTGAATTCAAAAGAGACTACTTTTGCGTTTTAGGTAAGACTACTATTCTTCAATTCAACGCTTAGTATCCTTTTATATACCGTCAAATGATTTTTTATAAAACTCTTATTTGTTTTATTTCATGTATAAGTATATAAAATTCATGTATAAGTATTATTAAATGTTCTGCATATATCTACTTATCATTTTATAATCAAATTTTCAAAAAATATTGAAGAAATAATTAATTATATTTCTTAAAGATGATATATTTCAGGAAAAAATTTCTTGAAAACAGCACATGCAATTTTGATATTCCTAATAGCTTGAAACGGTAATGTATTGTTTCACGAAAAATGAATTATATTAACTTTTTGTTTTATATGACTGTAATGTATGCAAAACATGTGAGCTACAAAACGGCACTAGAGTTAGTCTCTCTGAAAGTAGTGATTTTATTATACCAATAATGTGATAAACAGAGCAAACTAAAGGATCAATTTTAAGATTGACTATAATTTATATTTATGTAAGCTTGGTATTCTGGTATTAAGCCATACTATATTCGGATCGGTAATAAAGGCGAAAATAAAGTTTCATTTAGATCATTTGCAGTAAGACAGGTAATTAAATCGCTTATAACGGTTTACTTTTTTATACACAATTTTTATACAATTTGATTGTATTTATAGTTTAATAATAATAAATAAGTAATCTGCATCCAAAAAGTTCAAGTATGCTGTAAGTATTTTTGAAAGCTTTAGGAAATTATCACATAATTATTGAGAAAAAACACTATATCCACTATTCCATTTGTATTTTTTCTTATAAAGCACTGACCATTATCGGCTATCATTATAGAAATAATAATCGATGAGGCTTCATAATAATGCAATGTCTAATATTTAATATCATAATTCTTAAAATACGAGTAAAAATTATGTAAAAGAAATTGTGTAGACAAACTGCCACGTACGCAATTGGCAGACAAATTCTTTTGTAAAGTGTGCTGGGGATATCTTAATTCACAAGATAGGCTATTCTTAAAAACTCCTTAGTGTAAGTTTCGAAGATCAATAAATCTAGTGATTCAAAGATTTCAAGTACTAAACTATCTAAACTATCGCTCGAGTTGAATTAACAAATGAAAAAAGATTTGCTCTTAGTTATAATGAAACAAGACTGAAAATTAGGCATATCGGTGGGTATTTTTATAAACTTCCTAAAAAAAAAAAAAATCTAATATGGACACCACATGACTTCCTTGTACACCTATTAAGTTACATACAAACATTTTTTTTTAAATGAAAAGTACATAAAATTTTATTTTATTAATAACTTTTGATATATTTTGTTTTTTGTTGTTATTATTCAACGTAAATTTTTTTTTACAATGAGCGGTTAATAATCTATATAAATAAAACTGTGAATTTTCGGTTGTTCAAAATCTTAAATCTCCAAAAGTCGTCACCGATTACTTTGAATTTTTGACACAACATTACGCGCGTGTTTTTATATAATTACTATTTATATACTTAAATGTCGCACCTGTAACAAGTAAAAACATGGTTTTTTTTTAAACAGCGCTATCTGTTGGACGTAAAAGCAATACACCCTATATTAAATATTTTACGATTCCATTTCAGTGCTTCTGATATGTGTCCGCTATAGACTAAAAAATTACTGGACCGATTTTCGCGCGGGGGAAGAATGGGAAAGGAAAAAATCGGTAAAGGGGACGGGGTAAAGACGGAGAACAGGAAATGGAAATTATAAAAAATAAAACGGGGAAGGGGGAAGGAGGAATGGGACCGAAAGGGAAAGGGAAAAGTGTAAATGGGGGGAAAGGGAATATGGTAAAATGAAAATGGGGAAAGGAAAATTGGGAAACAGGGAAAAGGAAAAGGGGAAAGGGAGAAAAATGAGAAAGGGTAAAAGGGGGGAAAATGAAAGGTTCAATTTTGTGAAGTTTCGTAACGTTCATTTTGTTAATATTTTATCATACTTTCAATTGTATTCATTTAATCTATATATATATATACATATACGTATTCAAATCTAGCAATAGTGAAATATTGCCGAGTCTGCTAGTTATTAATAAATCGATATATTTAAACTAAAAAAAAAGTTAAACAAGAGGAGAAGAAGTCTGATTCAAACAGATGTGCCTTTAGATCCATATATTTCATAAATTAGTTTTATTCCTTATAACTTTGGAACCAATGAAAATAACTACCACTTAAATCGTTGAAAAGCTCTCAATGAGGGCTTATTACTTCAGTTAAGAAAAGTTCAAAATACAAATTGTTTTGGATTTAGGGCTTTTTTGGATAGTTTTGGTCAAGTCGATTGCAATCAAAAGGGGAGGTGCACAACTAGATGTTAAAACACTAAAATTTCAATATCCTACGGTTAATCGTTTTGAGTTATGCTAGGTATGTACAGAAGTCACATACATGCGTACGTACAGAAGTCACGCCGAAACTAGTCAAAATGGATTCAGGAATGGTCAAAATGGATATTTCCGTTGAAATCTGAAAATCGGAATTTTTCGCAGTCACAATAATTCCTTTACTTCGTACAAGGAAGTTAAAAACCATGACCAGATAATAAAAAAAAAAAATAGCCAAATTGAATTCAAAGTATATCACATCTGCTTGAAAAACGGCTTTATTAGAAAAGAAACTTATTTTTTTTCTAATTACTATTTTCCCAAATTTATATAAATTGTTTTTGTAGATGGTTCGTTTTTTCACTATTACAACTAGTTTTTAATCATTATAGAAATTCTTCGACTGTTAATATACTAGTAATTCACAAAATTCATACGTTTCCATATAATACTGTGTTTAATTAAATACGTGTACTTGAAAATACTTGAAATGTTTCTCATATTTTCTTTATTTTATTATTTCATGTAAGGTGAAAAAGTGAAATCTCAATAAAAGTTTAATATTACCCATCTATAAGGATTTTAATAATATTTTATTGTTTTAAACCTTCTCAAGTTTTTTAGTCTCTTTTTATACGTCGTCTTTTATTTGAAAATAAAAAATAAATTATAAATCGCAAAAATAAATATACAATTTTAAAGACTTATAAACTTATAAATCCTTTTAATATTAATCAACCAATGACAAATCTTACATTTGTCGTTATTTATTCATTTGAATGGAATTTTTTTCCTAAATATCACCTTTCTGGATTATCAAGGAATTTACTTTTCAAACATGGAAAGAGTACAGAAATTGGCTATTTAAACCCTAATAAATTTGCTTTATAATTTATTAATACTCATATGATTAGATTATGATTCACTCTCATTACTGTTTATTTTTTTCAAAAGAAAGTTAGGTGTAGTTTAATATGACCTCGATAAGTCATTCATTACTTTTATAGTGTTAACTGTCACTATCAATGATATTTGTGTTTCCCATGTAATATATGATGACTTATTTCTTTTTATTAAAATTTATTTACATCATAATAGTAAATTATTTCTACGGTTCTCTGAAGGAAAAATATAGAATTTAAAGGAAATTATTAATCACTACCACATATTTGTTAACTGATTGTTCTAAAAGAATGAAATGTAGTTTTGAAAGGGAATTTCGAAAAACTAAAATTAATTTTTATAAACAAAATAAACCATAAATCACCCACCTGTCAAAACTCAACAAAACCATAAAGAAATCAACGTATTAGTTAAGGCAAAATTAGAAAAACAATTTTTAAGAAAAAATAATTGGATGTGTACACCACATAAAATACTTGTACGCCTAATTAATTATATGGACATTTTTTTTTTTTAACTGAAAATTACATAAAATGTTATTCCATTAATAGGTTCTGATATTTCTTACTATTATTGAATCATTATTTATCGTACATTTTTTTTTCAATCGGAGGTTAATAATTATTAATAAACAATATATTTAAATAAATAAAAAAATGTAAAAAAAAGAGGAGATGAAGTCTGATTCGAACCGATGTGACTTCCCCAAGTAAGATCCAAATATTTCATTAACTAAAATTTTATTTGGCTATAATTCTGGAACTAATGAAAGTAAGTACCACTTGTATATATATATATATATATATATATATATATATCGTTGAAAAGCTCTCAATGGGGGCTTATTACTGCATTAAGAAAAACTCAAAAATCCAGATCTTTTGAATTTTGGGCTTTTTTTTGGACACTTTTGGTTCAGTGGATTGCAATCAAAAGGGGAGGTGCACAATTAGATGTTACAACAGTTCTAAATCCAAAATTTCAACATGCTACGGCTAATCGTTTTTGAGTTATGCGAGATACATACGTATATACAGACGTTACGCCGAAACTAGTCAAACTGGATTCAGGGATGATCAAAATGGATATTTCATTGAAATCTTAAAACCGAGATTTTTCGCGATCACAGTATTTCCTTAACTTCGTACAAGGAAGTAAAAATCAAACGAATGAACCTTAAAGTATATATTCATCTGATATGAGGCGAATCGTTGTAAAACGATTAGAAGGAACTAAAATTGGCTGATGACAGCCTTTTTGTCTCTTATAAGAAGATAGATGTACCGAATTTCGTGAACGAATCGGAAACAATTCTTTTACATTGCAAGTGTAATAGTGGAAATAAGACTGTTAGAAGAAAATATAAATCGATCGGTAAACGCTATATTATCCAAAATTTGTTGGATAAACAACATCCAAAAAACCGAAACTTACACAAGTAAGGTATCAAATAAAAGTGTTTGAAAACAGGATTTCAAATTTACGTTACAACACGCTTGAAAAATAATATGAAATTTACATTGTATGTGATGTATAAAAAATTTTATAAATATAGTAATTATAAACATAATTAACATTAATATAAAGTATAAATAAATGTGTGTAATAAGTATTTCATGCCAGAATTACTAAGAAAAATAAGGCGTGACCTAGATTTTTAATTAGCTTCAAAACAAAGATACTGTTTCATATTGTTTTGCAAAGTCCACTAAAATTGCATGTGATATTCAGTCACACAAGTGCCACTTTTATTATTTTTTCTAAAAGTACTGATATGTAGTGAGTATCATTAATTTCAGAGAAGGTAACTCCAATTCTTGTTAAATCCCAGGTACAAGGGTTGCAGCCTTAATGAAGATAGCTAGAGTAGAAGCCAAAACTTTATGTCTCCTGTCAAAAAAACATTACGTTAGCGTATGCAAACTATTTAATAATTAATAAGAGTGAAAACTAAACTGAATAGGAAATTTAAATTAAATCACATAAAATTTTTTCGAGAATAGCTTAATTTTTTACTGTTATAAATGTAAAATAAAATATCATTTTGTATATTATCAACTAAATAAATAAATATCACTCGAGTACCGATTACAGAAAAACAAATTGAATTTGTACCTAAAGTCATCAAACCCTTCGTTTATTATTTGCGAATGAAACTGGTTAATAAAAAAAAAAGAAAATTAACATTAACGTAAATAAACTGTAGTGCCTTTGAATTCACTCCACCCACTTCGAACATCAAATAATATCATAAGATAATCTCATCCAAATAATAGGTTTTCTTTCATGATAAATTAATTATATATAGTAACAACAACCTACCAGTAGAACTACAGTTACTGATGGGGGTTAATGAATTTTTTTTTATTGTGGGATAAATGCCATGCCTAATTGGATTCGAACCCAGAACTTCTGTTTCAACGCTATACCTCTACCAAACAAATCGTAGAAGTTGTATTATAATAATAATATTATTATCATCTGACCTTTGCAGATGATCTGGCAATTTTGTCTCCGGATATCAAAACTGCAGAAATTTAATTAATCTTTTAAAAATCTTAGCGGAAAACAGAGATTTAAAAATTTATTATCAGAAAACTGAATCTATGACAGATATTAAAAATGTTCCAAAGATTTAAAAAATGAAAAATGGAAAAATTAATAAAGCTAATAAATTTAAATATCTAGGTGAAATAATTAAATCCAACGATTTAGATAAAGAATCAAATAAAGTTAGCGCTAGTAAAATGGATCTTGCTTATCACTTAACAAAGTATTTATACAATAAAAAATCAATTTCTAGAAAAACAAGAATTAGGCATTATAATACAGTTATTAGACCTGAATGTTCGTATGCCTTGAAGTATTTATGTATGAATAAGATAGGCGAAATTGAAAGAGAAGAAAATATTAAGAAAAGTATTAGGGCCAGTTAAGATGGAAAAAAAATAAGTGGAGGATTAGAAAAAATGAAGAGATTTGTAAATTTAATGACAGATTTTCAGATGAAAGAAGACTGATATTTTTGGACATCTTTTCAGAATTGAAGAAAAAAGACTGACTAAAAGAATTTTTAATTTGTCTATGATCAAATAATTAAAAACACGTGATTTAATGAAGCTTTAAGGGATATGAGATAACTAAATATCACGGAAGAAATAATCTTAAATAAAAATAATTTAGAAATATTATTTTAGAAAACAAGAGTTTGCAAGGAAAACCAAAACAGAAATACGACTACAGACGGAGTGAAGAGAGAAATCGAAAACATAGAGAAAAAGAATGAAGAAATACTGGGAAGATAAGAAGTCAAAAGAGAAAAAATTATTAATATATTTATCATGGTCTTAAGGTGGCCAATTCAAGAAAAAGAACAAGATAGAAGTCGGGACAGATTTAATATAGATGAATGGTAGTGTGGGGATATATTTTTTTTACTAGAATCATTAAAATACTTTGATGTTACGGCGACATGATTTATCCCTGAATTTTATGCCGTATGTCAAGACGAGTTTAAGGATTACCAAATCAGAAACCATGTTATACGACACGGTATTGTTAATTCAGATAAAAAGTAGTATTGTAGTTGTATAAGAATAAAAATATTTATACTTTACCTCTTTTACAAATAAGGCTACCAACAACTTTACCTGTATTAAACAACAGGAGTTGAGTGTGGATAGAAGCCCATTTTATTTGCTGATTTCTCTAAATGTAGCAAGCACATTATTATCACATTTTTAATGATATTTATAAAAAAAAAATAAAACGAAAAATGAAAAACATATTTTTTTTACTTTTACGCTTTAAGGAAGAAATATAGAAATTACACTGAAATTACAAATAATAAGCTGTATTCTGAACTGTTACCATTTATATTACTGGAAGTTATGCTAAGCTTGTGTTAACTGGAAATTTACCGTTGGTCTGTAGCCAGTAGACAGTATGAGAAGATGACATTAAAATACATGTTTCTTTTGGCCTCGAGCCGTCAACCTTCCAAAAGGGAAGGAAGGCGATCGCTAATCTTTTGAGTCACCCAGATATACTATTCACATATTATTTAGTAGATAAAGGAAAATGGGCGTTGGCTTTATATTAGCGAAAGGTATACACTTTAGTCACGAAAGGGATGCTCTTGAGAAATTTATTCGTATAAATGATTATTATTCAATAATTATACGCCGATAATTAATGGTAACATTTTTCTACAGCATTTTACATTAAGAATATTATAAGAATAAAAAAAATTATAAAATAAATATAAAGTTATAAGATTAAATATTATTTCATCGTCTGAACTTAAAGAAATGTTTGGTTTTAGTGGCCACTACTGATTCTGAAAGAGTCGTATAAATCAGGTAATAGTAAATACTGTTGAATTCTTTTTAGTTACAATTTTAAGCAGCTACGAGTACTGTTTTCTACTATGAATATTTATAATCGTTAAGTAATTAATATTTATTTTATATACTCTACTTGCTTGTTGTTCTTAAGCAGATTATTACAATTATTTAAATTACCTATTGGATTCCAATGTTACAAATTTGATCTACACCGAAATCACATTTAGCCAATCCTTTTAACAGTATTATGTATGACACTGCAGTTTTATCGTATTTAATTTTAATTATTTTATACTATTAATAATTACAGTATAAAGCAAATTTGTGTGTTTGTTCTATATGTTCGTTTTCATTTCTGTAAATCGAACCGATTTCTTTAGAATAATATCAATATTTTCTCTTTATATATTTTTTTTTTTATGGATCATCTACAGCTTGGCGTTCAGTTCTAAATTTTAGTCCTAAGCAATAACAGGTAATATGAAGGATCACTTACTTCTTTCATATTACCTGTTATTGCTTTTTATTTTTCATAATTTTGGGACACATGAGTTATAGTCAAAGTTAATGAATTGTTCCCCAAAAAAATGACAATGTTTTGACATTTCTACAATATTAGAAGTTTTTCATTACAAAGTATCTTAATTATGGAAAATCTTTAGATAGTAGTCCCCATAAAGAAAAGAATTCGAAACTTCACATATTGTCGAGGATTAGAAACTCATTCTACATGAAATGTTACGCGAATTATTATTTTTTTTTTTTTTATAAAAATAAATAGTTTTTCTTTAAAAGAAAGAAACCGGAGAGTATAGAAATGAAAATTGTATTTTATTGTCTTAATATGCTTTTGTTTGTTTGATATTCTTTAAATAATCATTTACACTAAGAAATAATGTGAATATAATATTTATATATTACTGTGAAAAACCGAAATTGGAGAATATCAATATTCTCCGGCGAAATTTGGTACGTATACAAGTACCAAATACGTCGGTGAAAGACCTAATTATTTGTGCTATGTTATACATTCGGAATATGTCAGCAAACACAGATCTGGTGGGGGTCGAAACGATAACTAGAAATAAAAAAAATCACCCGATACCAGTCTCTAAGGTAAATAGATTACGAGAAACCCTCGTAAAAAAAGGGAAGTTTAAATTTAACCTAAACATAACCTACACTCGCTAACCTCGTCTAATTAACGTTAAATATACAAATTATATGTTATTCTCGAACATTGGAGGCGATTAATCAAATTCACCGCATTCAGCATGCACTGATGGTGAAAATTGAATAGAAATATTTGTATAAAAAACTGAATAAAAGGCAAACCAACTGACGATTTATTTGTATCGTTATCGTTCATCCATGCCGTTACCATATTCTGTATATACTGGTTGGCCCTTTCAATTTATAAAATACTGAAAATTTGATTAAATTTTTTTATAAATGCGGTGAATTTGATTTATCGTCTCCAATGTTAGAGAATAACATATATATTTGAATATTTAACGTTAATTAAACGAGATTAATGAGCGTAGGCTAATGTTTGGCTTAAATTTAAACTTCCTTTTTTTAAGAAGGTTTCTCGTAATTAATATACCTTAGAAATTGGTATTACCAGCGAAGGTCCGAATAAGAAAATATTTCAGTCTTTCACCATTGTATTTGGTATGTGTCGACATTCACTGGAGAATATAGACATTTGCCAGATATCGGCCTTTCACAGTGTTACAATGTTAGTGTGTTTGGTTTCACCAGTGTTCAATTAAAACTCAGGAACCACGGGCCTTTCTGGATTATTTTAATATTTCTTCTATTGACGTTTGAGGGTTGATGGTTTAATCGTAATCTATCTAGAAAAACTGCATTATTCGATTAATAAGGTTTTAACGAGGTAAGGTCTAATTTAAAGTATCTTTTTGCGCCAAATTCGCCTACTAAATTCATGCTCTTTTTTAAAGCCAGTAGGCAACTGAAATTTATAAACTAGACTGAAATTTATTTTTAGTCATCACATTTAGCAAATTCGAGTAAACTGATTTCGAGATATTAGTAATTTAACACTACGTAATTTTCTTAGGCAGGCTAGTGACACAATTTTTCTTAGCGACCCCTGTCTACACACGAACATGACGGTCGGAAAGTTGTCGACCTGGCACAGAGACGGCCCATGTATGATAAAACGACTATGATATTTATCGAGATTTATCTTCATATGGCGTGCATAGCGAACAAGTTTTGGCATTTTCTGAACAACGGAGATTGAAGTTCGAGCTCTTATAAAGTATTTTGTCCTGAAGGTTTAACCGTGACTTATATACAAAAAAATTAGATTACACTTTAAAGGATTCTCACTCTTCGTTTGATGTATCAATAATAGAATTTTGAAAAAACTAGATAATACTTCTTTTGTAATTTTAGATGTTAAAATTAAAAGGGCAGTACGAATTATACGTACAACGAAAGCAGAGTGAGACGTCAGATATCACGCGTAGCTTTGGAAACTAAAAATATTCATTACGGTAGAATTTTCACAATATTTTTTTATTTCCGCTAGGATTTTAGAATGGAGTTACTCCGAAACACGTCAACTACGAATGTTAGAGTTGATAATGGTAGAAAGGGCAGAGAATAAAATTAAAATCAATTAAGTACGATAGTTTCATACGTTGTAGGAAAATAAGGTAAAATATATAAACAAAGAAAGAAAGAAAAGAGATTTTGTAATGTTGTAATGTAAGAGAGGGGTCGATAATAAGATGGGTTATTGATTACGAAATAAATAATTTAGTTTTTTGATACTTTCACACTCCACAAAATTCTATGCATGGGCGAGGGTTTTCCTTAAAGAAAGCTGATCCACCACATTAAATGAAATTTTCAAATCTGGTGGAAAGTAATCCAGTGTAATATATACTGTAACTGATCAAGGTTAATTCGTTGAATTTTTAGTACTGCACCCAAATTGGACTAAGGAAACCGTAACGTAATAAGTTAGCCTTCCTAATAATTGAATACATACATTAAAAAATGAAGAGGTTATCTGACAAACTGGAAAAAACAGAAAGTTTATTGTAAAATCTCTTCAAAAAAAAGACTTTAGTAATGATTGCAATTAACTTTTCTACTTCGGAAGTATAAGGAAGCCTAACGGTAAAGATTATAAGGAAAGATAAAGGTTTGAAAGTACAAAATAGATGATAGTTAGGAAGGAAGAGGAAATATATTGTGGTTGAAAGATTAGCACACAATAGAAAGGAAAAAGAGGATCGAACTAATCACTCAAAAAAATAACGAGGAAAAGAAACCCAAATAAATAGTTCCAAATTTCCTGTTTTGGTTTAGGAAATTACTAATACATTTCACTTTCGAACAATCGCAAGCAATTTTAGTTTTATGTGTCAATGTAAAACAGTGAGTTTTACATAGACACATGACTAAAGATTAAAAATTTTGGTAAACCACAAAAAATTGAGCATATTTGTTAAAAATCACGTAAAGATAAAAATAAGTTTATGATTTTAGAATTCGGTGTTTATATTTAAGGAAATGTTTTATTAAAAAAGGAACAGGAAAGCATTATTTTGAACAAAATAAGAATTAAATGTGGTTATAAATCACAAATTGTGATGAATTTAATCGAATAGAGTAAGATGTCTGTAAGAGTAATTTAATAAGCAGAACCAAATATAAATATATATTTATAAAAATATCAATTTAAGAAATATATTTTCAAAATTATAAGTTAGCATTCCTATTGTAAATTTTTAAAAAACTGTTTTAATAAACGTAAATATCATCAATTATTCAACAATCGCAAATTTTCTTGAAAAGTAAGCCTTTGTACAACAACGTTCAGAGATATACTTCTGGTTTTACAGGGTGTAACATAATCTCGATTCTACATGCTCTAGCCATACGGTAAAAGCTGTCTGAATGAATCTGTTAATTTTTACGAGGGGTTGAACGGTTCAAAAGTTGTCGAATATATGACAGTGATAATTAACATGAATGATGACTAATTGAGTTTTCAACTCCACTTGGGAATCTTACATTACTCTCAAAGTATATGTTTTAAAATAAAGGGAAAAATATTCGCCTTTTACTAAAACTTTCTTTTTCAGGATATTGTTAGTACGCTCACTGCTCAGTAAATAATTTAAATCGGTGGGTGGTTCTGCATTATTCATTCATCTTATAATCAAGACTACATTAGGTTTTTTTGTTCCTCAAGGAGTCATTACGTGGAGTCAAGTTTCACAGCAAAGAAGTAGCAAATAAATGTAGAAAACATTAATAAAGAAAACAATAATAGTGACAAATTTAAGTAAAAGAATTCATTGTTGATGGTATAAGAAAGATTAGAAGGAAATTGTACAACTGTAGCCAATTATATAATAATAATTTAACAGTTATATTTTGAAAATAGGAAAGTTGTTAAATTTACTGACTTAATCGTATTGACTTAATCGATTCTTGTATAACAGCATTACATCTAAGATAAAATCATGGTATATAATTGCTAATATAACTCAGTACGACCCCACTATATCGCGGTACAAAATACGCGGATCGAAGGAAATCCCCAAAAAGTACTATTATCAGATATAAATAAAAAAGTTGTTCTATTTTTTAATAGGTATACAGAAACGGACCTTACCTACGTATACGTGTTTAATAATAACTTGAATAGAATAAATAAATACGCTGATACATTTAGCTCTGTGAAATTACACGAAGCTGCGAATAAAATATGAATTCAAAGCAAACAAAAATAACTTCCTACTTTTCAAATAACTGTCTTAAATCTACATGTTAAGTTATGTACTTTCAGACGAGTCGTGTTAATGTAGTAATGCATTTTAATACGGTAGTACTGTATATACTTTACGGTATTTTGAATTTAAATCAGTACTGATTTGAGTTCTGTACAGTACTGTATTTTCAATTAGACTAAAAGGGAAAGTAAAACATTGCTTGGGAAAAACTGTACAATTACCGTAGTGCTACGGTCTGAAAAAAATAATGTGAAAACGGAACCAGCTACAAAAATGTAAGTACTGAACAATACATGCTCAGTACCATATTTTTATTTTTCTACGTTTTATTTTATCCCGTAATATTCTCATTTTTAACTATAAAATTTGGTAATATTTTGAGTTACACTATTAACCCGATTGGAATCGTTTTTTGCGTTTACGTATTATTTTGTCTTTGAAATAACGTGGTTAGCCAATAACGTGAGTAAAACAATTGTCACCGATGGCCGCGTTATAGCAAAATTGTAATGTATTAAGATTAAAATAATAAAATTACTTGCTACTCTAAATTAAAATTATAAACACCGTCGCGGCTTCACCCTCGCTATATGGTTATTTGCATTTCCCACCGTGGTTAGTGGGCGTTTAGCCGGTCAGGGTGGGGGATGTTTTCCGTCTAGTCAGGGGGTTCTACCTCCTGGATATCACTGGGTTCATTAAATTCATGCTTGTGAGTATGAATAATAATAATAATTAAAGTGTAAACCTGTTCAATTTATAAAAATATCAGTGTTTTGTAATTTCTTCAGAGCAACAGTTGGTCAGTACACGACCTGAAACTTCGAGTGATCTGAAGAATGAGTGTTTCAAAATAGTCGGCGTCTATCTTAAAAGCAGTAGTTATAGCTGGTTACCCGTTCTTCGTAAAGGTAAAAATGTATTTTGCCCGGTTCTTAGCGTTACCTGACAAACACCACTAGGTGGTGGCCGTAATTCGTTTCTCAATTTTTTATCTTATTTTATGCTTTTTAGTCAAGTTACCGGAGGCAGATGCAGCCAGTCACGTCGCACATACACTAACAGTGGCAGTAGCTGTGTTGATTAAGCCGCCGCGCCGTTCACCATCGCACTTCTTAAAAAATCGAGATCCAAAAAATCGTTTTTAGATATTTATCTGAAGGGTATTTGCAAGCTCAAATTGATATGAGTGATTATCTCTTTTAATATATTCGGAAATGGTGACAATTTGCAATCACTATTTAAATTTTGCCTTATTTATCTTTATTTACCTTTTTTCACCCCTTTCAAGTTTAAATTTCGAAAAATCTGACTGATTTTTAGATATTTACATGAAAATTACACACACCAAAAATTAAGTTAATGTCTTAATTTTTTACCAAAAAATAAAAAAAAAAATAATAAATTTCATTGTTTTTCTATTTTAACCCTTTAAATTCGGAATTTAAAAAGCCTTCCTTAGAT
Source organism: Lycorma delicatula (assembly GCF_047948215.1). Classification (NCBI taxonomy): domain Eukaryota; kingdom Metazoa; phylum Arthropoda; class Insecta; order Hemiptera; family Fulgoridae; genus Lycorma; species Lycorma delicatula. The sequence continues at coordinate 117,618,960 of NC_134456.1, forward strand.
TTAATTTACACCGTAAGAAGAACGTGTATGCAAATTTTCACCAGTTTCTTTTTAGTAATCTTTGCTGGCCCTTAATTATGAATCGCTCATGAGATTTTCTTTTATATATATATAGGTCATAAATTTTAAAATATTAATCATAACATAAATGCCCATAAAATTAAATACCCTAAAATATTATACCCTTACAGTCTGTCATATTTTTACAAAACGTTTTTCGTATATACTTTACAAAATTAAATAGTCTTTGAAAATAAAACAAAAAATAACACAGTATAAAAAGAAAAATCAAATTTAGAAATGAAGATTCGTCGAAAAAAATGGTATAGAATTGGGATAAATGGCCCCAGTTTAATTATTTTCTGTCTCATATTTTATTGATACATTTTCTTTATCCATTTCCACTGTTTTAAGTATTTTTGCTGCTCATTAACTACTAGTAAATAAAAAATAATTTCGTTATCAAAACTTACTGTTTATGGCGAAAATAATCTTTTAGATGAAATGAAATTAGATGTTATAAAAATATTGTGAACAATATAATACACTTAAGAGAACAAACATTTCGAATAATCAGCCGATAAAAACTAGCAAAAAAATAATAATGGCATAATAAAAGTTTTATATTAGTAAAATTTTAAATATTCTTATGTGATATAATTGCTCAAAACCTTGACAAAAACAGGTTAATGTTGATCGTTAAAAAATCATTGTAAATATAAACAAGGGAACTTAAGTAAAGATAAATATATAAAAATCTGATGGAGACACTACATGACTTCCTTGTACGCCTATTAAATTACATACAAACATTTTTTTTTTTTTAAATGAAAAGTACATAAAATTTTATTTTATTAATAATTTCTGATATTTTTTCATATTTTTTTAAAAATTAGTTTTTAATTATTATTCATCGTAAAACCTTTTTTACAGCCAGAGGTTAATAATTATTAATAAATCAATATATTTAAATTTAAAAAAAAGAGATGAAGTTTGATTCGAAACGATGAGCCTTCCCCTTGAACCAAATATTTCATTAATCAAACTTTTATTTGGCTCTAACTCTGAAATCAATGAAAATAAGTTCTACTGAAAAAAGCTTTCAATGAGGGCTTATTACTGCAGTTTAAACCAAAATTCAAAATTGTTTTGGATTTTGAGCTTTTTTGGAGACTTTTGGTTCAGTTGATTGCAATCAAACGGGGAGGTGCGCAACTAGATGTTACAACAGTCCTAAATCCAAAATTTCAATATCCTACAGCTAATCGTTTTTGAGTTATGCGAGATACATTCATACATACGTACGTGCGTCACGCCGAAGTTAGACAAAATGGATTCAGAGTTGGTCAAAATAGTTGGTCAATTCGTTGAAATCTGAAAGCCGAAATTTTTTGCAATCGCAATACTTCCTTTACTTCGTACAAGGAAGTAAAAAGAGGCATATTCAAACATATTCTATAATTCCTATCAAAGTTTCTTTAGAGTCGTATACCCATTACATGCCATTAAAACAAGCATAGATTATCATTGCTCATATTTTCAACGTAATATTTTTGAGACCTAAAAATTTTATTTTTAAAACCTTATGTTAAGGAACTTTAATTGTAAGCATCGGTTTGGACATTTTCCATTTCAAGTTGTTGAATCTACAAAAATATTTAATAATTCTATCAATTAAAATTAATTATTAGGGTTAATTTTGAAGATTTTGTTTTTTCGTATACAAAAATATGTATACATTTTACAATATTTAAAATAGTAAGTAATAAATATCTTTATATGCCGCAAAGAATATCCAAATTTATGGGTAAGATTATTAGAATTTAAGTGTGTAATTAAATAGTTATTGAATTAATTTTGGGTAAAATTTAACAGATAAAAGCTTAAAAAATACTCAAAAACTAAGTATTTAAAAAATTCAACTAATGTTGACGGTATGTGGATTGGATAGATTTTGGTGAAATATACAAAAAATTATTACAAAGATTATTTGTTATTTTTATTAACAAATAAATGATTTATATAGAAAAATAGCGGATAATAATATTCAATAGGACATTTCTCTATCGAATAATCGTAAGCAATTTTAGTAGAGTAATACGTAAAAAGAAAATGGTTTTACGTAAAAACTTTTACAAACGTATACGTGTAAAAGAAAAATGACTAATATGAACTCCACCTAGTTACAGAACTATCTCAGACAAGAGGGCTTTCAGTAAAAAATAACTTCACAAATTAATTTTATATAAATTATATGTATATATTTCTGAATATCTTAATATCAAAAACCTCCAAGAAAAAATCATTTGATAAAACGGCATTCAAATTGATCCTTCCGTTAGAATTAAGGAAATTAATAATAAGCAAACGAATAAAAGAAGAGAAGACAAAACGTAGTGAAACGCATATGCTCGCTCCGGCGAGCCGTCACCGGTAAATTAAATATGGAACCGGATGTCAGATTACAGAATTAATTTGTTGAATAATGCATTGTAAACTCATGAGAGATACCAAAAATGAAAAAGAAAAAAGAAAATTTGAAGTTATATAATTCTTGGTTTTCCTTAATTTTCAACATAACAATGGTTTTATTATACCACATCCATTATAATCATTAATTTCACATAATTTTCTGTAAGAATCCACAACATTAAAGCTGGCTTACCGGAAAAAGCTGACTTTATTTTTATCAATTTATTACCTTTATTATTCTTTAAAAATAATTTTTAAAATTATCACTTGTTTTACATGGAATAGGCCGGAAATATATTATTACAAAAAATTCTAATTAGTTTTTTTTTATTAATAAATAAATAATTATGTAAAAAAAAAAAACATTGGACATCAGATGTCCTACACAATATTAAAAGTATTATCTAGTTTTAAATTAAATTCATTTCTATTTTTGTTCTCTGAATCCCAAAATGGCCGACTATTCGTGGTTAAATTTATCTTATTTTTCATAATTCGTTACTAGAATAAGAATAAAAAGAAAGTAAAAAGTCTGTTTCTATTGTTAGAATATCTTTATAATAATAAAGTAAAACGACCGATGTCAGATGACAACTGAAAAAAGTATTTATGAAAATAGAAACTTGTATATTCGTGGGCGATTACTAACATGCGTTGGCCGAACGTATGCTTATAAACGTATTCATATTAATAAGTAACATCTGTGATATTAAATTATTTTACTTAAATTAATACAAATATTTCAACCGGTTGACATTTAAAAAAATATAATACATCATGTAAATTAATAAATTATATTGTATTTAGTTTAATTAGAAATCCGGTGTGAAAATGTCCATACGTAGATTAGTGATCGTTAAATTACAAACTAAAAGGGATGTAGTGGGATGAAGCGGTGTACTATCTCTTAATGATAAATCCAGATTTCTATTAAGGAGGCTATTCAAGGATTTTAATCACTATGAAAGATTTTTGTAATGGTTTATTAAAAACATAATCTTTAAGGGAAATAAAATTTATTAGAAATAATGAAGCAACATCTATCTGTACAGACGATTCAATGAATATATTTCTCTGTTGTTTCCTTTGAGTGAATATATGTCCCTCATGATAGACTCTGACCAATTCATTTATTCAGATATGTTAAAATTGTTTACATCTAAGTATGTAGCCACTTAATTTTCAATCGTCTCAAACCAATCCAATTTTTTCTATGTCACATCCGAGTCACTGTTTATTAGGATATCATTCGATTAGAGTTCAAGTTTAATCCAGTAAGAAAAATTGATACTCACGGGAAAAATATAAATTTTTTAATTATAAGGGATTTTTTGCCATTTTTTTGGCGTCAAATTATTGAAAATACAATTTTTAAGCTTTAAATACAAATTTTATTCACAAGAAATAATGTTTAATTTAAAAAAAAGCTGATTGCTTTTACATTAATCTACGCAAAAGAATGGTTCATCTTTAAAGAAATAATGTTTCGTTTAAAAATTCACATTTTGTCTTTTAATGAACTGATGTAAAAATTTTTATTTAATTTTTAGCGGAATCACTGCTACGGTTATTATTCATTAATAAAAGCTAATACCTTCACGTTTTGCGTAATATGATAAGAAGAAGCAGTTCTTACCCTGGCCCGTAAAAGTTTGTATTTACAAGAAATAATAATAATTAATTTGGAATAAAAAAAAAAAAAGTGATTATTTTGTTCTGAAATTATACACGTGATGTTTTTTAAACAACATTTTTATACAGAAATCTGAAATTAAAACTATAATGTAAATAAACATGATAGTTTTTTTTTTATTTACAAGTACAAGTAGTACAAAGTAGCTTTTGTATTTACGACACCCCCATCTAATTTCAATTAAAAAAACTATCTATCTCTTCAGAAAACTGTGGTAATAAGTTTTTTTTTTACTAATTTTCGTTTTAGCTAAAAGATATTCAACATATCTCAAGAAATCTTAATATTCTTAAAAATTCTTTGGAGAATGGTACGGTATCGATGTGAAAATTCCAAAAAAATCAAATTAAATATTTCTTACCAAGGGTAAGCTACAGATATAAATATCTGAAATCATATGTTAATAGTTTATTCGAATTAAGTTTGACAAAATAATTTATTACGAAACAGGGCAGAAACTAAAATGTGAAGAAGAATCCATCCGAAGTAATCCTTTAAGGCCTCTCCAGAAGGTCGATGATCTCTCCTACAATTCCACAGGAATCGAGTTCTTTATTCAGGATAGGATCAGTGGATTACTGATCGACGATTAACATTGAATAAATTTAATACATTTTCCTAAATGTCGTTTTTCCTTCATATTCTGAGGAATCGGTTGAGAAAAGTGCTAGCCTTCCCTAATGAAAAACTCTAACCCACCATCAGAATTGTGTGACTTGTGGAATTTTCCAACTGATCTATAAACCATCAACCACCACTAGAAGTAAGTTAATTTAAAATAAAATATTTCTTATTAAGAATTAATCAATAACAAGCCTTAAGACATTTATACAGACGATTTTAACTACTCTCATGTTTTCCAGCACTATGTTGGTTCGGTAGCATTGTTTATATTTCCGGATAAGACCCGTTTAACAACGCCCAGTTTGTCTGGTACTATCGGATGAGTCTTATATTTCTCCTGGCTCAACTCGGACAGCGGCCGCGAGCGATCTTTTTTTGAAGTTCAGAATAGATTAAAAAATGACTAGGTGCTAAACTCAGTTCACCCCTTTTTAAACAGCATCGGTTATCAACGTACTTACATATTAAGCAAATACAAAATTCAATATTTAGGTTATAATGGGAATTAATACTTAGTTGTAAACCAACATATAGGTAGGAAAACGCATTTCTTATAATGCGTTTATAAACGGTGTTCTTCTTTTCTCAGAGAAACTACTTACATAATAGGATATTACTTGTTAAAGTTTAGAAAGCTCAGTTGACGCTCAGGGATTAATTGCTCAACCGGGAGGGGCACGAAAAATATTAACAAAACCATATGCTGCGTATATATACGAACATGATTGCGCTGTACTACGATCATGTCTGTACCCCTTTATTATCCGTCTTAATGATAATTTTATAAATTTATATTTTATAATCATTCTTTCTATATTTGTTTTGTTTTTGTATTTTATTTATTATTTTTATATTATATTACTTTAATTTCCACACTTCAGCAAAAAGGAAAAACATGAAGAAAGCATAAGGTCTTCTAATTTAACGGCTCATCCATGTCGTCTGTGTCCATGTTTCTATATCAAATAAGTAAATCTTTTATTCTACTCGGTTAATAATAATAAATTTTATATATCGCATCAGGAATGAGTAAATATGCTACCCAACAAATAAATAAAAGAACTGCCCAGGCATTTACTTGATAGACCAAGGGACTGTGGTAAAACCTTGAGCACAGCAGCATCACAAAGTACACAATTAATTATAAATTAAAAAGTAGCTGTAATTAAAGGATAAAGGGATGCATTTACATCACATCTATATGTAAAATATTAACACACGAAACATTAAGGAAAATATTAGTACATCAAAGTACTAAATATGCAAAATAACTAAAAAATAAATCACAATTCCGAAGGTGATTATGAAGATAATTTGAAATCACATTTATTTTGTGCTTCTAAGCGAAGATGCAAAAGATTCAAGATTTTATTAAATTTTTTAGTTAATATTGCTTAAAAATTCACCGACAGGGTAATAGTATTTTTGAGGAAACTTTTAAATATATTTTAAATAAATTGGTGGAATGATTTTTTTTTTTGGAAGGGCAGTCGTAACGGCCTATCCTTTGCATGTTAATTTTATTTATGTTGAAGACCTATTATTTCGGGAACTATTAATGCTTCAAGATACTCGAATGTATCTAGAATGTATCAAGAATTGTACATGTATCTACATGTACAATTATAACTATAAACCACTTCCCTAATGAAATATAAATTAATAATTATAATAAATTTTTTAAGAACTGTTATTTTTTTAAACGGATAATTGTTCACATATTTTCATAATTCTAAATGTATTAAAAAATACATATGCATATAGAATAATGACAAAAAATTCAAGGTGTTATCTTCAGTGGTTCCTAAGATAATGGGTCATAAATATAGAAAAATATGATTTTTGGAAAACGGGATTTAAAAATTACATAAACGAATCTTTTTAAGTTCCCTGTTTTAAAATTGTCCAGCTTCATAATCTGGGTCATCAATGTTAGCTTCCTGATCTTTTAGCTTTAGATTTTTTTTCTTCTTCTCTGTTTTGCTTTTTTTCCGCCTTGGTTACCCGTTCCGCGTCAAACTTTTTTAAAATTTTTACGGTATTAAGATCGGGATTGAATCCAATATGATGCAGAACTTCACACTTGCTAATGCTTCCGTTATTAAATGTTAATACCATATCATGTACTCCAAACTCGTGTTTCCTTTCCCACAAAAATATTCTTTGGCAACCGGTTCCAAATTATGTTGTTGGGAGTTCTGCGTCTGTCCATGGAGACATTTTTTCAACAAATTTTCATCAGATAAACTTTGAAATATTGTCTTTATACCTTGAAGAACAGACATTGGGAGAGATGTTACGCGAATAAGTAAAGTGTTTATTAGTAAATTTGCCAGTAAAACTGGTGAATTTCTCTCAAATTTTTTCTTAAAGTCTCTCAGCTCGTTGTTTGGAAAAGAGCTGTGGCGCAATTGTTTTTTAAATCATAAAAAATCTATTCGTTAACATGCAATTATGAGTCTTATATCAAATGACTCAAATGAAAATATTGAAAAATAAACTGAGAAAAAATTCAAAAAAAAGATTTTTTTGACCTCTTACCAGTTACGGCTGCCCTTAAAAGCTCATTTTTGAATTTGAGACGGGAATAATATGTAATAATAATCACAAATATTTAATAATAATATTAAGCTTAGCGTTTTATTAAGGCGCTTTAAAGCGAATCAAAACGGTTCGATTTTTTTGTTAACTAAATTAATTTGATCATACCAAGAAACACTTTAATAAAACACCAAAAATTTCGTTTTATGGGCAGCAGAAATAGTATTGCTATTATCAATGGAATTCTATCTGTGCGTTTAGCAATGTTAAGTTTACCTGAAGAGCATAATGTAATGTAATGTAACAGTCCGGCCTGTATTTAAAGCTTGATTGTTACAATCCGTTCAGTTAATAATTTATTGAACTAATATATAATTTTCAAATCCTTTTAAATACAAGTTATCTACAGATATAAATACAGTTGTGCAATCTGCGAAGAAGGTAACAAAAATATGCAGTTCAAGATTTTGAGGTACATAAACAAAAAAATAAATAAACTAAGGAAGAACAAGGGGTCGAGAACAAGAGACCTTTGGCACTCTGCGATTTACATTTTAAAGCAAAGACCAACCTATATTTTTGAAATTAAATCATTTCAAATGCGTAATTTTATCAAAAGATGAATTATTGTCAAGTACCTGTTTTTACAGTTTGTAAGGAATGACATTAACTTTCAATACGAGACATAACCTCTTCTGTATTCTTCATTCTGATTTCAGAATGTCAGCTCCGCTTAAAACGTGTAAACCGTATGACCACAGTTCAGTGATAAGATTTTTGTTATCAGGTGTGAAACCGGCGGAAATTTACTCAAGAATTTTGAAACAGTTTGATGAAAAGTATTTAAACCGCAGTAACGTGTATAAGTCGGTGGAACAATTTAACTCGGGTAGAACAATTGTGAATGATCTTCATCGGTCTGGAAGACCAGTTGAAGTTTTGACTACCGCGCTGCAAAATCGCATAAATGATCTTATTCGCAAAGACAGGCGAATCAAAATTTCCCAAATTGCTAGTCTGTGTAATATTAGTTTTGGAACCGCGCATTCAATCATTCATGTCGTGCTGAATTATAGCAAAACGTAGACGAGATGGGTTCCAAGACAATTGACTCAAGCCCATAAAGACACCCGGATTCGTATTAGTTCTGAGCTCAAAGAACGGTTTGAAGCGGAAGGTAATGAATGATTTTCTAGATCGTATAATAACCTATGATTAAACCTGGCTATACCATTTCGAGCCCAAATCCAAACGGCAAAGTCTTGAGTGGAAACATACGGATTCGCTCATAAAAAAATTCAAAACTCACGCGTCAGCCGGTAAAGTGATGTTGACGGTCTTATGGGACTCCCAGGGCCAAATTTTTAGCGACTATTTAGAAGAAGAATGTAACATGAACATTGAGTACTATTCCAACATGCTTCAATAGAAAATGAGACCCGCGATAAGGAGAAAACGTCAGGGCGCTCTCTCAAAAGGTGTGATTCTCTTGCATGACAACGCGCGTCCCCACATCGCTCAGAAAACGACAGAAACACTTGAGAAGTTGGGTTAAGAGATTTTTCCACATCCTCCTTACAGTCCAGACCTCGCCCCATCCGATTTTCATTTATTCTGTCCGCTCAAAGGCTTTTTATGCGGCAAGAAGTTCGTTGACAACGAAGGGGTCAAAAAATCTGTACACGAATGGTTAAAATAGCAAGGTAAAGTCTTCTACGCTCACAGAAATAATAATATAATAGTAGAAAGCTTACAGAACTGAAGAACAAGTGTCTAAATGTTGCTGAAGACTATGTTGAAAAGTAGTGTAATTTCATTGTCATTGAATAAATCGTTTTTTCTTTACACCAATTTGTCTCGTTAATTATTGAGCATCGTTCGCAAGTACAGATTAATTGACTACCTATGACCAATTTATATACACATTTGAATATGCGCTAACACTTTCCTTTTTAATGAATATGTACTAACACTTTCCTTTATTTCACTCGCCTTTTTACTGACATCATTCTCAATGTAATGAGAATTCAAGCTTTAGTCGAACAACTCTTTTTTTAATTTTGGTAAAGACGTAGTTGTTAATTAATCATCACATTTTCCATAACTTTTTCTATAGTTTTTTTAAGAAGTGCATACTAGGTTAATTCTACTTGATAACTAGCTGCAAACGAATCAGACAATTTTTTATAATCAATAGTCATTTGACTGGTTTCATGATAACCAATGGTGATTTTTGATGAGTTGACGATTCCTTTCTGTTCTGTCAACTAATCTTTCAACTTTACTATATTTACAATATTCTACGCCCTCAGTTATCTACTTCGTGTATTCTATCTAATCTTTGTTTTAATATATGGCCCACCAATTCCTAGTTCGTCTCTTTACTAGAATCTACCACAAATTTCTTTCCTCCCCTACTAGCCTTAAGATTTCTTCATTTAAATTAATTTTTAACATACTTCTGTAACACCATATTTTCAAACGTCTCTCTGTTCTTTTCCTTATCTGTTTTTATTGTTCATATTTCACTACTATAAATTCGTACATTTCCCGCAAAACTTTCCCAACATTTTTTCTTTAACACTTAGATCAATATTTTATACTAGCAAATTTTTTTCTCCGTGAACACGCTTGTACCGTTCTGCTTTTTCCATCCGCAATACTTCATCCGTACTTTGTAATTTCGTAAATTTCCTAACTATCAATATTTTCAATTTCTAGTGTTTTCCTATTTTAATACGCGTTTCCTCATTATCTTCATTTCTATCAAATGTCATTACTTTTGTTTTACTCTTACTTATTTTCAAAAATATTTTTCTCCTTGAAATTTACTAAATTAGTCTTACTTTTAACTTATATTTAGTTTCTGCCAAAAGAACGTCATTAACAAATCTTAACCCTTTATCTTTCTCTATTGATAGTTAGTTACTTTATTGTCAAACCTTTCCCTTCAATCCTTGCATTTCTTCTTCTATGAACAAGTTGAAAAGTAATGGAAATAGATTACATTTTTCCATTGTCCGAATTTTCTTAAATGTTAAATGTTTTATTCCTTTCTGTATTATGAAATGCTTACTCTAGATTTCAAATGAGATAAATGCCCTATACAGGTAACTTTGTCATTTTTAATCTGCTATTATAATTAATTTCAAGATCTAATGGCACTCAAAAAGAAGTACAATTTTCCCCGAAAAAAAAGGATGTCTCAATTCGATCCGTTTTTCTTTACGTATGTTAAAGCGGCATTACTCAATACAACAAAATTGGAACAGTTTCAGTAATTCGTTTTTTTTTTTATTTTATAGAGGAATTTTTCTTTGGAAGCAGTAAGCTTTTCTTCCAAATATAATTCCTGAAAATTTTTTTTCAACGAAAAATTACATGGTTACTTAGAGTATTACATGATAAAAGCTATTTTTGTTACAATTACTTAGTATTGGATCAGTATAGTGTAAGATATACAACTTGAGTCAATCTGAATTCAAAGTATTTGTAATAAAAGCATGCAATAGATTTTTTTTTAAATTAGTAGAATAATAATAATACATAGTCCCGCACTTCAAACAGCCTTAATTGATGCTGACACTTAATGCCATTTCTTTGAATCTTCTTATTTTTACTAACACGTGGATTTCTCACCTTATGCCTTCATTACGAGCAATATTTTTGTACGCTTACCATTTAGAAAAAAAAAAAAAAAAAAAGTAAAATTATTTTAATCAAAATAAACTAATTTACGATAAAAAGAACTATCTAAAAAAACTAAAAAGCAACTAAAAAATATGCAGTCAAATTTATTTTTTAGTTTTCTGAAGTCGACGAAAAATTAGCCTCTGTGTGTTGAAGATATAGTAGTTTGTTTTCTAATTTGCATTTAACGTAAGAAAATTAAAAAATTATATACCATTATAGGTTTACGATTTATTTCTAATTTTATTTGTACATTGATAAATAGCAAACAGTCATGAGTGCTTAATAATTTTAATTTTTTAACTTTATTTTATAATATTTTTTATTCTCCTGACGATGGTTTAAGGACTAAAAGATCTAGGGAAAACATATTTAATTTGCTGATAAGGTGGATTTTCACTTTTTTAATAATTTATTAAGATATCAGCGGTAAACATGTTTGAGAGATTGATTATTATGTAGGGATTTTTCTATAGTCATGTAAAAGGTTATTTTGTTAATATAAGAAAGGTTAATTTTATGTTGTTAATATGTTCAGGCTTTAACCATTAATTTTGTTTACGTTTGATATAGTTGATAAAATAATTAGAATAATAATTATTATAGATATATATTATATTATAGAATAATTAGGTTAATTTAGAGAAAATTAAATGTAAAATAAGTTGTTGAAAGCTAAATCAGTTGTAAATATGCATAGTTTTTGTTTCTTAGACGATTCTATTAGTATTTTGATGAAATATATGTGTCCGTGCGCGCATGAAAGAAATTCATCCACACAATTATATTTTTTTTTATTTTTACCTATGTACGCAAGTATTAATGCTTCTACGAATAAATAAATAGACACTTTATTCCGCTTAGGCTATAGTTTAGTTCCCATCAAGAAAATTATTCCCAAGATAAGAAAAGAAAACTGCTGTGACATTTGTTTAGAATGTACAAGGAAAAAGTCAAAAAGCTTTGTCAAAATTAATATTAGCAGAGATGCAGAAAGTTAATTATTAAACAAAATAAATGAATAATTATAACCAATATTAGTATATGTTACTAAAAAGAATAACATTATTTTAAATAATAATGACATAACTAATCAAAAATCAGTGCAATATGGTCCCAAACCAAGAAAAAAAATTACCCTTCTTTTGCAACCAAGTGAAATGTATCTTGCAGCAGTGGATTTACTGTTCAGTAATCACAAAATTATATTAAATTTTAAAGAAAATAAATTTAAAATCTGCAATTTTCAGTTTATTTTCTAGATTTACAGAAACAAATTTCACACTTGCTTATTCTTCTATAGTCATTTATCATAAAAAAGTTGAATTTATATACTTAAATTAATTTTATAAAAGTAGCTTATTCAGATCCAAAACACCGATTAAAATTGTTATTTATTTTTGACACATACCTCAGAGAGAGAACGGAAGACTCTTGTTCATAAAAAAAAATTACTAAACGAATACAACTACACCTTTTGAAATATCAACAAGTGCAATAAAATAATAAAAACAAATGTACTCAGGGGTTAAAATGCTTGACGGAAGGGGATTCGTAACGCCCGGGTCAAACGTAGGTACGCAACTGCGCTATAACTTTTGTAGAATTTGGCAAGGGAGGATTTTTTTTAAGTCCTGGTTGCGCCATATTAGGGATGTTTTATTTATCAAAGTTATTACGGCGCCGGCGCTGCTCCGGGGGTGGAACTGTTAAGCGCCGCCTTTGAGATACACCCCTTTACGATAACTACCACCCTTCAAAACACTTAAAAACACCTACACTTTCGTATACGACAACTTTCTCCTTTTATTTACTATTTAATCAACATAACCGCCATTACATCCTTTAGTAATATCATGTAAATGTCCTTGGTAAATGAGCGATAGTTTTTAAAATATTACGGAAAAAATGAATAAAGTTAATTAAATTTATCGTTAGTAATATATATATATATTTTCTTTTCTTTTCTTTCCTTACCCAAGTAAGCACAGTTAAGAGCAGAAAAGGAATATAATTAAAAAATAAAGGTCTTTCATTAGCTTTATCTTTAAAAACCATTTTTATTTAGGCTTATTAAAATCCTATAGTCACTGTTGAAGGAGGAACGTTAACTGTTCAGAAGTTTGAACATCATTTATGCAGAAACTGAAAAATTTAAATGATTTCCCGAAAACAAATACTCTACAATCACCTCTTCGACACAACACATTTTCTTTTCAAGACATGACTCTTCAAACAGTGACCGCTAGTGACTTCCGAGCACTACCGATACCAATATTATTTAGTTTATTCGAAAATAAAAAATCTAAAAACTAATGACAAGTTATTAATACAATTTTTGAAAATGTAACTTTTAAACAATTTTATATACACATTAAGCTGCACCCTTTCGAATATTAGTTAAATATCATTACTGGAGATTGTTTGACGTCACTAAAAGAAATAACGAATTTCATTATTAAAATCATCATTTTTAAATAAGTTATTAAAAAATTGTAATCTAATTAAATATCTACAGTGTTTTTAAAGTTATAAAAAATCAAAGAAAAATAAAAACAGAATAGAGTTCCTGCGTTTACATGTGATGAAATGAAAAGTAATTTTCAGTAAAATCATCTACCGGAGTGACAGAAGTCAGAATATTGTAGTTACATTTGGATCTATATGCATGCACGTATAATTGTTAAATATTATTTATTTAACTTCTATCTCTACCAGACTACTATCTCTACTAAGGTAGACGTTTCACTTTTTTTGCAATATTATATAGCTGAACAGTTTTTTCTAAATTTTAATTGAAATAATACTTTCCGTAAGTTTTCTTGGAACAAGATATTTAAATCAAAAGATTCCATAAAATTGATTATTATAATGATGTTAAAAATATTATTGTTGCATTATTATTTCTTGAATGATTATTGTTACATAATTCGATTCATTTTTTAATCATATTCTACGTACATTTCTTTTCAATTAAAAAAAAGCCACGAACAATTACTTTTGCTATTATCATAATTAGAATAAAAACAACAAGGCTATTTACTGATAAACGATACTTGCGCGTGGCTGAAAAAGTTTTAGAATAAGGATGTTTTTCCCAATTAATTTATGTTTAATTTGAATCGATCTAAAAAATTGTTTTTTTTTTTTTTGGTCGCCGATTGTCCATCTATAAAAAAATTTCCTGATTCAAAATATTTTATTGAAACTGTTATTTAGATTTAAAATTAAAATAGCAAATTACAGAGATATAAACTTTACTACTCGTATTTTTAATTGTTTATAAAAGAACATCTATTAGTATAAATGTTGCAACATCGATTTCACTTAAAAACCGCGGAAAAAATGAGATGAATGTACGTCGAATTACTTTTTAGCTTAGTCAGAAGGTTAAAGATTGTAATTTAAATAATACACATCAATTCCTTTCATTTTTTTTTGTTTTTGGTAAAAACATTTACATTAAAAACAAGAAGGCGCGTGGGAACAAAAGCAGAGAATTTCAATTTTGCGTTTTTTTTTGTTCAATTTGGCAGTTTTTAATATCTTTCAAAGGGTTAAAAAATGATTTCGAAAATTTTAAAGTTTTGATTATGCGTCAGTTTTAAGGAATATAGATAAATTTAAAGATTGTTAACTAGGCAAAAGTAAGATAACCAAGAATCCGGCGGAACATCAAATAAACATGGTTTTACTTTTAATTAAAAAATTTCTTTTGTACGAAATTTTTTTTATAGCGTTATATTAAGTAGTGAAGGATTACAACTGCTGAGACTCAGTTGTAAAAGGAAGGAAGGAAGGTACAGGAGGAAATTTGTAAAAAGAGGGGCTAATATTTTTATTATTATTTTTTTTAATAAAATGTAGCCCATTCTTTTAGGTAATTTAAATAATCAGCAGCTTAATTATGTTTTAGAATTCAAATTTATAAAAAAATAAATATCAATGTCCTCAGTAGTTCAAAATTACCTAAATGAAACGAAAATATTTGAAAAAATAATACAAGTTCGATCAATGTTCAGAAAAGGAAAATAAAAAATCATTTTTCCAGCTGAAAATAAAAAAAAATCAATTAAATCAAAAAACTACAAGATTTTAAGGGTTTCCAAGAGAAGAAGAAAAACTAACAAGTTTGGTCAGAAAAGAGAAGGTAAAACAAAGCGAAGAATGAAGAACTACTGGAAGATCAAAAAATAAAAGTCCAGAAGAAAGGGAAATGACTAAAAAATGTTGCTTTACGTGATCCTCAGTCGGTCAAACCCGTAAAAAACAACACAGTAATATTTCTCCCTCAATTCCGAATGAAAAAATATTTTTAACATGAAATCTTTTTAACTTAATATCTGCTTATACCCATTAAAATACTTAACATTTTATGTATATTTACGACATTTCATCGGCTGAATTGGAAGTATACTATTTCTGAAAAATAAAATTTAAAATTATATTGTTATTTACAGCGATAAGTACGTTATTAACAACCTGACGATATTAACGCGAATTAGGATATTTCAACTGAAAATTTAATATTTCATATTTTTAAGGTAAAGTCTTCTATGATTATCCTGAAAAATGGTGTATTTTATGGAACGGAATGGAATAGTTTTACAAAGTAAATTATTTTGTTAGATTACAGACAAAATGTTTAAATAAAACGCAGAATGAAACCTGTGATTTAAAAAATAAAACAAAATTAAAATTAAACATTTTATATTTAATTAATTTTAATATAAATCACTTTTATTAAGCATAGATCAATTATAATTATGAGGATGAGGATTTATAATTATGAGGATAATATGTATACCAATGGTTATGTATATCAATGCTGTTAATTATATTAACAGTGGTAAAACTCAGGTAGATCACAAAGAAATAGGCTGCACAGCAAGATTTCATTTGTTACGGTGTACGAAAACTCATTTAAATTTAACGTAAAAATAAATAAAAGAAGGCTGGCTAGTCGTTTTGTCAGCGATATATTTAAATTATTTTATTTTTAAAAATTTCAAAAAATTATAAGTTTATATTAACATTATTAAATTATCTATTTAACTACTGATCATTAATGTGAAATAAGAACACAGGATGTAAAACGGAGATTACTTACTGAAATGCTATGACTCAGCGGTACTGCATTATATACAGTGTATGGTTTTTTTATTTTTTTCATTAACTATCATTTAAGTGGGTTTTAGTGTAGAAGGATCTCATTCCAAAATGTTGTATAGTTATGTCAATTATCTGACACGTGCTACTAGATAAATAGTAATTGAAATGAAGGTAAAATATGCAGTACTAGCTACATTATTTTGATCTGCTAAATTAGTTATTAAAAAAATAGTTTTCCTAATATATATATATATATATATATATTTAATATAACATGGTAATTAGTAGTAGTAATAATAATAATTATTATTTTAATTTATTTATTTTCATTTTATTATAATTATTAAAAATATCAGAAGGTTGTTGGTGCAATACCATGAGTTTGCATAACTAACCGGATCAGATATCTAGATAAGTATTAGATTTTTAAATAAATATACTCGTAATAACCAAGAAAGACATTAAACTTATTTTTTAATGGCATAGACTATTAAAATATAAATGAGATATTAAGTAACTAATATATTAATTTAATGCATACTTCCAGCTAAATGTATCACATGCAGCACGCATATGATAATAATCTAAGGTTTTATTAAATTTATCTTTTTAATATCTTTATAAATGACCTTCCTCAACGTAAGGCAATTTTTATTCAAATACCATGCTTAATTTTTGATACCTGCGACACTAATTTTTTTTATTAATCAAGAACTTTTTTTATCAAGGAGTATTTTTTCTTATTTCTTATAATTCTAGATATATCTTAGCATTATTTTTTTTATACGAATCTTTAATCTAAAGATATCTCATTCTATTACAAGATTGGTTAATAGAAATTTAGAATAAATATCGAAATTACATTTTGTATTACTTAAAAAAAAAAAACCAAAAATGTAATTAAACGTTATAAAAAGGGAAAAAAAGAGATAACTTTCATATTAAAGTAGAGCAGATGATTTTTTTTAGAAAAAATACAAAATACGGATGAAGAAATGATTATATTAATAGTGCAACTAACTCAAAAATGTAGGAGTTAAGAATACATTTATTATATTCATGCATATTTTTTTTTGGCGCTTTGTAGTAGTAAAATTAAGTGAATAAAGATGTTAGAATGATAGTACAGGGTCGATAAATTTGATAAGGTTTTTGCTGAAAGAGAATATTTAAAAATATTCAGCTTGATACATTTAAAAATTTAAAAAAATTCTGAGGTGGACATTACATGACTTCCTTGTGCGCCTATTAAATTACATTACACATTTTTTTTTTTAAATGAAAGTACATAAAATTTTATTTCATTAAAAACTGCTGATATATTTTTTCATATTATTTTTTTTTTTTTTGTTATTGAATTATTATTCATCGTAAAATTTTTTTACAATGAGAGAATAATAATTATTAATAAATCATTATATTTAATTTTAAAAAAAAGTTGAAAAAAATATGTAGTCTGATTCGAACCGATGTGCCTTTCCCTTGACCCAAATATTTCATTAATTAAAATTTTATTTGGCTATAATTCTGGATCAATGAAAATAATTATCACTTACACATCGTTATACCAACTAATACATCGTTGAAAAGCACTTAATGAGAGCTTGTTACTGCACTAAAGAAAAAGTCCAAAATCCAAATTGTTTTGGATTTTGGACTTTTTTGGAGACTTTTGGTTCAGTCTATTGCAATCGAAAGGGGAGGTGCACATCTGGATGTTACAGCAGTCCTAAATCCAAAATTTCAACATGTTACGGCATGCATACGTATGTTTGTACAGACGCTAAGCCGAAACTAGTCAAAATGGATTCAGGGATGATCAAAATGGATATTTCCGTTGAAATGTGAAAACTGAATTTTTTCGTCATCACAATACTTCCTTTATTTTGTACAAGGAAATAAAAATTGAGACAAATTAATTAACTATTAAAGAATAAAACAGGAATGTAAAAATATTTAATAATTGCTCATTAATAACCTAAGAAGGTTATATAATTACGTTATTTGGAGCCCAAGGTTAATTTATTTGGTGATAAAGGTAGTACAGAGTATTTTAATGGAATAGGGAGAGCAAGAATTATGTAAAATTCTCGATAAATTAACACATATCTCACTAAATAATAAGTAACTTAAAAAAAATTATTATTTATTATTTTATGTAGAACTTTGAAATCATATAATTCCAAGTATTCAACAAATCCCAGATATTTTTGTTAGTTTACGCTTGACGAAAATTGTGAAATGACCAATATATATATATATATTACTACATATATATTTTAATATATATATATATATATATATATATATAATTGAAAAGGTGGAAATGCATCAAACTAGTAAAGTGAATGCAGACACAAGAAATTTATATAAGTATATTTTTAAACCGATAACCATTGATTAATTAGCTGATAAATGTAATTCATGTAGAGAAATATTTAGTAAATTAAGAATTATATAATTTCCATTGTTTTATATTTTAAAATTTTTTCTATAAAAATTATTAATTTATTATTATAATAATAATAACTAATACAATGTTATTAGAAATTAGAAAAGAACAATTAAATATAATAAATAATAAAAATAACAATTTGTATCAAACCAGAAAGAACAAAATTATTTTATTGTCACATAGAATAATATGTTAGACTGCAAGAAAATATTTTGTACATATTATTTTGCTTCAGTTTCTGTTTTAAATTATTATCTAGCGATTTAAAAAGAAATCTTCCTTCCGATCAGTTTAATATTAATTAAAATATATCCTTTTACAGAAAAAATGTTATTCTGTTGATTATTTTTTAAATAATAGTCTTGCTGTTAATTAACGTACCTGTATTATTTGGATATTCATTTAACGTCCGCTTAAGTATGTAATCAAATATTTAGCGATTAACGCTTTTAAAACGGTTATTTTATTACGTACCGATTTTATTTATTTATTGTCTTAGCCAAGTTTCAAAAATATTATTTATAAAAATTATTTTCATTTATAATACCAACTAGTATCACTTATTTTTTTAATTATAATTTTGCACTTTGAATTCCTGCTCTGATTTTTTCACGGTTTTCCTTGACCCTTCCAGGGAAATGGTGAAGCAGTTTCTTTTTGTTATCCGTGTAATCGATAGTTTATTATTTCTGATGCAATCTATATAATTTATAATTTCATTATGATCTAAATAAATTATTTATCGATTTATTCAATTTTTAAAATAATAGAAATGAAATATACGAAGGAAATATCAACGACTAAAAGGGTGAGTATGGAAAGATTAGTAAAATATAGATTTCTTGATCAGAATATTATGAAGAGTAATAAAATTAATAAGGAATACAATAAAAAGACATTAGCTCATAACTACTTTAGTAAGTATTAATAAATAGTAATAAATAATAGTAAGTAGCTTCAATATTATTTTTTTCATAGGCAGAGAATGGTAAATAAATCTTTAAAAATAAAAATTTTATTCGGAGCCTGTATCAGAATCTTTTTTAATTTCTGTTAAACGTATAATTTCCAGTTTATATACTGCTTGGAAATTTTTGTTTTCATAAATTAATATAATTTTTTGAGGCAAAAACATAGCTTTCTAAAGGCAACATTAATAAATCCAGATAAAAACACTATTGAAATTAAAATTTAAGTTTATTTTATATTCTAGGTTTATAAAATGTTTATTTTCACAGGTTTAAGGAAATTAATAATTGCTATCAGCAGCATACATGAAAATAAAATGTTTTCTGATGATTTTGTGATCAATTCCATTTATTAATTTTTTTCTATTATTTTGAAATAGTGATAGTTTTATAAAAACATTTATTACACTTTTTTTTGTATTAGTTTTTTTTTACTTGAGTTTCAAGTAGTAAGTTATATCAGAAATATACTTCAAAAGAAATGAACGTATAAAAAATACACAATTTACGGTAAAAAAATTTACAGTGGCCAATTGGTTCTTCTTAGCACAGAGATTGCTTTTGATAAATATTTTAACAGCGTAATATTTATCATATTAAGTTCTTGTGGAGAAACCTGATGTTAGAATACTGCGCAGAAATCCAAGGGGCTTCAGCTTGGTCCAGCTGATGCAACATATCGTAAGCATTAACTTTTTTTCTACTGGTGTAAAATCTTCATTATTATGCAGGTGTTCAACCGATCAAAAGCCTACTCTTTACAGTTACTAGCCAATCAGAAGCGGGTATTATTTAACGGATCAGTTGTTCTTTTACTCTGATTTTAAACCGATTTAGTAGTTAGCAAACAGAGGTTAATTTGAATGTAACTAAATTTCTATATTACAGTATTTATCCTTTGTTAATTATGTCGGATTCTAAGGAATAAATGTATTTAATACCGAACGATACTAAATAAAAAGCAGAACTTATGACTAATAACTAATTACCACAGAAATGTATTTTTTGAAAAATTAAAGAAAATTCTAACGCAATGTATTCTATCATTTGATTTAAATAATAATTCCAATATTTTGTCAGCCGTAAAAAAAATACGGTATGAAACACCCTATAATGGCTATTAACGAGCTCTTGTGAAGATTACGACGCGAGCCTTGGAGAGTATAGTAACTTACTTCGCATCCATGCATTAATGCTATTATTATAGGCTCGTTGCTTAATGAATTTTCATATTAATTTATATTTTTAAATGTTACGAATGTTTAACATAAGTAAAGCTTTTTTGTTAATTATATCAGCACAGGAATAATGTGTACTGAGGAAATATATTCAGGATCTAAGATGTATCTCAAAGACTAGCTTAATTAAATTCTTGCCGGTGTGATTATTTTTTACGAATACGTGATAGCAAGATCACAATTAGAATTTCAAAACAACCTGAACACAGAAAAATTTCCAGTTATAAACGGCAAAATAAACTATTTCCCTTATGTGAAGTAAGATTTATGATATTTCAAAAGTAGAAAAAACAAGGACCGAATCAACAGTAATCGGAAATACGTCTCTTCTGTGTTGACTACAAGAGAAGTGGGGCTCAAAATCAGGCTTTGAACAGCACGCCAGTTTTTTTTTTTAAATGCTATCTTCAATTTATGTACTACACTCAATACGTAATAATATACAGCTCTACGCATCACCTTGAATTCATCGTTAAATGTTTTAAATTACGCATCGTAACCGAATAAATCTTATTTTTTATACTTAGAAACATGTTTGAATCAAGACTATAATGATTAGATCGAAGTAATGCGTACGCAGGTTTTAAATATGTTTTTGTATAATGAAGTATCAATTCATGATATTACAAAATCACTCCTATAATTTTATTTCATTGTTAATGAAAGTTTAATTAGCTTTTTCTAACACTTAATTATGTAAATTAATTATTAGTACTTTAGCTTACATCATACCGTATTTCTGAGAAATACGTAGACAATTCGATTTATCTTTCAATTATTAAATATTAAACTTTATAATTGCATACGTTTTGACGAGTATCAAATTATTACGTAGTTCTTATAAAATATTTCCATGAAAATTTACAAAAGTGCATCGATTGTATTGATATTTTTATTTTGATGACATTAGAACTTTTTAATTTTGAAAAATTTAATTCAAAATCACCTAAAAATATTGTAACTACCCTAAGAATGCAAAATGTAAAATAAACCATAATTAAAATAATAAAACTATTTAGGAGTTGTACAGAAAATGTATCATTTTTTGTTTTATTCACTAAAATTTAAACTATTTCATCATTCCAGTATTCTCTTTTAAGAGGGGAAGGTCATTCATGTTTCTACCCCTACTGAATGAACCCGACCTTCAACATTCGATCAATAACCCCAGACATATCCCTACTATAAACTGAAATTTCCCTTTAAAACGATGAAATTCCCGATTTCATCTAATTCATAATCTTCTTCGGTCAATAAATCTTTTAACACGGCCTTCAGATACCTGTACTTTTATTAATGACAGCTTAATCATTCATAATCATAAACATTCAAGAACAATTTCATTTTATTCTTACATCAAAGTAATTACAAACATACATACGTAAAATTTACCAACGTGTTCATTAAGAAAAAATTTTAAACTTTAATGAATGATTACTTGGAAACTATAAATTTGTTTAAAAAATATGTATAGAATTGTTCCGTGTATATTAATGTTTATTGTTTTAGCTCATATACCTAGAAGTTTTACTATTATACCTAAAAGGCCATATAGTAAAAACTGAATCATAAATATTAAAAATATAAGAGAGATTCTGTGATGTTATTAATGATGTAATTAAGCCCAGATATTGTAGGAGATAATTTACCGAAAATCTGGTAAAATTAAACAATTATTGAGGCAATAGAATATTATTCTCCATTTCACAGAAACTTTAAATAGACGCCACAATAAAAAACAATTCTTGAGCGTTTCCCTGAACGGTTCCAAAAATAAGTCAAAACTAATTGAAATTTTTATTATTTCACCATATTTCAATAAATTTAAATGTGAAATAAATAAACTTCATCAAAAATAAAAATATAATTATGAAATTCAGTTGATGGGTATTAATCTTTTAGAATTTTTCTTATTTATTTATTTTTGAATATCGATAGTATCTGAACAAATGGAGGTCGTAAATTGAAATCAAGGAAAAATGTTAAAAATAGTAGTCATAAAAAGAATGTGTATTTATTTTTTACACAAAAAAATGAATGCACATCCATTACAATAAATACCTGTACGGTATAGCCGTTTAAACTAAACTAACAGAAAAAGAAGATCGTTCTACCATTTTAAAATCTTATTTTAGTTGGAGAATAGCCGTCAGTGGGTATGTTGATCATACGTTTTACATTTTAAGTGAAATAAATATTAATTCAAAGCTCGAACGATGGTTTCACCATGATATGAGTAATCTTATTTTAAGGGATTTCCAGTAAAAATGTAAATCTATATATCATTTTTTATTCATTGATATTGTTAGAATTCATATCGTCGATACAGCGGTGTAAATTAAATATAAATTCGGTTGAAAAATGAGATTATAAATTTTAATGAAAAAAAAATTACCAAAGTTTTATTTATTAAAAAAATAATAAAACAGTTTGTGAAAAAAATTATTAAAATATTTGGAGGTTATTTAGGGCTCTGCTTAACACATTAAAGAATTCCTGATACTATCTTTATCCGTTTAAGATTCATAATAATGTTTGTAAATATAGTAATATTTATTCCGCTATCGCAGCTCTTAAGTTATTTTCCAGTTTCTCGTCCGAAGAAATTCACTTAGCGTTTATAATGACTTGGTATTTATAATTTTATCTCTGATGTCTATGCTTTTCTCGTATTTTCAGAGATAACTGATTGGGATTAATGTTTTAGTCTGTACGATTATATTCCATGCATACCTGAGAGATCAGTACAATAAAAGTAGTTACATTATTGCAAGTAAATTATTTATTGTGATGCTTGCTTAGTAATAATATATCAATTAATTATTTTAGCATGTTCATTTCCTGTTTTTTTTTTCTTTCAAATAATGATTTACCGCACTGTGACATTATTTCTTCCCTCCCATTATTTGCGATTTCATTAAATAACAAAGTAAGAAAAGTTTATATTGAATCTTAGTAAAAAAGTTACAAAAAAAAATATTTTGTTTATACTAAACGTTAGAAAATTAACCGCCAGTAATGTCTAAAGGAACAAAGGAGCTAAAGAACGAAATTCACTTCGATGTATGTTCATAAGTTGAACTGCATCTTTGATTTATGTATAGTTGATGCACTTTTAAATATTTACAGATAAATATCATCATAGTCTGAAGCAAACTGCAAGGATTTTTGTTTTTATTTTGATATTATTTTTAATAAGAAAACATTATTTATATTTTCAGTTCTTGTCGGACTAAGGCTAATTAAATTTCAGAGTATTTCCTAGTAAAGGCAGTTACTTTTATACGAAATTGAATATTAGATAGTGGATACCGGTGTTCTTTGGTGGTTAGGTTTCAATAACCACGCATCTCAGGAACGGTCAACCTGAGACTGTACAAGAGTACACTTCATTTACATTCATACACGTCATTCTAATTCATCATCTGAAGTAATACCTTACGGTGGTTCCCGAGGCTAAACAGAAAAAGAAGAACAAATTTCAGAGTATCAGATTTTGGGTATGATTGAACATTTGTGTGTTGTATATATGCTAAGGATAAACATAATCAGCCTTACTGGTAAACTTATGAAAATGAAAAAAAAAAATAAATAAATAAAACTTTACAAATATTCATACGTATAAACTAACTCTGTCAAACCTAAACAAGAAAAACTGAACCACAAAATTTTGATTATTCTAAGTCGTTCACACTATTGAATTAGCACTCCTGAAAAAGTACATTACTAAATTAGAAATTCATGACTCAAAACTTTTTTTTTAAATTGACTCCGGAATAAATTCCATTTTGCATGAGTAATTAAAATAAGATTAAAACGGCATCGCATATCCTTTTTAATTTTTTTATATCTTTTTTATTATTCTTAATTTGCATAAAATATACATAACACACTTTTAAGAATGAGAAAAATGTTAGGAATGTAAAATATTCATATATATTTAACATTATGTATAACATCTGATATAAAAAAAAGATCTATATATTATTGGCTGCCACTCGACACGAAAACAGACAATAATCATTTGTAAAATTCTATGAAATCAATAATTATTTTTAAAGAAGCGTAAATGGTATAAAAATTAACGTACAAAAATGAATGTTACAACAAAACGTGTACACCTTTTTGCAAAGAATTGATTAAAAAAATGTATACGAGTATATGATGTAATATTATCGAAAAAATTTTAAGTTATCTTTTAGATCTTTTTGTAAGGAATTATTATGAGATTGAAAAAGAATTATCATCCAGATAGTTTAACTGTTGAACAAATAATGATGTATTAACAAATATTGCACTAAATAATAATAATAATACGTTATATAACATCATTTAAAGCTTAAATGCAAATATCCATGGATTTATAAAAATCACTAGCCTCATCATGTTTAAATGTGTTGTATTAACAAATTTTAGATATATGACGCTGAAAAGGTAATAATAAGTATTCCTATTACTTTTTATTTTTTATTATCATTATTACTATTTCTTTTTTTTATTTTAATGTACTGTTTTGAAAAAAAGTGATATCCTAGAATATGAAGCTTTTATTGATTCAGTTTAATAATAATTAATACTTTCTCCTAAGTTATTTACGACAAATTAAAAACATTTAACCTATCAGAAAAAAAAAAAAACAACTTCTACCGACGTTTCTAACCCTACATTTGGCACTTCAAAAATTTTAAATGTAAAGAATTAAATTGTATATTATACTTCTTTTTCCTTTTTAAGACTTTTTTTAAGCCAATTTGTTCAAAAAGTAAATCTATTTAAAAAAAAAAAAAAAAAAATTGTTATTTAAAATATGGGTAAATCCAAAAAGAATTCTCCGCTAATATGAAAAATTGAATAAAAACCGTTCACAACTAACGAAAAACAGGAAATTTTTATCATTTATTTAAAAAAAAACAATAATTTAGGGAAACGATGGATGAACGATACTTACTACAGTAATAGTTACGCTGTATTACTAAACAGAATGAATCAAGGGCTAAATGTGGGAAAGTATATTATTCTTTCGCTCTAAAAATTTTCTAATTTTTTTTTCGCGAGAAGTATTTTAAATATTAAAAATTAATAGGATAAATGTACATATTATGATGCGTTGTAAACAATACGGTATTTAGCATGTATACAAAAAAAATTGTGAATCTGATTAATCGCCTCCAGTGTAGGAGAATATCATATATAATTTGTAAATTTAACTGTAGAATAGCGAACGAGCGAGCGTAGGTTATGTTTGGCTTAAATTTAAACATTCTTTTTTCGAGTATTTCTCGTAATTTATTCATATTAAAGAATGGTATTGGGTGGTTTTTTTTTAATTTCTAGTTATCGTTTCGACTCCCACCAGAACTGTGTGATATGTGTTTGTCGATTTTATACCAGCGAAGGTCCGAATAAGCAAATATTTCGGTTTTTCACCTACGTATTTGGTATGTATCGATATTCACCGGAGAATATTGACATTTTCTAATTTCGGTCTTGCAAGGTAACATATATACATTCACACGGAATAAATTAGCCATATTTAAAATTTATTCATCTTATTAACGAAAGTAATAGAATCGTACTTAATTACCTTATTAAGATATTAATAACAATAATGAGAAATGTATGAAATACTTATTTTTTTTTTAGTGTTCTATTTCAATTTGTAGATGTATACAAAAATTACTTTTATATTTTTTATTTTTTTAACTGTAATGTGAAAGAAAACATAAATTTGAACTTTATATGAAAACACAAAAAGAGTATTTTGTCAAAATAGTCAAGAAGTAAAGTAATTGCAAATTAAAAATTAATATTATAACAGTATCATCGTATTTCTGTGCGCTCTAGTTTATACTATATGTCTTTACAAATCATTTATGTTGCTCGTATTTCTAAAAAGCGCATCTAGTATGATTTTCTTATTTCCTAGGTACATTAACTATTAATATGTTCTCTTTTTATACACAAATTCCCCACTATATTACAAAAAAATTAAGTTCGGCCATAAATTTGATAAAAAAAAATTTAATTCATTCAATATCAAACTTTTTTCATGTAACGTATCACCAGACATAACCTATTATAAAAAAATATATATATGTGTGTGTGTGTGTATGTATTAATAAAATAAGTATAAAAAGAAGTAATTATGTACGTGATGGTATATAATTTAGACCAGATCGTTCAATTTCTCTGTTACATTAAATTAATAAAATAATTTTTTACAGGCATTTATATTAAAAAAAAGAGTAGGAAATGAAAATCAATTTATAAGCGTAATTTATAGTCTTCTGAAAACAAAACTTAAAAACGAATTTTTAAAAACCGTCTTTAAAATTAAAAACGAATACTTTTTTAATTAAAGAGTGAAAAAGTTGTATTTAATTTGGCGCGAAATTATGCAATTAATAAAGTTTTTTGTAAAAGTTTTATAGGAATCAACTCCTATGGTCATTAGCCTGATGGAAATTTATAGCGTATGAAAAATGCCATGCCTGACAGGAATTCAAACCTGGGACCTCCGGATGGCCGAGACGTTACCACTCCGCCACGGAGATCGACGATAAAGTTTTATTTTTAAGTCATCTGTATTTTTTAAGTTTATTTTATTTTAGATTTTTTAGTTTTAATAGAAAATTGTAACGTAATAAACTTTTTATTTAAAATTTTGATTGGCCACAGTTTTAAAAGGAAGCTACGTGCATGAAAAAGAGCTGTCCACAAGAAATCTAAGAGACCAGAAACTTACATTTTGAGAAACATAAGAAAAAGAACGAAGAGAAACAATTTTGAATTCTACATAGATTTGGTTAAAAGTCATGGAATGCGGGAGGATATTTGTGTTACTTTTTTATCCTAAGTTACCCGCTTTATTTTCTTAAATTTTCACGCAAAAATCCTTTAAATATTAGAAAGAATATCAGACTGTATTTCAACAACCTATAAAAATTAAATCAAGGGATATCTCTAAAATAAAGACCGCTGGAAAATTTCTCTCCTTAACGTTGGCGAACCTGTGTTGTTCATGGCCACGCTAGTAATGTACATACTGCATTGTTGTCTGTAAGTTGTCCCGTTGAAGTGTCTTTGATTACGCGTGAGTTATTTCATGATAAAACTAATAGGAAAATCGATGTTGCCGCCGACTGTGAAATACGTAGTCATAAGTTTTTTAAATCATCAAAACGTTAAGCCGGCTGAAATTTATAGGCAGTCGGTTGCTATGTACGGTGATAATGTAATGAATGAAAGAAACGTCCGAAAATGGTGTGAAAGGTTTAGAAATTACAGAATTAATGTGCATGATGAAGAACGTACAGGAAGCCCTCGATAATCACCGAGGAATTGTTGAAACGCGTCGATGATGAAATCAGAAAAAATCGTCGCTCAATGATTTCTGACCTGGCCATTTTTTTCCTGATGTTTCAAGAGCTGTTATCGGTCACATTGTTCATGACCATTTAGGCTTCAGAAAGGTTTGTGCACGTCGAGTGCCCCACGTCTTAACGGAACGTCACAAAAAATCCGAATGGGATCTGCTTTGGAATTTTTGATGCGTTACACAGGAAAAGGTGATGAGTTCCTTAACACGATTGTTATCGGCGATCAAATATGGATTTCGTATTACACGCCAGAGAGAAAACGGCAGTCAAGTGAATGGCGTCATCCTCAATCACCAACCAGACCAACAAAGATCATGCCACAGACATTTGGATGCAAACTGATGGCCACAGTCTTTTGGGATCGGTTTGGTATGCTGCTGATTGATTTACTATCACGTTGAACGATTATGTATGTAGAAGTCTACTGCGAAACTCTACGTAAGTTATGGCGCGCCGTTCAAATTCGGCGACGTGGGCGGCTGACCGAAGGCGTCGTCCTGCTGCACGATAATGCACGTCCACATGTTGGGGGTCCGACATGTGATTTACTGAGAAAATTTGGCTGGGAAATTTACGATCACCCACCATATAAGCCAGACTTAACTCCTTTTGATTACCATTTGTTGGGATTTTGAAAAAAAACTTTTGAGTGATAAGCAATTCGCGGTGACGATGAACTTAAAAATGCTGTTAATCAGTGACTAAATGGACTGGCGGCAGAAGAATACGACGAGGGTATATTGCAGCTGGTGCATCGCTACGATAAACGTCTTAATTCATGTGGCGACTATGTAGAGAAGTAGTATAAGGTGTATAGTTTTAAGAGAAATAAAAAATATGTATAAAGTTTTCAGAATAGATTTTTTTTACAATGAAACGGACTTTACTTTAGAGATAACGTGTCGTACTTGAAAAATATGACAAAAACTGAAACATATTTTAAAATCGTCTACAGGACAATATAATTTTCGTTTTAAAAATATTCCTTAAAAATTATCTTGAAAAATGTATTACGGGATCACCAGAAGAACTTCCCCTAAAAAACAAAAATGATTCATCAAAATTGGTCGGAATGATGAGAATAAGGCTTGAACACAGATAAAAAAATGAATAGAGGATTAACTGTAAACTTGATGCGATTTTTCAAGTCAATTATTTGGAAAATATTGTGCTAAGTTGGTTCATCGATCGATGGCCTTTAGCTACAGACTGATAGATCTAATACGCGCGCGCGCGTGTATGTATGTAAATAAGTGGAATATTTTTTCCACTGGAATAGAAACAGACTATTTCTTTGACATCCTTAATCTCACCGTAACGGATTGTAAATTACCGAAAATGTTTTATGAATTTTAAAAAAGGAATGGTGTATAATGCAAATTATTCAATGGATAATTCCTGTATTCTAATAGTAAATATAAATAGTAAATAGTTAATAGTAAATAGTGTATATTTATTGTTATTAGCCATGCAGCCCTATTTTTCATTTTTTCATGATGAAAAGACAGTTTACGCTGTAATATAATTTTAAAAATTACAACTTTTTTTTTGTCTTCAGTCATTTGACTGGTTTGATGCAGCAGGTTTGTTTTGTTCTTGTTTATTTTCATGCGATAGTTCTTGCGTAGGACTTCATCTATGCCGTTCATCGTTTCTTCTAAATCCTTTTTAATCTCGGCTAGAATTACTATATCATCAGCAAATCGTAGCTTCTTTTATCTTTTCACCTTGTACTGTTACTCCGGATCTAAATTGTTCTTTAACATCATTAACTGCTAGTTCTACGTAAAGATTAAAAAGTAACGAGGACAGGGAACATACTTGTCGGACTCCCTTTCTTATTACGGCTTCTTTCTTATGTTCTTCAATTGTTACTGTTGCTGTTTGGTTCCTGTACATGTTCTTCTATCTCTGTATTTGAACCCTAATTTTTTTAAAACGCTGAACATTTTATTCCAGTCTACGTTATCGAATGCCTTTTCTAGGTCTATAAACGCCAAGTATGTTGGTTTGTTTTTCTTTAATCTTCCTTCTACTATTAATCTGAGGCCTAAAATTGCTTCCCTTGTCCCTATACTTTTCCTGAAACCAAATTGGTCTTCTCCTAACACTTCCTCCACTCTCCTCTCAATTCTTCTGTATAGAATTCTATTTAAGATTTTTGATGCATGACTAGTTAAACTAATTGTTCTGTATTCTTCACATTTATCTGTCCCTGCTTTCTTTGGTATCATTACTATAACACTTTTTTTGAAGTCTGATGGAAATTCCCCTTTTTCATAAATATTACACACCAGTTTGTATAATCTATCGATCGCTTCCTTACCCGCACTGCGCAGTAATTATACAGGTATTCCGTCTATTCCAGGAGCCTTTCTGCCATTTAAATCTTTTAATGCTCTCTTAAATTCAGATCTCAGTATTGTTTCTCCCATTTCATCCTCCTCAACTTCCTCTATAACACCATTTTTTAATTCATTTCCTCCGTATAACTCTTCAATATATTCCACCCATCTATCGACTTTACCTTTCGTATTATATATTGGTGTACCATCTTTGTTAACACATTATTAGATTTTAATTTACGTACCCCAAAATTTTCCTTAACTTTCCTGTATGCTCCATCTATTTTACCAATGTTCATTTCTCTTTCCACTTCTGAACACTTTTCTTTAATCCACTCTTCTTTCGCCAGTTTGCACTTCCTGTTTATAGCATTTCTTAATTGCCGATAGTTCCTTTTACTTTCTTCATCACTAGCATTCTTATATTTTCTACGTTCATCCATCAGCTGCAATATATTGTCTGAAACCCAAGGTTTTCTACCAGTTCTCTTTATTCCGCCTAAGTTTGCTTCTGCTGATTTAAGAATTTCCTTTTTAACATTCTCCCATCCTTCTTCTACATTTTCTATCTTATCTTTTTTACTCAGACCTCTTGCGATGTCCTCCTTAAAAATCTTCTTTACCTCCTCTTCCTCAAGCTTCTCTAAATTCCACCGATTCATCTGACACCTTTTCTTCAGGTTTTTAAACCCCAATATACATTTCATTATCACCAAATTATGGTCGCTATCAATGTCTGCTCCAGGGTAAGTTTTGCAGTCAACGAGTTGATTTCTAAATCTTTGCTTAACCATGATATAATCTATCTGATACCTTGCAGTATCGCCTGGCTTTTTCCAAGTGTATATTCTTCTATTATGATTTTTAAATAGGGTGTTGGCAATTACTAAATTATACTTCGTGCAAAACTCTATAAGTTGGTCCCCTCTTTCATTCCTTTTGCCCAGCCCGTATTCACCCACTATATTTCCTTCCTTGCCTTTTCCAATGCTTGCATTCCAATCTCCAACTATTATTAAATTTTCATCTCCTTTTACGTGTTTAATTGCTTCATCAATCTCTTCGTATACACACTCTACCTCATCATCATCATGGGCGCTTGTAGGCATATAGACGTTAACAATCGTTGTCAGTTTAGGTTTTGATTTTATCCTTATTACAATGATTCTATCGCTATGCGTCTTGAAATACTCCACTCTCCTCCCTACCTTCTTGTTCATCACGAAACCTACTCCTGCCTGCCCATTATTTGACGATTACAACTTTAATCCTTTAAAAAAGACATGAAAAATATTATTGCTTCTTTACAGTTTCTTCATTCATTCACGTTTTTTACATAAAAATTAATTTTGGCCACGATTTTACAACATGGCGATGGAAATATTACAAATGGTATTTTGTATCAGTAAATTTAAACATGTACAGAGTTCACGTAATCAGCCAAAATAAGAGTAGAATGTGGATAGCTGGAATACATTTGTAATGTTTGGATTCTATGCGATATATTATAACTTTCCCCTGTGAAGTGATAAGGAAGATGCTTCCCATTTTTTAGTAAGTTTTTATAAAAGGCCTTGATATTACGAAAAAATATATAGAAAAGTAGTTGTAAAGAAAAAAATTAGCTGAAGCGAACCACACATTTTTAAATATTTTCATCAGTGAAAAATTAAGGAAACAGTAAAACATTTTTTTAATGAGATTCTATCGTTACGGAAAATGATAAGATTTAAAATCGTATATGATAACTCTATAACCCTGTTTAGAGTAATAAGTGATGAACTCCTCCAAATAATCGGCAGTTGAAGAAAAGATTTTAACTTTTCTGACTTTTTTAAAGTAAAATAATAATTGCTTCAACTCTAACTGGTGATTCACTCCCCAAAATAACCCTTATCTTATAAAACAAGAAGCGTGATGTTCTTGGTCAATCATATCTCAGCTATCCTTTTCATATTTCCAATAACTTACCGTTTTTTTTCTCTTCTATATCTGCACTGCATGTTGTCAAGTAAACCCCTGCTCGCTCACTCTCTTTCTCTTATCTTTGTTATTTAATGTTAACACCAATCGCCAAGTGTAATTTGTTTGTGTATATAAATATATATATATATGTGTGTATTAGTCGGTCTCTTTACTTCCCGTATAGAAAGGGGGCTCCACCGTGCACCGCTGTGTTCGTTATTCTCATGGTTGTGAGAATAATTCTGATAAATATCAATTAAAATATACAGAACAAAAAAATTAAATTAATAAAGACAGGATAGTAGTAACTAAAATACACAGATCTTTGATAAGGAAATCTTCACTCCCAAGAAAGCTAGGATCTCCTAGCTCCCTTGGGGAAATTAAGCTATGGATGTAAGCTAGATTTTAAGTTGCGGCTTAAAATCTTCCCTGGGATAGCACCAATGTAACCTGAAAGTTTGAAAGCAATCGGTCGGTTGGTTCTCACGTGATGCTATTGCAAACGGACAGACAAAACCCACATTTATTTAAACCGGTGGCTGAAAAATAATTTGCCCTACCTACCGTTAACTTTTTTTATAATTGAAATAACTGGATGCAGGGTTTGTGGCATTCTTCCTTGTACCGAGAGGCTACTTCTGTGAACGTATATTTCACTCTTTTTGATTTTTTGAAGGCGAATTTTTGAGTAGGGGCAACTCAAAATTCTAAATGGGTCCAACGGTCATTTGATAGGTAATTTTAAAGAGCTCGATGTGACGAGAAAAATGATACAATTAAAACTAAATGTTGATAGCCAATCCAAAATGGCGGCCAGCAATGTTTTTATTTCAGATAGCTAGAACTGCTCCCTAGTTGTATGCTTATGCTAGTTTGTAAGCTCCCCATAATTTCTTTTATTTTTTTGTTATTTGACGTATCCTGATTCTTTCTTTGGAAATCTTCTACGATAAGAGAAGGTAACTCAGTAAGCCCCAATTTAGAGTATTAAGACTTCGAGTATTATGTGTGGGGGTAGGGGTGGCTCAAAAATTTTAAATGGGATATATGGTCATGGGATACGTTGGTTTAAAAATCTTTGCGAGACAAGAAAAACGGTATCGAAAAAATTAAATTTTGATTATTTAAACCAAAACGACGATCACAAACGTCATTAATTAAAAATTGAAAAAAGTAATTACATTAAAATTGTTCGAATATTCTTTTAATTAACATTATTGGAATTTAAGAGTAATTAATAATTAATTTACTTTTTTTTTAACATTAAAGTTTTATTTCATAAGTTGGCAATCTCAGCAGCTGATCAACAAAGTAAGCTACATTTTTGAAAACTTATATTCGTTGTTCCATTTGTGATAAGTAGCTAACAGATGTTGAAATGTAACTGCATTACTGTTATTTTTGGATGAGGTTTTGTGTTATTTTATTAATATATTTAAAAAATGTATAAATTACAAAGGTCAAAAAATAAAAAAGGTTAAAGAAATGAAAATTAAAAAAAAATTAATTTAGATGAGAAACGTTTAATCTGACTTAGAAACCCGTTTTTATTTTTAACTTTTAAAAAACCACGATCTACGAAACAACTGTTGGGTAAAAAAATAATGTTTTTCAATTCAAGAATGAGTAGAAATAAAAACAAGCAAAGAGCTAATGTATTCAACGTGAGCATCCTAATCATATAATTTCCAGAATCGCAGTCACAAATTTAATAGAAAAATTTTCACGCACTGGTAGCGTTTTAGATGATAAAAAGCTGATTGACCTAGTACAGGTGAAATTAATGAAGAGGGGTATTAGAAGAAATCTCTGTTTATAATCAACAATCGCCAAGGGCGATTGAACGAAATAATATTTTTTCTAGGTGGCAATTACAAAAATATTAAAAAATATAAATACCATCAGGTATAAGATTCAATTAGTTCGAGAAATTATTGAAGATGATTTTGATAGAAGGGTTAAATTCAGTGAAATTCTGACACAAAGATTAACAGCAAGAATTATTTTTTACTTCAAAATGTTGTTCACTACCGAAGATTCATTTACTTTAGCTGGAGCTGTTAAAAGATGTAATAGTAGGTACTGGTCCCAAGAAAACCCTCACTGGTACCGTGAAAGTCATACCCAGCTTCCAAAGCGGTTAAATGTATGAGCTGGAATAATAGATGACACACTTATTGGGCTATTTGTAACTTAGATATATACTATACTATACTTTGCTAAATGAGCAGATAATTTACAGCTCTCAACAATTACGTTGAGATAGCTTGCAGACCAAACGGACAGCCTTTGTTCATGAAAGAAGATATGTTTTTCCAGTAGATGGTGCTCCTCGGCACTGACGCTCGCAGTGTGAGAAATGCGTTGAACCAGCAGTTTCCAAATCATTGGATAGGTCGACATGGTGGTAATATTGAATGGCCAGCCAGGTAACCTGACTGAATCTCCTTGATTTCTTCTTCTGGGGGCATTTAAAGTCAACCGTTTATATTTCACAGTCAACTTCTCTCGAAGAATTAAGGGAACGCATTAAGAGAGAATGCAGGAAAGATTTCACCATAAACTTTTCACAATGTGAGAGAGGTTTTCGAGAGGCGTCTGTATTACTGTGTGGAGGAACAGGCGGCAGTTTGAACATTTAATATGAGATGAGAAACATCATTTTTTTATTGAAATAATTTTATTAGACGGAATTTTTAATTCATAAGGTTATAGGCACTTTTTCAATAACAGACAGAATTAATTGTACATGAAAAAGTAATTAAATTGCGAACTGTTATTTACTTAAATAAAATTCTTCAAGTCTGTAAGTTTAATTAAAAGAAGTATTCGAACGATTTTAATAATTACTTTTTTCAATTTTTAATTAACTTAATGAGATTTGTTGTCGTCATTTTGGTTTAAACGGTAGAATTAAATTGTTTTTATACCTTTCTTCTTGTCTCGCAAAGAACTTTAAAACAAGCTATTACACGATCATATTACCCGTTTAAAATTTTTAAGCTGCTCTGAAGACCTAATACTCTAATTTGGGGATTACTGAGTTAGCCTCTCTAACCGTAGATTTCCAAAAAGAGGATTGGGATAACGCAAATAATTAAAGAAGAAAAAATTAAAGCGGGTCATACAACCGTAGTTCTAGATATCTGAACAAACACATTGTTGGCCGCCATTTTGGATTAGGCGATCGGAACTTAGCTTTAATTGTACATTTTTCTCGTCACATCGAACTCTTTAAAATAGCATATCAAATGACCACTGTTCCCATTTGAAAGTTTTAGTTGCCCTTTACCCCCGACGCCCAAACATCAAAAAGAGTGTAATATACGTTTATTATTGAGTAGCCCCTCGGTACCAGGGTGAACACCGCAAACCGCATCCAGTTAAAAAAAGTTACAGGGGGGGGGGTAAGTTACTTTTCAACCACCCGGTTTATGCAGAGTGTATTAAGAAGTTCTCTTGATACTTTCATAATCTATTCTACTCTTGAAAATAATTGAAAAGGTTCCTTAAACATAGTCCTAAAATGCTTCGTTTGTGAATTACGGCTAGTGAAAGATTTCGCTCGGATTTCAGCTACCCCTGGTTAAGGGAGGTGGAATGAGGTGCTCTTACAATATATCTGTAAACAATTGTCCGATTTTCAAAACTCAAACGGGGTGTTTATTAGTGAAGGTTGAAGGCTAACAGTTGCATGCATCAGACACACTCTCGATCTAATAGATGACGGTTATTCGGAGATGTATGTATGCATATAATATATATATATATAAACTTTGTTTGTTTACTATCGCATCACGGGAGAACGATTACTTTCAAATATGCAGGATATGTTCGTGTTATCTCAAGGAAGGTTTTAAGCCATTGACCTAGGCCTTAGCTCCGTTGAAGGTTAAGATAACAAAAATATTCATTATTTCTTTGCTCTCAAGGAGGGTGAGGTTGTGAATTAAAGATACTCATTAAGAAGAAAATAGATTAATCCTTTACTCCATTGTTATATTTCTGCCACCACGGCAAAGAAATAAGTTATCAATTTTTCGTCTTCAAAGGTATGTATACTTTAGTTAGCATTTACTACTATTTTATATTTTGTAATTAAGTTTCTTTTTCAGGTTGCTATAAAGCCTGAATACTATAATTATTATTTATCAGTATTCTCACAACCATGACGATAACGTACAGTGCGGGGGTCCAGGGGGTGGAACCCTCTGGGTAGATGGGAACGGCGAGCCATGGGGATAGCCCTCTTGGCCCTGGGAGGCCCCAAGGAGCTCCTGAGTTGGCTCCGGGATTCACCTGAGCTCCGAGGGTCCAGGTTCTGGCTAGACTGACCCTCGGCTAGTCAAAAATATTAAAGGAATTTTTTCTCTCATTCTAATCGGCAGTCAAGGTCAAGTAGCTAAACGTATCTTCCGGTAATTTTTTCCATTCCCTTGTGAATTGAAAGGCTAAAAAAAGTAACTCAATTATTAGTTATATAGAATTTGATATAATGCTAATAAAACTTATTAGTTTATTAATCATCAGTTTAGTAATGTTTGCAATTATTTATATTTTTTTAAAGCAAATGTTTGTATTAGGACGGAAGTCACAAGTGACCGCCTATTTATCCACTTCTTTGAACGTGGATTAATAGATAAAATTATCAGGAATACCCAGATTAATTTTTAAAAAAATCAAATCATTTACGACACAGGAACATGTGACATTGTGCACAGCGAAATTTTTAACAAGTTAATATTCGTGACAATTTCACATATATCAGGATTTAATGTATTTATTTATGAAATATATAATCTTTCTCTTCTTCTGAAATACTATGTAAATACAGCTGAAATTAAAAAAAGGAAAATTAAATATAAATACTCTGTAAACCGTCTAAGGAAAGTTGTGTTGTCTTACCAGATAATTAAGAATTAGTTGTGTGGAATTGACACGATACGTGCGAAGGAATGAGAAAATAGTTGTTATTTGAAGGCAACGTTCAGGCTAATGGTGTGTTAAATCCTGATAAATTCAGTTAACTTCATTACATTAAAAAAAAAAGTTATATAAAGACATTTACAGTGATTATAATAGTCGATTATAGCCGATCTACAGTAGAAAATTAAGAGGCTTCTCTTTGGGCCTACATTTACTTCCCTGGTTAATTAAAAGAACGTAAAAAAGAAAAAGAAACATATGTAATAATGTACAGATGGAATACAGTAAAAAAGAAAAAAATTATAAAATCTGTTTTTATAATTAAATGCAAGTGAAATAAAGTCAATAGGATATCTCACTGATTTCTGAAAGTTTAGCATTCCTTAAAATTACTACGACATGGAAAACTGACAACGTAATAAAAAATAACAATTTTTGCAATTCTTTCTGCAATTAAAATTTATTATTAAACTGATCCTTAGTGAGAAAGTAATAAGCGTTCGACCAATCTTCAAATTTTCGTATGACTTTTACTTTAAATCAAAATCATCCTCAAAGTGTGATAAAATAAGTAGAAAATAAAAGAAATATAGGCAACCAGTTGCATATGAAGGACATTTTATATATAGTTTTACAATCAAAGGAAACAAAAGATTACAATCGACCAAGAGTCGAGACTTGTCCTTTAGTAATACCCTCCCTACGGTAATTATTTTATGATATGAAATAACAAAATTATGACTTACCAGAAACTGATGGTATACATTAAAAAATAATTATTTTTCAGTTTTAACTAATAAAGCAAAGCCAAATGAAATGTAGGTGACATCCTTAAAAATGACACCTTCACTCCATTCACCACAGTAAGTAGGAATTAATGAACATCATTACTCTCAGAGAAGACAACTCGATTAGCTTTCACTTATAGCTCTGCCGTAAGAGTCAAAGTATAAAGCGATAAATTAAATAGAATGATCAGTAAACAAAACAGTAAAATGTAATAATAATTCCTACATTATTGTGAGGTAATTTTTCAAAAGGTATTAAGAACAACTTAACACAAAGGTAGCTCGTGATAATTCCTTATTTAAAAAAATTATAATTAACAAAAATCTTTAAACAAATAAATTGTTAAATTGTAAGGGTAAAAAAATTATAAAAGTTATACAATTCTTATTTTTAGGACTGCAGATGTATTACCGTGATAAATGTTGAAAACTGTTCCACTATGACTCAAGTCTCACTTAATAAAAAAAATCCAACTCAATTTATTGAAATATAAAAATTGTAAAACTAATAAAAGATATTTTATTTTGTTTTTATATATTTACTTTTATATTATATATGTAATGTAGAAGATGTTTGAAAAGTTTTATATTACATACATAGACTAATCTATTTAAGAGTAAGAAGTTAATAAATTGGATAAATAATAAAAATTAAAAAACAAGACTGCCAAAAAAAACAACATTGCTCTTCAATATAGGGTAATTAAAGAGCGTGCGGGTGACAATTTTGTATACAGTATTTGAATTCAATTTTTTTAAATTTATTTAAACACACACAAACACAGTATATGGCCTATGACACACCCGGTAATGTAAGAATTCCAACACAGGGGCACACATCTAAATCGATTCAGCCGTTGAGATGTTACGATGGAACAAACATTCATACAGATACCCTAAGCACATTACACTCCTTTTTGGGCAGTCGTGCAAAAATTAATAAAATTATAATTCCCCCCCCCCTCGTAAATTAAGAAAATGTTACTCCAGTAACATTTTTAGACAATAAACTTTTAGGTATGATGCAAAATTTTCAATAATTATAATAATCAATCTCCTAGGGATATGATATAAAAATTATCTCTTCAAATTTCACTCCTACATGAAATCAAAACAAATAAATGTGGACTTATCTTTCTTTTTCTGTTTAGCCTCCGGAACCAACGTAAGGTGGTTCTTCAGAGGATGATATGTATGAATGTGAATGAAGTGTAGTCTTGTTCAGTTTCAGGTCAACCATTCTTAAGATGGGTGGTTAATTAACACAACCACAAAAGAACAACGGTATCCACGACCTAGTATTGAAACACATATAAAATTAACTGCCTTAACTAGGATTTGAACCTTAGAACTCTCCACTTCGAAATCAGCTGATTTGCGATGACGAATTCACCACTAGACCAACCCGGTGGATTAGACGAAAATGGACTAATAATACGAATAATAAGATCAAGCAACAAAAAAGTAAAGAAGTACAACAAACTCGGAGGAAGGAGCTGAGCGATAGCAAACGATTTTCGGGACCTCCAAGGTTAGCAGCCCTGGAATGCGGGGGTGAACTCTGGCGGCTAGCCTTGCTACAGAAACATTTCATGCAGAATCTTGAACAACGTGCCAGAGGGTTCACGTGTACACCCTCATCCAGAATCTGCCGATTCGCCAGAAGCGAAAGTAGTAACGATAAAAATAAAATAGAAGAGTTGAGCTGTGAACCGGTATTTTTTTAGCAATACTGCGTCCAGACCAAAGTATCTTGTGATTACGAGAAAAAGTAGTAACTTCCAGAAAATCAGCCCATTCTTTATTGCCCGGTAGATAACAAGCTGAGCTGATACCTGGCTCAAGCAAATACGGAATACTTTTAACGGTCTGTACGTTGAAACCGCGAATGACAGTCAAACCCGAAAAGGTCAAGCGTTAAAGGAGATAGGTGAGTTCCATAATTGAAGTGCTTGTCGAAGCTCAAAGCATCCTTAAATTATCACAAAGGGTTATAGTTTGCCACAATATTCTTAACTGTACGGAAGAAGAAATATCACATCAAGGTGTGACTCTATGCTGAAGGTTAACCATGAGAAAAAATGTTGAAGTTCTTCCTTCTGCTTCACACGAGTTAACATTCAATCTTCCTTGTCCGAAAACGTACGTGGTGGCATACATCGTCTACATGTGCGAGCACTCATACCGCAACCTATAAGATATTTTTAAGCGCCAACGTTTTGGACACATCAGATGTGAAGGACAAGAAATCTGTGTGTGAAACGCGGAAAGTCATGAAGGCGAGTCGCGCTAAGATTCTTTGGTTTGAGTCAGCTGTAAAAGGGCAATACAACTGGCGTTCTAGAAATTGTCCACCAAATGGAAAATGCGATTCAGGAGCTAAAAACCCTGCAAAAGCTCTGCTATCCTGAAGGAAGGGAATTGTCAGCAGTCGAACACCTCGACCGAAATCGATTTTTACAGAAGCAACTATTGCCCCTTCTTCACCAAAGGTTAACGTAGAACAGTTTCTTTCTACCTTTGGAGCTATGATTGAATCATATATGCTAGGATGAAATCTTCTCTGTCAAAAGAATCTGCCGACCTTCCGAGATGCAGTCATTAGTGGATAAGGATGTTACGGAGACATCCACAGTCTTCTGACTGTGGAGAGCTATACTTCGCAGTCTCAAAAATTTCAGCGTGGAAAGCATATAGTCTAGACTTGGATGAAATATTCCCTGCTCAACTTGTGCCGGAACTGTCCGATACCGGCCATAGAGAATCTTATCCACCATCATCGGTGGTATCGGAGAAGAAGAAGATTCCACCTACAGGTCTGACACACTTAATTGTATCATTATAAATAATAGTAAAATTATGTAAAAAGAACAAGTGAAACAAATCTGTTGCAATATTTTTCATTTGTGTAATCTAACGGTTTTTTTTTGCAACTCTAAGCTATTTGGAATAACGTGAATGTTAAGTAAATAGTTTATTTAACTTATATGGGTTGCAACATTATTTTTATTCGATTTTTTAGAAATTTTTACATGAGTAATTTACCAGTTAAGTTTGAAGCCTGGATGGGGGAATATAGAACTAACTTTTTTTATCGTTTGAAAAACGACATGCCTGACACGGGTTAGAAGCGGGGGCCTTCCGGAAAAAAGCCTGAGACGCTACTACTCTGTCACGGAAATCAATTACTATTTAATTCATTAGTAAATTACGAATATAATAATTAAAATGGTTCAATATACATACTTGATTGTACTGTTCTGAAAATAATAGAAATGTAATTAGCAGTTTCGTCGTTCGTTCTAGCTAGCAAAATAGAATATTATTAACGAATTACAAGAATATCTTAGTTAATTTTTTTCTCAATTCTAAAGAAAACGGGTATGTAATTAAAAAGAGTAAGTATCGTTCACAGGAGAAAACAAAGGATCGTAAAAACTTCTCTACAAAAATGTACTAAATAAACAAACAATATAGCGCTTTTTGAGAATATTTTTAAAGCTACCCGTTGCTTATTTTGCTCGTCACCTCCCCATAATTCTGTTGTACTTGCTTTTTCGACTTACAATCGTTTTTTCCAATAATATTTCTTTTATTTTTCATAAGATTACTAAATGCTTTTTCTCTTTTTAAAAAGACGGATTTTTTTATATAGGTGTCTTGATATGTTGAACCAGTGACCATGTAAACATGATTTTAATATAGATAAAGACTAATCCGTTTAATATGTACAGAATGATTCAAGGATCAAATCCATGAACGTATGTGTTAAAAATGGATAAATCTTATGATAAAAAATGTTTGAAGGTAGGATAGCTAGTTCCATTTTCTAGTATCCAATCTCAAAAATGTTTAGAAATGATAACAAAAGTAAACTAGAAGTCATCATTAAGTTTTGAGATATCACCTACGGCAATATATAGTACGATAACTTAATCCTACTTCACGAAATGATATACTCGTACAATTTTCATACGATTTAGTCCTATATCTAACAATATAGGCGACCTGACACGAGTAACAAGTATATTCCAAATACGATAGACATCTTTAGTAATAAGAAATATCCGTACTGGAACGAAATGGTTTACGATACCTTTTTCACTGAGCCAAATTATTATTGAACATCAGCATTTTAAGTTCGCCGAAATGCAAGCGATATTCAGTCTTTTTCATTTTGTTAGTCACAGGGGTGGCTATAAAGCGAACAATATTACTCTCAGCGAAAATATGGCGATTTGTAACTCCTGCATTTTACGTGCTTTATTTAAGTCAAAGTTATAACAATGACTGAGGCAACATACCCTTCCTGTAGTGAAACAATGTATTACACCACACACCTTTTAAACACAACAGAAAAAGTAGTTCGATAGTTATAATTCACTCCACTGAAAGTTATATGAAACATGAAATAAAGCACGTAAATAAATTTATTTAAATACTAGTAATTGTAACAGTTAAGAAGATACAAACATATGATTTATATCATTATTAGCGAATCGATTATACAAGAATGGTTTACAATCGGTTATTATTACAAAAGTTTGATTCTGCGACAACCCGGTTAACTATAACTGAATATATAAGGCTCACATAATTATAAATTTAATGACTCAAATTTC
The DNA here is from genome assembly GCF_047948215.1 of Lycorma delicatula. Taxonomy (NCBI): domain Eukaryota; kingdom Metazoa; phylum Arthropoda; class Insecta; order Hemiptera; family Fulgoridae; genus Lycorma; species Lycorma delicatula. The sequence continues at coordinate 117,661,781 of NC_134456.1, forward strand.
AGAGTCGCAAAGATTCAATAAAAAACACTGCTAACGAATTAATTAATGAATATTCACTTTCCTTTAAACATAAAAATTCAACATAGTAAATAATTCATTTATATACAACATACGAATAACTCTATAAACTTACTATTTTTTTAAGCGTTTGGAAATAACAGGCCTACGAGAACGTTATCAATTGGGGTAATACGCAATGCGTTGGAAAGATTTCTGACAGTTATAAAGTAATAGTATGTATAGGGTAGGATGTAGTTGTAATGAAATAGGAAGTCAACCATCTACTCACTCATCAAATATATATTTATATATATATATATATATACCACTAGCACAAGCATCCTGACACTACTTATACTCCATCTCGTATAGCAGTATAATATTTAACGAATTATGTTGTGGCAATATTTTAATAATACGTATCACTATTATAGTTAGCAAATTGTCAGAAAGATTAATATTTTCAATATTACGATTATAAAAATTGTTATTAAAGTTTGAGTAACTGGCTTCTCATTTTAACGGCCTTGGATTTTAATCTCGGAAAGGTTCAGGCGTTTTTAATCATTAAATTCTTTTAAAATATTTATTACCGCAAAGAAAATATATAAATTCATCCGTCCGATACAATAAAGGAAAGTTTTCAGAATAAAAGCATTTTTATTTAAAAATTTGTTGTAAATGAGAACAAACCAAAAACGCAATTTTCATCAATCGCATAACTTCTTTGTTAATTTTTACTTTTGACTTTATTTTATTAGATAGAAAGAAATTTATAATTTTATAAAGCACAGGCGTTAAACATTGCTATAAAAATATTACGTTTGCTGATGTTTATATTTTTATTATTGTGAGCGAACAAACACAGTTTATACTCATCACCTGAAAAAAATGACACAATAAGTACATTAACATAAATTTTCTTAAAAGGATGATAACTGTAACAGATCGAAAAATAATTATTGTTAGAGCAGCTAATAGATAAATTGAATCGAAATAGTAGAGGGATTCTGTACAAGCACGAAAAATAAATGAAAACGAAGTAAAACGCCGACTAAAGATACTGCGAATTAAAATTTTGACAAAACCTAGATTTCAGAGGTTTAAGATTTCAACCAAAATACTGTGTGCAGCTAGCCGGTTTGAATCGCTGCCGGAATGCCGTATAACATACTCGGCCAAAAAGTATGGAACTGTCGTATATACGGTATTTATGTAAGCGATATATTAGAGCAAGACGACACGACACTAAGTGTGTTTAAACCTGGTGCCTCCCAAAGACAGACGGCTAAAGATGACTTCTTCAAAGCAAATAATTCGCCCGGACAATTTCCAAGGTAATTAAGTAACCTTAATGCGATAAAGCTTATTTTCGTCAGCGGACAACCATTTACTCTGCCTTAAATCTAAGTTTCACGAAGCATGTATATTCGGAATAGACCACGTGCTTCGTGAAGGAGGACCGAGGGTAATTTCTACGTATTTGTATGAAATTAGACGATGTGTAGAATATGTCTTATAGTCCTTGAAGTGCACTTACAGAATCGGTAAACGATTACTGAGGTATCTATCCGTGATAGAACATTAAGACCACGAGTACGGCAAAATCTTCGGCCGTAAATGCGCTTTTAGGCAAAGGAAAACACATAAGGTTCCTGGCCGATTAAAAACGCAAATCGATTTAGATTGATCATTGTAAAGCGTTTTGGAAATACCGGTAAAAAAGATTAAAAAAAAAATTTGTGAGAACACCAGGTTCTATTGTGTTCTATTGTTTTTATTCAAATAGGCAATAAATCTGGATATAATGCTAAAGGACCCCTTTGAGGAAATATGCACTGTCGGGTAGCATGCGTATCAGCCGATTCGATTTTAAGCGTGTTTGAGCTAGAATATCTATAGGAGTCGTAAAATGAGGTAAAAGTTTATGAAGACTATTTCTTTTTGACAAGATCAAAAGCGGATACATCACAAGAGGCACCCTGAGATGTACATTTGCTTTTCGAGACAAGGTGTTGACACCTAAAGAAATAGAAACGCTAAATAAGCTCTCCATTTTTGGCTAACTGGAGAGCAAAAAATACTTCTTACGGAGCAAGATCGAAAGAATCATAACTCTATGAAAGTTATGAACGGAATCTAACATCCTAAGAGCCGTTTTTTGCAAGGGCATAAAATATACAAAATCTAGCGAGATCTGACCAAGATCTGAAAATCTTCGTTGTGTATCCAAACTGCCGTTATAGAAATTGAAACACTTTTGTTAACGACACAATACAGAAAATAAAGTCAGAGAATCTTACAACAAAATATTTTCATTTTTTAATCGAACCAAAACCCATTTTCAAGCAAGTAGAGCGGCATAGAAGGCTTGCTTTCCATGCTTGTTTTAAAGTAACAGCTCGAGGGTGGGTGCACATTTACAACACACTTACATACGACTTTAAGCCCTGCAACTATCAAGTTGTACTATAGTAATCCTTGTCAGTTGGATGTTCACTGCGTTATTTACACGGACCTTTTTGTTTAATTGACAATTTATTACAGAATATTTGTTTCTTCTTTTATCTTTTTAACATCCTGGCTCGGCGATCCAAAGAGTAACAAGGTACAAATCTACTGATTGCACGAACGGAGCCGCAGCCGCGGCTGTGTAAGGCCCCTAATCAAGAATGTTGCAGTAGCTATCTGGAAAGATCCGGAATACCATACGAATCACTCAAAAGCGTTTTATAACGAAATTCCACAGTAATTTTTTTTGTACTTTTGTAATAAATTATATAAAATAACCATACGTCTATGGTAATTTCTTTTGTCTTATTTCACAAAAGAGCGAATAAATGTGTCGTACACATTATTAATTTTTTTTAAATGCTACTAAGAATAGAAATTGAAAAGGTTGTATCAAAAGATGAGCGTCACTGGGCTTTAGCCGTTTATTTAAATATTTCAAACGAAAAACACGATTAAAATTTATAAAAAATAAAATCAATGTATTTATACTTAAATTACGTTATGAGACTGTTGGTAAGATAAAATAAATAATACACATAATTTATCACATATATAATATATTCTTTTCGAACGCATATCACAAAAAATTAAAGATATTTCTGTATTATGATGTAATATATTATCTTTCATGCTCTCTTACTAAATCTTTCTCGCTCATGTACACAAACACACTCTTCTTCTAACAGAAAAATCTGTACGAAACGAATGGATTTTTCGTGAAAAACGAAAAAATGCACTTTAGAAACACGATCGCTATATATTCAAATATTTTACCGTTAATTAAAGTAATAATAACAATATACTATCTTAATTCTGATAACCACTAAATACACCAAAATTATGGTCGCATGCGTTCACGCAAACACACAAAAGCATAAATAAAAAAAACGAAAAATACTGTAAAAATTATTATTAAAACATTTAACCGAAAATAAGTAATTAACATTAAAAAATGGCTAATTAAATTACAAAAAGGGTTAAAAATAAATAAATAATAAACCCACAGTTTAAATTAACATATATTAAGAGAAAATAGAACCACAAAATTTAGTAACAAAAATAGTACCGGGAACAGTTTAGATCAATCGTTGCAAGCAGGTATTAAACTGTAAATATAAATATTTTTTTATTTTCTAGTACGTCAATTTTTTTCACAAATAAAAAATTTAAGACGCTGAAAGAATTAAAAAAAAAAATATATATATAAATATATCTATATATAAAGAATAAAAATATCGGTTGTCAATTTTAACGAATTTGGAGGACGGAAGGATTAGGAAAAAATATAAAAAAAAGGATAAACTAAAAATCCACTAGGCTAATTTTTTTTTTACAGATCAGGATATTTTTTTTTATTAGCAATATACTATCCACTTTCTTCATGCATCCTGTAAGTAAGCGTAACATTTCGAACAATGTAACACTGACGTACGTATTAGAACACATTGTTTTTTTCTGAAAGAAACGACACCGGCATCAAGTATAATCTGAAACAAAAATACCACAATTGATATATTTAGAATTACGAAGTTATAAGTTTCGGAAAATAATCGAAAACACTGTTTGTTACAGAAAATGCCAACACACATTGTTCAACAAGTGAGAGAGAGATTATATTCCAAATGTACATGCGTCAACATATGCGTACGTGTTTGTCCAAATGACAAACGCACGAGTAATATGTACAGAATCCCTAAATGACGTAACCGCAACGATCGTAGGCGATCGAACATGTATCATAATTCGCTTCCAAAAATGAAATCCCATTCGCGATAATAACAAGCATCTCATGTCAAGCGTACTAAGGAAGGTCCTCCTCACCTTCCTTAGTACGCTTGTCCAGTTGCCTACTTCGCTCAGCCGAATATACCTTACAATATCGTACGTCGCCGTACAGAAATGGCAGCTAACGGTCATGTTCGGCACAAGTAAACCTTCAGCAACTGGTAGGTAACGAATATCATTTCTCACATATAAACAACACTGATTAATGCGTCCTGAACAGACAGAGAGGGCAGAGCAACAAATTAATGCACTACCATTTCTGAGGTGGGATAATATACATTGTTTCCATTAGGGAGATAAAGAATCTCGACTCTCAAATATTATAATTTGATTTTGAACTTTTCTTCAGGGCATTTACAGTAAAAAAAATCTGATGTGGACACCACAAGATTTCCTTTGTACGCCTATTAGATTACATACACATTTTTAAAAGAACATGAAATTGTATTTCACTAATAATGGGAAGGCACATCGGTTCGAATTACACTTCAACTCCTTTTTTTCTTTAATTTAAATATATTGATTTATTAACCTCTGATTGCAAAAAAAAAATACGATGAATAATAATAATTCAATAATAACAATAAAAAAAAATATGAAAAAATATCAGAAGTTTTTAATGAAATCAAATTTTACGTACTTTTCATTAAAAAAAAAAAATGTGTAAAAGTAATTTAATAGGTGTACAAGGAAGTCATCTGGTGTTCACATGAGATATATATTTTTTTTATTGTTATTACTGAATTATTATTTATTGTAACGATTGCTAACATTTACAGGAACCAAACAACAACAGTAATAATTGAAGATAATAAAAAAGAAGCTGTAATAAGAAAAGGAGTCCGACAAGTATGTTCCCTGTCCTCGTTACTTTTTAATCTTTACGTAGAACTAGCAGTTAATGATGTTAAAGAACAATTTAGATCCGGAGTAACAGTACAAGGTGAAAAGATAAAAGAAGCTACGATTTGCTGATATAGTAATTCTAGGTGAGAGTAAAAAAGATTTAGAAGGAACAATGAACGGCATGGATGAAGTCCTACGCAAGAACTACCTCATGAAAATAAACAAGAACAAAACGAAAGTAACGAAATGTAGCAGAAATAACGAAGGTGGACCGTTGAATGTAAAAATAGGAAGAGAAAAGATTATGGAGGTAGAAGAATTTTGTTATTTGGGAGGTAGAATTACTAAAGATGGACGAAGCAGTAGCGATATAAAATGTCGAATAGCACAAGCTAAACGAGCCTTCAGTAAGAAATATAATTTGTTTACATCAAAAATTAATTTAAACGTCAGGAAAAGATTTTTGTAAGTATATGTTTAGAGCGTCACTTTATATGGGAGTGAAACTTGGACGATCGAAGTGCCTGAGAAGAAAAGATTAGAAGCTTTTGAAATGTGGTGCTATAGGAGAATGTTAAAAATCAGATGGGTAGATAAAGTGACAAATGAAGAGGTGTTACGGCAAATAAATGAAGAAAGAAGCATTTGGAAAAATATAGTTAAAAGAAGAGACAGGCTTATAAGCCACACATATTAAGGCATCCTGGAATAGTCGCTTTAATATTGGAAGGACAGGTAGAAAGGAAAACTTGTGTAGGCAGGCCACGTTTGGAATATGCAAAACAGATTTTTAGGGATGTAGGATGTAGGGGGTATACTAAAATGAAACGACTAGCACTAATAGGAAATTTAGGACATCTGCATTAAACCAGTCAATTGAGTGAAGACAAAAAAAAAACAAAAATTATTGTTAATTTTTTTTTACAATCAGAGGTTAATAATTATTAATAAATCCATACATAAATATAAAAAAAAAATTAAAAAAAAGGAGATGAAGTCCGATTCTAAACTATGTACTTTCCCCTTGTAAAATTCAAATATTTCAGTAATCAAAATTTTATTTGGCTATAACTCTGGAACCAATTAAAACAAGCACAACTTATAATATATCGTTGACAATGAGGGCTTATTACCGAGTTAATAAAATGTTCAAAATTCAAACCCTTTGGTTTTTGCACTTTTGGTTCAGTCGATTGCAATCAAAAGAGGAGGTGCATAACTAGATGTTACAACAGTCCTAAATCTAATATTTCAACATTCTACGGCTAATCGTTTTTTAGTTATGCGCGAGACATACATACATACGTACGTACGTATAGACGTCACGCCGAAACTATGGATATAAGGATGGTTAAAAGGGATATTTCCGCTGAAATTTGAAAACCTAAATTTTTCGCGATTACAATAATGTAAAAATCTAAATTTTAATATGAAGAATGTTTTCTTTTAGAATCATTTTAATCCCTTTAGCGCATATGATGAATCACATGTGCTAATCATTTACGCATTGAAAATAATCATAAAATTAAAATAGTGGATCCAGGAACATAAACTAAGTCTGTATGTGGTCGAGGAATCAAGAATTTTCAAAACTTTATATTTTTAAAATTTTAGACCATGTAGAATGCAAAAGAATGTTACTTGTGTTTTACAGGTTATGATGATTATGACATCCAAATTTCAAAATCTGAAGCTGTGGAACAGTTACAAAATAAAAACAAAATGGAAAATTCACTAAAAAATATGAATATAAATATTGTATTTTTTTAAGGTCATTTAATCTCAACTAAATTACCCCTCGATTAAATCTTATGTAAAGTATGACATTTATGCGCCGTCAATTGATGTATCACAAAAACATCAAGAAAAAAAATCTTAAAAAATTCGGTTATATTTTGAGAGAGACCCTATGTTTCTCTCTTACTTCATTATATTAAAATAAAAAAAAAAACATTTTAATTTTGTATTTATAAATTAGATTTTTTTACTTCCCGCGTTATAAGAACAATTGATAAAATGTTAAAAGAAAAAAAAAATCGTTTAACGATCCTATCTTTTATCTTTCAAAATACGCCTTAAGTTTTCTTTCCGACAATTTTACAAAAGAGTCGATGGTGCACTAAATTATATTGCGCAATTTCACCCAAAACGATCAAAAGTTATAAGGCTTTAGTGGAACACGCCTGGACATGACAGTTTGTCACATTTGGTCAGGTTTTATTGAAAAAAGTTTTCGGCAAACTTTATTCAAAATAAAATAAATCATCAACTTTGATCTCACTAAAATTGGTTTTCAAATATTTTCTTATTCTTGAGTGGTGGTTTAACCGGTTTCACCGTCGGTAGCATTAAAAACAAAATAAATTCAATTATAACAATAAAAAAAAAAATATATATATATATATATATATATATATATATGTATATAGTATTATGAAGTTCGAACACATTTTTACTGTCTCCGTCTGAACAGTAACTGTGATCTCGAGATCGGATCTTGACATTCATGGAGTACGGCATAAACCGCACTGGCCCTCACAAAGCTACCGATTGTCAACCGGTCGATTACCGAATTGCGTTAGAGTAATCAAGATTTTAGATTTCCAAGTAACCGACTTTAGTATACGAGTTACAGATGCTTGTAATTATGTAAAGTTAATCGTCATCATTTATCGGTAACATTGTGTAACGGTATGAGAAATTTGATCTGACAATAGCTGTGAAAAATGTTCTTGTGACCTATTATTATCAGTCAGACGACTTTAACAAGAATTGTATTACAAAAAAAAAAAATAAAAATACAATTAAAAACTTTTTTCTTATTTTTCTTTGTACGGATAGCACTAAAAAGTAATAAATAAATAAATAAAATTCATTAAATCCGAATGTTAACTTCTTCTCTTGGTAAAAATTCTAATATTTCATTAATATTTTAGATGTAACAAAGAAGTATTAACGAGCAGCAAGGGACGCTATCCACGGACGAATTCAGTACCGCGAGTAATTAGGTATTCAGGAATATCACATTACAAGAAGCCGATAATTATTAAGTAAAATAGTCAAAAATAAAGCTGTATTTTGAAAGTAAGAATAAAAGATTAAAATATGTTATTCCAACGACTCTTATTATCAAGTCTGGTTTGAGTAACTTACTTAGTATCTACCTGGCTGCCCACATATAATACGATGTGTAGGTGGTTACATAATCCTTACCTACACATACGTGTGGGCAAAGTTTTCATTTTATATAACTTCTAAAAAAAGGCTATTTCACAACTACTTAATTTAACAATTTTTGCTCGAAAGAACGACCGAACGAATGAATGAAGAAACATTTAATTCATTTGACGTGTACGACCGTAATTAAATATAATATTAATATGAAAAGAGATTTTATCGTTCTAACAATACTCGATTCTACATAGAAAAAAACCTCAATGCTTAAAATTCGTATAGAATAACAACTGCTATTGAGAACGAATGGATATATTTAATACAATTTCAGCATAACATTTATGATAATATATATATATATATATATATTTAACCCTAAATATTCATAAAAGGCAAAGGAAAATAAATTAAAAAAAACTCTTGTTTGTTCGGTTGATAAAATTAAATAAGACAGGCGATCTTAAGTTGGTACAAGGATCTAAGAGTCGGATGACTGTCATCATAAAAGTATGCCGAAACGACTAAAAATAGCGACGAGGGTATTAAAATTGTCAAAGATGTAATTTTATCTTCTGTATAATTATTTTTATGTATTTACGTATACTTATAAGAGGGGTGGGTGGTCATTAAAGAAAACGTTAGGTAAGAACCTTCGGCGAGGCATTTTGTAGCAAACGCAGTAAGGTAATCTTTTCATGATAAATGCCAGCCATCTTTATCACAGTACTATTCATACACACGAGATTAAATAATACAACACCTCTAATCTCTTGAAAACGGCACCTTTTCGAGTGATTTCCTTGTAGCTTACTACCGGCGTAAATACCAAATAAACAAATACACTGGAAAATATATTATGTCGACAACCTGGGAATTTACTAACTGACGTTCATCACTTAGCAGTAAATGGGGAAGAAGGCCATTTAACCTATATCATATGTCAAATATAAATTGAAGATCAGATCGATAAATACTTTACATTTGTATACATGCTAATACAATGGCAGACAGTATGTATATCCCTTAACAATCAAGGATAGTCACAAATGTTTATTTTCGTTGATTACATCCGTATAAAGCATGCTACTGCAGCCGTTCGTACGAGTACAGTTGCTATCTGTGCGGCAAATCAGAATTACTGCCCCTGCTACATACAAGGACGCATTAAATTCTTGTTTAAAATCATCCTCTACGATACACTTACCATCAATAGAAACAAAAAGCTACCGTTCGGAATTAAAGGTGAGATACATGTAGTCCTTTCGACTAAGAGCATGAAATATCACTGTTGCAACATCCAGCGGTGATCAGCCAAGCGGGTAAGTGCAGAGTGAGATAAAGTGTAACGAGTTTCTTCCGTTTTTACGAGATCAATCATTGCAGTCATTACCTGCTGCAGCTACTGTATGTATTGTGGAGTTCTGTACCTTATTACATTATCTCATAAAAGTTCTTTAGGAATGTGAGGCAAGTGACATAACAGTTTCCGATTTTAATTCGGCGATGTGAGGGTGCAAGCAATTAACGTAGAGCACTCCACTAATACTAACGCTAACCGTTCACGATCGCTTCGTCTAATACACGTAGAGAAAAACAGTGTACATAATTGTGGACCCTGGATCATTCGAGTTATCACACGGTTGACACGGTAACTGGCTAACGCTGAAGATCCAGTTAAGGCACCCGCCAAGACTTGAGAGATCTGAAGCGGTCTCTCAAGAGACTAAATCGGCGATCTAATCTAGTACATGGATTAGACTAGAGATCTATGTACTAGACTTAAACAGATATAACATTTAAGCCCGATAATTAATTAACCCTGAAAACGGCATAATCACGTTTAAGAGCGAAAAAGAACTATCCGCCCGAGGGAAAAAGAGAAGAGATGCGATTTCACGTTATCTTATCACCGAACCGAGCACGGGTGCACATCAGCATGCTGAAAAATGGAAATGCATGCGGTAATCGGTCTTATAAATCACATCCCTTTTTTCACAAGGAGTAACCGTGTAGTGAACATCATTAGTCGCTGACTAGAACAACTTGTACATCAGAAGTTTTACGTACATCACAGGCATATGAAAGACTGGTGCGGGTAAAATAAAACAGCAATCGTGTAAACCTATCATTTCATTTATTAATCGTAAGAACAGACTCCCGGTAAGATATTTTTAAGAACTAACGTGAAATCTGCATACCTGTTATAGAATCTGAAACAACTTTTTCAGTTCCACCATAAGTTGCCAATCCGCTTTTATTAAATCATCTCTAAAATAGTCTTTACAGGCATCTATTGACTGTCTGCTTATCTGTAAAAAAAAATGAACAGAAATTAGAATAAGTATTAATAAAATAAAAGAAATTTATGTTTTCAATCGATGTTCGAGAGCATTTAATGACAACATTTTTATAAATTTACACACAACTAAAAGGATTCAAGATTTAAGTCTGCATATAAAAAAATTCAAAACTGTATTATTTTTTATAAAAAAACAAAATGTTTCCCTTTTCTCTCCGATATGTATTATTAGTTATTTTTCGTAGGAAATCAAACTTAAAGCTACATACATTTTGAATGATAACTTTTTTGAATTTGATATTTGATGAAAATAGAAAATAAAATAAAAATAAAAAATTCGTTCATTTTTTCCACAGGAATCTTCATAAATAATATAAACAATATTAAAACAGAATCGCATACATTAAAAAAAAATAAAATAACTTACACTAGATTAAATTCAAAATCGATCGCTTAAAGACAGGTAACATTGATTTAACTTGTAATGAATGAAATCAGTGAATGTAATCTGGTTCAGTGTATATATGAATGGGCGGGGAATTGTGAAAGAAAGTCGATACCGGATAATACCACGTTACATTGTGTTAAAGTTCGGGACGAACTGACGGTAACTGCAGCAACAGTAACCCCGTCGTTATAACTGTACAAACGGTACAGTACTGTAGTATCGATTGGCGAGCTGGAGAGAAGCAGAAGAGTCGAAGGGGGGACGGCCGGGAGAAAAAGACAGAGACAGTGTGATGAGTCGGCGAGCATCGAACCCTCACAGCCGGTCGACAGCAGAGCTACCACAGCCGGCAGAGGAGCCACGTGGCTACAGAGTTACAGTCGGCGAGGGAAAGAATGAAGGGACGAAGAGCGGGGAAAGTTACGTCACTGCTGTAGGCAACCCCATTCACTTAACCGTTTCACCCCGACCGAACCGAGCCCGTTCTCGGTACCCACCACTACCCGGTAACCGTTCGACTTCCCCACTACTAGCAGTGACCTCCATACTAAACAATCAATGAACCGAGCTAGTATCAACGAGTTTTGATTCTTACGTATCATAACAGTCGGTACTTACTATACTATGTGCGTAGTATTCAGTACCGGACGACTGCAGCAAAGATATTGAAATACGCTGGATTTCGAAGGACCCGGAAATGAGTTATTATCAGTGTGTGTGTGTAAATATATATATATATATATATTTTTTTTTTAATGGAAAGAGTTCTTTAAAAAAAATAACTCCTTACCTCGCAGCATTAAGAGTTTTAATTTTCTAAAGTAAAGCGACAAAACTGGGTTATAAATATTATTGACATTAGGAACAAAATATGGGTACAAGAATTAATGTATAACCATGTGAACAACATAATAAAGTGGTCGAAGTCTCAGTAAAAGTATAACATGTAACAACACTCCAACAATCCCAGTTTTGCGACAGCATTGTAATGTGATTTCAAAGCCGCCACCCGGCTTACTATGTTAATCGGAAAGCCACAATCGTCAAATTACTACTTTTTTCTTTTTTTAAACTCGCAATATTGCAGTTTTAAAAAACAGAATTGCTAATGTCATAATATTTCTCAGGAAAATTGCAGTGCCAGTTAAATATTTTGAAATTATCAAATATATACGTTTGTCATCGTTGTTCTGACAATAAACACACTTTAGCCATAGATAACAGGAAAGTTACAAATAGTTCTTGCAAGAAAAAAGTGCACAAGAACTCCATCGCTTCCCATTTAATTTATGAATGTAACAGGATATGCAATTTAATTTACGGTTGAGAAATGATGTCGATTTATTTTCATTAAAGTATTAAAATTACACTTATATACGTAATACTGTAAAGTGTAATAAACGAGATAAAATCACGGAATGCACATTAAACTGCTGACTGACTGTTGTTATTTAATAATTTTGCATAAATTTTAAATTTACTTTCAAGTGAATAAATTAATTTTATTAAAATATTTTTCTCTAAAACGGACAGAGCTACGTGACTGACAGCAGCTGCTCGATTACATAGTGTAATTATTGTTCTGTTAATATATTTATTACTTCTCATATATGTACAAGAGGTTACCGCCGTAAGATACTAAATTAACCAACTATATATGAATTAAACGTTATTCTCATTAATTTACATAAAACATTATGCTATAACTTATACTATAAAACGTAATTAAAATTACTTTTTAAAATAATAAAACCGCGAAAGTCTGACGTTGACGAAGTTCGTAATAACGGAAGTAAGGTCATCGCTAACAATATTCGATTGTTTTGATAAGCTGATGGGATTCGTATTCTTAATATATGTTCTAAGTAAAAAAAGACTCCTTATATACAAGGATAAATAAAGTCCGGTGATATAAAAACAATTAATACCAAAAACCTAAATAGGTTGTAACTAATTTCAATCAAAGTACGGCTAAATTTCACGTCCACAAAAATATTCTAGAAACGATTTCACACATGTATCACCGTGATATTTTCGGACATTACCAGTAAAATACTTTTAATATACTAACTGGAAGGCAACATTACCGTGTTAATAGGTCGCGTCGCAGTTAGAATAACTATACGAGAGAAGACTGAAATAAATAATTATAATGATGCGGAGAATAATGGCCATCGGGTGCGTTTGGGTGGGGGTGGGGGTGTTGACAGAGAAATAAAAGTTTATTTTAAATTTATTTAAAATCGCTCAACAGCTTTCCCGAGCTCTCAATGGCGATCAAATTAAATATATAACGCAATACATTGCGTTGTATTGTGAGCAGGTTTTGTGAGGATCTATTGACTTGAATTTTTTAAATATTGTACTATTCTACAAACCTGGATCCCAATCCTCTACTATTAACATTTGTCCCTTGTAATCGATACTGTCGGTAAAACGCACGCACCTTAGGACGAAATATAAAAAGCAAAAAAAAATTATTTAATATCTCCATCGCTCAATACACGACTTGCAGCAGGGTGCGAGAAGTTTTGGGTACGGTCAAATTACATACACTTTAATTACAAAGTTTTTTTCTACTGTAAAAACGAGATTGGAAACCACTCATACTAATGGAGTTGGTTTTCATCTCGCAGATATTATATGGAGTGTTCAAAATTGTATCGATGAAGTTATAAAGACAGGTCTGGTAACAGAAACAGACTGACAGGTCTATGATGGATAACCCGTTAACGGTCAAACCTTAGGTTCCTCTATTCACATCTGTTAATAACTTTTCTTTCCACTTTCATACACCATCATCCTCAAAATTTGACCACATGAATCTGACAATGTCTTTCTTTCCTGTTAAGTCTTTATTTTATTATTATTTCTAATTCTTCATTGTTCGCTCTATAAATTAAGGTAAACCAATGAAAAACGAAACGTAACGTACATTAACGTTTTCCTGTCGATTCATTTTTCTAAACTTTTTAAAGGATTTAGTCCACATTCATAAAAGTATAAGGCTCTGCTATATTAGTCAGTACAACGTGTACTAAAGCTGTACATGCTGTTAATTTTGTTCTTCATTAGATCGGTCTGCTTCTCAATAAATTCGGATTAGCGTAGAAGGCTCTATTGCCCGGCCTGAATCCTCTTGAATGATTCCTCTCGTGCTATTCTAATTATTTACATTAACTCTAAGATATTTGACAGTTACGCTCTGATCGAATCGAGCCCATTTTTAGAATCTAAAACTATCTAGAGAACGTTATGCTGGATCTCCTGTTAGATCCATCGCAAATCAGCTGATTTCAAATTCGAGAGATCATAGTTCAAATCCTAGTAAAGGCTTTTTTATACGGATTTGAATACTAGATCGTGAATACTGGTGTTTTTTGGTGGTTGGATTTCAACTAACCACACATATAAGGAATGGTCGACCTGAGACTATAAGAGTACACTTCATATACATTATATATATTATCCTCATTCATCTTCTGAAGTAATAATACCTTACGGAGGTTTCGGAGGCTAAAACAGAAAAAGAAAGATAAGAATGCTAAACCCACCTGACTGGTTTACTTTAAATTTCTCAGTGTACTTATTTCCTACTTTCAATATTATATGCATGTTTCAATCGTGACTTCTACCGATCTTGATCAGTTTTGCACGTATCTCGCATTCCATCAGTTTACTTACATCTGGTTTTAACTTTACTGTCATCAAAGCCTATTTGAAATAATCAAACGAGACATGGAGGTGTATTCATAGAATATTTCAACTATCTGTCCGGTAATAAAAATTTGATAGGATTTCCGCGGGAAAGCCATTCTGCTCTTTCTGAATTTTTTCCAATCGGTCCAAGATTAATCTGAATCACTTACTTCCGGATAACAAACAGTTTATACCTCTACTCAAGTTCGCTATAATTTTGTAATTCGGGTAGATTATTCCACCATTCCATATAACGCGCCTCTTCTTGATTTTTATCTTTTTTCTGTATGTATAAACTCTCCCTATCAAGTCTGTGCTACGCTTTCTACAACTCTGATACTTCAAGTTTTCCATACCTGCTTTGTTTTCTTTTACTTTTGACAAATGACTCAGTCCATCTTTTCAAAATAACCTCTCCTCCTTGCTCGCAAAGACAGGGAATCGTGCCTTTTATATACCTGAATTCTCAGTTCAAATCCTATCCACATCCTGCCGATCGCTCCGTAAAATTTCATCGCAACCTTTTCCGTGCTTCTGTTTCCAAAATATTCTTCTTCCGACATACTTTTATTAAATCTTTTCTTTTTTCATTGTATTTATTGAGGGTAGCTTTTATCATCCTTTGAAGCAGTCTTTATTTCGTGCACTCTTGTATGTGATCGTCACATACGTTGATCAATCCACAAATTTTCATATTTCAGTCCTTTGGTCTTAGGAAAAATATCACTTTGAGGCTCAACAGTAATTAAAAATTTAATTTCTACTATTCTTCTTACTGTTTCTGTTAAAGATTCCCTTTCCTCGACTTGAACTGACCTGTCCCTCGATGGTTTCTGACTGTCCAATTTGTTTTATTCTGGATTAAATCTTTCAGTAACTTATCTTTCACTCTGTAATCCTTCCAGTTTCCTATTCTTCAGGCGACGGACACTACCTGTTTCTGAAGAAACAGGCAACTTTTAATTCGACTTACTTTGTTGATTCCTGCCAACTTCAATCGTCTGTTGCGTCTGACATCAATGGTAGATGAGGAGCTCATACGTTTATTACAGTATAACTTATCTAATTCTGATTATCCTTGAACTATGTTTTTTTTTTTTATAGTAGAGGTGTCTTTCTGCGATTTAACAGAGTACTGGTCTGATTCCTCGTAGCGTACCCACTACAAACCGACCGATTTTACAGATCTATTCAAGCAGAATTTATGTTTACTTGTAATGCTATTGTGACAGTACTCTTTTTCGAACTTAGAATATAAGTGTCCCAGCACTACCAACGGCTCATACCTTTGAATCTTGATGACTATTTTGTTTCTACACCGTCTTTCTAAGCTCAATTCATATTCTTTCATTAGCTTTAAACTCTATCAGGCCTTTTCTTGATTTTCAGAAATAATAACTATACTGTATTCAGTTATCTTGTACACTGAAGAATAAACAAACGTTGCGTTTACGCTAGTGATTTCGTTATGTTTCTGCTGAATCACGTTCCTTGAGTCAGTGCCGATTCACAACGCGGCCGTTAATCTACATACTACAAAATAAGCATTAGTCACATTAGTCGCCGTATAATTAATTAGTCATATAGTACTCATATCATCAAACGTTTATAAATTTATATTAAGTCTGTCAGTTCTATTAAAACTCTTGATTTTTCATATGATCACTCTTTTGTTCTCGTGTCCAATTTTTGTGTTTCTGTTATTTATTTACTCTAATGTTATTTAAAGTTAATATACCGGCAATGCAATTTTTTTAAGTTTACTGAAATGTGAGTATAGTGTATTCCTAGATTTGTATCTGTTCGACTTGAGTTATACCATTATTTTGACATTATGTCTGATACCGATTTAGCTGATAATAGTGCAGGATTATTGATATCCCCTCCAAAAAAAGTCCTTAAGTCGTGCAGAAAACACATCCTTTTAAATGCTTATAAAAGCGAATTACAGAGTAATCTAACGGCGTTGATTTCGGATATCGTTAATAAAGCTGCTAATATAAGTGGAAGTTGTGCTGCTTCAGTGTACAACGTGATTTGAATTTTATTTATTGAGAAATGGTTTAGCGATGTGTTACATCCTCTGGAAAATAATTCGGTTATTGTCTTAGACGACGCCCCTTATCATTCATGTAAAAAGGAAAGAATTCCAGCCGTGTCTTGGAAAAAAAATGATAATCAAAATATGGTTTAATTCAAAAGGAATGATTTTTAAAGGGAACTTAAGGACTTAAGTTCCAATTAACTAAATTTAAGAGGTCCAATTATTGCAAAGGGTTTCGCGTATTAAAAGTAATTTTAATATGTATAAAACTGATGAGTTAACAAGATCCAGTGGAAAAACCGTGCTTCGATTACCTCTGTATCATTGTGTACTCAACTCAATCGAGTTAATTTGGGGACAAATCAAAAGTTACGTATGCCCAGAAAATACTACTATTAAAATATCTGATGTTAAAAATGTATGCTTAAAAGCCATCGATAAAATAGGCCAGCAGGAATGAAAAACTGTATAAAACATGTAACTAATACTGTTGAATCAAATTATTGGGAATTGGATATTACAATAAAAAACAAAATTGAGCCTCGCGTTGTATCTCTTAATAATGACAGAACTACGGATTTCTTGCAATCAGATGATGAAAACTGAATTGAATTTATTATTATAGAAATTTAATCTAAGACATTAGTGAAATTTTACTATTTGTGGAGAATTGACACTTTCATAACTCTTTCAAATAAATTGTCTTAAATTCTTTAAATTTATATATATATATATATATATATATATATATAAATTTTTATAAAATATAACAGCATATGGTTGCTGAATATTAATCGCGTTGTTTCTTTTACATACATTGGGATTTACAGAACATGCTTATTAATCGGTCGCCTGAACACTCATACGCGTAGTTTGTTTACTTGCCCTATAAGCTAATAGGATATAGAACCGAATTGTTTCACTTTTGTCGCAGAATCGCTTTAGACCTTTATCTTTTTTGATTATTTTCCATTTGTTTAATTTTTTCCCTATCTTTTCAACGCTATTTATACAGTAACTGTAAATATATTTTTACGCTGTCGGATCGTAGGCACTATCACTAATCCTCAAATCGAAGAACCAGGTTTTTTCCGTGGGGAATTTCCTTCCCGTAGCCAAAACAGTAACGTTTCGCGCGTCAAACATTAGTTCTATCCTATCCTTTAAACAGTTACATTTTTACTGCGCTGGATTTGCCGAAACACATTACTTGGCATTCAGTCGGCACATTACTGATATCAGTGCTAATTCCAAGACATACGCGACCATTATTCCCTATTTCACATCTCTTTTATCACGGTCTTCTGCTCCAGGAAGCGTTAAAGTTTCAGTGGATCCATCAGGTTAGAGGAAGCAATTCGCTATATTGAACTAAGTCAAAATATTTTAAATAGAATTAATTACACACTTTTCTATGAGTTTGAAGGCTAATAATAATTACACTTTCTTAATAATGATGTTGAGTACGATTAATTAATAAAGTACCAGTGTCCAGAATTTTATTCCATTTTTAAAATTTGAAGAAAAACATAAAAATTACCATTGTTAATTTAATTTCACTTTATGTTCAATTTAAATAATAATAAAAAAAATATTTTTAATTATTATAAACAAATTAATATTTAACTAGTTGAAACAAGAATTTCAGAATTGAAAGAAAAATATAACTATTCTTGACTAAAATATGTAAGTACTAAAAAATATAAAGTGCGATAATCAAAAACCGTTCGTTCAAAACATAAAAAAAAAACGCAAGATATTAAGCGGTAAGATACAACGCAACGTAACAATCGGTCTTAAGGCGTAATTTTATAACTTTTTTTAGGCGTTACATACGGGATTCAATTCAGAAAAGGGACTTAATGGTGGTTTTCATACAATTTTTAAGAACAATTCTAGTAATTAAATAAAATTTCTTAATTCGCAGAAAATACCATTTTCCTATAAACTGCTTATTGTAGAATAAAAACTTCTATTTTTCCGAATTTCTGTTTAAATTTTGTTTCTGTTTTACTTTGTTTGCTACGCAATATTTTAGAAAAAAATTTTGGTAAATTATATTAGAAAACTTGCTCGCAAATATATTTATAGAAACATATTTCAATATTTCTAATTAATTCAACAGACGTTATATGTTAAACTAATCTAAAATAAAAACTTATAGGTAAAACTATAATATAACTGAAAATAACAGTCCTAAAATATAATAAAATATAACACCTGAAATATTGAAAAAAAGAAAAGGATTATGTCGGCAGATAACTTGAAAAAAATCTGTGCACGAGAGTAGCGGAAATATGATTTCCTATAAGCACTGAGGAAGGGGGTTGATTGTATCTGAATGAAGCATTTCTTATTGACTCATATACATTAAAAATGGAAATTTGTAACACGGAAGAAAGTATTTAGTTAAAGTTTATAAGTTAAGTATGTAATGATGAGACATTTTCTTAAGTTTATGAAAAGATGCAACACAAATCAAAAGGAATCCAATTATGTGAACTATTAAGGTTTTCTAATCTAAAATCGATGGTTCATAGTGCAAACTATTTTAAGGTAAACTGTAATGTCAAATGGATTTATAATGCAATTAAGAAAATGAATAAGAAAACTTACAGGTAAAAAGATAAATAAAATAAAATTTTCGTAAAATAATTGAGAAAAAAACAACTGAAAGGGAGACACCAAGTCATTGTGAAAAAGATACTTTAGACTGAAATAAACGATTTCCATATAATTTTTTTAAATAACTGAATACATTCAGGCAAAGTATGTAACGCAAAAAAGAAGCTTTTCGTAAATGGAATACACTATACAGTCTATGTAAGGGCAATATGGATGAGCTAAATATTCTAACACGATTTTTTTTTTACTTTTATAAAAAACACTCCAATAAGCAATCATGCAAATTTGACGAGAAAAAATGAGGACAGTAGGCCCGAAATTCGTAGTCTTGCTAACTGTTTGGGAAAACAGCCAGGTCACTGCTCTGCACGAGGCGTAATGACGTCATAATTTCCATTCTATGACGTCAATGACTAAAACCTCGTGGATGAACCCTGGACCTTTCCCTGAAAAGGACTTTCACTCTTTTTATTAAAACACTGAAACTATTACAGCAGGATACGTGTTAAAAAAAAAAAATTCGGACTATTAAAATGTTATTTAAAGTACTTAATTTTACGTACTTAATATTGGTATTGTTCAGACAAAGTAATGTGAAAAATACATACTTCCAAAAAATATACAAAATCCAAAAAAAAAAATCAATATTCTTAAAACCCAGATCGTCAATAAAACTGGAATTTCCCATCATCAGGGTTATTACGAAATTATGTTATACTGCCATGCCTATAAAGAAATACGATTAGCTGTGCACCTATATAGAAATCATTACATTTATTTCTGTCGCTGCCGTTTGAAGCTTGCGAATAATTGCTGTTTAATATGAGTGATTTTTGGCTCCTTTCCAACATTTTTTTTTCTTCATATAATGGGTTTTGAATATGTAAATCCGAATTCTCGTTTACTATCGATTTTCTTGAGTGCGTTAGTGCGCAATAGAAAAGGGTTTTCTTTCACCGAGGAAGGCCTTCCAGAACTTTTTTTTAAGCGGCAAACTTTAAGTAAATTTGCTACTTTTGAAAATTTTTATGTAATCTCACAAAACTCATATCCTTGTCATCGGTAATTTACTTCGACTTATTCAAATTTAAAGCCCTCTTCACTTCCGTAAGACTGTAGTATATTAAAAAAAAAATATTTATATATATAATAAGCCGCCCCATTTAATCTTACTGGATGAATTTTGTTTTAGGTAAGTTTCTAGTTTAGACATGGCGGGGAAACGGCCTACTTGCTTTACGTCGTAAGACATTTTGTTCAACCGACCTTGTTTTTACTGGTTTTTTTTGCAGTTTCTGCATTAGTCATCTGACAGTATATAAATTTAGAGGGTAGGGAACGGGTCATTATCTATATCTCGTCAGCCCTACCTGCGTTTTGTGTAACAAGTAACTAATATTGTTGGGTGCCAACAATATTAGTAGAAACATATATTTAATAGAAATATTTGGTCGTTAATTTAAAACAGTACAATTTCATGGTGAAATATACATTTTATTTTTAATATAGTTTAGAAATAGTAGTTAGATACTAGAAAATGGATCGGGTATCACAGAACAGCTGTGTAGGGAATGAAATTATAATACAGTAGATATTAAATACGTGATAAATACATTAGTATTACAGGAACCAGTCACGAAGCCTACAATAAGCGATTTCTCAGTACGCGAATGATGGCGTTGAAGCAACGTGTGTCTTTTTAGTAACTCTAAAAGATACACTTTGAAAAGGTTTTGTTTACTTATTAAAAAGTGATAAATCGTTCTCAAAAGTCGCATAACCATTCCTAAGCAGAACCCTCCAGATTAATTAAATAAAGTGAGGTATATTGTTATTTCTTGCTGTCTTTTTCACTAAACCAAATTTATTGCAGTGAATCACCACGCAACATCCACTTATACACAGCTGATAAATCACCTCAAAAGGAAATTTAATCAGTCTCGATAAGACATAAGCGGTGAATAGGGCGAATTTCAGTCTGTATGCCACGTTTTAAAGACTCAAATGAACCTTCTTATTTTGACAGAACGCAACTCTGGATGGTTCATCTTATACTGCATCTCACGTTCTTTAGATTGTAACGCTATTGCATAGACTGGGGCAAAAAATATAAATAACAAATTCCATCTTTCATGAATTATATATTTATACCGCCTATAATCTATAAAGAATATATGTATTTATAGAAAACAAAAATTAATTTTATTTTCCCAAAAATATGTTAAGTACCCTTAAATAAGAGAATAATTTAAATAAAAAATAATACGCAAGAACAAAACAAGTCTTACAATTTGGTACCCCTTCTAGTTCTAATTTTAGTCTAAGAACTAACAAATTCTTAGACTTAACATTAACTGGTTAACACAATTATTGCTAACCACATTCACTTTTTAATTTTTCCGAAAAAACAAGATTCACAAACAATAACTATTATTCTGCTATTTAAAAATTTAGACGGCATAACATTTAAATTGTGTGGATGTTAATGATAAGAAACGAAGAGGGCTCAACAAAGAATAATTCCGTACTGATACCTTTCAGGCGTCACATAAATGTGAATTTATCCACAGTCAAGGCAACCCTACAGTGAGATTTGAACATAGAGGTAAATATATTAATAACTCTCGTTATCACTGGTTATTATCAAGATAATTCTGAAACAATAAGCCTGACATTATTAATCTATAATTCTCCAACAATGTATGTTTAACATACATAATACGTAAACAGATGTAATGATTTTTGTAATAATGTAACGTAAACTGAGAAAAATATACATTCAACGGGTGTATATATATATATATATATATATATATATATATATATAAATATTAACAAAATTAATAAAAAAACCATAAACCAGAATTAACAAAAAAAAAACCATAGAAAAAATTAACAAAAATTTTACATGATCTGAGTTCAAGCCGGCGTGAGCCAGGTTGGTTTCTATCTTCTTTAAATTTATTCTGATTGGTACGAAAGGATTTTTGGTAATATAATAATTTATTTACTAATTTGGCAGATTTAAGTGCTTTAATTTAAGTGCTTTATCGATTTATATATATATATATATATATATATATATATATATATATATCGATGACAAACAAGTAGGTCACTAAGTAATTTTCTTTCATAAAACGAATGTAAACCTGACTAGGGGCCGACGAGAAAAGGTGAATGGAACAGCAAATGACGTCATACTGAAAAGACACGTGGCATCTCTGACGTCATACCCAAAAATCAGGCACGTGTATGACCCGACTGCCACTGAATATTCCAGGCTATGTAACCACCATGAAAATAGACTTATTTCAGTTTTTTACTGATAGTCGCATTCATATACAATACATGCGGATGGATAATAACTAAATAAATAAAATTAATATTATAAAATTGAAAAGAGAAAAAATAACTATGCTAAAGTTGAAATCAGTAACATTGTATTAATGTTACCGATAAAGTACTTTATATGTACTGCACAACCAAACGAAAAGATATGAGTTCCACTGCTCGGAAACGACTGGGTATCATCATTACTACAAAGTCAGTTAGTTTTTCCGAGTTGTCAACTTTGAGATATCAACAAATCCATCGGGTATTTTAAAAAGTTGTTTCTCAGAGTTGTGTTTTGCTCAAAATGCTTTCAAAACTGTATCAGGTGTAAATAAATTTTTAAAACAAGTCCCGGAAAGTTTATGTCTTTATGTTTTCCAGGTTCGTTTTAAGAATGTTAGGTTTTACGCGCGCGAGTACGGAATATTGAAATTAGAAATACGAAGTACACCCACCGGGTTGATCTAGTGGTGAACGCATCTTGACAAATCAGCTGATTTCGAAGTCGAGAGTTCTACGGTTCAAATCTAGTAAACACAGTTAGTTATACGGATTTGAATACTAGATCGTGGAACCGGTGTTCTTTGGTGGTTGGGTTTCAATTAACCAAACATCTCAGAAACGGTCGACCTGAGACTGTTCAAGACTACACTTCATTTACAATCATACATACATATCCTCTGAAATAATTCTGACAGTGGTTCCGGAGGCTAAACGGGGAAAAAAAGAAAGAAAAGCGACATGATGTACAACAGCTTTTTCGGTGATAGTAGAAGCTTGTAGAAAATCTTACGCTACAATTTAACTGTTGTCCGTTAGTGTTCTCTGCAACTCTTTTTTCAATTTTTTTTTTTTCATTTTACGGATGATTGACCTTAGTAGGTTGAGAGTTTAATTAAAAAAATGGAAACAGAAACAAATGGAGTGCAATGTTAACAAAACATACCACCTGTCCATAAAATACTCCCTCCATTTAAATTCAAAATCGTAAAAGGATATAAACGTTTTTTTTTTTAATAACACTGGCTTACATAATTTTTGTCAACATTAATGAAAACGATCTTCGTGTCTCATTTTACTAATAATTAGAATATTACGGAAATATCCTAACACGGCCCATTTCGGAATAACCTTTTTGAATTACCTGGAATTGTTTACACCTGGCTTTACTCTGTATTCCCACCGCATTCTACGAATCTTTAAAGTTAGTTTGATTCTGACTTGCGTACAGTCAAGTTTCTTTTAGCGATCTTGTTATATTTTAAATAAAATTGGAAGTTCTAGTCGCCGAAGTTGCGAAAATCCAGCGGATAAGTTTTGTTATGTAGTGGAACATTTAATTTAAAATCACAGACTAGCTATATCAAAGAATATGAAAAAAGCTAACTTTTTAGATTATAAGCGCCAAATTGGAGATCAAGATAAACGTTGGGCTCCTCATGCTTGCTGCGTGAGTTTTCACGTAAATCAACATGGCAATCTTTTCTTGCACGACAAGAAAAGTTCTATGCTGTTTGCTGTTCCTATGGTGAGGAGAGAACCTTCTGACCAGGTAAGTGAATGCTACTTCTGCATTATTAAAACAGAGGGGCAAAACTGAGTATCCAAATTTTTCTTCAGCACTAAGGTTCATTCCTTACAGCCAAGGATTAAAGGTGCCGATTGCGCATTTAAACTTGGACAACGTTACGTATCCCGATGATTGTTATTCTTCATCAGGATATGATTCACAACTTCCTGAGAACATTAGCAGTGGACCCTACGTTTTTACCTACCATCAGTGCGCCTCATTTAATAACTTAAAACGAATTAAATGATTTGGTACGTGACCTGGATTTGTTAAAACAAAAAGCTTAACTTCTTGGTTCCAGACTTCAACAGTGGAAACTGTTAGGTAAAAAAAAACATAAGTGTTTCACTTTACCGAAGACGGAATATAACATTTTCAAGTTTTTTTAAATGGAGGATCTGTTACGATATTGTTTATTTAATGAATGAACTTAATATGGAATACATTACTTCCGATTGGCGTATTTTCATAGCTTCATCTAAATATAGCATAACAGCAGTCTTGCTTCATAATGGAAACGAAAAACCATCTAGTTCTTTAGCTCATTCAGTGGCATTAAAAGAAGATTATGATAACTTGGCTGTCATAATAAATGAAATTATATGTGAACGGTGTAAGTGGAGATTTAAAAGTGATAGGTATATTACTAGGGCTTCAAAGGGTTATACAAAGTATAGTTGTTTCTTATGTCTATAGGACAGTCGAGCAACATAAGAACATTTCATTAAGAAAGATTGGCCTCATAGGACTTCTTTTTGAAGCAAGTACTTCAAATAATACGTATGCTCCCCTCGTTGGTCCAAAACAGTTGCTTCACCCGCATCTCCATATTAAGCTTGGACTAATGAAAAACTGTTAACGCTATAAACACACAAGGTAATGGTTTCAGCTACTTAAAAGAACTACCTCACCAGTTAAGTGACGCAAAATTAAAAGAAGGCAATAAAGATTTATTAGACCTCAAATACGGAAACTTTTAAGTGTTTAAAGAAAAATTAAATGACGAAGAAAAGGCAGCTTGAAACTGTTCTGTAAGTGCGGTGGAGGGATTTCTGGGTAATAAGAAAGATGAGAATTATAAATTCCTCATAGATGAACTCTATAAAAACCTATGAATTACTAGGCTGTAGCAAGTCCTTAAAAATGCATTTTTGCACTCTCGTTTGAATTTTTTCCGGAAAATTTGTATGCAATGACAAGGAAACAGAGAAATTTCACTAGGACATCAGGACATTGGTAACACATACCAGGGACGCTGAGATCGATCTATAATTGGCGACTACTGTTGGTTTTTTAAAAAAGGAGACTACTGAAAAGAGAAAAAAGTGAAATATTTTGTGACTAAATGGTAACTTTATGTAAAATTTCTTTTATTAGATTTAACATGTTTTAAATGTAAATATATTTTTTATTCAATATACATTATTACACTGAAAAAAATGTGTCTACAGTTTTTAGTCAAACCCCCAACCCGTGTAACAAAAAAAAACAAAAAAAAAAAAACTGTAACTGTTACAGTATTTTGCACATCATTTTCGAATTTAGGGTCACAAAATGCTTTAAACACATCTATTTTCATTAACGCTACTTAAAAAAAAAACTTAATTTGTTGACTAGATAATCTTTTAAGTTTCGAGAAATATTAATTGTTAATGTATTTCAAAATAAATTATTTTAAAACGTAACTTAAGTTTGTTAACAATTTATTGAAATCAGATATTCAAATACAACTCTGATAGAAAACGGTACACGAAAACACTTATTTCCTGTCTCTGAAATAAGATATTATACAACTAAATATATAGAATTGCAAATTATATATTTTGCTTAATTTAATGAATGTAAGTAACCGCAAAAACAATTATTATGCATCACCACTGGTAACCAATAAGATTTAACAGTACTGTTTTTTTTTTATTTAAAAAAAAAACTTTTTATTTTCAAACACTAGTAATTAAATATAAATGAAAATTCTGGGTAAGTGGATAATTTTTTATTCATGATTGTAATAATAAATACCAGTATTGATTACGTAAATAAAATCTCCCATAATTTGAGTTAAAAGGAAATTACGAATTATTCTCCATTGAGAATGGTTTTTTTCTAAACCTGTTTTGTACAGCTGCCTTCATTTTCTTATTACGTTACATAACCTGTACATAGCCTCAAAAAAACTAATTCATTTTTAAATCTACACTAACTACAAATGTATAAGGTATACAAAAGACGTCCCCCTCTTTTCTCGTAACTACAAATCATTTGCACTAATATAATAAAAATGTATTATCGTTCTGGAAGTTTACGTTTATAGGTTTTAGACATTATATAGGCCTAGATGCCTTATATGTGATCGAAGTACAAAATAACAACTTCTGCCATAACTAAGACTCATATTATTAAGCGCTCTGCAATATTTTAATATAAATTTAGAATAAAAACGTCGTTGAAACGACGCGTTGACGCGGCCATAGTCATGTCGATTTCCGGGCGCAAGAGCCGTTCATTTTCCATCATTAAGTACCTACACGAAAGTCGTTATATTACTTGAATTTATCGTAGAGTTCGATTAGCTAACAAGTGCTATTAAAGCTGTTGAAAGTTACGAGTATAATACGGTGTACCGATTTACAATAGGGTTAACGTTGTTAGAAAATTTACTTCAGATCTGATCGTTCATGAATGAGAAAATGACTTCATTTATATTAAAAAGCAAAAAAAGAGAATGTGTTTTGTTTACACGATAAAACCTTATTTTATACAATCATTTTATTAGAATTGTTTATCGAAATAAAATACCACAACGACCAGCGGAATATTTGACTACACTTAATCCTTTAAATAAATCTACTGAGTTGTTTACCATATATCCGGTTTTAACCGGACTCTAAAAGTTCGTATAAGGTACTTGAATAGACGGTTGGATTAAAAACTAATTCACAGTTGAAAACACTCTCTGCAAAAGTTTTGCACAAACGTTTATATACCAATAAAATATTTTACGGGAGTAGATCGGGTGAAATCGACGCCGTCGCCAAAAATGAAAATATTTACTACTAAGATTAAACTAGAATTTTACTTTATCGATCGGTTTATTTAAACCGAACGGAATTTCATTAATTTACATTTTTATCTGAGAACTGCATCTGAAGGACTGAAATATGCCTTATTTATCCCCCATTTTCATATCCTTTTGATATAAAAAAAATAGTCGAGGTTAGTAATTAATAAAAGTATTTGAAACTTTTATAGTGTCATTCTATCATTTTCAGCGCATAAAATTTCAATAAAACAAAAAGTATGTGTAATAACAATCAATCTTTTATTTTATTTTATTTTATTTTGAAGCTTGTAACATTAGATTACGTTCAAAAAACAATTCATTCATAGGGCCTCTACGACTTTGCTTGACATAAGCCGTGCAATTTTGCGCGAATCTTTCGCATAAATCATCTTGAATTCTGTTAACAACGCGCCAAATATTTGCTTTCAAGTCGTCAATCGGTTCGTAGTTTGTTACAGACTTGTGACTTAATATAACACCAGAGGAAAAAAAGTCTACGGGAGTCAAACCACATAATCTTGGTGGACAATTGGCATTACCAATTCGTGAAATTATCATATCACCAAACGTTTGACGCAATAATTGATTTGGTACAGCAGCTTTGTAGCAAGTAGCAACATCCTATTGAACCACAACCATTCAAATAAAAATTTTTCCAATTTGCAAACAAAAAATCCCGAATCATAGCTCGATGGCGTTCACCATTTACTGTAATAGTATCTCACGGCTCATTTTCAAAAAAATGAACCGATGATGCCACCAGCCATAATCTACACCAAACTGATTTTTTTCGAATGTTATGGTCGCTGTTAAATCATTTGTGAATTGGAATCGTGCCAAATACAGCAAATTTGCTTGTTTACAAAGCCATCAACAAGCCAAAAATGTGCCTCATCTGAAATGATGATTTTTGAAAAAATTGGATCCACTTCTTCGAGCTGCTCTACAGTCCAATCAGCAAACCGTCGTCGCAAAGACCTAGCTTTAATTTTTGAGTTAGTTGAATCTTATAGGGGTGTAGACCAAGATCTTTACGAAAAATTCGCCATGTTGTTGAAGAAAGCCCCAATTCTTGTGAACGATGTGAAATCGATAACTTCGATTTTCAAATACTTGCACTTAAACCGCAATATTATCTTTACTCCTTGCTTTTTTTTTGTGTATTGGTGTTTCAATAATATCAAAAACTTCCCTATTTAAAAACAATAATATTTATGATCATTTATTTTCATCAAAATCCGTCAAACTCTTTCATCAAACGTATAAATGTACATTAATATTAATCATTAATAAGGAGGGGAAAATTTTGGGTAATATTTTCTTTATTGTTAGGTAAGAAAGAGAAAACAACACTCCGAATTAAAGACGCAAATCGAATTAACACGACTGAAGGTGCTTATGGGGGTTAATCACTTTAATTGTCAAATATGACGATCTACGTGGTTTCTACTACGTGTACTATCTGAGAGAAAAGCCGATGAAACTATTAATAAGTTCCTTACTTACACACATGAATTCACCCAACCTAATTACGGTTGTTGTTTACTAGTTTACGTATAAATCTTACCGGGTTTACTTTTTAAAAAAAAACATTCATGACGAATGTGTTCACCTAAGTTAATTATGATTGTTGTTTAATTGTTATAAGTATAGATAAATCTTACTGGGTTTATTGTTTCAATTTTTAAAAAGAAGCATTCTTGACGAATAGGTATCATTTTGAAAACGGTTATTCCAAAAAGCCCAAATTTGGTTTGGAATATTAGAGAAGATTCATTACAAAGTGAAACAGCGTATTAAAATTTACGCTTTTCATTGGGGTGTAGAACCGTTACAACGTTAAGTTATAATAATAAATAAGATGTACTTTCAACAAGTTTAAGTTCAACTTTTTGAAGAAAAATTTACACGACGAAATGAAATGATTAATTTAACAGAAAGATGACCGAAAACAAAAAAAAAAAATGATCTCCTCAATTTCTTACAAC
Organism: Lycorma delicatula; assembly: GCF_047948215.1. NCBI lineage: Eukaryota > Metazoa > Arthropoda > Insecta > Hemiptera > Fulgoridae > Lycorma > Lycorma delicatula. The sequence continues at coordinate 117,691,170 of NC_134456.1, forward strand.
TAATATATTATAAGACGTATTATTAAGCGTTAAACTTATCGGAAACATTTATATCGGATACTATAGTACTGTAGCGCGCAAGTCTTGATTTTCAAATAATAATCGGTAGTCCAAAGAAGTCACCGAATATTTAAATGAAACTAGTAAACAATAAAATAAAATAAATAAAACCACCTATATAATTGCAAACCTATGAATGTCTAGCTTGAAATTAAGAGTTCAGTTCAAGTTTGCATGTGGTTGCTGGCCGTTGTCATAAAAATTTAACAGATGTTTATCTATACTACGTAACACTTAACACTATAAATTGTTTACAATACAACAAAATACACAAAATGCTAATAGTAAAACATTGAATTTTCTGTATTTAAAGAAATAATTAAATGGCAATAAAAAAATCCTCGTAATTAATTTATTATACTAGTTGGTTCTCTTAAATATGTTTACAAATATCACTTATTTAAACTAAAATAGGGAAAAAGATGAACTGGAATGGATTGTTGAAATTATTTGAATTAAATATGTAAATATAAACAGGTGTGTTTCATAATATAATTAAAGACAATAAATTATACAAAAACAAGTGATTGAAGTTCAATTTTTGCTGAATGTTTCTTAGTTTTCCTTGTATCCCCTCCCGCGCTATCACTCTTTCCTGTCAATGTATGTTTTCATATCGAACGCCTACATTGCCCGTAAACCCCGCATCACCATGGTACAGTCGCTTCAAGACAGGAAGTGTGGAGCGGTGTAATAGTGCAGCTAAATATAGCTACTTCATCCCTTCTAACACCGCCCTCCGTCTACAGGTGCCTGTCCTTGACGCCACCAGTTTTCCATTTATCCCACGCACAGCTAACGAGTGAGGTATCTTCTCGACCGAGACGACTGTTCAGAATTCTTCTTCCCTTTTGTAATATCAACGATAGACCGTTGATATTGAGGATAGGATGTCATAGGCTAGTTGATCGACTAAGCTTTTAGTTACAGTGTCACTCGATTTTTCATCCACCTGATAAGATACTATGAATGTATGTACAGAAATGTTCACGAATGAAAGAGCTAAATTCCGAATGAATAAATCACGAAATATAAACCGGTTTAAATCTAAATTTAGTTTAAATTAAAATGAAAACCTCATATAGAACATGAGGTTTCATCGACTGAAAATAGTTTTACATCGCGTGAAATTAACTGTGTGTAAATAACAAAAAATTATCACACAAAGTATCCGCAATTATATCAACAAATTTCTGTAAAATAATTAATCGATTATGTTAACCAGTACATACCCTCAAATATAGTTCGACGTAGCTAGTGGAAAAAAGAATGTTTCACAAATTTAATCGTTTTTTACTTTTAACCAAGAGTTTTATTCGAATCAGGGATGTGAAACGTTCAGTGACAAGGCAAGCGTATAAAGTGCTGAAAGCATTTCCAAGGAACTCTGACGTACCACTCGAGTATGCATCAAAAACTACCATTACCTTTTTATTAATAAATACTACTAAAATGTTATACGGTTTATTTTTCATTACACAGATTTTGTTAATCGTTGTTGCCAACGTTCATGAATTTAGCGTACTAAAAACAACAAAAACTTTCACAACGAAAAGTTTCAAAATCCTGAACATTTTTAGTCATTTCTGGAGTTATGATTTTTTAACACAGCTCTAACCACAATGTTTTCCTTTTTTATCCCCAAAACACAAATACATTTTTAGATTAATCGTTCGTATCAAGAAGTATGAATCGTTCGAGCACTGCGCGCAGCCGTCTGGCGCACCAAGTGGTCCGCTCTGCGCCAAGCAGCTAAAAAATAAAAATGTGAGCACACACAACAAACAAACCAACGCACCATGTGTGTTTTTATTGGAGAGAAAAATACTACAACCAGATTTAAATCATTCTGACTTAGCGACTAATGTCGCTAACTTTAACCCAAACTTATAAAGTTTGAGGTATCAAAAAATGTGCCTTTGTACTTTCAAAAAACTGAGAAAAATGAGATTACGGTCATTTCTTTAAATATATGATTGTCATCGCCACAACTTCAAATTAAAAAATATCAGTTGTAGGTTGTTCACGTTTTTATTCTCACCACCCTAATCCAGTTTTTAGAGGTTAAACCCACTACTTCGGGGCCGCCTCCGGGCGGGTTGCCCTGGCGAGCGGCGTCTCGGAATGGGATTATTAGATGTCAAATATTGATTACCTCGTGTAAAAATAATTTTTTTTAGCCATGAAACTTGATATAACGAAAGTTAAATAAGAAATTTAACTCTAGAAATTGATCCTAACGAATAGGGAATTTCCGCTACTGATCGGTACATTCCGTTGCCTACTTTTTGGTTACAGTTCATTATTTTATGAAGAAAAACTATCACGCAAATAAATAAAAAATATTATTAATATATATTTCGCATATATATCGATATATAATAATACAACAAGTATACACTAGACCACTACGAGACTTGTACTAACGAATCGGGATTTTCCGCTAGTGATCGGTACATTCCGGTGCTTATCTAAGGGAGACGGATACACGCACAGGCAGACACACATACAAATGCCCTTTAGTAGGGTAGGATTATTATTATTTTCCTGATGACTGTACTTTGAAATTTCTAGTAAAACGCTATACTATGAGAACTACGGTTAAATTTTTTCAATACCAATGAAACAATTTTTTTGTAAATCTAACAAAGACGAGCAAGAAAACCCTAAATTTGATGCGGGTAAAGATAAACATTTTTATTTTAAGATATATCTTAAATATTTTTTTTGTGATTCACGAAAACTGAAAAATGCATTTATTAAAAAAACCACATTTCTTTAAAATTCTATTTTCAGAAGCCGATTCCAAATTAAAAATATCCCTTTCAGCAAGCCGAAAGGCGGAGGTAGATTTCACCAGTGCAAAGTAGGGAATAAAAAAGATTTCTACCTTAAACTTAGAGAAATTTACTCAATACGACAATGGTTGCATGTGTAAAAGGTTTCACATGTTTATCGTACGAAAAGCTCCATCTTACAATTCCAGCAACATTTTGGTCATCCCTTGCCGTAAGGGTTGGTCATATCAAAAATTGTTTCGCACAAAAGCTTTAGGTAATGTTTAGAGGACTAACGACCACTTTAAACCGATTCTATACTGTGCCTATTAAGGGAGGTATGATATTTTCCACTCCCTGGGCCAATGGTTGGTGATATCAAAAAACTTTACTTACGTAAGGTTTAGGCCCTTATCCAAGAAATAGTAGGAACTTTAAACGAATTCGACATTTTACTTAATAAGAAAGTTAGCGATATTCTGTTTTTTCGAAAAAACCTCATTTCAACCCCCAAGGTCCGATTTTGGCCGGTAACGAACTCGATCGAGATTTTGGGACGAGTTAAAAATCTGAAAGTGATTGGCGCAAAATTACGGCAGTTATCGTGTCCACAAGAAAGTGAAATATATATATATATATATTATATATATATAAACTTTTGAGCTGACGGTGTTTTTGGGGTCTGGGGGATGTGAAAGGCGAAGATATGTCGAAATTTTCCGGAAGTCGAATCATGGTACCACAATAGGTGCTTTCTTATGTAATCTATCTAAACAGCCAACGACTAAATAACCCCTTATTTAGCACACACTTCAAAAAGTCGAAATATATAAAAAAAAACCCGGTTTTAAAAGAACCCTAACAAAGAAATACATATTATTTTTTATTAGTTTTCCTAACTAAACTTCTTGAATCTTCATGTGAAAATATTGCAAACAGAATGACATCACGCGGACAGGACAGTCACGCGGCTAAAGCCGCGTTCGCGCAAAGTCGTACAACTGTGGGTTGTTTCTGATGTACGGCTTACACACACAACTTAATTTAAAATATTTTTAATTTTAATATTTCGATATATTTTGGTTTATTTAATTCAATGATTCTAATTAAAGAGCGCGCGCATACCGTATTTAATTCGCGCGGGTGTGGCGTTATTAGCGGCGATGGTCAGCAGTATCTAAACTAATGTAATTTCACAACTTACATAGAACAAATTTTACATGTACGGTCGGCAGACTGGTGAAGGCGCGAGGCTTAACGCACCAGCTGCCGAGTCAACCGGGCGATCGAGTTTGGGACCCAGCTAGGCCGTGTTACTTTTTTACATCTTAAATATTACCTGTGACGTTACGACATAGCAGACGACCACAACAGCTGTACGTCAGTGCTACCAACCATTGAAATATTAACTAGATTAAATAAAATAAATAATATTTAAAGTGTAAAAAATAATTGGTTGGCAACCCTGTGGAATTTAAAATTTCCCGGTCCAAGAGGACGAGGAAAAAGGGAAATTCTAAGATGGCGGACTGCGACACTAGCGCTCCTTGTGGTGACAGGAGGTACTATTGACGCAGTATGTCACTTAGCCACTAGTTTAGAGCATTTTTGGGGGTGGGGATGCGAGTTTGCAAAAAACGTTTAGCAAATATTGTTATTTTTTAATTGTTAACAAATGTGCCTAAGAAAAATATGACAATTAGGGGAAATCTCGAGATACTGAGGGTGAACTTGCTCTACAGCATCACCCCCTTGAACTTTTAAGTTGAAAATTTAATGGCATCAATGCCCCATATGTAGAAGTAACCTGACCAAGTATGGTCAAAATCGGTCCAGTAGTTCTGGAGATAAAAGGTGATTTAGAGGCAAACACCGGACACAAACACACGTAAATTAACATCCGGAAAATCTCCAAACGGGTTTTTTGTTCCATAGGTGTCAAAACGTCAAGATCCGGTGAAAACCGCATTTGCCCAAATTAGACCTATTACAATACTTTCCCTTCTAAAGCTACAGCGCTACCTAGACGGGAAAGTAAATATGATACAGAAATCGTTCGTTGCATTTTGTGATAAGTAAGGTTCGAACATAATAAAAAATAAACCTAGCTCCAACCTTGTAGTCGGCTTAACAGAGGAAAAAATCACCTTTTTCTTTGTTTGTATTCTCTTCTTTTTTATTATAATTAAACAGAACATCTTCATTAAGCGTGTAAAAATCACAATGACAATTTGCTTTCAAATTGATTAATAATGTATGATACATCTTTAGAAAAGTACACAACCCATAAAATAAATAAGTTTAAGATAATGAAGAAGAAAAATACAGTTAATGTTGACTTATTTTATGATCTGGAACGAATTTCTTAACAAAAAAAAAAAAATTGAATAATGTACATTAGGCTACTCTGTGAAAAACTGCGAAACGGGGAAAACTTACTTACATGATGATAATTTTTTTTATATACAGCTAAGTAAAATTATTTATTTATTTTCTTACTGCTGATTCATGAATGCAACTCTTGTATTCTTCCATTTTTAAGGACACTAAATATTAAATAAAAAAGATCTTTTAAACAATTCCTTATTTTATTAGTCTCGGACATAGAAACTGATTAAAAAGATGTATCGTATTTATATACGGCATCTATGATATCAAGGACCAGTAGGTAATTAAAAGTATTTTCGGAAATCTAGATCAAATCTTACTCTACGCACGGATGAAGAATTTTACAGCAAGACTAATTCCTTACACTATAAAATCTTTTCAATTTTAATCTTACTGCATTTTTAAACACTTCTAAAATGATACATTAAAAAAACAAAAATAATAACAAATGGTTTTGTTATATTACTCGTATATCACTTATAATAACAACAAAAACAATATTAATATTAATAACGTATTTAAAAAAAAACGCTCAACTTTAAACATGTATTAAAACTATACAGTTTATTTTAGTGACGTAAGAAGAGGCCATGTGTTACATCCATTCGACCGTACTTTTCTTACTATCCTAATTTACCACTCACACTTCCTTTCTCAGTAAACATGTCGATGCGAATAATGGCCTTGTTAAAATGAAGAATGAATGAATGAATGAAGTAATAAAAGGATACACATTCTTAACTTTTCTCCATCCTGTAGCCGGCTTGACATTAATGACATTCTTAGAAACGTAATAACATTAAATCACTGAATAATTAACTAGAGCTTTTAAAACAATATTTGTTACAGAAAGTAAAAGAAGCGCTCGTGCGTGGAGAACTCATAATGAATGCGTCTTATGCGGGTGGTACTTTGAAAATATTTTTGTATTTCTGAGTAAACTTCTTCAAGGTTATACTCGTAACATAATTCAACCAGACTATATTTAAAACAACAGATTTCAATCGTTACACGAAGAGCAGGAAAACGACGGAGCGCGTAAATTTGAGATTCAAAAAGTAAATAAGTAACTTTCCAATGATACTTTGAAGTACATAATACATAATAACTAACAATAAAACGAATTAACTCTTCAAAAACAGATTTAAGGACTATACTAAATTCTTTCGCGTTCGTCACACAATCGAGTAAAAAGAACTAGCGGGCAAGTATACTTGACGATCAAGTTTTATCTACCCTTCATAAAAATTTATTTCTAGCTCTCACTAAAAACATCAATTTTTTTGCTCTCAAATATATCGTGAAGTAAAGAATTTCAATGAAAACTATCGGCGATCTCGAACGTCTTTAAAAATAGTTACTTCCCGTAAGCATATAAAATAGTAAAGGCTGTACACTCGTGAAGAAATGTGAAAGGAATCTGTCCTTTTCTAATACGGGGAAACACGTGATTACAAGAAATCTACGAGAGATATAACTCTTCGAACGCATTTATTTTCTTCGGGCTGGAGACTATAGGGCCAATGACGGGGATATTTCGCTGTCTTCCGAGCGAACGTCTCTGCTTGAATTTATTCCGAGGGACTAATGTACAGATCTTGGATCGGCTCTCCTACAGAACCGACTAGATTAAATCCCTTACAGAAACACGGAAGCCTCATATATACTTCGATAGAAAATATAGGCGACGATTTTATACTTTAATAGATAATTACTTCAACATTTCCATACTTTAACTTTTCAACAGTTTTTAACGGTGTGCGTCATAACATACACACATATTTTCCCGCCTGTATACAGGTTTATGAAAGTAAAGGTCGGTGGGTCACAACGGTTATCGCGTTAGCGTCATAAAACTTTGTTTTTTATTGATTTTTTTAAAATTTCGACCGATGCTATAAAAATTCAATCGAATCTCTGGACACAGATACTGACGAAAGTTACATTTTTTTGGCTAATTTTCAAACAACCAAACCAAATTAATACATAATCATTCTTACTGCTTTTGGATTCTGATCGGTTACATCAAACTGAGGAATGAAGGTGAATTATAGTAATTTACGAACGAGAACTTCAGTCCAAAAGTATTCGATTGTGCAAACAGTAAAATTAATTGCACGTAAATTGCAAACTATAAAAATAATCGATATTTGTTTTGCTAAACCTTTTCGTCAAACGATTCAAATATGAGTCCTGAACTTATCACACCTACTTGGATTCCCGACTACACAGTTTGGTAACATCAATGCTACACATATCTTTAGCCGTTTGGGAGTCACAGCATCATAATTTTGAAATATATTAATTTCATAGATCAACTTACATAGCCGTTAATTAATGATAACTAAAATAAACACAAGGTTAAAAAAATTATAGATAAAATTTAATAACTCTTGAACTACAGCGTTCAACAAATAGAAAGCTTTATTGAATGAAAGGATGTGAACGAAACTGGAAAACATACAAGGGGGTTATGAAAGAGTAAGTGAGGGTGGCCTAACCCAATTCCCCAGTTTTGCTATTCCACGAGGCCTATGACGTCATTACTTCTAGACACGTGTAAGACCTATATATTCTAAAATCATCCTCAGGATTTAGAGTTAACTTTTTTTTTTATGAACGAGTTCTTAACGTGATTTCGTTTTAAAAGCTAAATGAAAGTGGAAAATTAACTTTTTAAAACACAAGAGTAATTTTGTTAGTTTTTATTTCTATCAAAAATTATTATTTTTTTTAATGTTAATTCTTAATATTAAACCATATTGTATTTCTTTACACATGACATTTTGAAACTTCAGAAAATATTTTAGAACAATATATCATAAAGACGATTAAGTACACAACAAGAATATTCTTATATCCTTCTATTTTCTTCAAGTTTTAGTACGTTTTAGTACGAATTCCTGATAGAGTAGCAGCATGCCTAAATTCGTATGGAGGTCATACAAAATAATAAACATTTAAAAAATGATGTAGCATTATCTCTGTTATTTTTATTTTTAATTTTTACTTGTATAAAATAAAGTTTTTGTCATGAGATACTGATTTTTTGGTTATTTTTAACTTGTCCTTAAACTTATGAAAGACAATATATATATATATATATAATATTCCATTATATATAATATATAATAGTCCATTTTAAATAGACTACTTCATTTACACAATTGAAAATTTATACAAAATTGTTCAATTTAATAACAGGTTAAATTACGTACAACAAAAGGTTACGATTTTTATTAAAAGAGTTTAATTTTTGGAGTTCTATCGGGCTGATTTCAATGATTTTTATGTTGCTGAAACCTTATCTTGAGAATATTTTTCAAAACGTTTTGAAATGCCGCTTTTCTAAGAAAACCTAATTTAAGTCTTTAATCGCTGAAGATCTCGATGTTGGATATTTTTTATTATATTCCTCGACCCAGGAAACTTTGTTTCGATACATAAAATCCATTAAATTTATAGCAAACTTTCTTAAGAAGTGTCTAGAAATGATAATAGTCAATGCTTTCCTATTCCTACTTATAGAATTTAAATGCCATCGGTAAATTGTACGCATATACTCCTTCCCATCAATCAATTCCTACCATTACAGCCGAAGTCCACATTCCGACCGGGCCACTGCTAGCTCGGAAGTAAAGTGTTTTTTCACTTTTGTCTTTTGTTCAGTTACTTCCGATACAAATAAAATATTTTTGTTACAGAAATATTGCGCAAGAAATCAATTATTTCAAAAACGAAATATTTTCTTCAACTGCATTATTTTCTTAACAGAGGAAAGTACTTTTTCTCAAATACTACTAAATGTACATTAACTTTAATTTCATTTAGTAAAGGTTTCTTTCCAGAACTTCTGTACCTTTTCACATACTTTTACTCTTTTCCTTTAACCACATTTTTCTAAACAGAAGAAACAATTCAAACTGCAAGGCAAATTATTTCCAGATTTAGAAAAAAATCTCTGATTTGTAATCAACTGTATAATATACAACTTTATGGTTTATTTAATAGGCATAATACAGAAAAGGAATCATATAATCCTCCAACTAGAATCTGTAGCGATTCAATATTTTTTATTGGTGGCATAATATAGGATTTGATCATTAGTTAAAGAAATGAGGTCGATGTTTTACTATTGAAGTAGCATATAAAAAAAAAAACAATTTTATTTCAAACTAGTACTTTAATCTAAGGAATCGAAACGGAAATTCGAACGGGTGTACATCCTATTATTGTTAATTAAAACATAATCTAATGAAAGGCATTTTGAAATTAAGAACTCGATAAAAGCAAATTCAACACTTCCGTAATGAAGAGATCAGACGGATTTTTAAAATATTTTGTATTACTTTCATATAAATATTTTCTTTAACCGTAATAATCAAAATCTAAGTCGTCAAATTACAAAATATGTTTCTTGTTTCTGCCTATCGCGCACTTCTTTCGTATTAAAACTCAAAACAAATTAAATACACTTCAACTAAAATGTATATAGATTTGGGCGACTTAAGCTAATTTTCTCCATCGACATTAAAAAAAATGTTTTTGACTTCTCTTAACTGGAAATGCCTTTTAATGAAAAATCTGTAGGTGAAAAATTTAAAGCCTACAATATAAACGTAAAAGTGCTTGTGTAAAACTAAGAAAATTTAAAAATGAGGCTCCACTCTTTCGGTGAGTAATGGTTTTCCGTATATACTTAACAGTTCTTTTACTTATGAACATACATACAAGAAAGAGAGAAAGAGAAAGGGTGAGAGGGAGTGAGAGAGAGGTATGAAAATCCAAATACGTTTACTTACCTCGACTTAATTATTAATCTATCTAATCACTAAACGAGAAGCAGTCGATCTCTAAATGCCATAATACAGTGAAACTCTCTTATAAATCTTTCGTTAGATTCCAGACCGTACATGTAAATACAAAAGACTATACATTGTGGAAAGCTTTTATTTAGAAAATTATCTAAGAAATGTTGACTGGATTCCACACTATTTTAGATTTTAAAAAATTTTGTCTCGATCGCATAACAAAATAGAATGCAATACAATAATTTAAACCAGAAATCAGTCCATCTAGTAAGCCGTGTAAAAATGGGAAATTTAGTTAGTACAACTAATTTCTGTTAACAGACGTTTGTTAGCTTATTCATCGGTTCAATTATTCTTATTACGATTTTAAAAAAAGGTAGAAAAGTAGGTAACAAAAATTCATGTAGGCCATAAGTATATAAGTTTTCTAAGTAAATATATACCTCCAGGTAAATTAATTAGCCCGTACTCATACGCTTCATAAAAAAAGAGTTACACTAGAGCTTTATTAGTTTTTTATAATTTATCAAATGATTATTCATATAAACGAGATTGCGTGATTCGATGTAAAGGAATGCTTTTATATTATATACCTAGCGAATAGTTTTTCTTTAACCCTTAAAATATCTGACGATACATTTAATAGAATATTATTCTATTACTTTGGCTTTTAGAAAATTCTTTCGTACATTTGAGCGACACCGCTTTGGATAAGAGCCTAATAATGATGTACACTTTCTTCAAATCTAATATACAGTCACGAGTAACTTTTACAATTAAATTCAAGGACTCGAATTTGATATAAAGGTGAAATATAAAGGTAAATTCATATGATAAAGGGAGAACGATTTACTTGACGTTTAGATAAATAAAAACGTAATAAGACGTCATGTTTTTTGACCAGAATTTTATGTCACCACTATACACGAATTACTGTTTTAAAATATGAAAACCTGTAATAGACGTTGAATAAAACCGAGTTAAAACTATAAAGGATGCAATTAACGAAACAAATTTTTACAACAATATTGTACTGAAAGAAAAATAATACATTTTGTAAATAAAAATGCGATAACGAAGCGAGTTAAGGAAGTTGGAGATATAAAAAGAAGCACGCTATCGGTAAAATTTTGAAACCTAAACGGACGTGAAAATTCCTCTCAGATTGATAAATTACATACAACAATATCAAATAATAAATAAAATTTCTGTCAATAATGTTCAAAAGGATTTTGATACAAGATTTTAAAAAACACCATAAAATACTTACTTGTAAGGACTAAAATGTATTTGTACACTTACGTTAATAAAAAAATATGAAAAACATAATCGAGGAAAGTATAGTGAACACATTTCCTTGTAGAACTACGTTATTTATATTTCATTATAATAAGGAAATATATTTGATACAGTCGGAGAGAAGCAGGACATATTATCTTATATAATATTTTAACAGTATCGTATATTAAGTTACATATTTCAGTTTTTTTAATTCTTCTTAATATTAAGTCTCTACGATCTGCTTTCCAAAAGAAAAATAAAACTACACATCTATCGAACACAAAATAAATACGAAATTAGTATACTATTAACGAATCAAATTAAAATTAAAAAAAATAAAAAATAAAACGTTTGAAAAAATAAATTAATATAATAAAAATTAGTAATATATAATAAAATATTATAAGTAATATAATTATATTATAATAACATGTATATTATAAAATATATAATAAAAAATAATATTAAGATATTTATGAACGACACAGAAAGCTGAATGGGGAACCTTCAGGGTGAATGATCACTAGGGGTTGAATGAGGGCTGTTTTGACCCAATTCTGAGTTGGTTACACGTGGCAAATGACGTCAACAAAACCAAAATACGGCACGTGTCTGAACTTTTAGTAAACAGCCTACAGAGATTTCTGAATAAAACCTATATACAACCATGTCGGAATACTGTGACATTTTTGACATAATACATTCTTATATTCCACGTAATAAAAAAAAAAAATGTAATATTTTAGTGACAGATAGGTATTTTTTCCAACAGCATTATTATCACGAAATTAAAAGTCTCCAGATTTTATTACCTTATTAAAGTGGTAAATAATACTATGAAAATGAATGAAAAAATAACGTTCTTATTTAGCTGAAATTATGAGACAAATAAAACGCTTTAAAGAACCGATCTAATTATAGTTTACAATTTAAAATCATATTAAAATTAAAGGAAATAAAAAACAACCAAAAAGCTTTTCAAAACACAGGTTCTTTGGTGGTAAAAGATAAATAGTATGGAATCAAATTCAATAAATAAAATGATCATAACTTTAATTTAAAAAAAAATCTGTATATTCAATCTAACTGTGATCTACATTATCAATGAATGTAGTTCCGCTAGAGACTTACCATTTACTTAAGTTTTTAAATACCTACATATGAATGAAAAATTAAACGATTTAGATAACAATTATATGACAACGGGAAAACCTTATGTCATCAAATAACTATCTAAAATCACTGCAAACAACAATAGTTTTGTTTATCGATTTTTCACGAAAACGTCCTTGGATAAAAGTCATTAACATTTGGAAAACGATTAATTTCTTCGCTTAAAATTTACTTATTTACGTTTGTGTACAAAAAAAAAATGACTTGGAAATTTAAAACTTAATAACTTACTTTCTGGATAGGTCAAAACTATTCTGTAAGGATCACTGTATTTTTTAAATGAAATAGTCCACAAACCGTTGTAACGAGAGAATAATGAATCATTAGACTCATCGAGCGACCAAGCAGCCAGCTTATTGAGCTTTACATTTTCATCAATCATTTTTTTTTCGATTTCGTTTATAGGTGAAGAAAATTAATTAAGAACGTTTAAAAAATTGTAATTTCACTTTCTTTTTCTAGAATACAACGTCTTTTTGGAGGAGAACTGCTTTAAAAAATCAAGCAATAGGTAACACAATAACTTTAAAAAGCCATATTTGTGTATTGTATTTTTTTTTACAACAGTTGATGCGAAGAATACTAGCTAATAATACGACAATTGGCATCTATATTAAATAAATTAAACGACTATTTCCAAATAACAAACAATGAATAGTTAAGTGTATATGATTATTCTAATAGCACCGTACTCTATTTATAATAAATAAATAAATATATATATATACACGCGCGCTCGTGTGCATGTATTTTATGAAAATAATATAATTTCAAATTAAGTAATAAAAGTTTCTTAAGCAAGTAATTAGTTCATGTAAAACTTCTGAATAAGATCCAAAGCAAGGACTTTATTCAATGAAAAGTTCAGCTCATAGAAGATACTACGTCAAGCAACCCTGGTTTGCCAATTTCGAAGGGTGGTAAAAGTTCATCCACGTGGTTATTCGACCTATTACGTCAGTACGACACGTGTAAACATCCTCATTCACCCTGGATCATTGAACTCCTAGGGTTCTCCTTCATTCTAAAGCAGTTCCCTTTCATAAAATCAGGTCGTATACACGAATGAAGAAACGGGGATGCACGCGCACATACGAACAAGTGCGCGCATTCACACGCCCGATAATTGGTTTTAAGGAAATCCTACATGTAAAATAGATATTTATCTCTTTTAAAAATAAAATAATAACTATCATTTTTTATTAATGACATTTGATACATTCATGAATGAAATTTTATTTATTCCGATAAAATATACGCCGGCTTGGAAAGAATACGAAGTTACGTAAGTATATTTAATTAACCAATAGAAGTTTCCTAGAAAATTAAGGCTTACGGATCAATAAAACGATTTAAATCACTTTTCTAATTTAGACTCACGCGGCCTCGAAATCACTGAAATCATAAATCATCTGAACTTCTTAAGTATTACCAAAAAAACTACCGAAAAAGACATCAGACTTTTAGACAGAACAACAGACTTTCTCAGAAGTAATAAACACATGCACCAAATACAAATGCGGTAAAACTTACCTTGCTAATCAGAAAATCCTTTTCATCAAAGTGTCTTCCGAACATTTTAGGTGTCTCTCCAGGTATAGGTTCAATTTTTATACAAACTTCTTGTCCTTTTCTAGCGGTTTCTACAGGCTTGTGATTGTTTTCTATACTGGTAACCACTCCGAGTTCAACAAACTATGAAAATATAAATATAAACAATTAAGTTATATCAAAATATTACTACATATACAAATACAAATAAAAATATACGCTTATTTTTAAAGTAGGCCTTTTTGTTTACAAAATTTCAATTTGATGTAAAATTTCATTTTAAAAATTAAATTTTGTATCAAACGCAGTCGAACTGAACAGGAAGAGTTAATAAAATTATTAATATAAGTAGTTACGTAGTTAAACTCTTACCAAAAAAAAACTAGCGCTTTCGGTAATTAAAACATCCTCAGAAATAAAATTAGTTAAAGAAAACTAAATGTTAGTCAATGACAAGCGGTTTAGTCAGTTTTCATCAAAATACTCGATGTAAAATCAGTTGTATGATTTTCATAAATTGAGGGCATTCAACTTTATATTAAATTCTTTGAAGAAAAGGAAATAGAACGTTTTGATATCTTCTGAGTGCGGTATGATAAAAGATAGAATTTTATCATTAATATTTATAAAACTTTTAACTATGGCCGAGAATTACTAATTGCACAAAACAATATCACTACTTCACTCAACTCGGGCGGTAGTAATAAAAATTTTTTTTCGAGAAAAATCTACTTCAGAGCAATGCTATTAGCCAAGTATTGTATATATTGCGATACTATTGAAATGTAGTATATCCTTCCATCGATGAAGGTTAAAGTTTTAATAATGAATAAAATTTATAACTAAGAAGAGGTCAGAACTGATTATAGGATATTAGGATTATACGATGATTAAAAGAGAACTCGTCAATTTAACTTTCAACAGTAATAAGTCGTACGTACAAAACAATTTAACAGTACAACAAACGATAACACAAAAATATAAACTTAAAGTTAATCCCATACGATCGGGAAGCATTTTTGTATTTTCAACTCGATTTTTTTTAATAACATTTTTTTGCCCTGTTAAGTCACTCTCTTCGATGGCATTAAAAAATTACATTAGAAATCACTTCTTTTAATTACTCCGACATATAAGCGATATAAACTGTTTCACAACTAAACGTTTTTATGCTCATTATGTTAACACAAAGCAGACTGTTATCTGCGGTAGACAAACTGTTAAATAATAGTTTTCAACAAAATACTTGAAAAACGTTTCCTGTTTAAAACCATGTCGTCTAGTAAAGTAACAGTTTTATTTTATTTTGAATCCATTTCAAAAATCATGTGTTCGCCTGTACACTAAACATTTGAAATTAAACTTTCCCTTTAAATGTGATATTTTTTTAATTTTCATTGTTCATTAAGGATTAAATTCATATCTACATCAATTTATAACATAATATATACTCACAAAAGATTTAATAAGATTTTGAAAAAATGAACCGAATACAAAAAGAAGAATATTAGAATAATTTGTCCAAACATATTCCATTTAATAGGAAACAGTAATTTGTCCACTATGCCCGCAATACAATTTTTGAAACACATTTTTTGAACGCGGCCTGAAATTTTAAATGAAATAAAATAAAGATTACGAAAATTTATTGAATTATGGCTTCATGCTAACTTTAAAATATGGCGCCGACTTCAAAAAATAAGAGTGTACTGAGGGTATAATGTAACATTTATCCTTCCTTTTTAATTCCTTGTACGCGAAGTAAAGGAAGTATTGTGATAGCAAAAAATCTCGGTTTTCAGATTCAACAGAGATACCCATTTTGACTAGTTTCGGGGTGACGTCTGTAGGTACGTATGTATCTCGCACAACTCAAAAAAGATTAACCGTACGATATTGAAATTTTGGATTTAAGACGTTATAACATCTAGTTGTACACCTCCTCTTTTGATTGCAATAGACTGAACCAAAAGTTTCCAAAAAAAGTCCGTAATCCAAAAAATTTGAATTTTGGACTTTTTCTTAACTTCAGTAATAAATCCTCACTGAGAGCATTTCAACGATATGTCATAAGTGGCACTTATTTTCATTGATTCCAGAGTTATAGACAAATGAAATTTTAATTAATGAAATATTTGGATTTTATAAGGGGAAGGCTCGGTTCGAATCAGAATTCATCTCCTTGTTTTATAATTTTTTTCTTATTTTTTTTTTTTTTAGTTTATATAAATTGATTTATTTATAATTATTAAACTGTGATTGTAAATTAATTCTTACGATGAATAATAAAAAAAAAAAAAAAAAAAAAAAAAGAAAAAATATCAGGTAAAAATGGAACGAAATTTTAAGTACTTTTCATTAAAAAAAATTTGTATATGTAATTAAATGGGCGTACAAGGAAGTCATGTGATGTCCACATCAAATCTTTATTTACTAAGAATATTTTTTTTCAAAAAAAAAAAATTCAAGCTGAGAAAGTAAAAGTCAATGTAATGTTAAATTAACTTCATCGAATTAAAAAAAAAATAAATAAATAAAAATAAACTGTAAAATAAAATTTCTGTTTCATGTAGTAAAAACTTCAGGTATTAATTTTGAAACAATTTATTTTAGCGTTCCTACTCAGGTAATAAGATATAAAACTAGTACTACCAACAGGAATAGGAGTAATTTAGAACGTATAAAAAATTAGTAAAGTAAAAAATTTTAAGGATCATTGTACCTGGCACACCCGATTTTGCAGTTGCACAACTGTTTATCAACGAACTGCTCAACAACATGATGATGGAGTTGAACACCTCGTCGATAATCAGCAGCATGAGAATAATTATAATCTCAATTTCATCATCATTTATTCATCATCATTTATTAATATTTCCCTTAATATTTAAAGGGAGAGTAACATCAAATTATCAAAGGTCAAGAAGTGTGTATCGTATTAAAAGCAATGTAATAATGCGGATACAAATCGACAAACCGATGCTAATTTGATGAACAAATGGGTGATACCAGGACCAATTCACCGGCTCTCAAGGCAGCTGAGTTACAGGACTCAGCCACGAGTCCCAGCCGATAATATATGTAAAATTATCACTATATTAACAATCCATGCACGCTAAAATAAGATACCAAATAATTAAGAACAATATTACAGTCTTTCGGCTAGTTACGTCACGATACAATGCACGTAATGAAAATATTGTAATTATACGTACATGTAAACGAGAAATTTACCGATCGAATATTACAAGTACCGGGTTCGAAACTAAGCATGTCCGGTTATTTTTTTTTTCATAGTTATATTTACATAAGAAATAAATTTAAGAATTATGATTACAAAATCTTTCAGTAATTTCGCAGATAGACAAATTCCTGAATCCATGCTAATAAATAAATTTAAAAATGTACAAATTGCTCACGTGTTTATAACTCTAACAATAATGGCTTTTGAACCAATCGTTTCAAATAATATATATTTATAACAATGAGATTATACTATTCCAATACGGCTAATGCCATAATTATTATTAGAATGTGGAGCAAAATGATGTAAACATTTCTAAAAAAACTAACGTTCCAATAAAAAATGAAGATTTTATTTTATTTTATTTTCTTTCCTATATATGGTATATAGTTATATATTTCTTTCCTTCTAAATATTGAAGGCTTTAATAAATAAGCATAATAATATTATTTCTTATATTAAATATATATTTACTTCTTTGTTAATAAATATTCTGAAGTTTTAAGAATAACTTTTTTCTTCTGAATTTTCAGCTAAATCTCACCAGAGGAGTTCAAAAAAATTCATCGAAAGGGGAACTGCGTTTTAGATTTAAAATAATGCTTTCTGCACGAATTTTTACAAATATTATTCAGTTTTATTCTGATTACGTCTACTCGTTCCTACAATGCAAAATATGAGTAATTCTCAGAAAAAGTTGCTAAGAAGGACGCCCCGTTGTTTTACGTTTTCAAAAAAATCTGATGTGGAGAACATATGACCTCCTTAAACGCCTATTAAATTACATTTACACATTTTTTTTTTTTAAATGTTAAGTATATAAAATTTGATTTCATTAAAAACCTTTGATACTTTATCATATTTTTGTTGTTGTTATTACTGAATCTATTATTCATCGTAAAAATGTTTTTACAATGAGAGGTTAATAATTAATAAATCAATATATTTAAAAAAAAGGAGATGAAATCTGATTCGAACCGATGTGCCTTCCCCTAAGATCCAAATACTTCATTAATTAAAATTTTATTTGGTTATAATCTGGAACCAATTAAAATAAGTACCGCTTATGATATATCTTTGAAAATCTCTCAATGAGGGCTTATAGTGTAGTTAAAAAAAAATCCAAAATCCAAACGTGTTTGGATTTTGTTCTTTTTTGGACACTTTTGGTTCAGTCGATTGCAATTAAAAGGGGAAGTGCACTAGATGTTACCACAGTCCTAAACCCAAAATTTCAACATCCTACGGTTAATTGTTTTTGAGTTATGCGAGATACATATGTACGTACAGACGACAGATGTCACGCCGAAACTAGCCTAAATGGATTCAGGGATGGTCAAAATGGATAATTCCGTTGAAACCTGTAAAACGTAATTTTTTTGCGATCACAATACTTTCTTTACTTTGTACAAGGAAGTAAAAAAAATTCCGAATTAAACTTTTTTCTCAGGAATTTTTTTACGGTCATATTGATTATTTAGCAAGTTCAAAAAATGCTTTTCAGTTAACGCAATAAAACTTGTATTAATAAAGATAGATGAGATTATTTATATGTTTATACGAAACGCAGACATCTTGAAATGACGTATTCTGTACAATTTACAAACAAAACTTCAAATGTATAAATTATTTAAAATAGGTATATCATTTAAAATCTGGACGTCGACATATTTTTACAGTTTCGTCTTAACAATAAGATACCAATTTTGTGTTTGTGTATATACTTGTATATACAAAGTTTATAAAAGAAATACACGGGTAAAAATCGGGTAACAATATGGATATAAAATTTCATACCCGTTCAAAATTTACTACAACTGTTGAAGAAAAAATAGAATAGTAGACTAGTATACTAATACGTGTAAAAAAATGTGATGTATTAATAGATACCGCGTACGTCCAATTAACCATACTCTTCGTTTTGTTAAGGATGTTGTTTACACAGAGAGGGGAAGGAAATAACATCCTAAAATTAGGTAGAAGTACTAGACCTCCATACTTCCTTCGTATAAGTGAATGGTAGGGGAATCTTCCGGTTGTTAATTTTATTTAACAACATCAAAAGTTATAAATAGAAAAACTAAATTGTCGCCCGATTTAAACACACGAAGAGACAATTTTTTATAGCAACTACTGCATCCTGTTAACACACGTTGCAATGCATTAACGGCACATTAATTTCATTTTTGTCTACACTGAAGATTATCTAACTGTAATAAATCATAACGCGGGTAAAAGTCATTCGCATAATATATTCACGTAATATGGAAACTAATTAAAAAACGACCAATAAACTATAATAACATACAAATTTATCGGACAAAGGCGTTAATTTGTTACCATTATAGATAAAATACAGTAAGAATCTGAAGTACAATGTAACCCGACGATGGCAGCTATTCAGAAATCGGAAACTAAAAAAAAAAACTATAAAAAATAATGAAATCGAATTAAACACGCACTAAAGATTAAATAAAAACACACTATTCCAATTCTTAAAATTTTGAATTGAGCGTTTTTGAACGAGCAATCAGGTAAGTTAAAATCACCTGAAAACGAGAGAATAAAGATGTACCACGCAAACAAATTGAAATATAAAATAATTGTAATCAAACTAAGTTTGCTGAAATGGGGAACGTCACATAAGTATACGAAATAATTATTGTTAATAGCGGCACGCAAAGAAATAGAAACATCAACACAGGGGTTAAGAAAACGTTAAAGGACCCCGCACCTGGATAATAAAATCAAAACTTGACGGTATAAAATCCATCATTCAGAAAATATTACTCACAAAACAAATAAAAAAAGATAAACATTATATTTCAATAATACACTATAACGCACCTAGTGTGTATAATACAAGTAGCAGAGGTGCCAGTAAGACTGCTAAGAACAATTAGATTGATTACATGCATAATAAAATTAAGACAAAAGCCTAACAAATTTAAAATGTTTGTTAATTAGGCTAAATCATCTTCGATGCCGAATATAAGGTTAAATCACGGATGATAATTTGAAATATTGCTCCATAACGCAGTATGTACCCTAAACGCAAACGGTAAAGAGTGAATTTCGCGTCAAAATGTGAGCAAACAGATTAAAAAAAAAATACGTACAGATAACTTTAAACTTGAATCTTTAACTTGAAGCACACTTAAAAAAGTAGTTATTAATGAATAACTGAATAGTATTGTATTTTTAATTTTTAAGTGTATTCTATCGAGAATTTTATTATTTACGGCAAGGCCCACAAAAAAATCTTCTACTGATGTTATCTGGAAAAAGCTGAGAAACCGGATCGCCGAGAAACTTCGGCAACAACTAAACAAACACAACAAACGGGTGAAATTAAGGCTCTTTGTTAATTTGATGTAGCTCATTAAAATTTATCTCCAAGCAATGTTTGTTGGCAAAATACCACAATAAACATAGGACGTTTCTTTTAATAAATTCATCAAGTTATTTAAAATGTGAAAGTCTTCACTCATTCATCACCGATTTTTCAACTTACTGAACATCTTACTAAGCTGAAAACAGGCTGTAATTTATGACAGTAGGAAAACCAAGTATAAATTATCTTCCTTATTAACATTTACGGAGTTTAAAAGGGGGTGAAACCCCCCCCCCCCAACAAAAAAAAACAACAATACTTATTTTAATATATATTTTTGAACGTTAGGATTTTGAAATTTGTCATTATCCACCCAGATACAAATTATATTTTATTAAATTATTCTGATTAAACTTAATACAAGCAGGAAAAGCGGTTAAACCTGAATGTAGGGCATAATTTGTTTTCCGTCTGACTGAATGAATACGTGTTATTTATAAGAACACCAGTAAATACTGAACTGTAGTTTCGAACTACATAATTATCCAGGCTCTGAAATATTTTAACCCCAAATAAAATATCGAACTAAAATTTTATCCTCAAAAAAATGGTAAGCTTGTAGCATCTCTGGGCAGATATTTCTTATATTACATATACCTAAATATACAGAATGTATCACAAAGTTCTACCGGGATATCATAACCTTTTCTACTCGTGAAAATAATGGTAATAATAGTGCATAAAATACGTCCTAAAATGGTTCGTTTGCGAGTTACGGCTAGTGAAATATTTCCCTCGGATTTCAACTACCTCAGTGATGTAAGGTCGTACTGAAATTTTTAGGACGTTAAGGACGAACTGATGTTTTCTTAGTTTTTGACCTGAAAAACCGAATAAAATAGGTCCTAGAAACGAATATGCAGTAGTTTTTGAGAAATCCAGGGTGAAAACCAATAAATTATGATAAAAAACCCTGACTTTTATGTGTGACGTATAAATAACTTTGTTAAATGGGTAATAAAGACATAAAACCTTTAAACAAACTTGTAGAGAATTTATTTCTGAACAAAATGGTGCAAGTAAAGTTGAATAAAACAAAGAAAAATTGGCATTTTATTCAAAGACAGTACATTACTACATTTGCCAAAAAGGTACTTATTGAATGTAAACAAAAACCAAATTCTTTTTTTGTGATGTGAAAAATTTGTAAAAACAAAATTTACTCTTAAAAAGATTAATTTCAAAGTCGGCAGTAAAATAACGACACTACATAGTTGTTTAAATTATTATGTAAGCGACAATAAGTATATCGGGTACCGAGAACTGAGCTGTCGTTAGCGAAGGTTTTCTGTGGATTTTAGTTTGAACGTGATCGGTTTGTCGTTGAAGTAATGACGTACTTATTTACAACAGAGGAATACGCTTATATAGTATTCATTTTGGCTGTGTGTAATGGTAATACAGCTGCTGCAGCAAAATATGAAATACGTATTCCGAATCGCAGAATCCCAAACAATTAGTGCGACTTTTCGCAATCTTCGGGAAATAGGTTCACTAGCTGGTATTCGTACGAGCTACGAATAAACTGTCCAACACGATGCTGTTATTGATGAAATTACTATCGATGCAGTCCAGATGTCAGTACACAACGTCTTTCTAAGCGGATTGTATTTTTGCATTCAACGGTTTGGAGGACACAAAACACGTTTTATCCTGATCATAAACAGCCAGGTCAACATCTACACCCAGGGGACGGTCCACTTCGCTTGGAGTTCGCCATCTCCGTGCAACCGCACTCGAGACGGCGTCAACAACTTACGCAATGAGCATACATACATGGGCAGAATTAAATCCTCATGAAACGTTGGAAAGCAATTTTCAACACCGATTTACCATCAATGTATGGTGAGGACTTCTCCACAATCAGCTATTTGGACCGTTCATATTACCTGGTCGCTTAAATGCTGAGGTCTACTTGCACTTTAGTCAAGAAGAATTGCCGCAGCTGCTTAGAGATGTTCCTCTAGCTCTAAGGCGCAAAGTATACTTCCAGCACGATGGCGTGCCTTTCCACTCACTTAAATCAACATTTCCCTGAAAAATGGATCAGTTAAGAAGGTCCACATTCCTGGCCACCAAGATCGCCTAATTTAATAGCTTTAGATTTTTGCTCTGGGGATGGATTAAATATATTGTATACTAAACAAAAGTAAATTCTTGTGAGGAATTAATTGTCCGCATTATGAATGCGGCCGAGCAACTTAGGTACAGACCTGAGGAACTAAAAAGAGCAACAAAAGCAGTATAGAAGCTTGCCAAGAAATGTGTTGAAAATTGTGGGAAATATTTAAACATTTATTTTAAACTGGTTATTGTATGTCCTATAATGCACTTTGATCTTATGAACTGTTTCCAAATAAAATTGGAATTTTTCTAACTTTTCTTCGTTTCATCTGACTTATCTTATACACCATTTTGTTCAGATTAAACTTTTTACAAGTTTTGTTTAAAAATTCTACGTGTTTATTAATTACCCTTTTTTGCTGAATTCCTTTATTTACTTACAATCAGCTTCTACAATGAAGCTATAAGTAAGTCGTATGACTGACCATCACATGAAAGAGAACCACCCAATATAAAATTTGATAGTGCCTTTGAGAATGTCCAGAAAAAATTAACATTACACAAAATAAATACCAACTTTAAATAGAACAGTAAACGAAATAGTAACTTTGAAATATCCAAGAAACAATAAACGCGAGCACCAAGCCGCACCATCATAACGGGCCATCAGCAAGATTAAGCACACGGAGCCTTTTTAGTCTCCTAACGTCCTCGCTGTTGTCTAGGAAATTCAAAGAGAATTGATTAATATGCTTATCCAACCTGGACATGTACCTTCAAACTAGACGTCCGACTTCCTCTCGAACGTATGGAATGCCTACGTAATCGTGGATCTAAGCATTCCTAGCGAACTACGGCGCGTGGGTTATGTTCCGTAAAAGTTTGTTCTGAAATCGTTGAATACCTCCAAGTTGCTGTTACTGACCGTTCCTCAGAGTTCAATCCCGTACGTCCATATCGGTTTCATGAAAGCCTTGTAGAGCACAACCTTGTTGGACAAAGAAAGTTGTGATCTCTTACCCAACACTCGGTTCATCTTCTTAAGCTTAATTTTAAGCAACTTCCTCTTCTCCCTAACATGATCCCTCCACGTCAAACGGCGATAAAGGTAAAAGCCCAAGTACCGTACCGTACTGAACTGAGGTATCCTGACACCGTTTAACCGAACCGCAGAGCAATCTTCCCACCTCATGGTGAACGCACGTGGCTGGACTTCGCCAGCTTAACCTTTATCCTCCATGTACGCAACCAGACGCTGATGGCATCCATTACAAAGTTATTGTACGTCAAACATAAAAAACAAGGATTTTTAACTCAATTTATTGGTTTTCACGCCAGATTTCTCAAAAACTACTACAAATACGGTTCTGGGCCTTATTTTATTCAATTTTCAGGTTAAAACCCATAATAAGTCACTAATTCTGCTTTTTAATTAACGTTATAAAAATATCAGTACGACCTTATTTCACCGGGGTAGCTGAAATCCGAGCGAAATCTTTCACTAGCCGTGACTGGCAAACGAAGCATTTTAGGACATATGTTTAGTGGTAAACTCTGCATATCTTATACTCTTATAGCCTAAAAATGGCCATATAAAGTTGACTGTCGTTAAAATTTTACATTTTTATCTCCTCGGACCGAAGTAACATAACATTGGGCTAAATTTATTAGGTTACGAGTCTAATGGTTTTTTCGAGTTGTCAATAAGATTAAACTGCGATGCGAAATAAAAGACAAGTCTATAAATTATCCATTCTGAATACAGTCACACTCAAAATGAACATTAATCTTTTGCTTAAGATAGAGATTTTTTTAGTTTCAGAACTATAACATTTTATTTTTGAACGAATAATTTTAAATGTAGTACATTTAATATTCATAGCAAAGCACAGGCATTTTGGTAGTCTCGAGTAGAAGAGACTTTAATTTGGTAACTACGAGTACAAAATTGTTTTATTTTAAACTCCAGTGACTTCTTTCTTGTTAGCTAAACTATTATAATATATTAAATCTGTATTAACACTGGACACTTTTTTAACACATTCTATTAAAATCCATCAATATTTCATATCCGGTTAAAAGCTGATAGTACTTTTTAATACTGTAATATTACTCTTGAAGGTAATAGTAATAGTAATAGGTAATAGTAATAGCCTTCAATAGTAATGACTATAAGTAATTGCATCTAGATGTATAAGTTTCATTAATTAAATAATAATAAAACAATATTAAAATCTAAACATTAGACAAAAAACACACGACATAATAGAACTGGAATAATTTACACTGTTATTATTGAAATTTTAAGATGCTTAATTCAGGGAAATTTCATCAGTGACGACCGCGTTTTACCGCAGTGAATAGAGTATATACATCAAAAACATGGTAATATTCTTTAAATTAACGCTTATCGATAATTATACTTACTGTATTATTAAATAAATAATTAAGTTATTACATTTTTGCATATAGAAAACGTGCATATAATAAAGTAGTAGATTAGTTAAATTACAAGTGCGAAAAAATTCTACTCTTTAGAAATAGGAATTTTAACGTATTATTACTGAAGATCTGTGTTAACAGATTTTAAACGTATAATTGATCTACGTTGTAAATATTAGGGTTGATGTGAATTGTAAATACTAGGGTCATTCAATAATTAATTAAAAACAAAAATTCTTTGGTATCACAACCAACCCTTTCATTTAATCAATGTGACATTTTTTTCACTTTTCAGCATAATCTTCAGCAACATTAATAGACTTGTTCCATCTGTAATCGGCTTATTTATTCCTGCTGCAAAGAAATCATTGTCTTTATTTCGGAGACAATCCAGCACGTATTCATTGACATTAATAAACTTCTTACCGCGTAAGCGCCTCCTTAAAGGACCAAACAAATGGAAATTTGATGGGGGCCAAATCAGGACTGTATGAAGGTAGAATATTACTTCCCAGTGCAATTGTCAATGGTTTTTCGAGTTACACGAACTGTGTTAGGCCGGGCGTTATCGTAAAGAACACCGAAATCCTTATCGATAAGCTGGCTTCACTTTGTTGATAAGCATGTCACAGTAGCATGCGCTGTTTATTGTTCGTCGATCTAGAAAATCGATAAAACTGGGCCTTTGCATCCAAAAAGATTGTCATCGTGATTCCTGCTGTTGGCTGGGTTTCGAATTTTTTCTTGACAGCTGAACACGCGTGCTTCCACTCCATGCTTGTGTGTTTTTAATTCTGGTTCATAACGGTGAATCCACGTCTCACCATAGACAAGAAAAAGCATCACGTTCCCGCTGATACCGTTTTTCAGCTCTGTGCGATGCAAAGTTTTGTCATCTTTCGGTGATTTTGGAACCTATCCTGCGTTTCTTTAACGGTACTTGAACTTGTTGGTGATAATGTAACGAATTGTATCGAAACTTACTTGTAATTTTAAAGCTATAATCTCAACTGTAATCCGTCGGTGTTCTGGTATGAGAGAGTTTATGCGAGTTTCAAGCGCTGGAGTTGAGACTTCAATGGTCATCAGAACGGTGCTCGTCAGTTCCTACGGTACGACGGTCTTTAAATTTTTCTATCCACTTGTAAACATTTCTGCGGTTCGTATAATTTTGTCCGTATTGTTTGGTAATACGTGAGTAAATGATAACCGCTTTTTAATCTTTAGAAAACAAAAATGGATCACTCACTGCACGCTGTTCAACTAATTCATAAATTTCAAAGGACTCGCCATCGTAAAATTATATTTTAAGTGTATAAACAAACAGCCGATCTAAAGTCATTATAGAGTTGCTGACGTATTGTTCTGAAAGTATCATTAACCTTTTACCAACTGTTTTACCTCCACAATTTGTGTCTTTAATTATTGGATGACCCTCAAAAATTTATTTTATGAACGTTCGAAAAAATAAAATCTATTATAAAATTAACTAGAAAAGAAAGCTGCAGAATAATGATAAAAAAAAAATCAAGCCTATACATTAACTAAAAAACTTATATAACAAAATCGTGAA
The DNA here is from genome assembly GCF_047948215.1 of Lycorma delicatula. NCBI lineage: Eukaryota > Metazoa > Arthropoda > Insecta > Hemiptera > Fulgoridae > Lycorma > Lycorma delicatula. The sequence continues at coordinate 117,717,928 of NC_134456.1, forward strand.
ATTCAAAATTAAGAAGCTATAATACAGTATTAAAACCAGAAGGTATATACATGACTCTAAATTCTGTATCGCTCCATAATAAAGGATTAGTAGAAAAAAATAGAAAAGTATGAAAGAATACGGTAGGAAAATATAACCCAAAATTATAAGAATAAATTTAAAAATTCTTTAATGCAATTGAAAGGAAAAAATTCAAATTTTACGGCTGTTTTTATATAATGAATAATTAACAAAGAAAATATTCGTCCACTTTACAAATAATTATTGAACTAAAATGGTTAGCAGAAAACTTTAAAAATTTAAAAGAAAAATAAATAACCACAGAATAAATAATAAATAGAGAAAAAATATCAAAAACATGAAAGGATTGCGGCATAAATCCGCTCCCAAAAAGAAAGAAAAAAAAACATTGGATATCATTAAGAGAAAAAGGAAACCTATAATACGCAGCAGACCTTTTAGCTCAAATTGAAAATTCTATCATTTATCCGCTGTAAAATCAGCCGGAATAATTTTTTAATAGTATTATAAATTGAAAGTATTTAAAGAAATTTAATTTTCTGGAAAGTTGCATTCAAATCTGATGGCGTAATTGCCCAGTGCTGAACTATATTGTATTGATTTGCAACTATTTCGGTTTGCTTTGCCTGATCGGGTCACCTAAACGGCAAGGAATACAATACAGTATTTAACAAATAATATTATCTTTTGCAAGTATAACACAGACATGTTTCTATTAAAAACCGGCTCGGTAATACATCACGGACAAACTTATTAGAAATTTTCTATGCATTTTAAACAAGAAAATGGTAAAATAAGTAAAAAGCTATACGCATGCGTGAAAATAACAAAGAAATAAAGATTATAAATCATTCATTTATTAAATTAGGAAAAAATCAAGCAACAAATGAGGAAAATCAGGCGCTACATTGCGGCGTATAAATGTCTGAGTGAGCTCTTTTATAAAAACTTAAATTAAACAAGCGGTTTGAGTCATACAGCCTTTCTTTTTCCTGTTTAGCCTCCGGTAACTACCGTTTAGATAATTCTTCAGAGGATGATATGTATGAGTGTAAATAAAGTGTAGTCTTCTACATTCTCAGTTCGACCATTCCTGAGATGTATGGTTAATTGAAACCCAACCACCAAAGAACACCGGTAACCGGGATCTAGTATTCAAATCCGTGTAAAAATAATTGGCTTTACTAGGACTTGAACGCTGTAACTCTCGACTTCCAAATCAGCTGATTTGGGAAGACGCGTTAACCACTAGACCAACCCGGTGAGTTTGAGTCACATAGCCGATAATTTAAACATAACGGCGTTATATCAACCGAGAGAAGAGAACGAATTATTTCCTCTTAACGTTTAACTGGTTTACTGTACTTTTCCGTTCCTTCTAATTTTCTGCTAAACCTTATAGCTTATTCTGCTTACCTTAGTATACTTACATCCTTAACTACCTACAACCATTCGTAATGTTTTGGCTTCTATATGGTAATCGGTTCTAAAATTGAATTAAAAAATCCTATAGAGCTTAATATACGAACCTAGCATTAACCTTTTTTTTACAAGATTCCCATTTCTCTCTTATCTCCAATGTCTTAAAAATTTCTTTATTCGCGTTTTATCAGTCAATCTACTTTCAAAAGTTTTCCTGTAGTACAGTGCCACAAGAGAGAATTTTTTTTAAAATTTTCTATTGTCGATGTTTCGCCGCCAACTATTGGTACACCCGAACAAATATTTTCAAGAATAGTTTTTATGCGTAAATGTTCTTTTCGCTTGCCACGGCTAATTTTGATATTTTCTTTATTTAGGCATATTTACAATCTAGACATTACAACGTATTTAATGTTTTTTGAAAACCTTTTACACTGAATTCATTTCGTCTTTTACAGGCTCTTTCTTTCGCAATTTTTCAAGTTGACGCTTTCTTAGAAAAGTCAATCGATGTGAACGTTCTTTACGTGTTTAATTTCAAATACGTTTATGAGTCAATAAAAAGGCTAATATACGACATCTGACGCTTGAATCTGCTGTTTTCTTTCACGATCAGCTTCTTTTCTCTCACGAACTGTCGCTTTTGTAGGCCTGACCTTAATTCCGCTTCAAAGAAATTACAAACTAAAAATAATTTTAAAAAAACATTTTGAAAAAAATTGATTCGACTCCAATTTAAAAAAAAAAAAAAGAAGAAAAATAAACTTTCCATTACAGCCTCATATTCTTTAAATCGTATACCTGAAGCCTTAATTCTATTAATTTTCGTACCCATACCTCTTGCCCTTTTTAATTCATTTAAAATTTGGTGCTGAGTTCAAAAAATATGTTTCAAAAATTGTACTGAGGGCAGAGTGAGCCTCTGCCCACTCTAATGTTTTATCAAATTTTTGTTTTTATTGAATTTTGTTCTGTTAGGAGTCGGTTCCATTTTTACAAAAATTGTTTATATATCGCCTTTATAAGCTGATGTAAATATGAACTTAATTCTTACGGAAAAAAACCAGTTCCCGAAACATTTGAGATTTAAAGAAACTGACTAGTTTCACTTCTTTAGTGCATAAGCGAAAACATATGATTTTTCGAATAGGTTCAACATTATATAAAACTGTTATATTTTACTAAAAGACGTGTTTTTAAATAGGAAATTAATCAAATGTTTAAAAAAGGTATTTTTTTATTTAGATTATTCTTAAAGCGTTTTCAAAACATTTCATTATTAGTGGAGCAGTGTGTGTTCTGCAGAAAGAAGGCATTATTTTACAGCTTGATTTCTTGTATAGCAATGCCACTAAGTAGCATTTTATTAAAGTTAGCGAATGATTTCACGAGTGACATTTTGTACAAGCCGATTTACATAAATAAAATTCTCGTTTAGTCCGTTCTGTATATTTCAGAAATCATACAGAATTTTACTGTTTTCTATTTTTTATAGATCGGCGAGTGACAATATTTTTGTGGCAAGGGATATTTATATATGCATTAATACATTCACGTCCGACGTAGAACAATTTATGGCATCATTTTGAAAAAAAAAAGAAAAAAAAGATGATTTCGACATTCACTCTCTCGGTATATACTTAAAAACGAAAAATAATGTAAAAACCTCACCATGCAGTAAAAACGTTTTTAGTTTTCACGATCACGATGGATTTCAGAAAAAAATTTCGATGACTAAAAAATTAAAACGACTAAACGCGGAAGTTTTCTTTTTAATCTCAAACAAGAAAGAAGTTCCATAATTTTCGGTAAAACTGCTTTTTTAATTTACTAGGTAAAATAAAAAAAAAAAACACCCAAAATTTAAGCTGAGAAAGTAAAAAACCCAATATAATTTTAAAGGACATCCTAGAATTTAAAAAAAAAAATTAAATACGGGTTCCTCTTTCATCTAGTAAAAACTTTCAGGTGTTATTCTGTTAAAAACAAATAAATTTTGAAACAATAATTTTATTTAGCGTTTCCTCAGGTAGTAAGATATAACTGGTACTACCCGTAGTAATAAGGGAGGGAGTAGTAGTAAGTCCCTCTATTTTTTGTACAAAAAAAAAGGATACGTACGAAAAATTTAAAAGGATCATTGTACCTGGCACACCCGATGTTGCACAACTATTTATCGAAGAATTGCTCAACATACATTACGCAGTTGAACAGTTCCTCGATAATTAGCATGCGAGAATAATCTCTCTATTAAACAGAAGATCATTCTCCTTTTTTTTTATTTTGTTTTTTCTTCTTATTCTGTTACATCGAACTCCCTTCACATTTAAAGGGAGAAGTAACATCAAATTATTACAGAACAGAAAACTGTATCCGTATTCTAAGTATTGTAAAGTAATGCGGATACAAATCGACAAACCGATTCTAATTTGATGAACAAATGGGTGATACCAGGACCAATTCACCGGCTCTCAAGGCAGCTGAGTTACAGGACTCAGCCACGAGTCCCAGCCGAGGTTATACGTGAAATTATCTCTATATTAATAACCCATACCAAATAATTAAAAACAATATCGCAGATATTGCACAAATTACCGATGTAGATATATGAAGTCAAGATACAACACACGTAATGAAAATATTGTAGATTATACGTGCATGTAATCGAGAAATTTACCGAGCGAATGCTACAATAAGTGTCGGGTTCGAAACCCAGTATATACAGTTTTTTTTTCATAGTTTTATTTACATAAGAAATAATTTTAAGAATTACTATTAAAAAAATTTTCAGTAATTTTGCATAATAACAAATTTCTGAATCTAAATAAATAAATGTAAAAATGTGCAAATTGCGCACTTGTTTATAATTCTATCCCGTGGCTTTTGAACCGAAAATCGTTTCAGTTGATATACATTTATAACAATGACATTATACTATTCCAATACGGCTAATGCCATAATTATTATTATAATGCAAATATAGAGCAAAATTACAAACATTTCTAAAAAACCAATAAAAAAATTATAATCGGGTAACTATTTTCTTTTCTTCTAAATATAGAAGGCTTTAGTAAATAAGCAAAATAAAATTATATTCTTAACATATATTTATTTCTTTGTTAATAAATATTCTTAAGCTTTAAGAATAACTTAAATTTTTCCCGCTAAAATGTATCCAGAGCAGTTCAAGAAAATTCATCGAGGAGGGAACTGCGTTTTAGGTTTAAAATAACGCTTCCTATACACGAATTGTTTACAAATATTATTCCGTTTTATTCTGATTATGTGTGCACTTCAATTTTTCCCGCTAAAATGTATCCAGAGCAGTTCAAGAAATTTCATCGAGGAGGGAACTGCGTTTTAGGTTTAAAATAACGCTTCCTATACACGAATTGTTTACAAATATTATTCCGTTTTATTCTGATTATGTGTGGACATTCCTAGAATACAAAATAAGAGTAATCACAAAAATGCTATCAGATTAAGGGCGTTGGTGCCCCGTTTTTTTGTAAAAAAAAAACCCAGTTATCTTGATCTCTAATTTTGGACCTTTTTCGGTAAGTGGGTACCACCTTTTCCTTCCAAATCAGTAGGTATTTGCAGAAAAATTATAAATATTATCTAACCAAACTTAACCTACGCTTGCTAATCAAGGTTAGCGAGCATAGGTTAAGTTTGGTTTTACATTAATTTTTCATGTAAATATGTAGGTAAGATACTAAAAAAACAACAATTACTATTTTCTTAACGAGTTTTTATAGTTATTCTAAAAATAAATACCATTGCGAGGGAGAAACAGAAAAGACCCACCGGGGAAATTGGTATGTCGAGGTATTAGCAATAAACAGAAAGAAATGGAGAACACAGTCAAACAGCCGACTAAAAAAATAAAAATAAATGTATTTAAGAAAACGTATGAAATACTTGCTTATGAACGAAAGAATAACTAAAATAATTCAAACTATTAACAGAAGTTATCGCGTAAATACAAAAGGAGAACGTCTGAATGAACAGGAGATTTGATTCTTATCACTGAAGATCACCTTATTGCAGCAATCGCAGTCTTGCTTCTCACTGATGGTAACCTCAGAACCGAACATGTTGCGGTGTTGTTTCTTTTTCTGCCTGCGTCACGTCCTGTTTTGTTAGCACCCATCTCCCACTCCAATTTTGCGATTCCTTCCTATCAGTAAACTCGTTCATTTTGATTCTCACTCGCACTAAACTACTCGCTCTCTCTTTATCTATCCTACACTATTTTACTACCACATAATAACAGGAATTCGGACATAAAAGTACTAATAATCAATAAAGATAGATACAAACCGATCACCTACAACAGAGATATTGATGTCAATATTTCAGTTATTTTTACGCTAATTTTATTTTTAAATTAATTTCATAAAAATCTATTTATTAATCGTCGATTTACCTGAACACAGATCAAATTCAATAACGTCATCTATCGCATTACAATACATATTAATATAATTTAAAGGAATTATTAAAGCGATTCTAAGGTATTATACGGTAAACCTGCACAACATTCATCGATAAAACTATTAGCATTTTTTTTTACATCTTAGAAAATTTTTAATCATTAAGTCGTTTTTAAACGTAAATAAGATAAATCAGAGTATTTTTTTATTCATCGAGCCATTATTAAAGAAGCGTTCATAAAAATGCAACTTTTAAGACCATATTTGATTTAGTATTGATGGATCAGTTATTGTGAGATAACACTGACATACTAAAACGATTATTTGGACGGTTATGCTTCGATTTAATGAGAAAGAATACAGTATGAATGAGAGACTCCAGAAAAATAGCGTAGACAAATTAATTAGGGGGAAGGAATACTGAAGACAGATTGAAGGTCAATAAAACTCTTGAAGAAGGAAGTTTTCTAAAATTAACAAACGGACTATAAGACGGTGTTAGAAGGGGTGAAAAGCAAGCATTATTTTTTTTTAAATATGAGGGAAAATTTGTGCGAGAAAGGGTTCCTAACATAATTCATCTCATGCAGGCTCTGAAAACGTTCTGATTTTCTGCTTAGATAAATGTACAATAAAATTTCTGCTCGTTGTATTACGTTCCATACAACAAAGATAAATTTTAACAATTATTCGAATTATTTACTAAATCTTTTCCTACAACCAAAGAAAATTGAAAACAATATTCTTTGTAGTAATAAATCTTACTTAATTTCTTCGGATATGAAAAATACTTTTTTTTTATGAAAGAGAATCAAAATAACGTCTGAATTGTGCAATAGATTATACAAAAAATAAAGTAAATATTATTCGTTATATAAATATGATGATTAAATAATTATTGCACTATAATAATATTTATATACTTTATACAAGTAATAATAATAAAATATCTAAGTAATAAAAACAAGAAAGTACACGTAAAATATTACACGTTTAAGAACTCAATAATTATTAATTTCCAAATACAACATAATCTTCAATATAAAAAAATAATAATACTTCAAAACACCAGCTAAGCCCCATTTTTTAAAAAAAGATTTCACTGATGTAATATTCTATTATTAACAAACATTATTAAAGTTAACGGTCATTTACGCAAATTTATAGTGTTCTTATTTTTTCTTTTTTTACAAAGTTTTATTTTCTTCTATTGTCCGAGATGAGTGGTGAGAGCGCTTTTCGTGTAATAGCGGTTTTTACGATAATTTAACATTATTTTCTCTACATATAAATTATTTAGATTTTACGCTTAATTAATAATAAATGATTCTCATGATTTTTCAAAGCGTCTACTGTGTTTGCTAAATATGTTATGAACAATTTGTTTTCTCTTATAGTTTTATCAGCATGATATTCCACAATTATATATTTATTAATTACGTAAACAAAAACAAAATGATAAAACCAAAATTAATATAACAAATTACGCCAGCCTATTCTAAGTAAAATAGGCTTACGGAAGATATTAATTACAAGCCCAAACTTTATAAATGTAAAAAATTATTACTGACAGTTACATCCTGACATCACAAACTCGTGCTCTGTCGGTACACTTTATACAATTTACTCTTATGTAATTAATGTATTAGTTTTTTTTAAGCAACGACCAAGAATGTGCTTTGTAAAACTGTATATAAAAAATTTCGTTATTAGTACACGTAAACGAAATAAAAAAAGTTTAGAAATAATAATAACAGCGTGTAATTATTACATTCACACAAATTCCGGTCGATTTTCTTAATATACTCATGCATTTAAGAAAAACAGAAATCAAAATTAGATTAAGCAAAAATACCAGATTAAAAAATAAACAAGTCTGTTCTTTTTAATAAAATGTAGGAAAATAGTTTTTTTTTACATACGAAAATAACCCATTAAATATATATATTTTTAACGCCCTTTATCTTTTCCGATGAATATTAAGCTTAATAACTCAAATTCATAATAATCGTAAAATATTAACAGTTATATTATTTTACCCCCAGATCATATACGGCTAATATGCTTTCGCTCTTCCTTAGTAAATTTTTTTTTCCAAAACTAAAGACAAACTTAAGTAATGTAATATTTTTGACTACACCTTACTCTGAGCTGATTTTTATGTCCGTGAAACAAACAAAAAATATCTAAGTGTATGACCAACGATGCGTCAAACGACGCGACCAATCCTCTTTCTTCGTTGCCTTGGCTGAATTTGGGCATTTCTGGACCTATGGTTTATCAATTATCAGGAATTTTACAAAAATATCCACCTCTTTTAGTTACAAATGTTCGTTCCGAAGAAGGTCGTTCAGCATTTAAAATCAAAATTATTTATTTTAAACGAAGATAATCTCAAAATTCAACTCCTGAGCATATTTACATAATTTTATAATGGTTTTTTTGCAAACTAGATGTGACATAACACTAAAAATGAACATTCGATAACATTTTAAAATCACCCGAATGTACGACGGTTTGTCGGCGCCAAAACTTCAAAGATTGTAGGCGATCTGACACGAAAGACCAGCACCCGACAAAATGGCACGGCCGTTCTCAAGGTACAGTTTCGTATTTACTAAAAATCGGTTTACCATTACGTCTTCAAAGAGTAAAATATACTATAGCATAACAGTACGGCAAGTTCGCTGAAATGTAGGTGATATTCAGTATCCCTTTCACAGCGTTCGCTGTAAGAACCGGCTGTATAATGAACATCATTACTAACAAAGAAAGGAAATGACTAGTGTCCCAGCGATTAGAAATACTGAGACAGCTAGTGAAAAGCAGCGTACTAATAAATCTAATTCTAGAGGAAATGGATGATCTATACCGTCCACGGTTAAGAGGAAATAAAAACAATGTACAGTTTAAAAAATATTTACACGTAACTTTTAAAAGAAAAAAAACAATAAAAAAACGCGATCCATAAGCAAGGTATTCTAGTATTTTCATGATTTTGTAATCGATATCTGTTTACTACCGGTATGAAATTTTAATTTATCAGTCAATTTTGTCGAAAAACAACACTATCTATTTAATCTTATACAAGCACAAAAAGAACTTCCAATAGATTACATAATAGTATGAGCTAAATGCGCCCTCCTGCTTCAGCGGCAAACCGACCGAACTTAAGTTAAATCATTTATCTATCTATCTGGAAGAAGGGCATAAGCAGATGAGCGAAGCAGCTCGTCAATAATCTAATCTCTTTAGATGTACACAGAATAGAATGTACGAGCTTGCACGCTGCTGTCAGAACAGGAAGCAATGACGTAACTTCCGGTCCTCCCCCTTCCCGCCAAACTTCCGCCTGTTTCATTCATTTCGTTCACTCATTCTATTCTGGGCGGAACACACACACACACACACACAGACACAAGCGCGCACAAACGGATGTACTTCTTATGTACTAATGATATATTCTTATTTCACAATAAAATTTTCTCAAACGTGATTGTTGCTTGAAAGTACATTCTGACTAAATATAATCATCTTGACTTTACCCTATACCTTTTTGTTAAAACAAAAATTAAACTACTCATTATTACAGCGACCGTAACTTAAGTCTAGTTACTTGTAATTAGGTCATCTGTGTTTTTTCCGCACTAAAGAAAAAGAAATAGTTAAACGCAACTTTTTTAAACGTAAAAAAAAAATTTCAAGTAATAATATTGGTAATTCTGTTACAATACGGAAAAGACCGGTAAAATGGAGAATTATAACAAGATCCCTTAGATGTAAAATAAACAATCGATCTGACCACAATTATTGTAAAAAATTTTTAACAGTTTCTTTTGTGCTACTTCGTGAGTACCAGAAAAACATTCCCTTTTTGTGAAACTGGTCCGAATAAGGCGATTCAATATTACATACAAAATTATTGGATGTGTAGAACCATCTGTCGTGTAATATATGATTCAGAAGCTACAACTGCTACAAACCATTATTATTTCTACCGTTACAATTTCTTCGACAGTTAATACAAATGGTAATGGCGATCGATAATTACCTTTTTTTGAGCTTACAATGCGAATCTAAATAATAATTACGGAATTTTTAATACAGTAACCGCTGTAACTATATACGAATAAACGCGGAGAGAGGGTGAGTTGTCACTGTCGTTGGCTGACAGCCAATTTGATCTACGGAAGTAACAACGTGGTCGCTTGATTGAACGGGTCTGGGCTCTACCAGCAGTCGCTTCGCTATGATTGAACGTGCATCCTAAGAGAATACTGGGAGGCTATATATGCAGGCAACGTCTGACAATTAGATAATACTTTTGTAACGATTTTAATACAAGCTTTAAAAAAAGTCAATCGTAAATTTAATTATCCTTAAATACAACGATAAAAGGATTAGACGAACAAATTTTAACTACAGATAAAACTTTACGTGTTTTATTTAAGCCGTTGCAATTTTTTTATTTCTTATAAGCAAGTAAAAATTTAATATGTGCTAGATATAAAGGTCGGTCGATAAAAAACTTTCCTGCAAACTTATTTAAACATACGCACATGAGTGCAAAGACAGCACAGAACGGAGACGATGGAATAAATAATGAAAACTATATAGAAATAATATTTTATGGGAACGGAACGTAAGAATGGCGGGAGTTTCATTATTTCTCCCTACAGATCGCAGAGCCTGGACAATATACCCTGCTGCCGTATCTTTCTATTATCGGGCGGGTTATTGGATGTTATTTAGTGGCGGTTATTGATTTTAAATTTTATTTACGGACGGATTTGGTGATTTGCATTCCTATCCGTATGGACAAGCGTGAAAATTACTTACTGGGTCTGACCGTGGGAGACTAAGCTTTTGAGCCTCGTACTCCCGGCGTGATTCCCCTTCAGTCCGTCCGCTTCCGTACTATCACCTTATGGGCTAGCAGGAATACGCCTACCGAGGCCCTAGTTATTTGGAGGAAGCAATGCGCCCCCTTATCCGCAGGGAGTCGCATGTGCTGACTGAATTAATTTTTATCTTTGAAATCGGACTAATTAAAAATATTTTAAAGCGACGTTAAGAGAATAATGTAATATTATAATTAAAAAAAAATTAATTTCCTTTAACCATAAATGAGATCCGAAGTCTCCATTTAACCATGATATCCTAAGGCACACATTCTCGATTCGTATAAAACTTGCGACTTTCAAACCTTTATAATATTTTCCTATAAATGATGATTCGGCGTTAATAACTTCTTATAAAAAATATGAAATTTCTCGTGTAAATTATTTTTCCCTAAACCCTTACTTTAAAGGATATACATTAGATGAACATTCTCGGAAAATTTCATCAAATTATCTTTAAAGGTGTCCGAAAATGTTTGGAGCTGGGATTTCTTACTTTGCTCTTTCTTTATATCTTGGATGTTGCGGTGAATTGCCGTTCGAAATGCTATTTAGTGCGGAATGGAGATGTACATCTTTACGATACCAGAGTTGGTGTCAGATTAATTAATAGGCTTCCAGAGGATTTCAAACAAATTTCCATTCTGAATCGCTTTAAATCTCGACTAAGACCCATTTTGGCGTCTAAGGCGTTCTACTCTGTTGACGAGTTCATGGATGGCCGCTGGGTAATTTATCAAAATTTTATAAGAACAGAGCCTGATGTCAAAAGATGTGAACTTGGATGAGATTGTGATGCAATTTTATATTGTTTTTTAAGCAATAAAAATATTATTATTATGTTCCTTATGCGGTAAAAAAGAAAAACAAATTTTCGGGGAATTGTAAAAAAAACAAATTTATTAACGATTACAATTTACAGGAAAAAAATACATATCACCGGTACACTCCAGTTTCATAGCGAACTACATCTAGCCTTATTACTTGATTACTTTAGTTTACAACAATCTCTATGAAGATTTTTAAAATATGAATTTTACGTAAGCAAAGGAAGGTATCTTTTTATTTGAAGAATAAATAAACCTAGTAGGAATTTCACGGATTAAAACTTCTCAGAATTCGTGATGTCTGAAAGCGGATTTTTTCTGAAATTTTTCTTAAAAAGTAGTTTTTGAATATTCTATTACTGTATTACGGGAATGTGCGTGAAAATTAAATAATTTAACAATGAAAACGAACTTAAAAATCATATACCAGAAATAACAGCGTTACAGCAAAGAAATAAATTAAATACTATAACATTTATCTTTCCCGCCAATGAAAACCGTAATTTACAAAACTTCAACATTTCTATTTTCAGGTAAACGGAAATAATCACTATTACAGTTCATTTAACACAAAATAGTAAAAAGTATAAATAGGGTTCCAACAGAAAGTCTGCATATAATTTTACAAAAATTCTGAAGAATTTAATAAAAACAAATTATGTTCAGCTCCGGGTCTGCTTTAGGATATTTATGATCTTTAATCGGTGTAAAACGTCTTAATGGCTCATTGACGCGATATATTAAACACTTACCGAATAGCATAAAGGCATTCAACAACATGGTTTTGAAAATTTTCCCTAGTGAACAAGGGTCATGAACATTGAATCTAAATCACTGATTCGTTAGTGAAAACATACTTCGTTAAAAACTTGAACGGTTGGCATGCGATGCTTTCATCGCAATTTCCATGTTTTTTTTAAAGACATGTTTTAAGACAACTAGTAATGAAAAAAATTTAAAAACATATGAAAAAATTCAGAACTATAAATATTTCTGGTACAAATAATATGAAAACAACAAAGTTGTTACAATTTCCTGACATTGGTTATATTTAATCTTCTATAGTGGAAAAATTATAGCGTACATGAAAAAACTAAAAAAATTGATATTTTTAAACTTTGATCGGCTCCCCAATCCCTTTATATTGTCCCCAAAGTATTCTTCTTTAGCCCATTTCCACTATTACTAAATGCCATAAAAAGACAAAAAAGAATCTGTTAAAAATGTCCAATAAAAAATTGTAACATTTTGGATTTTTGGAGGAAGGAGAAAATTTGTGGGCATCATTTTTTTCTAAATAGTAAGATACTAAACTTAATATAAAGTGGGGTTTATGTTAGCAAATTTTGAAAAAATTTTCAAAGAAAATATCTAGGCGACATTGACCCGAAACTTTTACCGACGACAAATTTCATAAAAATTAGTTTATCCAGTCAAACATTATTAAGCTTCAAACACGTCCCAACAAACATACATACGTAAGAACAAAAAACAGTGCGGGGTAAGCACTGTTTTTTTGGGGTCCCTGGGTGATGAAACGTCGAGAAATGCAAAATAATCAATACCTCTTTTCTGACTGATTACTATACTTTCCTTCTCAGAGTTGTGTTCCTTCTCATAGCTCAGAGTTGTGATGCCAGGAAAGTAAAATGTAAAGACTGCGTGTATGTATGTATGTATACACACACAAACACACACACACACACACACACACACAGAGAGAGAGAGAGAGAGAGAGAGAGAGAGAGAGAGAGAGACCGGAGGAAAAATTTCATGAAATTATATCGAAGTTTTTATAAAGCTTGGGAAAACAATAAACCAAATCTAATCAATGTGGCTTAACATTTAATTACCAAAAAAAAACAACATCCTAACAAATAATAAAGAAAATTTTATTTAAAGAAAAAGTAGTAAAACCCTGGATTTCTTTGGGATTGATTTGATTAACTGTAAATATAAGTAAAACATTAAAAAGAGAGCCATTTAATTCTAATTTTACGAATACAGAAATCGCCTTTTCATTGCCTACACTTAAAAGAATTATCACAAACGTAGACTTTACGAGTGCGATATAATAGAAAACTTTGTAAACGCTTATAAGAATGATGATAATAATGATAATGATAAAGTGGTAAGTATCAATATCAATTATTTCAATTAATATTTGTCCATTAATTAATGTCCAAAAAGAAAAAAAAAACAAAAATTTTCCCTAATAAAACTGGACAGTTAAAATGAAACAGGCGTGTGTTTATGCTGATGATGTGGTTCTCATCTCAAGAAATGTTCAGACCGTAATAAAAATGTTTAAGATATTGCGGAATGAGGGAAAGACCGTGGGACTGGAGATTAATATGGAAAAGACAAAATATTTCAATACAGCGACAGAGAAAAGTAGAAGAGTCGTTTGAGAGATATCATATGACGATGAGACATTTGAAGCAGTAAAGGAGATACATATTCAGGAGCTATCCTAAATAATGAGAATAGAGTACAAGTTGAAACAGAAAGCCGGACAGACATCAGCTGGAAATACGCGTATTTTTTCAACCCGAAACTCTTCAGGTTAAAGTTTGTAACACGCAATACAAAACTGAAACTACACAGAGTACTTATATATAAAGCCTGTACTAACATACAGGTCAGAGACCTGGACGTTATCTAAAAGAGATGAGACATCCCAAGGGAAATTGAAAGAAAGATCGTAAGAAGAATTATGGGACCTGTAAGAACTGTGGTGGGTGGCGTATAAGGAATAACGAGGAGATAACCCGCTATATCGGTGAAGAGGATTTAGGGCGAGACATGAGACATGCAGGATAAGGTGGTTGGGACATGCGGCAAGGATGGAGAGTAATAGAATGCCTAAAAGAAGATGGATGGAGGATGTACATGTACAGAATGATCTGCGAGTTCTGGGTGTCAGACAGTGGTGGATACAAAGATGTTTGGAAGCGATGTATTACGGGAGGCCAAGATTCACATTCGACTGCAGCGCCGGTAAAAGAAGAAGAAAACTAGGCAGCCGTCTGAGGAATCGGTACTAAAGATTCATAACCGACTGTAATTAACCAATTAGCAACAGATGTAAATTTCCACAACTACAAAGGATATCTTACATCAAATTCCTTGTTACGATGGACAAATTTCTTAGATAGGATCATCGCACCGTAACCATCTGTAAGAAACTTAAGTTCACTTCTTGGATTCTTTGGTGCAAAAAGATAAAAAATTGCATTACACTTTGCAAAGTCGGTGCTCTAATACGGTAGAATATGGTTTGGGGTGGTGATTTTGATCATCATACGATGCTTGCTCTTTTGCTATCAGAAAATTACTATTAAACGATCAATAACAGACCTAGACTTTCTCCCCGCATCGAATGTTTCATGTATTTATTGAGTTCCGACGTATTGAGTTTAAACTTTTTTAAATATATTAATTCTTATAAAACCGGCTTTATCTTAAATATCAACAACAGATTCTTATGTAAATGTATCTTTATTTATTCGTATAGATTTATTTATTACAAGAAAACTTATTATATTTGATCAATTTATTAATTCATTCCCCAAAACTATAGCATTAATGATACTAACAAAAACTGTTTCAATGATCAACAACTTAATAATGAAATTACAATTTATCTTATGAACTTGTTTCCAAGAGAGTACCGACTGATAGCTACGAATATAGATAATGTTTATCTATTATTTAGATATTGGCAAAATGTAATTTAATTTCCTTATCGTTTAATATAACTTACTATTTGCTTTTCTAAAGCTTTAACAAAAGTTTGTGTTTTAAATTAAATCCTATTAACATCTCAAAAAATATATTAATGTATAATTTAACGATCTAATATTTAGAGAATTAAATATTAATAGTTATTTTATATACTTTACTATCACTATATTTTTATATAAATGTTTTTTATAACTAAATTTCATCGAGTTGAGTTTTCCCTTTTGGTTAGGTATAATACTATAGCGATTTTAATGAATTAATATCGCCGCCTGCGGTCAAGGGCGCAGTCGGTGATTTTAATTCTTCCCCTTTTGCAGTCTGTATCAAATTAGCAACTTATTTGTTATTTGTATTTCTTATATTTAATATTCTTGAATTTTTATATAAATATATTTGGCAAATAAATAAATACAAGTGGAAAAGATATGAATAGTTGAGGAATATTTTATTATATGAAATAGTAAAATTTTAATATATAACAAAAAAATTACTGTACTCTTAGTCATATCTGAAACTTTAACGATATGAAACTGTAAAATACTTGCACGACCATGAAAAGAAATAAAACTGAAAATAAACGATGCGACACCCGGACGCTTAAATACTGGAAATGCCCAGTTCAAATCAGAACGCTTCAGTTTCTCCAGTATTAAACTATATTGTATTTACTAATAAAATTTAATCAAAATAGACGTAAATGTAAATCATCTTTTTAAAACAATATTATACATCTCAGTTTAGATAATTAAGCTATTTACTTGTGCGATATGGCCCACGGGCCGGACGTGACGTCACATAGGGCATCTGTGAGGGACGGCGCTATGAATGGACAGCCGCTGTTGCGGACGCACGCAGATACACGTGCATACGCATAAACAAGACTTCCCTTCATTCAACAGCCACTCAAACTGTTATTTATTTCAACCACAAATGACGCTTCCGGAGAAACTAGGTGGATATTATAAAGTGGCATAGAATATTAAAACGTATGGCATTAGAATTAAGGAAGTCTGTAATATTTCATACATCGATACATGTCGCAGTAGAATTCGGTTCAAAAATCTATTAAATAGAAAATTTAATAAAAAATCAATAATTTAGAAGTTTCAACAACAGATTTCTGTAATTTACATTCTTATTTTAATGAGAACCTTACTTTGAATATAATATTTGGTGCGCAATGGAGCAAATCTAAACAATTCATTGTTTATTTGCCGTATTATTTTAAGAATAAGAAAAATCACAGATGAGAAATTTTAAATAAAAGTGAGGCATATATAACACTAAACCTACGTACATACGAAGTTAAAAGAGATACATAATTTTAAGATATGTTTTTACATTTTAATTTAAAGCCCTAAAAATGCTGAATTTTTGAATAATCTTAGCAGTTTATAGCTTAAATTATTATAAAAGATAACTCTCTTATAATCTATAAAAGTTTGTTAGTTTTTAAGAATCTTTATGAACAAACAAGCTTTTTATCAGAGAAATCTACGTTGCTAAATAAATGCTAGAAAAGGAAGGCAAAAGTACAGAAGGGAATAAGATTTGAATACGAATAGTTACAAAAACTAAAGAAAAAAACAGCAACGAAAATGTTGAGTTGTGGCGATGAAAATATAGAGAAAGAAAAACAGCCGAGGATACCTATCTAATAGTCTATGTAAACAGACCGCTAAATTTAGGAATAGCAAAGATGGAAACTATGACGTCGCTAAAGAAGTAACGTCATAACATACGCCCCCTCACTCGTTCTGTCCACAAATTCACCCTTGGCTGGTCAATCAAGATCAACGGCCACCAAGCACGCACGCGCATGTACGAATGCTAACGCACACATACACACGGTCTGGCACAGTCTGCCCGATATTCAACGAAAAATCTGGCTGGCTAGAGTTCTAAAATACGTCAAACAGTTTCCTAATTTAATTGAAAGAATTTAAAACCTTACTGCTTACATGAATCTTGACGTTAGCTAGAGCAGACAGTGAGAAGCGGGCACAAAACTTACACGCATGAGCGCGTGCAATCACACTCCCTCATTCAAACTATACAATTTTCTGGTGACTTTTACTGCTAACAAATATTTTCTGTAAGGACTAAGAAAAATCGTTACGCCTTTAATAAAAAAACATATTTTAATGTTATTAAAGGCTAGGTCTAATTTAATGAAATTCTTCAGATGTAACTTTTGGAGATATCATTATGCTTCACATAAAATATCAACCGTAATTACCAAAATTATTAAAATTTTCTTGGTTATATTACTAATAGAAGAGTATGCAAATGCATAAATATAAAATAAGCTGCCATTTATTTCAAAAGGCATGAGTAAACAAACACAATTCTCATGAATAAAAGAAAACATATAAAGTTTGATACAATAAAAACCGAATTACCCGAAAGGGAAAATGATCTTAACAAGATGAAGTAATGTAGAAAAGCTAATCTAATTTCGCAAAGTCGGTAGTTCGATTAATCTGAAAAATAAACAGAAAGTGTTTATTTTACAGAACAAGACTTCCAAGAACCACGCAGCGAAAAATTTGACCGAGGATAACTGACTAAAACGCTAATAGTTGAACACATATACAGCACCGATTTAAGTTTTCTGTCTATTTCCAGTATTTGTTAAAAAAAAACTTTAAACAAATATCGGCCATTATTTTTGGTTGTGTAACTTGTTTTTCTCCCCTATCTTATATACAAGGCTTTCATTTCATCTTTAATATTAAATACTAGAATGTTGGCGTGATAATAATTACGGCGACTGATCACTATAAATGAATTATCAGTTTAATTATATAACCGGTTACCATGGCTTTATTTTAAAGATCAAAATACCTTCTTTATACACAGCATCGAATCATCACAACAAAATTCTAAAGATTTTAAGTACAGAAAAGTTTTACAAATTGTATTTGTATTAACACTTTTTTCGTGAAATTTTTCTAAAATGTGTCATCAGTAGGTAAAAAAGAAAAAAAAACCTGCTTCTGAAAAAATTGCACAGAACCCCTGTTTGAAATTAAAAAGAATCCTATGATAGTTGTTTATAATACACTTGGTTTAATTTCTATCGGTGAAAGTTCTTCGCTGAAATGTAGCCCCAGAGATTAAATCATAAAAAAAAAGTTACTAAAAAATATATTTTATTTCTATCTTAGAAGTGCATACTAAATGGAAAAACTATAAAAAAAAGTTTCACAAATAGCTAAAAATAAAAAAACGTTACGATAAAATCACTCCTAATTCAATTATTACTTCCTTGTACGAAGTAAAGGAAGTATAGTGAACTCGAAAAATTTCGGTTTTCAGATTTCAACGGAAATATCCATTTTAACCACCCCTAAATCCATTTTCACTAGTTTCGTACGTACGTATGTGTCTCGCATAACTTAAAAACGATTAGCCATAGGATGTTGAAATTTTTGATTTAGGACTGTTGTAACAACTAATTATGCACCACCCCTTTTGATTGCAATTGACTGAATCAAGTGTCCAAAAAAGCCTAAAATTAAAAAAAAAAAATGGATTTTGAACTTTTTCTTAACTGCAGTAAGCCCTCCTCATTGCGAATTTTTCCACGATGATCATAAGTAGTACTTATTTTGATTGGTTCCAGAATTATAACCAAATAAAATTTTAATTAATAAAATAATTGGATCTTACAAGAGGAAGACACATCGGCTTGAATCGGGCTTCATTTTCTTTTTTTAACTTTTTTTTTTTTTAAATTTAAATATATTGATTTATTAATAATTATTAACCTCTGATTATAAAAACAGTTTTACAATAAATAATAATTCAATAATAACAATAAAAAAAAAAATAAATAAATAAACATGAAACAAATCAGAAGTGATTAGTGAAATAAAATTTTATGTATTTTTAAAAATGTGTATATGTAATTTAATAGGCGTACAAGGATATTCATGTGGTGTCTACAATGATTTTTTTTTCATTTATATCCGTCGAGATTTCCTTGCGAATGAATTTCAAAACATGTCTTATAACTGGAGCCATAGGCTGAATTCAAAATTTAAAAGAATATGTTAAAAAAATATTTAGAAAATTATATGAATTTTAATTATTCTGTTGGTGCAAGTGATTTTTATAGCATATATTTCTTCAATTGGTTTTAAACATTCTTTTATGGCCGAAGAACCGGTAAAAAAAAAGAAATAAAGTAAATTATTCATAAACCATATAACATACAAGTGACTGACCTACGACTATAAAGGGCTTATAACAAAATACAAACAAGAAACTGTCAAAAATATACAAATTTTCAAACAAACGTCTGCAACATTTAAGAAATTAAATTCTCCCCAATGTCAAGGGGGCGCGAACCCACTCTTAATATTTAAGATAAGTAGCTACGATTTAAATCAGCCTTAAAATATTCAACGTGTCAGATCCGTTAAAGCGTGATTCTCCCGACTACTAAATCCACATGTAGATTTGATGAGTTATTCTGATTACGTTTTTCAATGAAGATATAAAATATGAAAAAAATAAAAATAGATTGTGGCGTTTTTCTTACATAGAGAATCAAATTTAGATATTTAAACAATGTACTCACAACAAAAAAGTATGTTACATGCTTATATACGAAAAATTATCTATATAAAAAAAAAAAAAACATAAAATGTTTCTCTTAACCACCACATATTTCCACAACGGTTTGTCAGATTTAGATACACGAAGAATTATAAGAAAATTTAGCAATTGAATAGATAAAAGAACAAAAAAAAAAAATGTTAAAACGAATTATTGAGGTCAATCGAGCAGTAAAACATTTACGTGACATTACCATACGTATTAAACAAAAATCCATAATTAGATAGATTTGATAAGAAAGTTACATATTGTAATGGGTACCATGATTCGACTTTCGGAAAATTTTGACGTATTTTTGCTTTTCATATCCTCCAGACCCCAAAATCATCGTCAGTTCAAACGTTTATATATATATTTCACTTTCTTGTGGACAAGATAACTGCCGTAATTTTGCGACAATCACTTTCAAATTTATACATAAAATATAACGACTTTCGAGTTTGATAATGGGCAAAATCGGACCATAGGGGTGAAAATGTGGGAGCTTTTTCGAAAGAACAAAATATCGCTATAACTTTCTTTATTAAGTAAAATATCGAATTCGTTTCAAGTTCCTACTATTTTTTTTGGATAAGGGGCTAAAATTTATCTAAGTAAATTTTTTTGATATCAACAACCACTAACCTAGGGAGTTGAAAAAATGGGGTTTCGAAAACAAAAAAATTAAACGTCCCTTAATAGGCATAGTATCGAATCGGTTTAAACTGGTCATTAGTCCTCTAAACATTAAACATTACCTAAAACTTTTATTTGAAACAATTTTTGATATGACCAACCCATACGGCAAGGGTGACCAAAATGTTACTGGAATTGTAAGATGGGGCTTGTCGTATGCTAAACATGCGAACCTTTTTTTCACAAGCATTGTCTTATTGTGGAATTGGGTAATGGAAATCTTCTTTATCCCCTACTTAGCACCGGTGAAATCTATCTCCACCTTCCGGCGTCCAGAAAGGGATTTTTTTTTTTTATATGAAATGTGCTATTTTAAAATTTAGACGAACTCAAGAGAATGAAAAATCTGAAGATGGACGTAGATTAATTCTGTAGCGCATCATTTAGTTCTACTTATCAAAAAGGTCACACAACCAAAGAAAAGAACCAAAAACAATGCCACACAACCAAAGAAGGTAATATTTTTTTATAATTAAATTTTGAGGAAGGTATTAATCATAAATCGACTGATATGATTTACTGAGATCGGCAGTACGGTTTAATCCATGATATCATCATACCTATAATAATCTTCCGTGAAGAGATATTTTTTGTCGCCAAATAAAATTCACATTTTTTAGTAGATAAATTTGTTTCTGCAAATTAGATCTATTTTGAAAAGAGACTAAATCTATAAAGATGAAATAAACACTATCAACAAACACAGAAAAAGCCTTTTAGGAGATATCAAATTTAACCGTAAATGATATTGTTAACATTTTTTAGGCAAGTGAATGATGTAAATTTTCGTAGCGAGCTTTATGCTTTCTTTAGCTCTATGTTTTGTCTGTAAATTGCCACTAATAATTTTTTCGAGTTATTTTAAGATAAACTAAACTATGATCTTCTTCGTTGTACCAATGAATTAAATCATTCATTTAAACTACAGCTCCATTTAAATATAAATTCCCTAGATCGCAGCAAGAGTTAATTAAGTAGTGACAGATACCGGAGAAGATCCTTAAACTAATACTCGATATTAGCTACATGTTAACTTAAAATATTTAGCTGGTATATCTTCCGACGAAAAAAATATTAAACCGATAAATTTCGTACTTTTTTTAACAGATTAAAAGGAATCACTATTCACCTCCCAAAGGAAACTGTTTTTTTCTACTTACGCAAAAGATGAATATTCCAAAATGTCTTGAGGTAAAATGAAAGTAATAGTTTGAAATAACACAAACACACACTTGCGTGTATATTTCAATGAATTCTATAAAATAGATACCGAGTAAAAAAATTTGAAAAAAAAAAAAAAATATAAATACACATACATAAAAATCTTTTTAATGAAGTTATATGAATGAAACCCGGTCAGCATTCAAGAATTGTCATAAGCAAACTCATAAAACTATACTTAGTTTTCTTTCATAAAGAAATACAGGGATAGGGGAATCGTCACGGAAGACTTCGTTTAGTTGGACTGAAATTTTTCAATATTAGTTCAAACTTAATTCCACTAAATATCTAAAATGTTTTTTCATAAATCTAATTTGGAAAAAATCATCAGATTATGTGTAATCCTAAAAAATAAAATTCCATCAGAAATTAAGATCCGGAGTAAAAAAAGGATATTTGTACCTGGTGCAGCAACAGAGAGAACGTAGCACAACAATCTGTCAATGAAATGTCTATACAATAGCAACGAATAGACATTTCCTTCACAAATTACTGTACATAGAAATTAATTAAAACCAAATTAATTCTATTATATGACGATGAATAATTGATGATGATATATTTAACCGCATTTTATTACCCCCATTTATAAGAATATT
This sequence comes from Lycorma delicatula, assembly GCF_047948215.1. NCBI lineage: Eukaryota > Metazoa > Arthropoda > Insecta > Hemiptera > Fulgoridae > Lycorma > Lycorma delicatula. The sequence continues at coordinate 117,740,406 of NC_134456.1, forward strand.
TTTTTTTAGCTTTAAAGTTAATTTTTGTCTCTTCCAACACCACCACTATACACCACCACGTTAAAATACTACACGTTACTTTACTACTACTACACTTCGAGTTGCAAGATTGCATATGGAGTTTTATTTACAGTTACTACACTCGTATTTAAAACGCCTTAACAAAGACGTTATTATTGTTTTTTTTTACAACCCAATATGGGAGGCAATTCAACAAATTATTCGAACAATCAATCAAAGCTGAAGCCCATAGGCGGACACATTTCAATGACATTCGATAATTTGAATGAATATATGAGCGCAACCAGGACCAAATCTCCGGCTCTCAGAGTAACTGAGTTACAGGACCCCGCCACGAGTCCCAGCCGTGCAATGTAGTAACAATGACTGTATAAAAGTGATTAAAAATAGTTATAGGCAAGGTTCGATACCACGAAGTTCAATTTTTTTATTTTTTATTATTATTAATAAAAATGCTTAACTAAAAGAAAAAACCAACATTTTATTTTTAATATCAAAACTTATGCGATAACTTACAAAAAAAAACATATCTATGTATCCAGTTATCGCTCAAAGGAACTGAAAGAATTTGAGAATATATTCTAAAAGTGAAAATATATTCAGAGTCCATAAAAACATTGATCCGGAAACGTCTCGTTTTCGAGTTATAGCCTGCGAAAGATTTCGCCGTGACTTCTGCTCAAAAGCGAAAAAAAAAACAAAACCAAATTTACATTTTTTAAACTTAAAGGGCAAATTTTATAGCCTCATATGGTTTTTGATCTGATAATTGAATAAATCACGTTCCACAGCTCTATCTCCAGTCAGTTTTGAAAAAATTATAGATTATAAAACACAAAAAATTGGTGTGCAAAACACAATATTTTAGGTTTATGTACAATAATTTCGTTAAACTGCAGTAAGTAAATAGAATTCTGCAATGAAACTTGCAGAGAATTTAACTGTAAGAAAATCTCTAAGTTAGGAATTATTTGAATGTATGATTATGATTAACTGGATCGGTCGAAGCGGACCAATTAATTGGCCTCTTCGGTCACCTGACCTAACATCAATACTACTACTATCATCTGTGCGGTCATATGAAATCGTTAGTAATGAACAGAAAAGAAGAAGAAAATAATGATTAGCAACAAGAATTTTCAACGTTCTTGAAAATACACGAACGAATCGTGATACAGAAATTTCAAATTATGCGGAGTATTCTGTAAACAGGTACGTTTTTATTTTATTGATACTGTTTTTAGACGCCTTTCAATATCGGCATAATTCTTTTATAAGTTTAAAATTATAATACAATATTTTTTCTGCCACGTTTCTGTCTAGTTTGTTTTTAACACAGAAGTCAAAATTAAGTCAAATTTCTTAAACTATTTTTCAGGCTCAATTGACATAAATTAGTTAACATAGGTTTATTTTACGCTTGGAGCAGAAATCAGGGGGAAGATTAAAAGATTTTTACCGTTAACAGTGTGGTTTTAGGTTTATTTATTAGGAAGGAAGAATTACAACAGAATTGCAGTGTCAATTATAACAGATTTTCAAAATGGCCACTGGTAAAAATGCAGGCAGTGCTTTCCTGTGTTGTGATGCATGTTGTTCCAAGTTTACGACTATCTTAGCTGTTATTTCTTCCACTTAATCATACAGAGATATGTGCAATCATTCTTTATCCATAGAAAGTAATCTAACGGGGAAAGGTCTGGACTTTCCGCTAGCTAAAGCAATAGTGCTTGGTTAGCTAGCCACTTGTTAAAGAAATGAACATTTAAGAATTCCTTTATCTTGCTACAGTTGTGTCTTGGAGCTCCGTATAATTAGAAATACATTTATTTGCATTTGCAAATCTAAAGACAAGTCATCAATAGATGGCAGCAGAACGTCTTCCAGCAACTGACGGTATCACTCCTGTAAGACTTCCCCGTAAAAATGCACGGCCAAAATTTGATTGTTGATGATGACGCACCAGCAGTTTATGGAAAATTTAACTTGACTGTGTCCTTCTCTGCCAATTAATGGCTTTTTTTTTACCAATAATGGTTATTTTTTCGATTGTGCATTCCATTATTACAGAAATTGGTTTCATCACACCAAACAATATCAGACAAAAAATTGGTTTAATTTACAACCTGTTCTGCACTCCAGCTGCTGAATTCAAGCATTCTTCCTTCATCAACAGGCATTGTAGTGTGACGAATCGCAGATTTATGTGCATGGTAACTGTGCTTTCGTTAACACGCTTACTTTTGAGCCATAAGATACGAGTATCAATTGCGTTACTTCCCTTATAGAAGCTGCAGGTTATGCTTAAGGCCAGAATATCTAGATCATCAGACACTCCAACATACTACCCAAATAAATATTCCTTCTTTTGATGTAAACGGGTAAAAATGACCCAATTTTAATTTAAAACAAGAAGTATACAACGTTTTAAAACAAGAACAGTTATTTTTAAATAATCCTTATACATCTGAATATAGAATTCATATCTTCAAGCAGTGGCTAAAACAATGAAGATTGTGCAAATAAGTAATTAACGTTCGCATCTACATTTTTTTTAATACAGTTTTTATAAACAAAAACTATCTTTGTTTTTTAAACTTGTAATAATATTTTAACAAATAATTAAAACAAGGATTCAGAGAATCATGTTTTAGAGGCAATGTTAGAAGAGTATGAAATAAGGCTTAAAATAATCAGCGTTGAATTTCTATACACAAACACACTTATTTTCAAATAAAACTCAAAACTACAACATTTTTGGCCACTCAAGAGTGTTTGTTTTCAGATAAAATTATTATTTAATTAACGATTCGGTAGGTCAAATCATATATGGTTAGTGAAGAGAAACACAATTTCATACCTCGGGAATGGTTTAACCTACAAGCTAAGTAGTTTGCATCTTAAGGGAACTGATTCTATTACATTTTTAACAGAATTGAAAATTGTATATATTTCAATAGAGGGGGAGATAATGAAAGGGAATTTTGAAGTGGGTTGGACCTGTAGGAAATTTTTGGAGGAAGTCTCCCTATCCTATATGGTTACTCCGATAATGTTCGCAGTCTACATACGCTAATTAACAAAAATATGATTTGATTTAACTGATGCAAACTTATACCGCAGAACGAATCTAGACAATACACAGCACTGTCCGCGGAGAGGCAGTAGCGCCGGTGTTCCTTTTCTTTCAGAAACATACATTAACAATTCATGACAGTAGCAGAATAAAACTTTTAAGTTTTATCTATTACTAACTTCCCTCCACCAAATAACTGCACAACAAATAAGACGTGTTTATAATCGAAGGATCGATGAGCATAAATTGGAAAATAGTTCATGAACCACATGAATTATTCAGATTAATTCTTCACAAACAGTTCTAAGACAAACTGTCGTTAGGCAATTGATATCACCTAGTCTAAAGCTGTTAATTTAACTTCGATAGTAATACATCGGTCGCACGGTCATTCAAATCCGAGTAACGGACTTGATTTAAACCTGCGTTTCCGAAAAAAAATTCAGAAATAACTGATAATTTAAGATTCTAACCACAACGTTCAGGCAACGAATTAACAAAATAAATTGTTTAAGTATTTACGAAAAAGTCAGCATTTTCAAAACTCATTCTGCGGTTACCTTTTTTTCAATTGTATCAATTACTCTCTTCAAGGGCTATATGTCTACCAAATTTCAACGATATGGAACGTCGAGACATATTCAGTAACGTGAAAAGAGGTGATAAATTTTATGAACCTATGATGCACACTCATGCGAGTGGTAGTCAGCAACATACTATACTCTCGTTCACGATAAAATCCACAACACTTTGGCGTGAGTGTGTGTTTAAGTGCATTTCATATCCGGAGACCTTGTACTTTACATATTTGTTTGACCGCATATTTTCCTTAGATATCAGCAGAGAAAAGAAATTATATTTTGACCACCGGATTTTATAACGCAGACGCGCGCGCCACACACATCATTTAATTTTATCACCAATGTATACGACATTTTTATTATCTACCAACGCTAGTATTATTGTTATTAATCGGTAATTATCTACTTATTATTACATAACAATTAAAAGCCTAATTAAAAATATTAAAATAAAATAAAATTAGATTAATAAAATATAGATGTAACTAGCCAGAGCGGCAGACATAAATCAGCTGACTTAATGATACAAATTTCGTCTGGGTTCCAATAACAATTAAGATAACGATTTTAATATTTCAGTGCTTTTTAACTACTTCCATTTTCTATTAAAATAATAATAAAAAAAATAACAATGCTCCACACGTATGGTTAACTTAAAACTGGAGAAACATCCAAGGCCAAAAAAAAAAGAAAACATGCATATTCACGATCATATGCAACCTTGATCACCTGATGATAAAAAAAAAAACTTTTATGTAACTTTCTAGGTAAATTTATTAGAGTAAAATAAAAACTCTACGCCCTATGAATATGCGCATGCGCAAAAGATTAATATCCTTTGCGGCTAAAAAAAAAGGCGATTGAAAATTTTAGTAACTATTGTCGAATTAACTTCCAAACCCTTATCTTAATACTATCATTTACCGATGAAATTTAAATGATAACAATCTTTTACAAATTTCAGACGCTTCCAGTAATTGTTTTATTTGTCTACAGCCTATTTAAACTTATTCAAATAATACATTACTGCAATAAATATAATTAACCACAATTTTATTTTGATAGATTATATTATGTTTGCTATTTAATGATACAATTGCTTCTTTTTTTAAAAAAATATTTATCAATTAATATTAACAACAGCTGACCATCTATTTTATCTTCAACGTGATTAAGATCTGTAGAAGCTTAACATTTACTTTCTCACGATTACATATTTTACATAAACATTTCTTGTCTACAACGAAATTGTTTTTCATAATTTGGAGATTATTTAATTATTACAAATATTTTCGACAGTTATAAATTTAAATAATCCTGTTACAACAGGACTATATATATATATATATTTATTTATTCATTAGTTTACAGAAAATTATTTGATTATTAACAAACAATGTTATGATGTAAAATATAGTAGCGGATATCAAAGAACCACGATTACACGATCATTTTACGGGCCGAACAATAATATTATTATATATGTTACATAAACATTTTAATGTTCGTTAGATCCGGTTATTAAACATAACTTGTTTTTATTAAACAGCCGGACTAATAAAAACGTTATTGTGTATGCGCACGCACCCGTACATGGGTAAGCACTTATTCGTATGCGTGTACTGTATATGTACGTTTCGAATCAGAATAAACCAAAATAAAGATTACTGCTTTTATTAACAATGAAAATTTTAATTAAGGTTTAAACCTTGAATATACGTTGTGCAGTTAATAGGATCTAATTATAATAATATGAATAAATGTAATTAAAAGTTCTATTTTTATTTCATTCACAAGAATGCGAACCCGTGTTAGGTTTTGTCGTTATTAACTTATGTTTACCCGATTACTGTATTATACAGATTTAAAATGAGTGCAATAAAAATGTTATCATCTCCGTCTTACACACACACACACACACACACACACACACACATTCAAAACTATAAATATAATATACAGGAAGCACGGTACATCTAAAATTACGTAATTAAATTATAAAATATATATTTTAAGTGTATAAAACGTTATGATAACAGCATTATAAATATTATTATAAAGAAGATATAATTATATAAGTTAAATTTGTATTACGTTCCTTTGAGATGATCATAAATTATACTGAAATAAAATTTAAATGCGTATTAGTGTTTTAATGTTTTTCTTCAATAGATAACCAGTTTACATTTGTCTTTTTCAATTAATTTTTATTATACTAACCCTAGTTATGTTACTACTTACAGATAAATTAACGTTTTTGATAAAAAAAAAAGAAAAGTAACAGAAAAACGGGGCAATTCTATTTTCTAATTAGTGAAATTCAAAATAACAATAAAATAAACAGAATGTAAAAATAATTCGCAGTAAAATGTTTAAAATAAATGTTTTTCTTCTTTCATTCTTTATAATTTTATTTTTGATAATTCTTTATTTATAAATATCATTAACATAAAAAAATCAATATAGAACTTAGTATTTTCTTGTTAAATGTTTTCATTGTAAAAATACTGCAAAAAAAATTACTCCTGAATAATTTATCTTCATAATGAAAGTAAATCCTTCAAGTAGTTTTATATTGAAATTCGGTTTTTTTTTGTACGGCATTCTAATCTTGATTAAATAAGAGTAGTTTAATATAATACTAACGCCTAGGTAAGACGTCACTATTCCACTAATTGTTAGTAGTATTCCACAGAGTCCGATCGTGCCAAGCAGTTTGCTTCGATACAGTTTGGTTAAATATTACTTAAAGTCAAAGATTTACGTGTCGTTATATAAGAGTGCATCGAAATACGTATTTTGGAGAATGGTGCAATGTGTTGTGGAGATTATTGAGAATTCGGGTACAGAAAATGTGAGCAATAAAAATTAATAAGAAAGGAGATGAAAAATAATTGGGTGGATCATAAATTTATTTTTTAACTTTGAATATGGTTGTAGGCTGGTATGTGTGAGCGATTTGTACGTAAGGCTAAAAGAAAATATTTTGTAACACACACACACCCAGATATATATATATATATATATATATATATATATATATAGAGAGAGAGAGAGAGAGAGAGAGAGAGAGAATGAGAGAGAGAGAGAGAGAGAGAGAGAGAGAGAGAGAGAGAGAGAGAGAGAGAGAGAGAGAGAGAGAGAGAGAGAGAGAGAGAGAGAGAGAGAGAGCGCGGGGGATTACAAAGATTTAATTTTAAAATATATTTTATGAAATATTATATTTAAATATTTAATATATTAATGTAAAATATGTTTTAATTTTAGAAAATATATTGAAGTATAATGCACTTATATTTGACTAGGAACAGATATTTATTTGTTGTTTTTTTTAGCTGAAGAAGTAATTATTTAAAACAGTCACAGGGTTGACTCTTGCAACACTAGATTACCGTTAAGGTTAAAAATAACCTTTTTATCACTAGTGAAAAAACCCAGGAAATTTAGCAAAATGTAGATGTTGTGTGGAATACCAGGAATAATTTTTCAAAAGTTCTGCGGAGATTAAAACGTCCCGCCAAATTACATAAGCGTATACTTCAGAACTTGTCATCATTTTTGTCACGGCTAGTCTCTGAGTACATCGAATTAATAATTGTAAAGAAATGGTTTCTTTTTTTTAAGGATCGCCCCTAAAAAGACTAATGTATTTCGTTTGTTTGTAAATATTTATATTCCGGCAGACAGTCCTTATTAGGACGTATGATGAGCATTAGATACGAATATTCAGTTACGGTAAAATTTACAAACATAATGTTTAAAAATGTATATAACCATTCGTTACATAAAAAGTTATAAATAGCAGTCCACGATTAATGACAAATAAATTTATGAAAACCTCAGCATAAATAAAACTTCATTAGATTCAACTAATTTTGGAAAAATTTAAGAAATATTTAAAATTAGAAAGAGGAAAGAAACACACACAAATTGAAATAATATACTGAAAACAACGATTCAACTCCAAATTTGAAATATACATCATTCTAAAACGATTTCCAAAGAATCAGGAAAAAGTTTATAATTAAACAAGATAACAAAACCGAAAGTAAACCTTATATGAGAATAAGATTCCTCTAAAATTCTAAAATACAATTATTAGTACGAGAGCCGCCTTTTAAGTTTTTACAAAAACAATGAAAGAACATTTTTTTTGGTACAAATCGTATTGTTTCTCAAAAGGATCGCCTTTAAGATTTATGCATGCGTTCAAACCAATTGACGAAACATTTTTTCCACTCTGAAGTTGGTACCTCAAAAACACGGTTTTGGAAAGGTTCAACAGCTTCTTGAGGTAATGAAAATCGCTGTCTACGCATTTTTTGTTTGACATTCGGGAACAAACAGAAATCGTTGGGCGATAAATCAGGTGAATAAGAGCAATGAGACATTCAATGTTTTTCTACGACAAATAGTCAATCGTTTGAAGTGCCGTGTGTGAGCCGGCATTGTCATGAGGAAGAATAATGCGAGGTTTTCAGTTGTTTTTCCTGATTTCATTGATTACTTCTAGCAAACAAATTGTTGTATACAATTCAACATTAAATGTTCTTCGATCCTCTAAACCAGTGGTCCAATATAACCGAAGAAACAAGCGATTCTTCAAGATCAAGATCATTCTCTTGGAAGTTCTTTGCAAACGAACCACTTCTGTTGGATTAGGTTCACCCTAGAACACTCAAATAGTTGATCGTTGCTTAATTTCCGGCTCATACGAATATATCCAAGTTTAGTCTCCTGTTACGATGTTGTATTCGGATTTTCCATTTCGGTTGAAGATTTGAGCTTCAGTCAAATTATGCGGAATCCATCGGGAATAGAATTTTTTCACAGCTCAATGTTCATGCAAAATCGAATTTACTGTAGTCTTCGATATGCCTAAGGATGGCTCTACCTCACGGAAGTCACAGGTTGATCCTCTTTAATCGTGTTGCGCACAGTATCGATGTTTTTTGGAACAACCGATTTTGGTCGACCTTCACGGAATTCATCGCTGACGGAAGGACGACTACGACCAAATTCTGCAAAACAATTGTAAATAATCTTTTCTGATGGTGATTCACTACCAATAGTTGAACGAAGCGATTCTAGGCATTGTTGTTAAGTTAGGCCCATGCTAAAATTGTAAAAAAATCATCCAACGAAAACCTTCACGTGAAATTTTCATTTTTTTTACAAAACGTTTTTATTAAACGTTCAGTGTAAACGAACTACTCGGCCGATTGTGAGCTGTCTCTGTTGTAACAAAAAAAGTCAAATTTTACAACAATAGTAATATAACACTTCAATAGCTCCATCTAGTGATCGTTTCTAGAAACATAAAATGCGACCTCTGTATAAATTACTTCTCCATAAATTTGGGTATAATGTACTTCAACGTAAATAGGTAACGTTAATTGCCGAGACAAATTAAGCGTTTTTCATTTAAACGGTGGAATTTAACGATTAACGATGAGATAAAAACTAGGGATGAGTAGGAAGGATGTTAATCATGATAATTGGAATTAATTATTACGATTGCCACATAGGATAAGAAGAAGGTACTTGTTGATCCTAAGGGAGAAAGTACTTTCACAACTTCTTTAAAGTCTACAGGAAACACCGTAGAAGTAGGACATACACAATGTGGCTAGGAAAAAACGATTAAAAAATATTTAAAAAAAAAAATTAATTTGGCACGCTTTGGAAAAACTGTGTCCGCTAAACCTGACGATTTTCTATGGAGCTAAACTGCAAATCACTCACCAAAGAATAAAACAGAAAACTGGAATTAAGTTAATAATATGGAAGTTACACTGTATAACAGTAATAATAATACTGTTAAAATTAAAAAAAATAAAAAAGATTATTTAAGAAAAAAACGAGTAAGCTATTAATAAGATGAAAATGTATTAATAAATTATAAATATATACATATATATATATATATATATATATATATATATATATATATATATATATATATATATATATGTGTGTGTGTGTGTGTGTGTGTGTGTGTGTGAGTGTGTGTAGATTAGTAATGATAAAATAATGTAAAAAAATACATTGTAATAATGAATAATAAACAATAATTCGTATATATAGGTAAACTTAGTATATTTTGCCTTGTACTGTTGGCAGCACGAAGCTACCCTGACCTTGAGTGTTGACCGGAAACACGCCATGTTCCTCAGATCCATTCATGGCAAGACCCATTCATGAACCCCCTTCACACTACATCTACCAACACCTATTCGATAATTAACTTTTACAGTATGGATACTAGCTTATCGGTTTTACCAGATATCTAAACAATACGATCTACGAATAATATCACTACTCTACGTATATTAAAATATTTATTTAATTTATGATTATTAATTTTAAAACTGATAATAAAATACCAGAAAGTTAGTGAAAAAAAGATAAAATCGTAAAAGAAAAAAAAAAACAGATGCTAAATTTCAAGATTTATTAATAATAGCTTTTAACTATTCAATTCTAATTATCACGTAACTTGTAGTCCATAAAAAAAACGAAACACTGATACATTGAAAATGAAATAGGCGAAATACTTTTAACAAATAATTATAAACCGGAGCTTTCAAAATTTCGAAAGCGGAATAAGTGGAACTGTTACGAGAAAAAGAATCGAATAAAAATAATTTCCTTTAGTGATCCTAAGCTGTCTTTATCTTTATTTATTTGAATACTTCGATAAAAATCGATTTGATAAAAACATTCGATGTAGTAATAATTCGATTACTACATTATTGTGTTTCTGTGAAAATTTCTGAATAATTATAACTCAATTAACTAAACTTTTGTCACACTTTGAGCATCACTAAGAGTAATAGTATTTTACAAAAAATTAACAGGGAAGTTTTTAGCTCCAACTGATTAAGCACAAAATTTTACACATGTAATTCCCTAAACGTTCCCCAGTTCCATCTCCAAAACAACCAGTATAAATATGCAAAATAAATAAATATTTTTTGGTTCTATGCATTTGGTTAAACTATTTTTAATGTCAAGAAGTAAAGCTTATAACGTTTACAATTTGAATTTTTGTCATGCACATTTTTTTAAAAATTTTCATGGGATCTCTACTATTACTACTGAAGATTGGTACACATTGATAACAGAAAAAATGAATAAAAAATTAAGAAAGCGTATATTATTAATCATAAAGTGTCTGTTTAAAAAAAGGATGGACAGTCTGGTCCATCACATTATGATTAAGGTTCTGATTGTACATAAGTAATTTAAAAGTAAAATTAAACTGTCATCAGAAAAAAAACCGAATTAAAAAAAAGTGCGACAATGATACGACTGATCTTTTGTAGCAGTTAATTGCACAGAGCTTATCTTATTCCTCCAGGGCAGTAAGTTATAATTATCTTTATTCTTGTAAACATATATTATTTATTTTATACATGAAGAAACATAATAAAACATATTTTATACTATTTTCGTTAATAGGAAAAAATGATTGCAAATTCAATCCTATGCTAAGTACAGTGTCCTAATCTAATTTATTTACATACTCCCTGTATTTAATGCATTTCATCAAATTATAATACTTTGGGGAATTTAAAATTTTAAAATTTACCCCCCTGATCTCTGCGATAAAGGAATGAAAATCTCTCCCCTTCTGATAAAATCTGTTTTTTCCTTTGAATACAGATAAACCCATTACATTTTTTGTTAAGAGCAGAGAACAAATTTCACCCTACCCCTACAATGAAAACAACCTCTTTTTCAGCGATTCTAATTTTTTTTTTTAATTAAAACATCATACTCAAGTAATATTATCATTAAGATCACCTCCTCTGACTGCAGTATCCCTTCTTGTAATTTTGTTGGAGACCTAATCAAATCAATTTCCTTAATAGGTACGTCACAAACCATTTCTCTGAGAAACAAAATGAACATATATTTAAAATTATCTATAAGTTTGATTTTAATATATTTGTACTCTACGATATCAAAAGAACAAAATATTTGTAGGGCTAATCTTTTGCCAATAGCTTCTACTCCTGAATATAGCAACAACTGGAAAAGTAAAATTATGAGTCAGAACGAGTTTAATAAAGAATATTATATATTATTACAGAAGCTAGTTAAGATTCTATAATCCATGTAACAAAAGTCTTTTTTTCTTTTTCTGTTCAGTCTCTGGAACCATCATCAGGATTACTTCAGAAAATGATAAGTACGAGTGTAAATGAAGTGTAGTCTTGTACAGTCTCAGGTCGACCGTTCCTGAGACATGTGGTTAATTGAAACCCAACCACCAAAGAACACCAGTATCCACGATCCAGTATTCAAATCTGTATAAATGTATAAAGGATTTGAACTTTAGAACTCACGACTTCAGCTGATTTGCTGATGATGAGTTCACCACTAAACCAACCCGGCGGGTTTAACATAAAAGTCTTATGATCACTTAATGGAGCGTATGTATACAAATAATGCATAACGATCTTTTAAAATCAGAACATCTGTATGTATTGTTTATTTCTAATGATGCGGCCTTGAAACTCAAGAACCCTAGATCGAACTGAATAATTCTTTTACAGTCATTTTTATTGAACTTTGAAAGTGATTTTAGGCAAAGATTTATCCAGATTATTCCATCATTAGGTAAGAATTAAACCTTAAATATATAGGTAATATTCTGAGTTGCTGATTAAATCAAATTGAAGTTTGACTTAATGGTTCCCTTAAATTTAAAAAAAAATTTGACAAGTCAATTTCAATGTTCTATTTATAAAAAGTTTTCATGATATTAGTGATTTAATTGAAAATTACATTATACTACAATTTTTGAAGGTAGGCGAGACAATTTCAGGTAGCAAAGGCATCTATGTACTGTATCAGTTTGATCAAAGAATATGCAGAATTTTAATTTTTCTTAGAAAATCTTTATTTTTACATCAATATTGATTTCCTTCAAAGTACTCCTTTTCAGATACAATACGTTTATGCCAACGCTTTTTTCAATCTTCAAAGCACCTCTTGAATGCAATTTTTGATCTGGCATTTAGCTCCTTCAGCAATTCTGTCTTATCTATTCAATATTAGTAAAACATTATCTTTCACAGTTCTTTTCAGCTAGGGGAGTAGAAAGAAGTTACAAGGAGCAATGTACGATGAATGCAGAGGTGGAGGCATCATAACAGTGTTGTTTTTGGTCAAAGATTTATGAATAAGCAGTGAAATGTGAGCAGGTGCACTTTTGTAGTGTGCAATTGCCATGAATTGATTTGGTACAAATCCGAGCATTTTCTTCAACTCTCCTCCCACAAATGGTGTAGAACTTCCAGGTACTAAGGATTACTGACTCTCTGATAATGATTTAGTGACTGTCCATTATAGTTTCTTCAGTTTTTTGACATTGCCAATTGTTGATGTTTGGATGTCCACGGTGTTGATCATCTTCAAATTATTCACGGTCTTCTAGGAAATTTTCGTACCATTTGTAAATGCTTGTTTTATTCATAGAATAATCGCCAAAACAATAGTCAACATTTCCAATGCAATGCTGCACTTTATTCCATTCCTAGAGCAAAATCTAATGCAAATTCTTTGTTCCACAAGTTAAAAATACTGACCATACCAAAACGCGTGCAACCTTTTTGACTACCAACAATAAACTAAGCATCCAATATGGCTACCAATGTAAACATATGTTAGGGACAAGTATACAAAAAAATAAAAATAAATAGATTGTGAGAATTCAGTATATTTTTTTTATCAAACCTCATAAATATGCATTTAACCATGTGCTTTAACTTCATTTTGTCTTTGCATTCTGGATAGAACTACAGGCCTGGCTTTACCTGATATATATATTTTTAAATTAGTTAAACCTTACTAGTAAAGAAATCCTATAATATGTATCCATGAAATTGTGCTACTCTGTGCATCTGATATTCAGTAACATCGGACATCCAAATGTGATATATATATATATGTGTCACTAAGAGGAAATAGTGTTCACTAAGAGGAAATAGTGTCTATTTGTGAGTCAGTTCACAAATAGACTTCCTACCAGATAAAGAAAGTATTGAATCTTCAGTCTTGAAATCTTGAGCAAGAAAACTCTAGTGAAATCAGACTTGTACCCACAAAACCATTAATGGGAAAAAGGGGATCAAGAACACACATTGTTTATTTCACAGACTTTTAACTTAAATTGAAACACGTCTGTTCCTAGTAGAAATACAATATTACTGTGGGTTAAAAAGCTTTCAAAACGCATTGTCTGCTTTAAAAATAAAATCAACCACATGAAAACACAGTATGAGAACACCTGAAAACATTGATGCTGTAAAGTTAGCCATAATACAGTCTCTACGATGTTCAGCAGCGAGGCATGGTGGTACACTAGGCATTTCTGATCAAAGCGTGAGAAGAATTTTCTATGACGACCTTCAGTTCCACTCCTATAAAATGATGTTAGTACAGGCGCTCAGTGTAAATGATTGGGGGTCTCATCAAGCAGCATGCAAGTTCATCCTTGAAGACATCCACCACAATGCTATTATTCTTTCAAGTGATGATGCACATTTTCACCTCTCTGGATGTGTCAGTATATAGAATTACCATTACTGACTGCCAATAACCCACGTGAACTTCATCAGCTACTACTTCACAGTCAATATGATACAGTGTGGTGTACAGTTTTAAAATTTTCCATAATAGGCCCTTCTTTTTTTTTGAGGAGTCAAATCACAAGAGTAATAATAATGGCTCATCGGTATGTAATGAAGTGTGGCTTTTTGCTACTAAAACTGAAAATTGGTTCCAGTAAGATAGTTCCACAGCCCATATGGTGAGACTTTCCATGGATGTTCTTTGAAAAACCTTTCCAAGATGTTTGATTTCACGACACAGCAACATTCCCTAGCCAGTACCTTCACCTTTTTCCTTTGGGGCTATCTTAAAAATAAAGTCTACTGCAGTTGACCGAATTCAATTGCAGAACTCAAGAAAACCATTTAATGTGAAATTGCAGCAGTTCCAGGAGCAATGAAAATTTTTAGAAAGAAGTTAACTGAGCAAGTAAGGAAAATCAGGAAACATTTGGATGACATAATTTTCAAGTAAAATGTGTAATATTGAAAGTAAAACTGTATAAATTGCTTTTTAATTTGATACGTTATTCTTAATAAAAATACGTTTTTTTTATTGTTCATCCAAAATCGTGAATCATTCTGCCAGACCCTGTAGTACAATGATATATAATCATTAAATCACACGAAAATCAAGAAAATTTGTCAAAAAAATAGTGTATTCTATTTCAAAGAAAATAACTCACATTAAGTAATAGTCCTAAAAGAAAAACATTTTTCACACAGGCAGTGATTTTTGTAGACCCATCAAAACTTTAAATAAAAATAATAAAAAAATCATGAAATCAATTAAAAAAAAACAAAAAATAAATAAAACACTGCCTTCAATCAAACTGCAATAAAAAAATACGTTTTCAAATTATCTTTAAATTTTTACTTTTTGAATTCAATACAAATTTCTAACATTAAAATATTTCATGAAGAACTGATAAAGTTTTCATTTTTTTAAATAAAAAAAGTAAAACAAAATATAATTCATACCATAAGGATGAACAGATTTAAACTTTATCATAGAAGAGAGAGTTTACTTTTTTAACCTCTCTGCAAATTAATAAAACTAAGGAACAATGCAGCCAGCTTTTTTATTTCTTAGTGTGATTTTCATTATTGTGAAAAATAATTAGGAATTATGTGGGGAAGATAGACTTACAAACACATTTAAAAGTAACAATTTGTCATGTTTTTTTACATTTTTTATATAACAAGTAACATCCATGAAGTTCATTATGGTTAGCTTCCTGATTACATGACAAAAAAAATACATATTTTTCATTTAAATATTTAAAAACCAGTTTTAATATTTTTTTAAATTTATTTATTTCTTATCTTGTTGGAAATTAATTGTTGGATAATTTGGACTACTGTAAAAAAGAAATCTTGTGTAAGTATATCACTGAAAAAAGTCAAACTATACTTTTAAAGCCACATTAAATTTGTATTAATTAAATATTGTAACAATGGTAAAGACTAGAAGCAGTGATTAACTTGACTGATTCCACTTCCAGCAGCAAACTTTAATGAAAGTAATTTCAATTTTAGTTGTTTGTAATGAGTCAAATAAACCAAGACTGAACACAAATAATAAACTGTAAGGGATTTCAACTTTAAAGTTGATAGTTTACTGTTGTGGAAATGCATATTCATTGTAACTTACAATAAGCACCATACTGATCATACAATAAGAATTTACTCCTTTTTTAAACCCAGTAATTCAAAAACACCAACAAAAATTTTGATGGACATTGTATGATTAATCATAATATAAAATCGTCTAACAGCTATATGAATGCAGGACAACCAAATTAAACAGGACTGATTTTGAATTTATTGTGTATCTAAATGAAACCATTTCCTAATAAACTAAGTTATTACAATTGCTAAAGTCATGGTGAAAATAAAAATCTATTGGCTCCTTTATTAGGTACCCAAGTATAAATTTCTCACAATTATGCTTTAACATTAACATATTTCTATAATTTATTAATTCTTTTATGCAAAACAATATATACAAGAAAAAAATCCAACAAAATTTCTAGGAAATATATAATTGAAAACTTATTTCTAAAGAAAATAACAGGTACATGGAATATTTTTAAATATTTACACACAATTTTTATGAAATAATCATTTTATATATATGATTATTCTGAATGTAAGTGCCAACAAAAACATTAATGTTTTGCCAGACATTTTAATTTTGGCACTGTTATATGTCATCTGACTAAGTAATAAGTTATTTGTTTGTTTACAATTTTAAATAATGAAATAAAAAAATACTATCTACATCATTAAACAAATGTTTCATCGTTAACACAAGTTTCCTGTTTATAAAAAAGTTTCATATATTAGGAGTTAATTTTCAAATTACAGTCAAGGAAATTTATAAGTTGTCTAATCTTTATTTATAACATAAAATAAAGTTATCTCGATCTGGAAAAGACAGTAAATTAGCCTGATCAAAGACAGTCCCTCTGAGAACTGATTGTCTCCTTCCTATTCTCTGTCATTTCCCTCATCCTTAATTACTTCGTTGGGCAAACATCAAGGCAGTTAGTTAGGCTAGCCATCCTGTTCTGCCTGAAGCTCACTATATTGATAATAGCACCTTCTTATGGCTGATAATATAACCACTTCCTTAATCGTATAATGGGATAGCAACTCTGTGAGCTCAATGGTACCCTGTGTGTCCTTAGATGTGCTGTGGGATGTTTAAGGATTTATTCTATTTTCTATCCAGGAATAAGTCAAGTTCACTCTGAACTATTACCTCAATATAGAAATCTAATGTAGTGGGAAATTTACTTTTTGGTCGATATAATACGCGTTTGTGTATAAAATTGAAGTACAGTCAGTCAAAACATTTTGTTCTGGTTTAATTTTAGTAAGGTCATCCAGACTGATTTATAAAGTAGCAGGGATAAAAGTACAGTCAGTGGAGATATTTAGAGCTACATTCATCAGTCAATGATATGGATTGAGAGATAATGAATGACTGTCGAGTTTAAAAAAAAAATGTAAATCAATAACAACATAAAAGCAAATTAGGGTGCGTTTTAATACCCATAGTGCACTAAATTATAATTCAATTCTTTTATTGTTAAAAGATTTTTGTTATTTTGTCTCAATTCGGGATAAAAAACTTTCCAGAAGCCCATTAAGTGTGAGAAGTTAAAACACTATGTGAAAAATCAGTGAATCAGTTCTAGAAACAAGATCAGGTGCAGATTATCAGAGCCTACTATTTGACATATTAAATGTTTTGAAACTGTACCCATATAAGAAAGTAAAATTGCAAGAATTTAGTGCCTTTAATAAGAATTGCCTAAATTTTTGCAGAAGGTTTTTTGAATTGAATGACTTTATCGTGGATGTTTATATAAAAACCTTTCATGAGTGAAAAAACTCATGTTAATGAGAACAAGAATAAACAAAACATTAAAATTTTATGGATATCGATATAAAAATAAAATAGTGGAGCACATAATTTTTAAATCAGAGGCTACAAAATTTCCCGTATTTTCTTTTTCAAATATAAAATGAAAAAAAAAAAAAAAAATTTATTTTGAAATTTCAGTTCTTCTGGACTGATCTGTATAACTATCACATACCTGCCAAACAAGTTCACCAATTTCACTTTCACTTTACTGACAGGAGTGAGTGAGCGAGCTCAGAAATCAACATGTTTCACAGAGGATTACTTCAGCAGCAGGCCTGGATAACTCTAGGTCTCCTATACTTAAAAAGTCTCTAATTAAAGTAATTAAATGTCCCTAGCTTTTAACTACCAGTTTAGGCTTTTATGCAATCCCAGACAGGAAACAAGAGTTAATAAAGAGACAGATAGATGGTACCATTCCCATGGTACTTACATTATGGGATAACTATATTATTGTTTTTGGATAACAATGCCTGGCCACACATGGAAAATCAGACATTAAGGTAATTAGAAACATTTTGTTGGAAATCTTCAATCATCCTTTTAGCCCTGACTTAGTTCCTAGCAGCGATTATTTATTTATTTTTCATTTTAAACGAAGGCTTTGCAATGATAAACTAAAAAGTTTTGTTACTGCAAGGTTTAAATCATTAGTAGTGAAGTTTTTTGAGGAGAAAAAATGAAGTGGCTAGTTAAACAAAATGAGAAATGTGTAAAAGTTGAAGGCAGCTACTTAAAAGGTAGTAAACAAACATAATTTTTAAACATAAATAATAGTTGGTTCATATTTTTAAGTTTTGATTTTATTTCATAATAAACCTTACTTAAAAACATAACTAATATTTCAATACAGATTTTGGGAATCAATTATATTTATAAAAAGTAGACTTCAAACATTGCCATTAGTAAAAATAAGAAAATAAGGTGAATGAATGAATTTTACATTTAAAAATTAAAGCTTATTCACTTAATTTATCCCTATTTTTTTCATTAATCCACTATATTAAGACAAAGCTTTTGCATGGAAATGTGACATTTTTTAACAATTGAAAAATACCATTTCTGACTAGAATTTGAACTCTGGATCTTTTGGATGAAAGGCTGAGATACTACCAATCTGCTTTGGAGGTCAGCTTCAATAATTATTAATTTTTAGAAAAAGGTCTAGTTTAAAAAGCCTTGAGCTAACGAAGAATGTTTTTTTATCGGCCCTCTCAATAATATAAAAACATAAGGTGCATTTCTACAACTTTAATGTACCTATTGATTTGGATCTACAAGACGTTAGTCTTAACTTTTTTCTGACTTTCTTTAGAGAACAGGATTTAAAATACTTGAATATATAGGGTGTAACAAATATGTTGGTATTTAGAAGTAAAAGATTTTATAGTTTTTTTTTTATTCCATGTACTTTTAATGTTTATTTTTTCAGCAAATTTTCTAGATGTTTTGAATGAAAAAAACTTCTGTCAGAATGTCATCAGACTATCAAAAATCAAAATCAATACCTTATTAAAATCCAATATTACCCAATAATGACAAAGAAACAAATAAAGATCAGGAGGAAACTTTAATTAAGCAAGGTGATTTAATATTACTTTATTTAATAATGAAATAGCAGAATGTAAACTTCAAGCTATCTGAGCTTAAAATCTTAACTACAATTCTGGAAACTGCTATCTTTTTGCAGAGAAATTGTTTTACAAAATTTTCTTAATTTGTAGCTCATTGCGTCAGTTAACTAGTTAAGAGAACCATAATTAAAATCAATTAATTTATTAATTTTCAATAAATCTGGTTAAACAGTTAAATTTTTTTTCTTTATATTTCTATCAAAAACTATCATAATGACTACAAAAACTGTGGGATAAACAAATACTTTTGTTTTGTTCATATTTTTCTTTAATCTTTTTTGTGAGGAGCTTTAATTTCATTCTAAACCACAAACTGTACGACATAACAACCAGTTCTCAAACTGCATACTTTAATAGTAGTAAATAATTCAGGTAAGGACTATTTACGTGACCCACCAGGTTGGTCTAGTGGTGAACGCGTCTTCCCAAATCAGCTGATTTGGAAGTCGAGAGTTCCAGCGTTATATTCCTAGTAAAGCCAGCTATTTTTACACGGATTTGAATACTAGATTGTGGATACCGGTGTTCTTTGGTGGTTGAGTTTTAATTAACCACATATCTCAGGAATGGTCGAACTGAGAATGTACAAGACTACACTTCATTTACACTCATACATATCATCCTCTGAAGAATTATCTAAACGGTAGTTACCGGAGGCTAAACAGGAAAAAGAAAGTATAAAAGGACTATTTACGTAAAAACTTCCGCTTTTTTAATTACTGGGTTTTAATTAACACTTGAAGAACATTAAAAAATGTAAGGAAATGAATGTAACTAAATTTTGTAAAAGATTAAAATTATAACACAGGTTACAACTTTACACAAGGAGAAGTACCTTTTTCTAAATGAGAAGTAGTTTTTCACATTTATCTTTTAGTTTATTTTCAATCTATATTCAATCTGAGTTTTGTATTTTATTTCATCAAATTCATACCTGTTGAATAGCAATCGTAAGATGTTATTAGTGGCACAACAGCTAGAAACAACTGGGTATGTTAGTATTTTTGTCATACACACATACACACACGAGGGTATTTGTAGCTAAGTTCAGAAGAGTAAAAAAAAGTAACTGAAGCATTTTAAATTAAGTACCTAAATAGAGTTAAAAACTATAAGAAATGAAGTGTATAGTATTAATAACATCCTTAGAAAGATAATACCCATACAAATAACAAATGTAATACACTAAGTGATATGTAACTGATATTATAGATTACACCATAGTCAAGCAAATAGTGATCACAACAGCTCAAATATACTAAACTATGTTGAGGTGAAGGTTAACTGGTACATGCAGTGTATGTACTTGTAGGCAGGTGGGTGCCTGCCATGACAGCCAGCCACTCACTCACATGTTGCTTTTACTACAAGTGCACCCACCTTGAATTACTAAATGCTAGATACATTTTTATATTACTTTAACTTGACTAAGGAAAAGAAATCGCATTGTTGTATAAAAGCAATGCAGTTTTAACTTTGATCATTAATACACTCACTTCAAAGTCAGAAATGATAAACGGTTCAATGCAGTTAAATGCTCTAAAATTATTCCTATCCAAGAAAAAAA
The DNA here is from genome assembly GCF_047948215.1 of Lycorma delicatula. Taxonomy (NCBI): domain Eukaryota; kingdom Metazoa; phylum Arthropoda; class Insecta; order Hemiptera; family Fulgoridae; genus Lycorma; species Lycorma delicatula. The sequence goes on from NC_134456.1 coordinate 117,761,343, forward strand.
AAAAAAATATATGTTATGTTAGTCTTTTTACCTTCCTGTCTAGATAGTGCTATAGCTCTTAGAGAGGACCAGATCTTGATGGTTTGATACATAAGGAACCCAAAAAATCGCATGGGAATTTTCCGGATGTTAATGTTTGTATGTATGTATGTGTTTGGTGTTGACCTCTGAATCACCTTATATAGAACTACTGGACCGATTTTGACCAAACTTGGTCAGATTACTTCTATATATGCCATTAAATTTTCAACTTAAAAGGTCAAAGGGGTAAGGCTGTAGAGCAAGTGACCTTGCTCTACAGCCTTACCCTGAGTATTTCAAGATTTTGCCTAATTAAGGCCATATTTTTTTTAGACATATTTGTTAACAAGTAAAAAATAATATTTGCAAAATTGCAATCCCATCTTCAAAAATGCTTTAAACTTTCAAGTTTTGTTGTGATTGCTATGATGGTTATTTTTTATTATGATTTCTTCTATTGTCATGTAATTAGGCAACTACATTGGGAACCGTAAACCCTACCAAGTGGTAGGACTCAACCAAAAGACATGCATTTTTTAACATTTTTCTTCTTTCTATTTTTTATTGTAATCAAGAGTGCTTTAAAAAAAAGATTTTTTATAATATTGAACTTTGACTCCCACTAGGGGTTTGTGCAAAACGTATCAAACATGGTCATGTGAGGGTTCTTTTCAAGGGTGCTGAAAATGATTTTAACATTTAAAATTGTTAAAATGGAAGCTTTTCTTTTTAGAAATACCAGATTTGAAATTTTTGTGATTTTTTCAATATGTCATTAACATGTTAATTTATATTTTATTTATAAATAGCCCCGTGACGGGAAAGCCCTACAACTGTGTAGCTTTTTACCTTGTTGCTCCACGTTTCCTGACTAAACAGAAAATATTAGTATGTACTAAGTTAAATTAGTTTTGTTAGGCACACATTCTTTTAATGATGTATCACTTACTATCTGATAGCATATACTTTTGAGGGAGAAAATAACAACATATTCTAAGAATTTATCTTGATGTAGTACATTTCCCTAATTTTTATAACACCTGAGGTTTACTTTCAAATATCTGGCATCAAATAATGAGAAGGAAAGAGGGGGCAGGAGACTGTTACTGAAATTTTTTCTAACATTTCAGAGGAGGGGGACCATTCCTGATGAAATAAGAACAAACAGTAAAAAGTCTCAGAAACTGATGTAGTATCAAACGGTACAAGTATAATTCTAGTGCCAAATAGTTTGATAGTCTGGTCCCTCTGGAAGAGAGACTGCTAAGAGATTTTTTTAACTGTTCAAAAGAGGAGGTTCACCAATCGATATAAGGATAAAAAATAAACCATAACCTCTTTCAAATACACTGAAGAACAGGGCTGATAATAAAATGTATCAAATTCATGGGTGATTACACTTATTAAAATTGATAATTTCCTTATTTGAATCCCCCATAACTTAGTTGTTAGTTCTTCATTGGGGCTAATAAGTTTAAATGTTGGTTGTGATCAACCTAGCTGCAAATCCAAGCGATCCTCAAAGTTTGAGCTGAAGTGGGAGACTAGAGGTTATACTCAGCTCCCGAATGGACCAGACCTGATGTCCTCTGAAACATTTTATTTATTTTCACGCTGGTAGCACTCCAATCATTAACTTAAACAATATGCCGTCGTGGCAATATATTTTCTGGTTGGACTGATATGCTGTCATGGCATAACTTCTTACAATCGTTTGTAAAGTGGGTACTTTTAGTTGTAGGTGGTGATAAGATTTTGTAGTGATAGGTGCAGGGTCTTCGATTTTCCGTGTGTAGGTTTTTAGTTTAGTTACTGAGGGCTACGTGGTAGAATTAGGTGTCTGATGTCTTCTTTGAAGGCAAACTTGACTAGGGCGGAATTTACCGATGTGGATATCCCTCGGGGCATCTGCATCGGTGGCATCTCTTGAGGCCAAACTGATGACTATGACTGTGATCAGTTTGAGGACAAAAGATGACCTCCACTAAAGCCACTCATGGCTCGGAACAGAGGGGGTGGTGTAGTGACCAAACATGCTACATGAAGGGTATTCTTCCTCTTAGTGGTGGGGGGGTGGGGGGGGGTGGGGTGGAATTCAGATGTTAGTTCTTTAGTAAAGTGTTATTCAATTTTTTTATTATCTGGATGGTCCGTGGTCTTAGTTAGGTGAATAATTTTAATTTTACTATTTAGTGCATGTGTTGATGATAAATATTCTCTGTTATCAACAGATAAATCAAAATAGTGTTTTACCGATAAAGGAATAAAGTAATATTAAAGTAGTTGTACAGTTTTAACATGAACAAAAAAATTAAAGGACATCAGTTATTAGTAAAAGTTCTGCTAATTAGAGGAAAGTTAAAGATAAAGAATATGAGTATTGTAAACAGAATTATGTGCTAACAAAATCTGGAGTGTCAGAATATGTAGGAAGCTGTGGACTGGCTCAATTATTGAATGGTTATCATGCGGAATGTGAGTATTTGAGTATACCAGCTGGTTAATGCTTAATTCAGTTTCAGTAAGGGAAATTGCACTTGAACAATAGGTTTCAACCCAGCATTTGGAATGTCTAACTAATATTTTCCTGCTTTATTGCAATCTTGAAAACTTGTATTCAAATATAACTTACACAACCACAGAATTAAAAATTTAATAGAACAGGCAACAACAAAAAAATATGTACATTTAGTTTAAAATTATTCAAAAAAATTATATTGTTGCTTAATACAAACAAAATTATTAACAGAGGTTAACAAGACAATCCAATTGCCAAATTAACAGTCAGCTTCCAGAAATGAATTAAATAAATGCACTACTTATTTATTCAATCAAATTCATTACTTACTATTTTCATTTAAAAGTTATATTTAACAAGGATATTATTATAAGCAAGCATAATTGTTTAGAAAATTACCAGTAGCTAACTACAGTAAGGAGAAAGATGAATGTACCTATTTATTATTCTTGTATGAAACAAGCAGCAGTACTACTGTAGTTTATTTTTATTTACCAGTCTTAAAGTAATTATTATTTAAGATTATGATTTTCCAGTATGCTGAATTAAAGAAAACCAAAGGATTTGTCAATATCAATAGATAACAAAGCAAAGAAAAAAATCAACCACTTAACACTTCAGGACCACAGTATATGCAACAAAATAATTATGATGATGATTAGAAGTTTTAGTATTTTTCTACAAACTTATCTTTTTCTAAATGTGGCAAGCATACAAATTAAAAACTACTAAACTCTAATAAACTGTTTACTCCACTTTAACAATAAAAACTAATTTTCTACAATAAAAGTTATTTCTACAAATTTCTATATGAATAACTTTTTTAATTATTAAAGATGAAATGATAACAAAAATTATATTCAAATTTTTGACTTATTTGCCATTTCATTTTAGTTATTAATGTTTTATTTCAATATTTTAGTCAAGTGTGACTAGAAACATAAAATTGGTAAAAGGGGCTTTGTGAAATTGAGGAAGCAATTTATTACTGTTTTTTAAACTACAACAGTTTATTCTGGTCTATAATGAAGTTGTTATATCTTCAAATAAAAAGGTTTTGACAAATTTTGGTGAACTTAGAAATATTTTGTGGGCTAGTGCAAATGTGTGATACTACTCCGGAAATGTGGTTGTATTTTTCTGAATTATACAATAACATTTTGCAAAGGACTATACTTATTTCTTTTATTACGCTTGTAAACTAAGCTTGCATTAATTTATTTAGATAAGAAATAGACATAAATATAAATTAAGTTTCGTGTATATGTAAAAACCATTTTTACATAAAAAAATCATTTGATTTCATATTAATATCACAGATCAGCTTATTATGAGAAACTTCCCAGATATTTCAAATTAAATTAAATACTCAAATTGACTGGTGTAATTTATCTGCTGGTATCCAATTAAAACTACTTTAGAAATGATAACAGAAAACTAACAACCTGGTGCAAGAACTATTAATAATTGAGAATAACTACTAAATTGCAAGCACAAATGTCACATTAAATATTAGGCTACTTATTACTATTTACAATCTGGCGGGGGTGCAAACAAGGCTGGAAAAATTTGGAAAAAACAATAAATAATTGCTCAAGAAAAAATTACATAATTTTTCAAAGAATCTGGAAATCAAATAATCGTAAATGTTCACAAAATTTTCTAAGTAACAGCATACAGTCGAAAGGAAACAAAAAAATAGAAAAAACTGTATACTAATATGAGTATAAAAATCCCCTACTGATAAAAAACAAGATCTGTACAATTCAATAATTTACAATGTGTATTAAGATACTTGACAAGTACAAGTGAATCAGTTAACTCTAACATGTTGCTGCATCACAGTTAGTAGACTGAAGACACTTCTGATCATGCTGATTGATATATTAACAATTTTTGTATGGCTTTTAACTATTTTTTTATATCTAATTCTTATTTCATAATATATATGCAAATTAATTTTTTTTTTTAATTAACCTTACAGGGATTTGTGATGTAGTTATGGTCAAACATGTTTTCTGATTTTTATAAAATTTTACGGTAAGATTCCTTTCTGTTAAGCAGAATATAACATGTGCAGCAATTTTTCATAAAATTTTCACCTTCAAATGGTAGCTACAATTTTTGTTCTAGAGATGTGATTAAGGAGAAGTTGCCATCAACCAGTGACCAGTTCAATCTTTTTCTGAGGCTACAAATTGCTCCATCTTGCCTTCGTCAGCACACTATTAAATGCCTAATTTTTAGCTGGTTTTCAATTAACTTATTTTTTATTGTTTCCCTTTTAAAATCCTTTTTTAAAAAGTAATAATAGTAAAATAAATAAATAAAAAGGTATGATTTGTTAAATTCAGAGCAAAATAACTGAGGTAAATTGTTTATAAAATTACTAGTTAAAAATTCTTGAAAACTGTACACTTTTCTTTTAACTGTTTTTATATAAAATCTATCACACTTCTGACATCTACTGGAATAGATTTATATTAAACAAAAATAAGTTGTGTTAAAAGATTATTAAAAACATTTGATGTGGACACCACATGACTTCCTTGTATACCTAATAAATTACATATACACATATTTTGCTGCACTTCATTTAAAGCTACTTCATTTGAAAGTGAGATACAATCCTCCAATTCTTTAAAGTGGACAGCTACACAATTTCTGAAATATTAGTTTTTATTAATATCAAATATTTATGCAATTATTAATTCAACAATCTTATATAAAATATCTGGATAGCGTAAAAGTCCCTTTATTACTTGATCAATATTATTCATATCTTCGTGAGTTGTTGATTAACAAATGTTTTAGATTTCAGGTGTGTCATATAAATGAAAATTAATAATAATTGACTATTCCATTTGGTGAACCCCTGTATACTGGTTACAAATGTTATTTTTTATCTTACAGTGTAAAATATTCAGTTTTTATTATTAGATTATATGATGAATAAAAAAAAAAATTAAAAAGAAACATCATACAGGAAAAAGAAAGATAAGATGAAGAAATATATCTCAAGAAACTACAAGAAGATGAAATGAAGAGTGAAGAGGAAGAAAATGTTAAAACCAAAGAAAGAATAAAAAGGAAAGAAAATGTTGCAAACCAAAAAAAAAAAATTAACAGGAAGAAAATGTTAAGACCAAGGAGAGAATAAAAAGATTAAGAGAGGATGATGAATATAAAGAGACAGAAAATTTAAAACTATAGAACGCGTACACAAATTAAGATCAGAAGAATTACATCAAACCAAAGAGCGATTAAATGATTGCCAACAAAAAACAAATTAACAAAATGATGATCAACTCCAACTTAGGGAGAATATTGTCTGATAATATCAGAGGAGTAATGAACTAAAAGATAACAATTTTTTGCAATTTAATACAGATCGGGCATGCATGTCTCAGTGTATAAGTTGTTCTTGTGAGGGTCTAATTTTCAGTCATTCTATAGTTAACTTTAATGTACGTAAAATTAAGCCGAAATTCCAGAATACTTAAATAAAATTAAACTAGAAAATCCAAAAATAATACGATTCTAAATTATAATTTTCAATTAATATTAAATAATCAGATGTTTCACCAAATCTATTACATATACACATTTTTAAAAGTACAGAAAATTTTATTTCAATAATTTTTTTTCTTTTTGGTGAAAAATATTTTTACATTACCATCACCCAGAACACTAAAATATAAAATATAAAAACAAAAATATAAAATCTAATTAAACAACAATAAAAATTAAAACAAAATAAAACAAGCACTAATAACTAATTAAAAACTTCTGATCTTTTTTTATATATATTTTTTTATTGTTATAATTGAATTAGTATTTGCTGTAAATTTTTTTTTACCATCATGGGTTAATAATTATTGATAAATCAATATAATTAAATTAAAAAAAAGTTAAAAAAAAAGAGATGAAGTCTGATTCGAACCGATGTCTTCTCTTATAAGATCCAAATATTTCATTAATTAATTTTTATAAATTTTTCCCATATACATTCTAAAAATGTATGAACAATCATATGGGAAAGTTGTAATGAATTTAAACCTTAGCATATTTTAATGAGAACAACATATCAGGTGCATGAACAGAAGTTCAATATGTTGATTCCAAATAATGCAGTTAGTTCATAAGAAGGTAAATTGAATTCCTTTATATTCTGATAATTCCACAATAACTGATTTATAACTCCTCAAAAATTAAAGGATTTGGAGCAAATTTGTAGTTAAACCATTACTATTCATCACCGAAGTTAAAAGAATGCTGGGCACATTTGGTCTTAGGTTACTTTTAGATGAATAGTTACACGTTCCTGGAATAAGCAATATAAATTATTTCTAATATTAATATTAATTGGTTTATTAATATGCAAGTTAATAAATATAGCAACATATAACACTAAAATAAATTAAAAATTTGTAATAAAATTTTAAGACATTATCATTACTTACCTCTCGGCTTGGAACACACATTGGTGTACCTTCCCTTATTATGCCAGCTTCTACCATTACACCCATAACAATTGGATCACGAGAATTGAATATAAACTGAAAATATAAGATCACATTAATACTCCCAAAAAAAAAGATAAAAAAATTTCACTAACACACACATACACAAAGAGAGAGAGAGAGTGAGAGGAAGGGGGAGGAGAGACAAATTAAATTTAAGAAAAACATTAAAATTAAGAAATTTTTAATTATTAAATTATTTAAGCAAAAAAATGCAGAGACTAATAATAAGTAAACGTGCAAATAGACATGAATTACTACATTTAATCCTTGTTAGAAAAGAAATGACTTTAAAGGGATCTTAATTTCTTTCCAGTTATTTTTGTACATTTAATCATCAATCTTTCAGTTTTTCATCAGAAAATTATTTTTTTTTTGAATGAAGCATTAAATTTTATTCATCATGGAAACAAACAAACAAAAACAAACAAACACACACATAACCAAGTAACTAATTAACCAACTTACTTGAGGAAGAATTCTAAGTTTGCAGGGGAATACAGCAATATTTTTAAATTCATCCCTCTTTTTCTGTTTCAACTGCTCTCTATATGCCATAAATTTATCAAAAAGGTGATAAATAATATCAGCCTGAAATATTTTAACACCTAATGAATCGGCTAACTCTTGTGCATCTCGTTCGACTTTTACATCAAAAGCAAGAATTGTAGCATATCTGGAAATAAAATTATTGTTAAAAAAGGAGGGAAAGACACAAAATATACAAATTTTTTATTGAGGTTATTTTGTTGTTAATAACCAATAAATACCTTTAAATAAATTATAATGTCAATCTCATAAGTTTCAATAATTACAGTTTGACAGTTGGTTCAGTCCAAACTTGGCTGACTAGCCCAGAGACAGCACTAACTATCCTAAGGACAAAAGTGCTGATGATGTGGGGATTCAAATCTTAACTAACCTTTAAAAAAAAATCACAATTCAAAGTATTTTTTAAGGCCAGTTGTCTGATGGAAGATCAACTGAAAAATAAATTAAATTCAGCTGGTATAATATAGTATGTTTGCCGTACATTTAATGGGTACATATTTGAGTATTCATCTTTAAATGATTTCAAAGAACATAATTAAAGGCAATCAATTTAAATATAATAGAAATTGGATAATTTCCTTTTTTGCATTAATTCTCAAAGAAACTATTGCAAAAGTCTTTTAGCTGTTATTTCTAAAACATTTTTGCAAGTGAACGAAATATGTCATTCCTATTAATTTAATAAAAAATCTTCTGGTAATGTTCATTTCAAAAGGAATACCTAAAAATGGTAAACAAATTTTCAGAAAAAGCTTAATAATTTTTGCCAGGTCTTATAACAAAAGGCAAACAAAGAAAACATCCATTTAATTTCAATTATCAATACAGTGAAATATTCAATAAAATAGTTCTCACTGTATCCCTTTCTATTAAATTGTATATTAAACCACATCTACAGTCATAAGAAAATAGACACACACTATGTTATTTAAGATCCTGGACAGAATGGTAAATTAAATCAAATAACTGTAATTTGATATCAGCTAACTGTCTAATATTCTAGGAAAGAGTACATAAAAAAATAAGTGTGTAAAGCAAAGATAAAATGCCACATTTAATCCTCAAATTACTATTGTTAAATAATGCTAGGGGAAGTTTCTCTTTGATGAAATGGGTAATCACAACCTGCTAACCATTAGCAACTAATGGTTAACTAACTGCTTAATTTGGTAACTAATGGTTAGCAGGTAAGCAGTAAATAAGGACTATCAGGTAGTTTTAGAAACAAAACTAATACTCAATAAAAATGAAATCACCTGCTTCAGTAACAACAATTAAAATTGTATTAAATTGTATGGTACTGTATTGATGACAAGTCTATATTAATTAAACATCTGGTTGAACAGATTCAGCAAATAGGGAAGAGAAGATAATAAGAAGTAGGAAGATAATATGATAATAAGTAGTAAGAAGGATACAATCAATATAAAAGTTTGAACCAATTATTAAATGTGAACAATTATTCTGAGAAAGTACATAGGTTGTTCATTCTGAATTACTTAACCCAATAAGTCAACCCATTTTCATCATTACTTGAAAACTTAAAGCTGTATATATTTATATTTTATTAATTAAACATTTTTTTAATGTTTAGTATAATTCAACTTTATACGATACAAATAAATTTTATTATTTATTGTAACAGCAACTAAGAATAGAGAAGACTGCTGGCAAAATCAATAAGCTTAACATTTTCATAATCAGCAAATAAAAACACAGTAATTCGCTTTCCACTAGATGTTTTATGGGAGAATATGACACACATGTCAAAAGTGGTATATCTGATGCAATAAACATAGTGCCTGATCCCTATGTAATCAACGTTTACCTTGATGACGATATTATACCCTAATAAAGATAAAAGTCAATGAAAACAAATAAACATTTTCAAACCACTAACACATCTCATTTGAATTTAACACAATTCATCTTTTCAAGTTTTTAATAGTCCTTAAAAGGGTTAAGTTTTCTCTTAAGGAGTAAACTCAAGAAAATAATGTACTTTTCTCAGCAAAAATATAAACAGATTGGCAAAAATTGAGTAGCTCAAAGAAAATACAGTAATTGTAACAGGCTTAGTTTTAACTTATGAGATAAAGAATAATGTAGATTATTCATTATATATTTTCAGATTTTTATTTGATGAAATAGATTTCATTGATGCAACTTCATCAATGAAACTCAAGTTCCTAGATGAATGAAATGTGTTATTTATACATAAATAGAGAAAAGAATCGGTCATTATATTTGTCAAAGGAAGATATGTTGCACAAGAGAAATAAATCATGCCTAATTGACATTTAAATTGAAATAATTAATTTTCTAACCTATCTTAGAACGGTCAATCTTTAGCAGATTAGCTAACAAGTAATTTGATATTTAATTATTTGCTCATATTTATCAGGTAAATTTTTTGCATAAATCTGTTAGAAAGAAATTTGTCAAAAATCTAATGGCTTTTGATTCTAACTGTATTACAGCCTTCGGAAAGTCATGATACCATTTATATACATTTCTTCATGTTATATAGAGGAAATAGAATTAATAATTATGATTTGTTTTTAAAAGATATACTAAAAAAGATATTTCTTTCCAATTATTAACAATTTGCTGACATCAAAAGGTCATATTGGATGACAATTTTTTTCTGTAGTATTTTTTTACATATGTGCTGTGGGTAAAATGTAGAGAAAAAACTGAATTATTTTTTGTGAGAGAATAATTCAAATCTAATTATCTGAATTATTTTATAACAATTTAGGAACTTTCTTAACAACTCCTGGTGTTGTGTACCTATTCTAGACTTTTCTAAAACAATTTTTGTACATAATATTTGTAGTTTTTCAGATAAGTATGAATTTTACTTTTATGTAATTTAATATCACAAAACTAATCAAAAGACTATTTCTGTTCATGAAGTAGTTGCTTTAATGGAGGGGGTGTTGAGGGAAATTTTAGATCCAAGATCTTATCTGTCTTTTCTCAGATTGAATTTTTTTTTTTTTTTTTTTAAATGAAGGTTGTCAATGGTTACAATAATTATGTTATTACTATTTTTTTAATGATAAAAATTGTAAATTAAAGAGAATTAAAAATTACTTTTTGGCAGTAAAATTACTTCCTATTTTAATTTAATTTTACGATCTTTTAAGTTCTTAAGCTTCAAGCAGTATTTTATTGAAACAAATGTTTTTCTTATTGATCTTATAATAAATAAGATCTACATTAAACCTATGAAAAATAATTTTTTAAATATTTAAAATTATAAATATATTTTATTACTTACAAACATTTAAAATGAAAGCCTCCTAATTCACCCCCACCTTAACAGAACAAACAATCACTATAAAGTGCTTTACAACTAAAAATGGAAATAAAATAATAGATTAAAGTTAATAGAAGAGAATGACATCAGAAAAAAAAATTATCCTCAATACCAAAGGTGAAAAATTGGTTTATGATTTTCAATCTCTATAGACCATTGATTTGTGTTGTATCCAGCTATGTGTGTAAACTGAAACTTAGTTTAAAAAGTCTGTAAAGTTTAATGATATAACACCCTATCTATATCTCAGTATTCCTTATCATACAAATACAATGTTATATGGATTTGGTCTAGACACTTAGGATTACACACCTAGATATAATCCTAAACCTAATGGCCAACCATAAAATCAACAAGAGAATTTAAAAAAATAAAATAGCTCATTTCTTTCTCTCATGTGTATGCAGTTTTGGACTTTGGTATCACTATACTCGTAATTAGTAAAAAAAGAATGAATGCAAGCTTATGCTTGTTTTCTATAAAGGATTACAGTGAAACAGTTAATGAAAAAAAAGCCATTGTTAATTGCTGGACCATAAGCAGTTCTTTTGTAAATCTATTCTATAAATAAATGTGCACTTGGTATGACGCAGATTTCTTAATAAATATATATAATGTTTGCTGATTCAATTTTTTCATCAACTGAAATACTATAATACTGAAATATTGTTTTAGAATTAAAAAAATCATAAAATTATATTCAAATAAAAAATAACTTTACTGCAAGAATTTTAATTTTTTAAAATATTTTTCTCAAAAAAAAAGAAACATCATAGATTTAAAGATAAAACATTTGTTCTTCCAACCTTTAAAAAAAAAAAAACCCCTTTTTTTCCAAGTCAAAGGTAGTCCTATAACATTTTCTGATTCTAAATACCGTTAAAAAAAAAAAAAAATGGCACAAAGTGCAAAACTACAAAATGAAGTCGTATAGCTTTAAAAAATCCATAGGAAAATCTACTGTAGGCTTGGGCAAACATGTTCAGAGTTGTCTCAATCAAGCATTAGAATTTTTTAATGCCAATGTTTGCAACTAGCTCTGTGTGGCTGGATCACCAAATCTGAATTATTCTCTTCCACAAAATAAATTCACTTTTTCGCTTTATTTCATTCAGAACATGTACTTAGAAATTAAAAGTTTTGTTATATAAATTCTTGATATCAATCTGTAGTAACTAAATAACTGGAAACAACTCTGTTACTGCATAAAAGAAAGTCAATAATTATAATGTTATTAACCTTACAGGTATTATATATAATCTTCTCTTCCCTACAATCACAGCACATCTGGTGTAACCCCAAGTTCTGATTTAATCATTTTCAATTTTAATTAAATACAACTACCTGATGTAGTGTTCTAAGAATATTCTAACAAATTAAATGTAGTTAAGATGTCTTTGTCTACATATATATGAAAAAGTACATCTTAGCAGGAAAGAAGAGAAAAAATTAATATGCAATTAATAGTTATGGAATTTTAAAATGCAAGCTTAACTTTTTTAAATTATATTAAGTGCTCTTATCTCACAGATAATGTTACTGCACATTCATTAAAGAATAGCTTTCAGTACTCTTCTTATAAAGCCTGATCAAGAGTGTATAATTAAATCTATTCTACATATATATATATATATATATATATATATATATATATATATATATATATATATATATATGTTGGAATGTGTTTTGTCACAGTAATCCCACTTTTCAGGAATAACAAAAAAATGATATTTCAAATATGCTCTCGCTTATTAAAAACAAAAATACTACACAAACTTTTAATTACTCTTAAACATTTTAATAAAAGTCAAATATTTTTCTTTTTACAAATTTATAATTTTTAATAAATTACGGGGCAAAACATGTTTTGAAGCAACCAGATGACAAAACACGGTTTGATTGAAATTTATATAGACAAAACGTTGTTTGAAATGGCCATATTTTATTTGCTACAGACACTGTTTGCTAAAAATAATAATTGACAATTTTCTGAAAATAAAAGGTTTTACAATAACATTACTAGTTTTACAACTTAAATGGGTTTTATACTAATATTTGACCAAACTAATACTATTAATGATTTTAAATGTGCATTTCACATCGATCATTTTCCAAACAATCACAAGTTTCCTCTTTCAACTTCATTTTCAGCTGTTGGATTGTCAAAAAGAATACTTTTGAACCAGTCTAAGCATTGATCATTGTTGGCTCCAAATATTTTCTTAAGCAGTTTATCCACAGCGTTCTTTTTTCCAACTGTGATTGGGTGGCTAAGTGGCAAGTTTTCTAGCTGTACATTTCGAAGATAACCTTCAAAATAAAGAAAAAAAAAGCCTGTACCTTTATTCCTGAATGAAATGAACTTCTCGTTGTCTGACTCAAATCTGTAGCTTATCAAACCCTTAACAATAATAGACTTTTCTTTATCAGTATTGCTTCTTCTAGGGGTACTGGTATTTTTCTTCTTTTGGGTTTCTTTTCATTTTCCAAAACATCTTCCTCCTCCCTCACTTTTATTACAATATGTTTTAAATCACTAACGTTTTCAATGTTTTTGTAAGTATTAAGACTTTTGATGTTCAACAAGTCCCAATCTTCACCTAAGATCTTAATTTTTTGATCGATACTTCAGTAACACTTGTAATACACTTTCTTGCTCATAATAAGAGCTTTTTTCCTTAACATTTTCTCTGCTCTGTCAGACACTGTATCTGCAGGAAAAAAACTTTCCGCAACCTGGAAAAAAAATTATTTTTCAAATAGAGGTCTTTGTTTGGAGGAAATGAATGAGGGTTCTTGAAACAATATTGTGTTTGTTTTATGATATAAACCCAGAAAATATAAACCAGAACAACTAAGAAGTTGTTAAATCAGTAGTTTTAAGGTGGGGGAAAAAGTACCAAGAAAACTTTCAAACTCCCTTTACCTCCTATGTCCACATGTAAAAATTTGGGATTTTTGTAGCCAGATCTGTGATACATACGTTATAAAAATTGATTTGTCTACCACAGTTAGTTTCCTGAATAGGACAATTAAGCAATGTTTGGATTTCCTGTAAATCAAAACAATAACTGATAGATACATCATCTTTCATGTGTGGTGTAAAAAGCTTTGGCTCTTTATGAGTGCATTCTTTTTTCTACCATTAGCCACATTCTTTTCTGGGAACCCGAAGCAGCATTTTTAATCTTTTCTTTCAACAAACAATAAGTGCTGCAAGTATTTGGTGCGGGGGATTTGAATCCAATGTTGAATTCAGCAACAAATAACTTTTGACACATGCTGCATTTTTCCTGCAATCTTTTGTTAGCCTGCTGTACATTGCATTTGACTTTCTAATACTGAGATCAATCTCTGTATATTTGTTAACACTTTGCCCTATGTAGTGAGATTCAGTTTCTGGAAGGTTATTGATAAAAATCCTTACATTTCCCTTTTTCGCTACACTATGGCAATGTTTTCTATCTCCTTCCCATATTTCTTCTACAGCCTGAACTTTGTGAGTAATATTTCCTAATCTTATTCAACCAATTTCTGTTACTGACAAAAAACCTTTTGCAAACAGACACCTTTTGATTATTTACTCCAAGTAAAAAGTAAGTAAACTGAAAGCATGGTGAACATGTTTTTGTTTTTTGCTGAAGACAACAGGCCTATACTTACAATGCTTTACTGAGTTTGTCTGAATCAAGTTAGCAATAATATTATCTTGCCTTCTGACATTTTGTAGTAATTGTCTTGGAAGTTTTTTAAATGTTCAGGTCTAAAGCTAATGCAAGAAAGTTTTTGTGTTGTGAAGACAAGGGTTAAATATTCTCAACCCTTCTGGGTAGGGAATACCTGAGTTTCTTTTTCCCTTGTACTTCTGTATTTCTTTTTTATTTTTCTACTTCCACTACTAAAATCACAAACACCAACACTTCCATCTACTTTTTCCATAATCACAAAATCTAATAATTTTTAATAACACTTCCAAACTTATTTAGGATAAAATTTACTATTGCAGTATTCTAAACTCAAAACTAGCAACTAGTGCTAGTGCTGTAACCCAGCTATTTACACAATGTCTGAACTAAAAAAAAGATAGACAAAACAATGTAAAACCATATACAAAAAATTTTAGACTGTAAATTAAAATTAAAAATTGCATGTATGTAAAAAAAAGACTTCATATTTTATGCATATGCAATGTTTAATTTAAAATTAAAAATTTTTGAATTTAAAAAAAATTTATTTTTATTTCTGTTTTGATATAATCGAAAAGATCTTTTAACAATTTTAAATCTCATGTGTAGTATAGGGTTTTTAATTTTAATTTTAATGAGTAATTTGCAACAAAACGATTTGAAAAAGTTATAGAGTAACTGATGATGCGAGGTACTCACGAAAGTGCTCTTACTTGGAATGGAATAAGGTAGCTGTCATGCTATTTTATTAATTATGTACTTGGGTTGATTGGATTAATGTAATATATATATATATATATATATATATATATATATATATATATATAAAATCTAGGTGTCCGTAAGTCTGTTATGTTTTTACCCAAAAACTATTCACCTAATTGAGCGTTTGAGTTGAAATTTTGCATGAATATAACTTTTATACATGGAAAGAACATAGGACTACTGCCATTACAGGATGTTACACAGATTCAAGAAAGTGGCAATTTTGATGGCTTACAGTAACAAGCAGATTATGTTTCTTACAGATATTCAACTTTACTTTCACCAAACCACTGGTCAAATTGAAATCAGAGACAACATGAAGTATTTGAAATTACATTTTCTATAAAAGAAAATGTCTTTTGTCTTTTTCGATATCTCTTTTAGTTATTGAGAAACATAGCAATACGGTGTAAGGCATACATTCCTTTAGATTTGCCCTTAACTTTCAAATGCCTCCTGCTTTAATATAAGGGTTTCAATATACAAGATTTTCTTGATGAAAATAAATAAGTCACAAGGGCATTTGTTTCAAGTGGCTGGTCTCCACTTAGAGAATTAATAATTCTTACACGGGTAACTCTGTGTGTCCTGGTCCTGTCTCTTGTGGAAACAATCTGTGTACATTCCAGAGAAAAAAGCGGTAAATATTAAATACAAGTCCATTCTTTAATAATGTTCACAAAAAAAGTTAAAAACATAGAATCAAAAAAAAGAACAAAAACATAAAATAATAAATGAGAAAGAAAGTACAGTTACTGCTTTGTAGCATTTGTTTGGTAACACTGAGAACCATGCACCGTGTAAAATACTTTTTTGGTTCTGTAAAGGATTGGTAATTAGCTGTACTACTATTTTTAAGTTGAGGGCCTACTATTCTGAAAGCTTGCATTCTTCAGATCACTCAAGTTTCAAGTTCTGTGCTAATCAAACTATTGCAAGGAAGAAATCACAATACACTAAAAGTTTTTAAAAAGTGAAGAGGCTTTAATTGTTATTTATCAGTATTATTCTCACAAGCATGAGGATAATGAACACAGTGGGGGTCTGGCTAGACAAAAAGGACAAGTGAAGTGAGGCAGTAAAAAATATACGAGGGTAGTTCAGAAAGTACTCCCGTTGGAGTGTAGCACTAGTAGTAGTGGTGTTAGTGGCACCACCATTTACACATCGGCGTACTCTGTGAGTCAGTGTGCTTCACAACAGTGTCAGTGTGAACTGCATACTTTAGCCCATTTGCTTGTTATAACCTAAAAAAATGAGCGCTGCATTACAAAATCCCATGTAATGCGAGGTGTGAGCTTATAAGATTTCTTTGGGCATAAGATGTTTTAGCAGTGGACATCCATCGTCAGTTGTGTACTGTGTATGGTCCAAATGATGTGAGCGATGGTGCAGTGCAGCAATGGTTTGATTTTTAAAAATGGAAGAACAAACATCCATGAAGATGAGAAGAGTGGTAGGCCTTCTGTTATGAGTGGATGATGATGTCAGTGAAATTGATGAAAAAATCTGTGAAAATTTAAGATTCACTACCCATGAACTTTCTGAACAATCCCTGCATTTTCTTGTATGGTTTTGTATGAGATTGTCACCAATAAATTAGGCTACTGGAAGTTCTGTGTTTGTTGGGTTCCAAAAATGCTTACACAGATCCATCAGAACAAACGAATGGGCTCTGCCTAAGACTTCCTTTCATGCTATGATGTGGAGGAAGAAAGTTTTTTGAAGAGAACTGTGACTGGAGATGAAACTTAAGTGGCTATTAAAATTAATTAAAGCAGTATTTATAAATGAGTGTATAGCAATGTTGTATTGTGACAATATTTAAGCTCCACAATTTCCTGCGGCAGCCCATTGTAAATTAATTATTTCTTCCTTCAACTTTCTCACTTTTGTGCTCTTTTTTATAAACGGTGGAAGTTGCAATAGCTGCCTAACTGGAAAAATCTTTGTATAATAATAAAAATTGTAAAAGAAATATATGGATTTATTTCCTTAGTAAGACGTAAAATAATGGTTTAAAGTATTAGTCTGTCTGAGGGCTTTAATTAGCTGGCTGCATAAAAAGCCCAACTAGTGGCTCAATTGCCTATTAAGCAGGTTTGTCCTTTTATGGCAGGAAAGCAAAAAAAAGAGAATTATTTTCTATACAAGAGGGTTGGCAATGCTGTCCTCTCCTGCTAGTACGTTTCTCCCTGATCAGTAGGGAAAGTACTGTTCATGATAAACCATCGCAGCAGAGTGATTATTTTCTTAAACCCCTCACAATGCTCTCTATGATTTTGTAATGACAAACTTTAAGGCGCAATAAGCCAACATCAAATTATGTTTCCTGTCAAAGAAAATAGCGACAGAAACAGTGCTTCAGAAAGCTTATGGAAAGGAAGCTCTAAGCCATGCAAGAATTTAGGAGTGGTTTGCTCAGTTCAGAAATGGTCAAATGTCACTCAAAGATGAACCCTGTTTGGGTCGCTCTTCCAACATTCAAAACAGACAAAAATGTTCAAAAAACTATAACATTATGTTTGATCATTGCAGAACAATTGACAAATTGGAGGAAATAATTGCAATTTTCTGGACTTCATGCCAAAAAATCCTAACTGAAGATTTGAACATGAGACATATCACAGTAAAGGTTGCTCCCCAACTGCTTTCTGATGACCTGAGGGAAAATCATCTTGAGAGTGTACCAGAACGTTAAAGAACAGGCACAAACTGACCTGGATTTTTGTCAAAAGCCATAGTGTTACGTCTATATCCCTGAAACAAAACAGAAGTCCAGTCAGTGGAAGATAGTTTCATTGCCCAGAACAAAAAAAAAGCATGGCACGTGAAATTAGATGTTAAGTCCATGATCGTTTGTTTTTTTGACACCAAAGAAATTGTTCATGTTGAATTTGTTCCTCAGGGCGCCTCAGCAAAACAACATTACAATCTGTAAGTGCTGAAGCGATTGTGTGTGTCAGTGAGAAAAAACGATTCTGAATTGTGGCGACTGAGAGACTGGCTGGTTTATCATGACAATGCAAGGGCCACACAGCATTTCAACCAGTTTTTTATGAAAAACAGGATGACAATGGTTTCTCACCCCCTTCCTTACACGGCCAACCTGGCCTCCTTTGACTTCTTATTCCCAAGAATAATGAAAAACCTAATGGGAAAGTGGTTTCAGGTTAAAAAAAAGTCACTGGAGAGGCATTTAAGAACATTAGTTTAGAAGAATACAAAAAATGTTTCAAACAATGGAAAAATCATAACATCAAACAAGTGCATAACATCTAGTGGACAGTATTTTAAAGCGAACTGATGTTTCAAAAATGTTATCTTAAATAGAAAAAATGTAATAAATAATACTTGTTTTTTTTTTTTTTTGGTATCACATTGTACAACTTAAGCTAATTTATAAAATCACTTCAAACAAATATAATTTTAATTTAAATTAAAAACAAAAAACTTACTGATTATCATGTTCCAACATAGTGGATGCTTTCATTACATCTTTCTTTACTACAGGTCCAATTCGTATACTAGAATACTGAAAAAAAAAGGCAGCTGATAAAAATTTCAAGTTAAATATGTAAATATGATAAAATTTCAGACTCAGCACTCTGTGATACACTGCTGGTCATCAGAAGAAGATTGTCCAACTAAACATACATAGTTTCTCAAAATGCCAATAGAACTGGTAATCTGTTAATTAAACAAGAAAGTTAACAATATGTGAATATTACTGATTTATATATATATATATATATAATTTGTATAAGATAGATATATACTACACAGAAATATAGAATGATGTATTATAAAATTTAACGTCCAGGTGAAAAAAAAAAAAACTGTTAATTTGTGAAATAAATAGTAATGGGATCAAAATACTGAAATCCATGGTGAAATTATTATCTTGTTAAGGTAAAACATGTGAAAAAGAAATCGCACAACACTACGAAGATGAAAATTGACAACTTCAGAGGAGATGGAAGCATGTACAGTTAAATAAATGGAAGGATTGGAGCAGTAGATGGTCTATAATAGAAATCATTAAAAAGATGTAAATATCTGTATTTCTTTATTTAATTTTGGTTATTTGTTTTACAAAGTTTTAATTCAAACTGATTATTTTATTAGCTAAATATTTATACACAGTTCACACATTACTGCACTTAAAAACCAAAACATATAATATATCAAAATTTAAAACTCCCCTGGTCTAACCAACAGCAACTAAATACTAACAACTTTGTTATATTTTCCTGAAGTTATGGAAGTAAATGACAAATAAATGACTAATAAATCTTGGTTGTGATACGTGAAAGACAATTCTTTGCCTCTTAGAATATGAACCACTTGTCAACAAAAACATTGTACATAGATGCCTAATCAGTTGCCAAACGTTTTTATAACCTATTAGTTTTGAAAAGTTGAAAGTATATTTTTAAAAACAAGTGGCACAGGGACATGATAAATAGACAGTGTACCTTAGGGTACACTGTTTAATTAGCGCAGTCCCGGTTAGATAAAACACCATTCACTTGCATTAGTGCTTACTGACCCTACTTCATACATTCTCACAATTGCTTCAATTTAATAAATAAAAATAATGGGTGATAAGAATGAGAACAATCAGATAACTTACTAAAATCAATCAAGACCGCAAATGTCTTGCTCCCTCCATGCTTCAGTTATATTACACCCTATGTATTGCCAGATCTGGAATTGAAATCATGCAACATTGTTGCCCTAACAATTTTAACATTTAAACTAACCAAAAATAAAAAAGTTATTTCTTTATATTATAATTATGAATGCAGAAAATTCCTTTTAATAATATACTAAACAAATGTTTTGTTTATTGTTAATCTACACATGTTTTTACAGAAAAAAATGGTGGCAATTTAAGTTTAGTCTTCAAAATGCCAATAAACATGTTTTTTGACTATAATGCAAACATATGCAAGATGTAAAAAAGCTTTCAATTTGGTTAATATAGCATGATAATGCAATAGAAAATATGTGAGTGAAATATTGAAACAAATTATTGCACTAACAAAATGGTATTATGTATGTGATAACCTCAAAGTACATTAACAAAATATGATGAGTTATAAAAATTCTTACAGTGATCTGATCTTATCAAATTGGGAATTAAATGCTAACTATTATATCTGATAAACATTTAAAGTGGGTAACCAAAGCAAGTGTACAATAGAAACATGCTATTTCCCCTGGCTCGAAATTACTAATACGATCATTACTTAAAAAAATAGTTATCGATAGATAAAGTACACATTCAAGGGATAATTTACATATAATCCAATGAACAAGTTGAAATCCAGTATGATGTTGAGAACTTCCACAAATGAGGGAAAGAGAAAAGTTAAAAATGAATCTTACAAGGTTGTTAATAAAAGAATAAAAGTTTCAAATAAAAATGAAAATTTTCAGTGGAATAAAATTGTTATTAAATTAATAAAAATAACATTTGAAAAGAAACATAAAAATAAATAAAAGAGAAAAACAAAACCATTAACATATTGTTATACAATGAACCTTGGATCTACATATGTATTTTAATCAGGATGATCAAACTGATTAATAGTATGTAAAAAACTGTCAGACTTTTATTGAGAACTGAATCAAAGACGTTGTCCATTAAAGTGCCGGTAAGCTAACCATTTATACTTACTGACTAACCTTATCTTACAATAACCATTATTAAAAAGAAATAATTCAATTTATTAAACAACTGCTATTCTTTATTATGGAATGTATGTCCTTCTTCCATGATCAGGAATAGATTAAAATGACAGTCAAATTTTATCAATGTCAAAAAATATATAAATAAGGATAGTATGAAAATAATCAAAATTTAGATCTTTGATAGAAATTTTGATTTAAGAAAGAAAAACATTTGATTGAAATTTGTCAGATTTTAGTTAGCTACTTCTTTCAATTTAATTAATAAAAATGTCAATTTACATAAATACTAAACAAGTTTAAATGTACGTAAGTTTTGTAGTGAGTGTCACAATAGTTAAAACAGATATATAGATAAAGAGGAGGCAAACAATTTTGATTGGAAGTGATGTTAATTGTGGTGGCAATTAGGCCACATGGCATGTTGTAGATTGCGCAGCATTCAATGAAGATGAAAGGGAAGGGAAGGGCTACAAGTGTTCTGATGAGCCTCATCCTGCTGGTATGTTATACAACAGGAGGAAGCGGAACCATGACATCCTCAACAATAATGCTTGCTGCTGCTGTTGTGCTAGTACTAGTTTCCCCCTCCTACAACCAATAGCAGGGCCCACATATAATGTCAATAACAGTATATGAATTAAATTTATTATCATGGACTACATTACAGGGTGGGTAGCAAAATCGATGAAATAATTTCCCAGTTGAAAATTTCACTAATAACATAACATATCTGTTCTACTGATTTGTCCATGTGAGGTCTTAAGGTATTTTCCTTCCATTCATTAGTCATAATTTTTTAAAAATAAAATCATACACAGTGCAGTGCTATCGGGCAATGATGGTCAAAATCATTGGTCAAATCAAATGGTAAATCATTGGTCATTGGTCAAATGACCAAGTTAAATTTATGTGACGATAATAATCTGAAGTTCTAAATTTTTGTTTAAATAGGTCATAATATATTACATATATATATAATTCACAGATGAAATTAGAATTAATGCATTTTCAGTGAACTTATGGAAACAGTTCATGTAGTTATGAATTCAATTATATAAAAAAAAAATAAAATGGTCAAAAAAAGTAAGAAGTGTTCATCTAATAATATAAAAAGAAAGTAGGTAATTTAATTAAAAACAAAAAAAAAAGTTAAATGGCAAACTTTATCTGGTGACTGCTTAATTGATAAACTTTGTAAAACACAGAATTCTAAGAATTCCAACTATAAGGCATGCTTTCACTCTCTGATACAAAATAATGCCATATATATATATATTCAATAATAAAACTTAACCACCAAAACACAATAATAAAAACCTAAAAAATAACTAACAGCCGACTTTTGCGGGATCCCACATCAACAGTTGGTACACAATTCTATAATTACATTAAATAAATAATAAAAAACTTTAGAAAACATAAACCCATTAAAAATCACGAAATTTGTAATATCAACACAGTAATTTGCCATTACTGGAATCCAGTAATGGATCTTGCGTCACTGATGATGCGGGATCCTGCAAAAGTTGACTATTAATATTAGCTTTTTTTTTTTTAGGTTTTTATTACTGTTTCTGTTTTTTGGAAGTTAAGTTATTATTGAATTTAATTAGCACAGTGGTCAATATGTTGATCAATTACTTGAATTTTCATTTTAAAAAAATGTATTTTTTATACTCTACATGTCTTTTCAGCAATGTCTTTTTTTTTTAAAAAAAAGGTCACAATACTTGTCTTGATCATCTATGAATCCTAATCATTATAATTTGATATTAACTGGAATTTTTTTCAATATTATCTGTAAAACAGTTTCTTCTAAATTAACTAATAATAAAAGTTAATTGTGGTGGACTCAATATAATTATTTGCTTTAAGTCAAATAAAATAAAATTACGTTATCTAATGGAATTTTTACTCGTATCTTATGATTTTAAAGTAAGAATGAGTAACTTCATCAGTGAGACAGGCTTAGCTAGTTTTTAAATCATGATTTGGAATTTATTGAGACTGATATTTATATTAGAGATATAGTTTATCTTATGAAAATTGACAAGTGGGGAAAATAAAAATGCTTATAAATGTAAATCTTTGTTAAAATATATTTATTATTGATTTATTAATATCATTGTTTTGTTTCTTAATCTTAACTAAATGCACTTAAAATAGTACATATTTTAAATTTAAACAGGAAGAATTAATTGCTTATGGGGGATTCTTTAAAGATATATATATAAAATGAACATAAAGAAATCAATAAAATTTAATTCAATGACTGAAAGGAATATGGGACCAATAATTTATTAAAATTTACAATGACATTAATTATTTTAAATAAGAAATTCTTAAGATGTAACTTTACAGCATATAAATTGTTCAATAATTAAAACAGTTTATCAGTAATGACAAAAGTGCTAACAATATGGTTACTTGATTGCTGGCCTAATTAGTATACTAAGCAGCAGCTATATGGCAATATACGCCATTAACAAGTAAATACGAGGGTCATATCATTCAAGCTCTTTTATTAATTTTTTTCTACATTTACTTTAAATAATGAAAATTTATATAATCATATGCACATGGTCAAATGAAACAGAACCACATTTGTATACTCAGAATAAAGTGTACTCAGAATCTCCCCATTTTTTTTATTTATTTAGGAAAACAAAACCAAACTCTACATTTAGTAATAATATGACTGATATGACGTACTCTATTTCCATTAAAAAAAAAAAATTAATATATAAACAAAAAAATGGAGGACATGGAGGAATTAGACACAACCCGTGAAAACCTAAAAACGAAAACCGGAAACTATGAGAAATTAAAAAATAAAGAAACAAGATTTATCAAAACCCAAGAAAACAATAAGCCGGGTGTACTCTGAACAAGAAAGGGCAAGAAGATCTGAAACCCTTAGAAATTACTGGCAAAAAAGAAAAGTTGAAAAACAACAAATCAGCAAGAAAAGAAAGAACTTGCCAAAAAAAATGAACTGATCAATTATGGTCTTAAAAGTAAAAAAGACTTAGTATTACGTTTCATCATTAAAATTTGACCTACTTGTGATACCTTTCCAATCATTCATGTTCTCAGGTATATTTAAATAACTAACTACACTCAAAATCATTAATTACTTGCTTCATATAATCTGATTTTCGTTTTCTGTATGAATTTTCTAACTAAACTTTATTCTAACAGAACGTTAATAAACTCTGAATGCCTTAGCCTATTTAGCAATTTTAAATGATTGACTGACTCTTCCTGAATATTTTGTGCTGAAAACATATGTCCATGTAGATTAGAAAATTTTCATTTAAAATTTATGCTGTTAGTACAGACTGTATGTTATACTGAGGAATAAAATGTATTCACAATTTTTTTTACATTCAATAACTGTTATAAGGCTCACCTTATATTCTAAAAGCCTAATGTCTGAATGTATTATTACATCAATTTAGTTCTTTCTAAGAGATTATGCTAAAATCTTTGAAAACATCTCTTAAGATTTTTTCCTCTATAATTTTACTGACAATAATTTAATGTAGACCATGCTTTAGTAAAACCATGTTTTTGAAGCTTTTTTCATTCTGGCTTTCATATCACCTGTGTTTTTTAATTTGAAGCTTTAAACTCCATATAAGACTTTTCAAGATTTTCATGCTAATTATAAACTCTTATAGAATTCTAAGAAAGTTTTCTACCAGAAAATTCTTCATGCTTGCTGAGACTACATTTATTTCTATTACATGTATTGTTTTGAAAAAGCTCATTTTGTTATTGCTGCAACCAAAATAAATGAGTTGTTGATTTGCTAATAAGTTACAATATAGTTGATCTATATTAGTTGGGGTGTAAATATACATAAGTATTTGTGTATTTATACATATATTTATAGAGTATTGCACATTGGTAATGAACTTTTGTTACTATAATTATCCTTTTTACATAAATGTAATTCATACAACTTAGTATGTATATAAAATACCAATTTGCAACCATTATACTGTTTGAAATGTAGGCCTAAATAAAACAAACCTTTTGGTTGATAAATAGGTTTTCACATAACTCAAATTAAATAATTAAGCTTGATCTACAAAATTATTTTAAAGTTATTATTATTTTTACAAAGTGAGATTTATTAAAAACAAAATTATTTACTTTAATTATAATAATAATAGTAATGTAGAACTCCTAAAAAAATTAATACATGTTTATAAGCAGCTATATATAATATAGGATAAAGGCAATATAGTGACTGATATATACTATTAGACAGTGATTATCCCTTCAACACAGAAACATTGCAGTCTGTCAGTGGAGCAGGTCACTGAAGGAAAGTTTTGAAGTGAATTAGTTTTATAATTAATTTGACTCTTTCTTTTCAACATCCAGTCCAAATTTATGAACAGCTGATTTTTTAATTTTTCTTGTTAAACTGTTTGTTAGAGAAAGAGAATCATTTTAATACTGCAACAGAATTTAGAGGTAGAATTTTTTTAAAAGCCAACCAAAATGGTGGATGAACAACCTGAAACTTGATGAGGCTCAAGATAGGTCCATATTTTAACATACATAAAATGCACATTAAAAAAAGGTTTTTGTGAAAGTTCTAGAGGCTAGAAATAGCATATACAAAAAAAAGGGCCACAAAATATGTATTTCCACATTTTCAGTAAGTAAATATTCTTTATAATATTGGTTTGAATAAGTAATTTATTAACTAATGAAGAAAGGAACAGACTTTGGTTTGGTATATATTACATTTTTATTTTACAGTGGTTATTGACAGATTATATCAGTCTAAGTTCAGGAGCAGTCTTTCAATCGTCAGTCTATAGTTATAATTAATGCCTTAATTAGCCATAAAGAAGGTTTTCATTCAGGTTAGACAACCACTCTCTACTACCTATTTAGCAATAATTCATTTCTTTTTATTGTAAAACTGAATTTGCTGTTCAATATATTCGATAATTGTTCAAGCAGTAAAATAGCTCATACTTTTTTAATCTTATATTTTCATAAACAAAATTAAAATCTTTTATTTTATTTATAAATACTACAGGCAATAATATAATTCATTAACATTTCATTTATAACAATTCATTACACCATCAGTCTTGCCAGACTTGAAAAAGTACAATATTCACTCAATTACTAATAAAACAAGGGAGTCTTGAAAATCAAATGCAGTTGTAAAATAATTTTCAAGCAAAATTAAAAGTAACTTTTGTGCTTTTATATCCATTTCCTCAATATCTCCTGTGCTTAGACAGGAGAAATCTGAAAGATTTTTATCACATGATATGCTTCCTGATCAATTCTGAAGGTTGATTGACTAACAGAAGGGAAGATTATCTCAGGTGGTCTTAACTTACTTTAAATAAACCTAACAACCACCAGAGATTTTTTCCTGGCTATGATTGGGGGGCTTGTCAGGAGTAATTTGCTACAAAAATTAAAATCTTTTACATGTTGAATTTGTATAAAATTAAAAAAAAACTTTTTTTTTGTATACAGTAAGTATTTATAGTGACATCGGATATAATGACATATCAGATATAGTGACCAAAAATTTGTCTCTTGGTTAGTTTGGTATGCTGTTAATGCATAAATACAGTATGTACATTGTTTATAATGACATCAGTTATGATTTATTTTTCCTACTGCAATGCAACATTTTGTTGCTTATAATGACGGACAGAAGTGGCTCATCAGTAATGTAGTAGATCTACATTGTAGCTACAGAAATATTTTGACAACTCCTTTTTTCTTACATATGTACTTTAGATCTTTTTTTTTAATCTTCTTCCTGTACCAGATTATTGTAAACTGAAATATTCACATTCAGTTGTTATTAATCTTTTGCTGTGAGCGTATCATATCATGTGGGTACAGTATGTTATTTTACTTATCCTGTGTAATTCATTCAAGAATGGTTTTATTGAGTTAGTGAAAAACATTCTCAATAGAGGAAAAGGTATAAGAAAAATTTTGAAACAAATTCTATGAAACCAAAAAACTACTCAACATAATGATTTAGACTGAGACTGTTAAAATGATTAAAATACTATTTAAATACCAGAGGACTAGTGATTTCCCTATTAGCAACCCTACATTGCAAGCTAAGGCAAATGATTTTTCTGAAAAATTCAGTAAATCACATGAAATAACTTAAGTTTGCATACAATGAGTCTGTCAACATCACATTAGTGTTGGAGAGAATAAGTGGCGAGGCCACAGCAGCTTCAACTGGTGTGTCAGAAAAATGGATTGAAACCATTTGGCCAAAAAATTAAAAGAGGGCTATTCAGACAAAGAAATCTGTAATGCTGATCCTGTCTTTTTTTTAAATTGACGCCAGAAAGAACCCTTCGGTTTAAAGGGGAAACATGTTCGGGTGGAAAATTATCAAAAGAAAGATGAACATTACTAATTGTTACAAATGTGACTGGAACTGACAAAAAAAAACTTCTGGTTACAGCCAGAAAAGTGCTAAACCCCGA
Source organism: Lycorma delicatula (assembly GCF_047948215.1). Taxonomy (NCBI): domain Eukaryota; kingdom Metazoa; phylum Arthropoda; class Insecta; order Hemiptera; family Fulgoridae; genus Lycorma; species Lycorma delicatula. Next base: position 117,788,942 of record NC_134456.1, read on the forward strand.
TATTTTAAAAGTTTGAAATTGCTTCCTGTTATGTACGAAACAATTATGTACAAGAAAGCTTGAATGAAAAGTGATATCTTCATGTATTGGTCACAAAAATGGGATTGTGAATTAAAGACTGCTGCTCATTGACAACTGTCCAGCTCATCCACATGTAAAAAAATTTTTTATTTATATAATACTTCAAAATTTGTATTTATTAATAAGATACTTCCACACACTTTTATTTATTTATAATAAAATTGTTAATTCATTAAAGAAAAAAAAAACTGAAAGTATATTTAATTTTATGATGCCAAAAGAAAAAAACAACATATTTTAACTGTTTACAATGATTTTATAAAAAGTCTACACGTAAAAGATTTTAATTTTTATCAGAAATTACTCCTGATGAGCCCCCCCAATCATACCCAGAAAAAAAATACTGGTGGTTGTTAAGTTTATTAAAGTTAATTGAGGCCATATATGAGGAACTGGTTAACATAGATTACTGATTATGATTAGGATTACTGAATTTGGGTGGTCTTATGGCAAGTTATACTTTACTATAATTGAGGCCATATAAATATTATCTCTGAGATTATTTATTATTAACTGAAATAACCCATGAAGAGGTTGTATACATGAATTGAATTTGCAAGGATTAAATGATGGTTTAATTTAGCCTTCTGCAGCTATTGAATGGAAAATGGAAAAGTAATTATTACTTCACATGAAAAATTATCAATCACTGATTTAAAAGAAAACAAACCTTTCAAGTACAGCAGATTAAGTTTGAAAGTAATTTTCTGAAATACAAAGACCAGAAATATTTGAATTTCTGCACAAAAATAAATTTCTTGTACTACTACACTTTATCAGCCAAATAAGATAATTGGACTACTTATTCCAATTTTGATCTTGAATCCAAAGAACTAAAAATTTTATTGAAATATTTTAATAAAAAAAACACCCAGACTTTTAGTATAATTAAACTTCTTCATAAAAAAAAAGTATAGCAAAAGTATAAATGAACATATTTTTTAATAAATAGCTCTGGGACATAACTACAGAAATATTTACAGTTAAAAGTAATACTGCACCCTTATTTCTATCTTTTACGAGGTGTGGTTCAAAAGTAAAGGCTGATGAGTTATAAAAAGCGATTGGAAACACTGATTGGTTCATGCAGGTACAGAAGCTTTAAGTGGTCTGTTTGGGCATGTAACTACCACATTGCTGTCAGTTCATTGTTGTTTACCTTTATGAGACAGATTTGTTAAAATGAGTGCAGTGATATCCTCCATTTATGAAGTTCGATCACAATTAAATTTCTAAATGCAAGAGGACATAATGCTGCTGAAATTCACAATCAACTGTGTGAAACATATGGGCCTACCACAATGAATGAAGGAAAAAATGAGACAATGGTATCGTGAGTTTAAGGAAGGCCATTCAAATGTTCACCAATAGAAAAGTGGCAGGCCTAGTGTTTGACTGACAATCTTGTTGAACATGTCACAGCGAGAGAAAATCATAGCTATTCCATTAGCAATCCTTCTCTAGAATTTCCATAAATTTCAAAAACATTGTTGAGAATCGTGACTGACACTCTAGGCTATTGTAAAGTGTGTGACGATAGATACAGAAAATGTTAATAAATGCTCACAAACATCACAGAATGACATCTGCATGTATTTTTCTCAACTGCTTTAATTGCAAAGGAGACTTTTTTCATATCGTCATTGGTGATGAAACAGGGATTTCATAAGACAATGCTGAAGTGAAACAATAATACATGCAGTAACATCATTCCAGTTCACCTAAAATGAAAAAATTCAAACAAGCCCAGTCTCAAAGGAAAATCATGCACTATATTCTAGGATCAAAAGGATATACTTTTGATTGATTTCATGGATTACATCACAATGTCTATTGTGAAACACTATCTAAACTGCGTCGTCCCATTCAAAACCAACAATGAGGAATGCTGAGATCAGGAATTGCTCTTTATCAAGATAATGCACATCCACACATGGCTGCATGCACAACAGAACAATGCAAAAATTCATATGGGAGATTTCTGATTATTCCCCTTACACCTAATTTTGTTCCCAGTAACTATCATCTCTTCCTATACCTCAAAAACTGGCTTGATACTCAATGATTTGAGGAAAGTGAAGTGTTGAAAATCTCGGTGCAAAAGAGGCTACAATCCCAGGCGGCAAAATTTGATGCAGTGGGTTTGAAGAAGCTTGTTTCACGATCAATAATGTTTGGAATGAAATGGTACTTATGTAGAAAAATAAAGTAAATAATTATTTGAAACCATTAATAAAGTTTCCATTTTTTCAACTGTTTTTATTTTGTTACTTTTGATCCACCATTGTATTTTCATATTTTATAGAATATCATTGAATCTATTATAATTTAATATAATTAACGATAAAGCAGTTATAATTATGTGGCATATAAAATCATTTTAATGAATAATGAAACAATTTTAAAATAAGCATTAGTATTCTTACAAAGGTGTATATATACACTACAAAATATTTATTCTCTTTTTAATTATTCAAACATTAGATGTTATATGTGAATATCAAGGACAAACAGGGCCTGAGACATATGTCTATAATAAAATTAACAGTAATTACTCTAATGGTAACATAAAATGCCTCAATAATAATATTAAAAATAAAAAAAACATCAAGGTAAAAATAAATAAATGGTACAAAATTGAAAATTTAGTTACAAAAAAAATTATATTTTTTACTTACTTATTTCCATACTAATGAAAATTCAACCATGTTTTATGACTATTGCAAGTAATAAGCTTGCTTTATACATGAATATGCTGATTTCTTTTTATTCTTTTAGAGGATTTGTAAGATCATCCACTTTTATAGAAATTTTCAAGAAATTTTTAGGATTTACAACATTGAATACACAAACACGCGTATGCACATACATCACACGAAAAATAATATTATATTACATAACCCAAGGTTTGTAAGCATAAGCTCTCTTTAGTTGCGAATAAATTGTGCAGCTGAGACACATCTATCAGATTCTTTATTGTAACAAACTAGGTAATGAAAGAGATAAATAAGTAGGAAGAACCATGTCATCGCATATAAATTTCCTCTTAGTTCCCCTTCTTGTTTAATCCCTGCTAATCCTGTTTTGCAGGCATTCTAATTTAAAAATATATCCTATTCATGATGTTCTCAACAGTTTAAGACTCAACCAGCTGGCTTCATTTCATAATCAAAGTAAGTAAACTAATTTTTTTTCTTTTTTAAATAAAAATCTTCCCTTTTGTTTACAAATAAAGAGCAATCTTAATATAACTATTATTCTAAGATGCTTTGGTTCCATTAGAATGGTTTTTATTAACTCCTAATTTGTGTACTGTTACTATTAGTTACTATCATTATTATTAGTGATTCAGCAATTTAAATATTTAATACTTTTAAATCTTTTCCAGAAAAAACTGACAAAAAAGACAAAACAACATATATTGATGATTTATATAATTTACTACTCCTTTAAATATTACACACAAATAAAAATTCAAAATTTTATAATTAAAAATATATTTAAAAAATTTCACATAAACATTAAGTAACACATCTGGTAATGTCAGAAATATATGAATCAGCAAGTGCAAAAATAATATTTTACAAAATAATTTGACATAATGGTATGGGTCTTTATATAAGATTAAACGAATAAAACAATTTAACAGAGATATTAAAACAGAAGTGAAATGAGAGGTTATGTTACAGAACGTAAATTTATATAGGAAATAAAAATGATCTGCACATGCAGCAGAGGTAGTATTGAATTAAGGAATCCATGAACAGTATAGTTACTGGAGTCAGGAATTAATGGAAATAATTTAAGTTTAAAATTTGTAAATTTGTCTTGAAAGTTTATATCGACAAAAAAAATGATAAATTACTATGAAAAATATACATTATACATAACCATTCAATATTTTAAAATAAAATTGAGTGTAGTAGTTTTAAAGGTAACCACAAAAAAAAAATTGGCAGTTATGACTAAATAAATGTAGATTGAAACAGGAAAAATCAATAATAAATTGATTCAAATAATTAAATCAAATTGACAATTACACTACATTAATGCACAGATTATTAAAAGTTACTATAATAAGTCATTATCATGGCAGAGATTTGTATTTTAAGTGTAGGTGGTAGCCAGTTAAATAAAATAACATACAGAAATAAAAAAATGTGTATTAAATTTATGATTAGATTAACTGGAATTTAGACAGCATGAAGGAAACACAGATTAATGTATGAATCTTAAAAAGTTTAATTTCACTAAAATAAACAATCATATAGACAACTTGGAATTAAACAGAAAACAAGTAATTATTGGTTGTATTTTATTTAAAGTATATCCCTTACATTTCAATACAGCAAGTGTATAATGTAACACAACGATCGAAGTGACCTCTTTAGGGCTTCTTTAAGAGGAGTTCTTTTAGATACTTGTAATAATCACTGGGACATAAATTTGGAGAATAGAGTGAATAAACAAACATATGTGTGCCCCCCCCACACAATGTTTTACACCAAATATTTCAGGACAACTATACTGCCCAATGATAATGCACTGGAACTATAAAAACCATAATTGGAATGAAAAAAGGAACCAAAGCCTGGTGTTAAGTACATGGTGAATCCTGCTCCATAAATGTTTCACAAAAAAAAAACCTATAGCAATAAAAATTGATAGGTTTTACTCTACATTAGATTCATTCAATGGAAATTTCTTTGCTGTCAAATAAAATATCTAAGTATTTAAATTTGTCATCTGAAGATTAACTTTTTTGCCTTTAGGTTTCTTCTATTTGATACTATCTCAGTTTACAATCATATCACAATGATCATCTTCAGACAAACCAAGAATTGACTTCTTACCCAAAGTTTCAACTAGGATTTGGACAATAAAATACTTACATGTAATATAAAAAAAAAATTATATGCTACTATTTAGTAATATATCATTGGTGATTAATATCATTGTATTGAATGATGCTATTAGTGGATCAGAAGAACATATTTCTGGATATCAAATCAAATTAACAAGCCTTCATTTTCTTCTAATATCTAGTTTTAGTCATATTGTCTAATAATATATAATGTATCTGAATGTGGAGTATGTATGTATAAGTATGTATAATGTATCTGTATGTTGAAGTATTAATACAGTACTATTAAAAACAGACAAAAAATAAGCGATTTCTGAAAAAATAAATTGCTTACAACCCTGTGAACTATCCTTTATTCTTGTGAATTATCCTTCACAATTAATTTTCCTACTTCTGCTGCATAAAACATAATGTAGACACACACACACACACACACACACACACACACACACACACATAGACAGCCAGAGACAGACACACACACAGACAGACAGACAGACAGACACACACACACACACACACACACACACACACACACACACACACAGACAGACAGACAGACAGACAGACAGACAGACAGACACACACACACACACACACACACACACACACACACACACACACACACACACAGAGAGAGAGAGAGAGAGAGAGAGAGAGAGAGAGAGAGAGAGAGAGAGAGAGAGAGAGAGAGAGAGAGAGAGAGAGAGAGAGAGAGAGAGAGAGAGTGAGAGAGAGAGAGAGGGGGGGGGATTAATGCCTATTTGTTTTAGGCATTAATTAGGTGGTACTTCATCTCTAAATGAAAAAATAACAACCTTTTTTCCTAAAATGGGATAAAGGTTTTGAATTCCAGGTCTTCAGCCATTTAATAAAATATACAGATTAATCAGGTTTGAATATACAGGTAATCAGGTTTGAAAAGGTAAAATGAATTATTTGAAAAATATCAGAGACTAAACCTTGTCTCATGAAACCATGCAGGAGATATAAATTAGAATTCACATGTATAATATCAGTAGTTTAAGCTGAGTCATTCTGTCACTTCCACGTGCAAGTGCAATTATTGCTTTACGCGTATAGTAATGTACTGTAAACTATCATTTGTCTGGTGCCATGGCATGTCAATGATAAGCAATTAAATATTTTGTTGAGTCTGTTGTTATTGATGTTTAATAATGATAACTTCATTTGTAATGTTTCACACGATTATTCAGTTCAGTGAAAAAAATCATTTCAGTCTATGTTATCACATTACTTTGTATGGTATAATACAGTTTAATAGTTCATTTTTATAACAGTTTTATTTAGTGTTATTTTCATAAATGTCAGTTTACACTGTGTTTTTGTGCCAATTGGTTTTTAACAATAAGTGATTTTGTTGTGAAACATAAACTGGGAAAACCCTCAAGCAACTCTGAAAAAAAATCTGATGTGGATACCACATGACTTCCTTTACACCTGTTAAATTAAATAAACACATTTTTTTTAAATGAAAAGTACATAAAATTTTATTTCATTAATAACTTCTGATATTTTTAATATTTTTTTTTTTGTTAATTTTGAATTACCATTTATTGTAAAACTTTTCTACAATCAGAAGTTAATAATTATTAATAAATCAATATATTTAAACTAAAAAAAAAATTTAAAAAAAAGAAAAGGAGATGAAGTCGGATTTGAACCGATGTGCCATCCCTTATAAGATCATTAATTAAAATTTAATTTGGCTATAACACTGGAACCAATGAAAATAAAATATATAATTGAAAAGCTCTCAAATGAGGGCTTATTACTGCAGTTAAGAAAAAGTCCAAAATCCAAATTTTCTGAATTTTTACACTTTTGGGGTTCAGTTGATTATAATCAAAACGGAAAGTGCACAACTAGATGTTACAACAGTCCTAAATCCAAAATTTCAACATCCTATGGCTAATTGTTTCTGAGTTATGCGAATTACATACATACACATGTACCATACATACACATGTACCATACATACACAGAGTCAAAATGGATATTTTCGTTGAAATTTGAAATTTTTTGTGATCTCAATACTTCCTTTACTTCGTACAAGGAAGTAATAATCACAACATATATATATATATATATTACCTTAAAACAAGATAACTCTGAAACTGCAGCAAAGAGACATTGCTCAGAAAGAAAGCAGTGCAACAGGCGTTAACAAAAGAACAATTTTTAATATTAAAAAAAAAATAATGGTAACAATGTTAGCAGTGTTACCATTAATTTTCACACACATTTTAAGTGAAAGTGTGTGAAAAAGATTGAAAAATTGGATGATTTTACTACAATCACTATCACAAAAATGTTCGTTCATTTTATTTCAAAAATGAGCTTTTTATCTTGAACCCTGATGCTGTGAATGGATTCTGAATTTTTCTAGAAGTACATTACATCATGTTTTAGAATCAATGAATTTTTATTTCATAATATAGGGAATATTTAAGAGAAATTATGTAATTTCATGAAAGTAGGAAAATGTATTATTTAGTAGTTACTTGGGTTAATGAGGGACATATATGGTATACATGGATAAGGAAATAAAAAAGTGTAAAAGATGCTTTTTTGAAAGTTTTGTCATCTGGAGTGAAAACCATGGCTAGAAAAGGTGAACAATTAATAGTAATGCACAGGGGAAATGAAAATGGGGTTTTGAACGGTATGGATATTTGAATCCAGATCTTCCCAAGAGTATCATGAAGTGAATGGTGACAATTTTATGCAGTGGTTTAAAAAATATCTTGAAACTGCTGCTGTAGGATACATCATAGTAAAATGAACAATGTGCTGTATCATTGTCTGAAAAATAAAAAAAAATTCCACTTTCTTTGACCTGAAAATTGGATATTGCCAAATGGCTATGAAGAAAATCCTGTAAACTGAAGACATGTTAAAATTAAAATTTGATGATAATATTACCAGAAAACAGACTTTAAAAAAATACAATACTTACTGGAATTTTAGAGGTACGCAGGAATTCAAGAAGAGCTTCAAGAGAACCAAGAGTTGATGCTAGAACGTAGACACCTCGCTCAGCTAATTTAATACCACTAAGTGCGCTCTTCAATTCTTTAGCAACTTCTTCCTTGAATATTTCAACCTCATCTGGCTTCTGAGCAATAAGGAGATTAAGCCCTGCAGTTAAAGAGATAAAATATTAAGTTAAAGAATTATACGTCTGATGTAATAATCTAAGTAAAAAAATTAATTTTTTAACTTAAAAACTTTTTTCAATCAATTCATTACATAAGCATGAAGCTTGTTTGTGAAAATATAGAAATCTGTAGCGTAAGCAAAATGCCATTCTGCATTGGATGGGATCCATGGGATTCGAACTTAAGAGCTTCTGGATGAAAAGGCTATATTACTCTGCCATGGAGTGGTGACTTATGATCAAATCCAAAGACATAACATATTTAATAAACATTTGCAAAGAAGAAATCATAAAATGAAAAAAAAAATCTCTAAACATTAACTTAAAAACGAAAAAAAAAATTGAAACTTTTTATAGTACTTTTCAAGCGTATCATTACTAAAGGGCAGAGAAGCATACTGGAAGTATTCAGGGCACAAGTCACCACCTAATCACCTAAATCACCACCTAACCACTGACAATGACAATAACCCCATACCTGAAAATCTAGTGTATGCAGCATAAGCCATCACCTTTCTATTGCCACAGGCTATCTTCTAAGATCTGTATTTTTTTTATGATCTGGAAGGAACCCCATGATCATGTTTCAGATTGTTACTTTTGCCTCACACAAGTTGCTGGACATACATTCAAAACAAAATGTTTGATCACATACCCCCAATATACCATCAGCTTTGAGACCTGTATCACATGATGAAACTTTATTTATTCTGAATAAACCATCAGAAGATGATCTCCGAAGTGAAGGATCAGAGACTTTAGAAACGGATCAAGTCACTGAAAATGTTGAGGACTATTTGCTACCAGTATGAGGTCTACACCTAATTTCTCAGATGGAACTGAATTTTTTTTCATGATCTTGACTTACCTAAAAAGAAAGCAGAGCTCCTAACGTCCAGACTAAAGAAATGGCATTTACTACAGGAAAATTTCAAAACATCTGTTTATCGTAACTGCAAAAGCATTTAATACTGTTCTTTTCTTCAAAGGGTTATGGCCTTTTGCGCACAAATATTGATATAATTATGAAATATCTGTGATCCAAATATAAACCAGAACAATAGCAACTGTTTATAGATTCTTCCAAGGCAAGTTTGAAAGGAGTTTTACTTCATATAGGAAATGTGCTTCCAAGTGTACCTGTTTTCCATGCTATAGATATGATGGGAGTCATATGAGATGATGAAACTTTTACTTGATTCTGTAAATTACAATACTTACCAATGGAACATATGTGGTGACTTAAAAGTCATAGCACTGCTTGTCGGAATGCAGCTTGGTTATACAAAGCATAACTGTTTCCTATGCGAGTCTGATAGCAGAGCAAAAACATCCCATTACAATCTGAAAGAATAGCCTGTGCGTGAACACTATGAACCTGGGACAAAGAACATTTTACAGAACCACTTGTAGATTCACATAAAGTAATCTTTCTTACACTACATATCAAACTTGGTTGATGAAAAGCTATGTGAAGGCCATGAATCAAAAGCAAAGTAATTCCAATACTTACAAGAGAAATTTACTATAATTAGTTATGTCAAAATCAAGGAAGGTATCTTCATTGGGCCCCGGATAAGAGCTCTAATGAAAGATGTACATTTTGATGCACTGCTTCAGGGAACAGAATGGGAAACTCAGAAAGCATTCAAGTCACTGCCAATAACGTTCTTGGAAAAAAAACAGCACCTAATTACAGGGAGATAATTGACAATATGATTGGGAATATAAAAATAAGAGATGTAATATGTCTTTAAAGATGCATTTTCTGTATAGCCATGTACACTTTTTTCCAAGAAACTTGCAGATGTTAGTAAAATTTCATGTATGAAATGTATGTATGAAATTTCAAACATGGAACATTGTTATCAAGGAAAATGGACTCCGGTAATGCTTGCAGACTACTGTTGGCAGCTGAAAAGAGATACTGTATACACATACAAGAGGAAGACACGGAAAATTATTCATCTAGGCATGTACATTTAAAAATTCCAGTTCAGTTTACAGACAGACATCAATTTTTCAATTCCTGTACCTTAAAATGTAACGTAAAAAGAGTATAATCCACTTTATTTTTATTTTTACATAAATTAGATGCTTTTTAATTCATATATATAAAAAAACATTACTCTATTTTTTTAATATTGTAAACTCCCAAAATTAGTAGCCTTTAACTTTAAAAATATGCTAAATTCAGTAAGAAGTAAAATGACTATTTCTCTAAAACCTTACGTGATAGAATATTTTTGAAAATTTATTCAATTCAGGAGATAAAAATTTACAAGAAATATCAACTTTCATTCAGGAAGCAGAAAAAGTTGAAATTTGTTCCACAGTGTAATATTTTCTTTAGAGATAAAAATATAAAATATGTATATTTTTATATTTAAAAGAGAAGCACAACTAATAGTTGTTTAAATTAAAAAATTTGACTGACTTTCAAAAGTTTTTTGATTACTGATACTATAAATAATAAATTATACCCATTACACAATTCTAATAACCTTCGAATTGAGCCACACTGGTTCTTATTACTTTCAAATAGATTGTTGTATATTCAAATTTAAATTTATAACTAACTGATGAATTCAAATGTTACAATAAATCATAGAAATCATATAATCTGGAAAGGAAAGAGCAAATATAAACAAGTTTGTAAGGTCAGTAAATGTTGAACTGAGTAATTTTAATATTTATGAACTACTGTTACAATTTTTTATCCAATTCTTAAAATAATCAGTTACAAAAAATTATATAAATAGTCTTATTACATAGTAATTATATGCATTATTTTTGTAACATCTTTGGTAGAAATTTACACAGAAAATCTGCTAATATACTTATCATAATCTACTTTCTGAAATTCTGCAAAAACTTTTGTTGTAGAATAAGGCAAAGAATTAACTTCCAATTTTTTACTGCTTTAATTTGGCTTCTTCTATTAGTATATTTCTCTCTCAGAATTTCTACAAATAGGATATAGAAAGTACAGGGTAGTCATGTTCTCTATAGCTTTTTAAATAAAAAAAAATACTTTTACAAAAATTCCAGTTTTGATGAAAATTACAAGATAATTCCATGTTAAATACTTAGAAAACATGATGTCTACCAATATGTTCTTCTTTTAATTCTGCTGCCTAATGATGATTAAGTTTTTGTCTTATTTATGGTGAAAAGCTCCATCTTCCTTTGAACTTTTCCTAGAACTGGAGAATTACCACTATTCACTCAAAAGGATAAAGTTTTTTGTTAAGTAGATTGCAGCACAAATAAATAAACAAACTAACTAGTAAAAGATGATAATTTCAATTATTATGATTAGGTGACTATTTTTTGTTTAATTTCTACTACTGATTTGATTTTGGTCTAATTTAATGTGAACTTTGTAAATTTCAACTAAGAATTAGTTAACATTATGACACACACAAGCTATTTATATAAATACACTTGAAGAACTTAAGGGTATTTGTCTCCGCTTTCAAATTGACTGGAGACAGATAATGGTTATTCTTTAAATACCAACCAAAAATAAAGTAAATATATAAGTAGATGAAAAATTATAATCTAAATATTTTTTTAACTATATAACAATATTAAAAAATCAATTACCTGCAATGGCTTTATCTAAATCTTTAGCAGCTATTTTAACTCCCTGAGCAGCTTTAATTTCTTTATATTCTACATATGCATTCTACAAAAAATCATACCAAAAGAAATAAAATTAAAAATCATACTAAAAAAAAAAAAATAATTATAAATAATACACAAAACTTTTAAAACTGACGATACAAATTCAATTTAAGTTGTTCAGTTAAGACAAGAATAAATTTCAAAAAATAATTTTATAAAATTTTACTATATTATCAATAAAAAAAAAATAAAAGCAATTTTTAATTACAAATGAAAAAAATAACGTTTATGTAACCAGGCTAAAACAAAAAAAGTGTACCTGGCTATTCATTTTTGGATTCTACATTATCAAAAAAATGTTCTAAGAAAAACAAAGGTAACTTTCCCTTCATTATCCTTCTATCTAAAGTTTTGTTTTTTAAAAAATGTATATCTCAAGATCAAACTGAGAGATCACTATATCGTGTATACATGCATACACCCATCAACTTACTTGAATAGATAATAAAGAAGGTATAAACATATTCAGAAATTTCAAAGTGGCAGCCATATCAAATTTTTATATCTCAATAATCATTAGTTTTTTCAAAATACATTTTATTAACTAAAATATTACATCACTATTCTAAAAAAAATGACAACTTATGTTTTTAAAATCAACTGACACACAAAGAGTGAGTTATCAAACAAAATTGAAAACTCACAGTGTTTGACAGAAATGTTTTTCAGCCCCATTCTTCTAATGCAATCACGCATTCAGGACAGTATTTGACAATACCAGAACAAACAATATTTTAAGTATTCAAGAGCAGTATCGGTATAAGAGATAACAACTACATTTACTTAGTTATTTTTCTTCTCCCACTTTCACAAAAAAAAACAGTATCAGTACAATTGTATACAATCATTATACATTATGTTTCACACCAAGAGAATGGCATGGAAATGGGAATGGCATACCAGGAGAATGGAAATTAATAAATTTGCTACATTTTAGCAATATCTACAACAGTATCAATTAAATTATAATAACGTGAATAAAGGTGAAAATGATTATGATAATACATACCTTAACTCTAAGTTCTTTTAAAGGCTGTGGCATTAATAATGACCTTATCTGGGTAACTATTGGACCATCAGTTCCAGCTACAATCATGGTATCACCTTCTCTTAAATAGCCATTGACTAGTATAGCATCTATAGTTGTTCCAAGACCAGAAATTGCTTTTACTTCTAACACAGTAGCCTGTTTCAATAAAAATATAGATTAAGTCAATGAAATATCAGCCAATGAAAGTATAAAATAAATAAAATCCAATATAAAACTACCAAATAGGCAAAACAATACTATAAAAATAAAAACATATCAAATACTTTGATGACCTAATAAACAATTTAAATTGTAAACTCATTCTCAATACACAAAAAAAAGTAAAAGCAAATAAAAGCTTATTTGCTGTCATGTAAGTTTTAATTTGCGCTTCATGTTAGAGAACACAAAATGAAAAAAATAACCATAAAAAAAGGAAATTCAACCAAACATAGCTAAAACGACTTATTATTACTCTAACAAATGGAAAATGGCATTAATCAAGGTGGTGACCCAATCTGCAAAAATATTTTATAGACAAAACAGGAGACTTACTAGAACTATTTATAAATTCTGCTAAAAATCTTCTCTTCTGTTTACCGTAAGGCTATCTTATTTAAAACTTAATCAGCTAACTTAATCTCAACATATACCTTTAAAATCATTTTTCAAAAGCCAACTGTTAAGCCAAAGCATAAAAGTGTCTGCTATTAACTAAATGAGTAGTCACACTATTCAAAAACTAAATCAATAAATTACAGTTCTAAAATATATTTATTACAAATATAAATAAAAATACGTTTTATCTCGTTTTCTAAAGCCAGAAATTTAATTTTCACTCACTCACTCTATGACAGGACTATAAAGAACTCTGTTATAGAAAGAACTATAATAAATACTATTTCGTTATTCTGTTAAACAAAAGACTACTGGTCTTCCATAATTCCTATAGCAATCAAAGTATTTTAGGCTCTCTATTACAGAAACGCTAAAATTTCACTGTAATGCTCGAATAATATATATCCACAAGCACCTTTCAATTTAATGGAGATGCTGTTTTTCAAGGATTATTAAAGTATTTGAACTCTTTGAATTCAAAATAGAGTAATCTAGAGTATTTTCTAACACTACATTACAACTACTGGTTAATTTCTTTCTATGGAAATTTATAAATAAATATATATATATATTTTCATGGGTAATGTATGAACTTTAGCAGTGATTTATTTTTCAGTAGCATTATCTAGTACAAGGAGATTCAGTACCATAATGTTATACAATAATGGAAGTACCAGAGTAAAGTCTAACTTTCACTGTTAAAATTGAACATAATTCGATTAGTTGCTGTATTTTCTTATAGCACAATAATATAATATAGTACATTTAGTATTAATTGTATACATTACACTCTTCAGTTTCTTGACTGAATTTATTGGCTAAATTTCTTGACTAAATTTAGGTGCAATATCAACTCTTTAGTGGTGTGATGGTTTGCTTAAACCATTGTCAAATCTTCATCAAGTTGGTGTCGGAATTGCTTCCCAGATTGTGAATGTTGTCAAGGGTCACCAATAGGCTTTAACCCAAAGTCAAATCATATATATACAGAGTTGATTCTAATAGCAATAAGTTAATAGGATTAAGCTAGTTAGAAACGTCGATTATATGATTATTGTGGTTTCAATGATCACATAATCTACAACTCTAAAATAATCCCTCAATGAACTAGCAATTAAACAGAGTTTTAATGAAAAACAATGTAAAGAAACATTCGATGAACTGAGGCAATAGTGATTTGTTATTATATTGCTACAAATTGTTGGTCCACTGAGGATTTTTGGACTAGAAGATTACCATCAACCATGAAAGAGCAGAGATGAACAATGAGCTTAAAATGCTGGGAAGAAGACAATGGCTATGGGAGCACCTAGTCCTTCCCAATCTAGGATTAATATTGTACTACAAAGTATGTTGAAGGTCTTTAGTCTGGGAGTTCCTCGAAATTTGGAAGTGGTTGCAAGGAGCAAAAATTTAACAATTCAAGACCAGAAATAGTCTGTCAACTAAAACTGACTGGAACTGCTGTAGCATCAACCAGTGTTGAGATACTCCATGGAGATAAATTTGTCAATTTCATAAACTTTTAATAACTGATTTGAGCCATTAGACCCCAGAACATTTAATGGCATTAAATTCTATCATCAACACAGTAGGAGAAGAAGTCCAAGTATTCACAGATTACTGACTAACATTTGGTCTGTGAGCTATGGTGGCTAAAATAAGGCATGCCTAAGTCTGGATGTACTTATAACATTTTGATTGCTTATTCCTCCTGAAGGGATTAGAGCTGGAGCAAAGCTTCAGCTGCAGTGGACACCTTTTTACTTAACATCAGCAGCTGCACGACATAACGAATGGAACATGCTCGTATGAAGTTCAAGAGTGTTTACGCTATCTGTATGGTAAAAGGTCAGTGATTGTTTCATCTGCAGGAAGTGTGGAGATTTTTCAAAGAGTTGCCCTCAAAAAATCTATGGTGAAAAGTGGAGTTAATGAAATGATGAAACGTAGGAGCAGAAAAAATGATGTCGGCAAACTTGCAGGGAAAATTAAAAATCTTCCAGGGAAAATTTTAAAGTCTTCCAAAATTTAAAAGTAGAACATTAAAAAATCATTCTCCTACTAAAACTAATTATCAAAGTTTAATGTAATATATGTGACGAATCAAGAGTATCCTGGATGTAGTGAACAGCTAATCAGAGGTGCCATGAGAGATGATGTTGTAAAGGGAAAATAGGTAGTTTTAAAGCCCATATTATTACTATGCCCAATGAGGATAGTAGCAGAAAGAAAATGTGAGAAAAGTAGTAAATCTTTCTCTTGTGGAATTAATATTGCAGAAAGACTGAAAAAGTGGAAATGAAAGCAGAACTACATACAGGGTGACAGTCTAGGCAACAACTGACTCCTGGAATGCAGGTGGAGATCAGAATGTTAAGTACGAAACTAAGGAGTTTGATGAAAAAATGACACATCTTACTACATAGCAAAAATGTATTTTTACATAGTAAAAATACATAAGAATCGTAAGAATGTGTGTATATGAATATATATCGATGCACATACACACACACACATTCACATTACCTCTCAAGTAAATCATACATAATTGATATACATAAATAATATGTAACTGACCTTCCCAAAAATAGATCAGTAACTAAAAATATATTTCTTACAATATAGAGTTCTGTACAAAAAATGTCAGCATAAAATTGTTTATTTTCAACGGAAAATCTTGGAATTTTACCTGCAGTTCTTCAGAGAACATCAATCGTTTAGCAAGCATGTTCTGACATGAATCAACTACAAGGGCCAGAAGATTTCCCATACCTTCACCTGTAATAGCAGAAGTTGGCACCAATGAAACATAACTTCTAGGATCTGGGTTATCATAGAACAAGGCTGCGTTTAATCCCTAAAACAAATTTAACAATGACATTAAAAAAAAATGCTACTTATAAAGGTGTTTAAATAATAAAAAAATATATTGCTATAATTAATTATAACAAACCACACACATTACTATAAACCATAAATACAATAATTTATAACCATAAACTATATACAACTTTCACTTAGAATAATAATGAAATGAACTTTGAACACAAAATAGGAAAACAAAGACAAAATACTTTGTGACACATGTTTTAATTTTTAAATAAGTCATTTAGAGGTTATTTTATTAAAAATGTGGTTCCTCACTGATTTGTCATGATGTTCCATGTTCACTAAGTTAATTGTGTTAACGACTGCACCTGGTAAATATAAAATTGCTGTTTCTATGGCCAATATTAGTTGAGTGGATTTTCTATGTAGTCATCATCATACTCTTATAATCATCACTACTGCTATTATTATGTTGCCGCAGTGGATTAACAAAACAGTAATCAATCATTTTGTATTGTTTGTCATCAATCTTTCACATACCTATTTCTTTTTGTGTTAAATTTCTGATAACTGGTAGATCTTTATAAGGCTTATTAGAGGTTCCTCAAATCTGGCAATTTCAATTTTGCTCGTTTTTTTTTGGATGACAGAAATACTATTCAGCTTTCAAAAAGCAATGATTAAAATACGCTCTTTCAAAGATTTTGTAAACAAATTTTTTTTAGGCTCAGAAATACAATTCCAATCAACTTCTTGTCACTTGTAATTATACTTGTGTTTTTTAATACACCTTTATCAAGTAATTAGATGACAAATTAAGCTGCGTTGAAAAAAAGAGCACAAAGACCCCTATTAACTTGTTCACTTTTATCTGAATGATGTTAGCGCATTATTAAAATCAAAATTGTTTTACATTATTTTCATCCAACATATAAATAAAATTTTCATGGGTCCATTTTGTGAATAAATGTGGATCTAACCAAGCACTTGAATGAATACATGTTGGAAAGATTTTACATATTTTAAAGATTTTGAATATTTTGATTTGAGAAAAATAAAAATTTTAATATTGTTATTACCTTATACGTCTACAGCAATAACCCAAAGTTACTTTTACTTTATAACTAGGGAGTGACTTTTCTGTTCTGAAAGTTTTAAAAATGAAAATAATTACCAAAAGTGAAATTTCACAGTTTTCCATGTTCAATTTTATTGGCAATTTTCTCATAGAAAGAAGAGAAATATGTTAATAAACCACTGGACCAAGTTTTTTTACATTGAGAAAATATGAATAAATTACTTTTTGTTTGATTCTTCCAGGACCAATAGGTTTTAGTTATGATTTTTTCCATAAACCCTTACAATCACAAAAATAGCTGTGTGCACGGTAACTGCTAAAATAAAAAAAAAAAAAAAAAATAGTTTTAAGGTCATGAGACATGTAGGAAACAAGCAGGTAAGTTAAAATTTTTTTTTGGTCAAGCAACCACCACTTGGGTCACTTCCAATGGATAGACTCGTATTATAATTCTGTTGTGCATTTTCCATAAAATGATATTTCTATAACATTGTTTTTGTTTATTTCAATCTCAATATGTAAAAAATGTATTTTTCTGTTCTCTTCCATTTGGCATGTAAATTTTAAATTATCATTATAATTATTATGTTTATTCAAAATGATCAAATGTTCATTATTTATAACTGGATTATATATGACCAAAATATCATCTACATATCTCATCATAATATACATTTCTTATATTACAGATATTACCAGATATATTATCTGATATTACATATCTTATCATAATAGCACCAAGTATTATGGTTAAAAATTTTAATAATTAAAATTCTTCAAATTCTAAATTAAAGAATTAACTACGGTTGTAGCAGTTGGTAAAAATGTTTACGAACGTAGTTGCGTGACATAAATTTACATTATTCCAGTTGACAGTGAAGTTGTGTTGTTCAAGTTTTGTGGTTGTTAGGGTTTATGTTTTCTAAATTTTTATGTTTTTATTTCTTTTTTTGTTTTTTGATATAATTGTGGAATTATATACCGCCTGATGATGTGGAATCACCCGAAGGTTGATTTTTGGTATTAGTTTTTTAGGTTTTTCTGTTACTGTATTTGGTGGCTAATTTGTTGTTTGAAATTATTATTATTATTATTATTATTATTATTATTATTATATTTATAGCTATTTAACTTCAGGCCACTGTTTGGCATTATAAAAATTTGTTGTAATTTATTTACAGTTACTTTTTTTTGAAAATAGACATTTATTATAAACATATGCCTTCAGTTAAATTAACAAGTTTGGAAATCAAGAAATAATACATAAATTGCAACAAATTATTTTTGATACATATTTTTCATTGCTAAAAAAAGATTGACATTACACACACATGCACCTAATTAATAATGTTAATGATTTAAATAACAATTATATTCTACCCTAAGCACATTTCTTGACAATAAAAGGAATATATTTAATTGATTTATTATAATAATTGTACAACAGAAACATCCTGGTCAAGAAATGTGTATAGTATATCTTCACAAACTACATGTATTCTAGTCATTATTATAACTGCCAATTGCTAAACATTGTATGACTTGTAACCACGCAGAAACATTAATTTATCCTTTAGTTCTCACTTTTTTCTGAAAAATAGTTAATCCTTGAAAAATAGCTAGTAAGGCTAAATGATGTTTGTACAACATCATTTTTAACCCAAGGTTAAATGATGTTATACAAAAATGTTTAAAATGAAATGATGTAGTTATAGACTTAAATTTTTAATTTTTTTTAGGAAAGGCAAAAGATGACATTACAAGCCAAAAATTATTAAAACTGGGTTTGATAAAAACAAGTTTTACTGAACTTGTTACCAAAAAGTAAAGGTACTAATAACTATAAATCTAATTTAATTTAAAAAGACTTCCAATTAAATATAATTAATACAGATATATGTATTTAATATAAATAGTGTTATACATTTTTAAAATTAAGTTATTATTTAAAAATACCTGTTCAGCAAACTGCACAATAACTTCCTTTGTTCTCTGTTGAAACTCTAACTGGGTATTGGAGGCTTGCAATTTAATAATATCTCTAACGTCTTTTCTATTCATTGTGTTCCAGTCATATAATCTAAAAAAAGACACAAACAAAAAATTGAATAAATAAAATATAAAGTCTAACTATAACACAATAGCCAATAAAAAAAGTTTCATAAGAAAATCTGGACAAGCTGCACTATTGCAGTTTTACAAATATTTCTTTTGTTTCAGAAATGAAATTCTTGTTATTAAGAGGTAAAAAGATAATTATATTTTGAAAATACAGAAATGTTTCTCTCATCTTGAGATTTGTTGAACTTCTGACCAACTTAAGTATGAAAAATGAAAGATGACGTATGACTTTGAATCCACATATATATATCTTCAGTGAGAAGACACAAATACTTGATTCATGCTAATTCTAAAGGCTGTGTTCTTGTAATTAATTATTAAGACACTGTCACCCTTAATTTGGTAACTTTCAGATTATTAATCCTAAGAACAGCTTTGAAAGCTCTGATGGAATGACAAAATAGAGAACTGATGGACTCATTGTAGCCAAAAATAAAGATAATAAGATATTCAGGTTATGTAACTAAAAAAAGCTACGGAAGTGATTACAATCAACAGAATGTCTTTTTTCTTCACATAGTACAGACATAAAAATAATTTTATAATGAAATTTTGAGTGTTTGAAGCACATCTGACTTTATGATGAAGATCTAGATGGATAACGAATATTTTTAATAAAACATCAAATAATTAAAATCAGTTTTATTTGTATTTTCATTATATTTTTAGTTTATAATTTACTAATTAATTTCTTTGTAAACATTTAATGTGAAAATTTTTAGTTAATTACTGAATTACAGTTTGCACTAATATTTTTTAAAGTTATTAGCATATTTTAGCTTGTTTTTAATGGATGAAGGAAATTTGCAAGGTAAAGTCAGATTTTTATTATTACTTTGAATCTTAAATACTTTTTCAATTTATAAAATTGGAGGGGGTCATATTACAATTTTATTACAGTAATTTATTCACCATTGATTGCTGAATTTATAATATACTGATAGTATTCAATAAATAACTGAATGGAGGTAATAAAAAAAGATTAAAATTGTTATAAAACTAGAAGCAATCACAAAAACAAATCAAGAACTAAAAATATATTCGGTGATTTTTAAATACAATAATTTATATGAAATAGTTCAAACAGACTGAAAATTTCAACTGCCATAACATTTATTTCTGTCTTACGATTCATTATGGTAAGGTGGTGCTCATGAACCATAATCAGAATATTGAGACTAATATTCACATAATTTAAAAAAAAATCAATGCAGTAAGCAATAAGTACAGATAGGACTTTTATAGCCTGTTCTACTTCTCAAAATAATGGTAAAAATTCATATAAACATATGTCCTAAAGTGCTTTGTTTGTCAGTTATGGCTACTGAAAGATTTTGCTTGGATTTCAGCTACCCTGGTGAAGTGAGGTTATGCTGAAATTTTTAGAACATTAATTAATGAACAGAATTAGTGATTTCTTATGGTTTTTGATCTGAAAAATTGAATAGAATAGGTCCCAGAACCATACTTGCAGTAGTTTTTGAGAAATCTGAGGTGAAACCAATAAACTGGGGTAAAAAACCCTGTTTTTTACGTAAAATAATCTTGTTAAACATGTAATAAACATATAATACATTTATTTACTTCTATACAAACTTGTATAGAATTTAATTCTGAGCAAAATGGTGAAAGATAAGTTGAATAAAGCTATGAAATATTAAAAAGATTCAAATTTATTTAGAAACAGTACATTACTACATTTGTCAGAAAAGTACTTATTTAATGTAAACAAAAACCAAATTCTTTTTTGGTGATGTGAAAAATTTGTTAAAACAAAATTTACTGTTAAAAAATTAAAAAAAATTGAAATTACAAAATTGTAAAATAAAAATAAATATATACAAATTACTTTGATAATAGTTTTTTTTATTAATAACAGAAATACAATAAATTATTTGAAAAATTACTATCTCAAAGTACACAATAAAATAACAGCTAATCAACTATGTGCAAAACTGCATTAATGTTCAAATCATTCAGTAAGGTGGATTAAGTAGTACATTGGGTACTGTCAACTGTGCTGTCGTTAGCAAAGGTTTTCTGTAAATCTTTTTTGAACATGTATGGATAGCCACTGAAGTAGTGCTTTACTTATTTACAACAAAGGAATACACTGATATGGTATTCATTTTGAATGGTTATTATAGTAATACTACAGCTGATGCAGCTGCAGCATTATAATTACAATTATAAAAAACAATTAGAATATGAAATACGATTTCTAAATCGCAAGGTTCCAGATCCCAAAACAATTAGTGCAACTTTTTGCAATATTTGAGAAACAGGTTCACTACCTAGTATTCGTCCAGCTATGAACAATCTGTCCAACATGACGCTGTTATTGATGAAATTATTATTGTTGCAGTTCAGCATAGTCCAGGTGTCAGTACACAATGTCTTTCCAGGCAGATTAATTAAAAGATTAATCATTCTACGCAGATTTTAGTTTAACATTCGATAGTTTGGGGAACAATTATATAAAACAAGTTTTATCCTTATCGTTAACAGCCAGTTCAACATCTACACCCAGGAAAAGGTCCACTTTGCTTGGAGTACTGCAACTGATGGAATACAAATTGACATCTCTACAAGTATGTTTTGTTTACCAACAAGGTAAATTTCAATAGAGATGGGGGCCAACAACTTAAGTAATGAGCATAGACGAGCAGAAGTACAGCCTCATATATGGTGGCAATTTTCAACACTGATTTAGCATCAATGTATGGTGTGGCCTTCTTCACATCAGCTGTTTGGACCGATCATATTACCCAGGTGTTTAAATGCTAAGGTCTAATTGCAAGTTTTTCAAGAAGAATTGTCACAGCTGCTTGAAGATGTTCTTCTTGAGCTAAGACGCAAAGTATACTTCCAGACCGATGGTGTGCCTTCCACTTCTTTTATGCCATTTCCAGACATTTAAATCATAATTTCCCTGAGAAATGGATCAGTCTTAGAGGTCCACATTTCTGACCACCAAGATTACCTGATTTAACACCTTTAGATTTTTGTGTCTGGGGATGGATGAAAAATATTGTATACTAAACAAAAATACATTCATGTAAGGAATTAATTGTCCGCATTATGGATGTGGCAGAGCAACTTAAGGAAAGTCCTGAATAACTAAAAAGGGCAACAAAAGCAGTACAGAAGCCTGCCAACAAATGTGTTGAAAATGGTGGGCTCATTTAAACATTTATTATAAAATGGTACATGTAATGCATTATAGTATAATGTACTGTATGTAAATAAAATTTTTTCTTCGTTTTATTCAACTTATGACTATCTTATCCATTTTCTTCAAAATTAAATTCTCGATGAGTTTTATTTAAAAGTTTTATGTATTTATTACCTGTTTAACAAAGTTAAAAAATGTAAAAAAAATGTTTTTTACCCCTATCTACTGGTTTTCACCCCAGATTTCTCAAAAACCAGTACAGAAAAGATTCTGGGACCTATTTTAATAGATTTTTAAGGTCAAAAACCATATGAAATCATTAATTCTGCCCTTATTTAATGTCCTAAAAATTCCAGTATGAACTCATTTCATTCGAGTACCTGAAAATCGAGTGAAATCTTTCACTAGCTGTAACTCGCATGAAGCATTTTAGGACATATGTTTAAAAAAAAATTTTTTCCATTATTTTCATGAGTAGAACAAGTTATGAAATCCCAGGAGAATTTTGTGATACAGCCTTTACACGCGCGCGCACACACACACACATTATGTAACTAATTTTTTAATTAAAATTTCTTTAACTAATCTTTAAAAATTTCTATCAAATAGCAATGTCCTCTAGAAAAAAAAATTTTCATACACTGGATGATGTGCGAGGTCACCCAACCATCCTAACAAAGTTAAATAGGTTTTTGAGAAGTACGGTCTTAACACTTCAAAGTTTATGAGAATCTCTAGCAGTTAATAATTTGGGTTTTTACACTTGAGTGCTCATTTGATATAGATGTTACATGTCGAACATTAGATTTCATTGATAAAATAAATATCCCTCCTGTCAAACAATATATTTCAAGGATATAATAAATTATCAAATCCTATTTGATCATTAACAATGTGAAAAAATGCATGGAACCTTTTTTTTTTCATTTAAAGATAACTCAACAAATTGCAGCACTGCATACTAAGCAGTAAATATAATGTATGTTCTTAGCTTTGTTTAGCTGTAGAAAAAATTGAAGAAAATATTTTTTTTTAGAAAGTAAAAACTGAAATAATCCCATCAAATCACAAATAATGAAGTTATTCGGAAAATAACTTTCAATTCATTATTAAAAAAAACACCAACTGTTAAAAGAAACAATTTATTATATATCTTTCAGCAATTTTTCTACATAATTACCATCCAAAATTAAAGCACTTGTCAGATCTGTACATAAGTTTTTGAATACCCTCGACATAAAACTCTGCCAACTGTGAATTAAGCCAGGTAGTAATACAGTTTTTCAACTCCTCGTCATCTTCATAATGCTGTGTCGAAAAGGTGATAATCACTGGGAGCCAAATCAGGGCTGTATGGAGGATGGTTAAACAACTCCCATTTGAAACTGTTGATTTGTCACTGAGTGTGTACTCTAGTATGCAGATGAGCAAAAATGCCTCTTTCCATAAAATCAAACAAAATCACTCCTTTATAGTCCCAAAAAGCCGATGCCATCACTTTTTTGAAGAAAGTGTTTGATAGGCCTTTATGGGTTTTTGAGGAGAACTGGTGAGCCCCCACTGCATTGAATGAGCTTTTGTTTCCATGTTAACAAATCTAACTGATGTCTTATCCCCTCTTACAATGTGGTCAAGGAATTTATTCTTCTTACGGTAATGGTGAAGGAAGAGTGCTGGTTCCACATTTTTTTTTTGTGAGTTCATCAGAAAAAAAGATTAGGCACTCGGTTAGCGCAAAATGTGTGGAAGTCTAACCTATTGGTTGCAATTTTATACAGTACTGTTTCGATATGTGAGGAAAAATTTGGATAATTCTGTTAATCATGAATCAACGATTTTCTTGAGTTTTCAGATTGACATCTGCAACAACTTCTGACAACCCTCTGACAACTGAGGGTCGACCCCTTTCATTATTGTAAAGATTTGTTTGACATCCGAAAAATAGGGCACTATTGTCTTATTGCACTGTCACTCATGATATTCCCTCTATATACTCCACAAAGTTCATGATAAATTTCAGCAGCTGACAAGTTTTTTGCATGAAGGAAATGGATGACAGCACACACTTCACAGTCTTCAGGATTTTGTATGACATCAGCCATTTCCAATGAGAGTTTTACAGGAACAAACAAGTGAGCAATATTCCTATAACGCTACTAAAACTGCACTGAACTGTGCTATTCAGCTGTGTAAAGACAGAATCGCTATCCCCAATCTTCATGCAGCACCGAGGACCGTTAGTTAATTTCTGAATAGCTCTCGTAATAATATTTCCGAGTTATAAATCACATTAAAGAAAAAAAAAATCCCTTTCGGCATATCGGAAGGCAGAAGTAGATTTCACCGGTGCTAAGTAGAGGATAAAAAATATTTCCACCTTAATGTTAAGAAAAACTTTAAATTTACTCAATACGACAATGGTTTCACATATTTAGCATGCAACAAGCTCCATTTTATTACAATTCCAGCAACATTTTGGTCATCCCTTGCCGTATGGGTTGGTCATATAAAAAAATTGTTTCAGACAAAAGTGTTAGGTAATGTTTAGAGGACTAACAACCACTTTAAATCGATTCGATACTGTGCCTATCTATTGAGGGAGGTATGATTCTTTTTTGCCTGAAACCTCATTTTTTCAACCCTCTGGGCCAATGGTTGGTGATATAAAAAAATTTACTTAGATAAGGTTTAGGTCCTTATGCAAAGAATAGTAGGAACAAGTTCGATATTTTACTTAATAAGAAAGTTATAGCAATATTTTGTTTTTTTGAAAAAGCCCCCCCATGGTCATGGCCATTAACGAACTTGATTGAGATTTTGGGACGAGTTATTTTTAAGGAAAAATTTGAATGTGATTGGCACAAAACTACAGCAGCTATCGTGTCCACAAGAAAGTGAAATAAATATATATAGGGGTCTGGGGGATGTGAAATGTGAAGATATGTTGAAATTGTCCGTAAGTCAAATCATGGTACCCATTACAATACGTAGCTTTCTTATGAAATTTACCTAAAAACATATTAAAATTCAGAGTTTTAAAATTTAACTGAAAAAAGCACAGTTAAAAACCCTAAAAAAAACTAGTCTCACAGTAACAGGACAAACTAGTTCACTCATGTCACTGGAAAATTGTACAAACTGCAACCCCTGCAGTTTGCTAACTTTGGATTTTTTGCAATCATGCAATGAAGCAGCACTGAAATGAGTTTTGTCACATGGTCTTGTTCCAAGTGAAGAGAAAACTACGTTGTATAGGTCAAAATGATCACTGAAAACAGTAGGAAATATAAAATACATTAATTTTTTATTTATAATTTTAAAAAGGCTAAAATATGATCTTACCTAGTAGAAATAGATGTTAACAAATGCTGATACCTCTATATAACTATTTGGTCTTAATCTAAACACAAAAAAGCTTACTTCAAAATGGTGTAAAGTATAAATTACCTGTCTATTTTATTGAGAGCTACAACAAATGGTGTTTTCTTATTTTTTAAAAGCGTTATTGATTCAATTGTCTGAGGTTCTAATCCATGCATAATGTCAACTACAAGAATAGCAATATCACAAAGAGAGGAGCCACGGTTTCTTAAATTACTAAATGACTCGTGACCAGGTGTATCAATAATAAGAAGTCCAGGAACTCGAAGTTCTTTCTCTGAAAACTACAAATGGAAATAATTAGAATTCTATGATAAATACAAAATATGTCCTATATATCTCCAAGAATAATGTAAAATGAATAATGTATAATAAAATGAATATTTTTGTTTAAACTAATTTTAAAAAATGACTACTTGTTAGTAAATAAATCCATAACAATGGTAAATAACCTAGGATAATCTACTCGAGTAGTATGCATAAAAGCTTTTGAATTTAAGATTAGCCAAACTTAGTGTAGATTCAACGTGTGACCTTAGTTGCTACTTCATTTTCTTTATAACATATTATTATATTATAAAAAATTATATTTTATTATACTAAAATTATAAAATTATATTTCCTTTATACTATTAACTCTATTACCAAGAGCATTACAGAAATATTAACAAATAGTTTAATTTTATACATGCAGGTTAATTTTTTAAAAGGTCCATTCGTGTTCGTTTAAAGTATAACTTATGTATGGATTAAATAAATTTTGCAGTATATTGTAATATAGTTATTAATTTTAAATAAATAATAGTATTAAATGACAAAATATAAAAATATACTACTTCAAGTAAATAAACAAAAGCAGATGTATGTATGTGAATAAATACATGCAATGTTTTTGTTCATGTAATGAAGATTAATATAGAAGAATGAGATTGGCCTATATAAATCACCATCAGTCATAAAGAAAGTAATGTATCGAGAAGATAAAAAAACTGTGAAAATAATTAGAAAACTCACCACTAGCAATAAGAAATATAAAACAAGAATAAATAAAAAATATTAATTTGGTACTAACAAAAACATCCTTTAATTTTCTACATAGTTACGATTTAAATACTTAAACATTATGTCACAATAGATGTCACTATTGACTAATTTATTGCCCTGTGAGTTACAACAAGACAGTGAAGTAAACAATCATTTAGAAGACTTTAAACTATTTTTCATATAAGGTGAGCAAATAATTCTAAGTGTTGAGGCAGTTTATAAGGGGATTCCTTTTTTCCATCCTAGCTCTCTTCCCATAACTCCCAACTCAAAAAAACCCCTGGGATCTCTGTGTCCTGGGTCCTTCCTGAGCCCCTGACTCCCCCAAAAATAAGACCCCACGATTTTGGCAAGTGGGTATTCCAATTAAGCAGAATTTGGTGCTGAAGATGGTTCGCACATTAGTTTTTCAATTAGACGTTTGGTTCAACAATGGAAAGAAGATCACTTCCAGTGGAGGATTCAGTGGAACCAGGTAATTCGAGACCTCCAGCACTATCAAAGGTGAAGAAAGAGTATGCTAAAGGCAAAAAGAGGTGCAGACAGATGTCATCAGAAGAGGAGGAATCTGTTGTGGGGACAATGGATGAACTAATTACTCAGTTAGGACTTCTAGTGTTTAATTTGACACAAAAATTCAGGGGCAGGCCTATCGAAATATATATATAACAACACATGAAAAGGAGCTATGCAGAATACATAAACGGTTTAAAGGATCGCTATCTGAACACAGGCAACGATTACACAAGCGACACAAACTGAGGGGTCTCACGAGCTCAGGATAAGAGAACAGTTGGACACAGACTTATCTGATGAGGACTTGATAGCGTTAACCGTTAGAAGATGGCTGGTGGAAATAGTTTCAAGAGTTTCTCAAGTTGAGGAAATACCTGATTAGGGAAACATAATTAGTTTATGACCTAACAGGCTAATCTGGGTGAAGAGATCACCCTGTTCGTAGTATCATGGGAGTGATCTTTGGAGACATTGTCAAAAATGATACAGTTATCATAGGACGTGAGCAAGCTATAAATCCAGCCAGTAGACATACTATTTATTATGAAACAGTTAAAGGAGAGGAAAATACAGTAATGATGATAATATTTAAAGCCACGAAGAAAATACTAGAAACCACTAAGGCAGCGACTTTTATACTATCAGGAGGCAGACATGGGAACCTCACTACGAAAGTACTGGTATATTTAACAAAGGATAGAGAAGAACAAGTGAGAGTTTTGATTCCAAAGTCAGAAGTTGTAAATCAGGAAAGCAAAAGCTCGTGGATCAAGCATGTTACTCCACCTGTACAAGACAGCCTAACTATAATAGTCAAAGCAGAGGGCAGATCCTATGCGGATCTCTTAAGGACTATGAAACAAAAATGTTACCCAGGAAGAGGCTGGAGAAGTGTTTTCCCTTAGGAAAGGGTATAATGAAGAATTATGCATACGAGTTAAGGGGAAAGAGAAGGCTGAGGCACTTACTACTACGTTACAAGCTAAGTCAGCAGAGTTACAGGTCGACATGAGGATCAGAGGCGAACATAGAACAATTGTACATATAGGAGATACATAAGTGAGCAAGAAATTAAGGATGTAATAGCTTAGGTAATCGGAGGTGCAGAAGAGTTTAAGATCTCGTCGATATCACCTGCTTATGGTGAAACCAAAAATGCAACAGTGGTCACGACATATCGTGCAGTGATGAAGTTAACAGAGGCTCATATATGGATAGGCTGGGTACATTGTCATGTCAATACCTGAGTACTTGAAGACAGATTCTATCGTTGTTGGGCTTCAGGCCATGTCTCAGCGGACTGCAAAGGAGTAGATAGACTTCAGTTATGCTTCAACTGTGGAAAACCGATCCATAAGAGTGCTCAATGCAAAGGCCAGACGACATGTGCGATATGAGGGCCACTGGACCAGCAGTTGTACACTCCAGAAATGAAGATACTACAGTTAAATATGAATCGTAGCAGATGGGCACATGACAACTGCTTTGAGTTGGCTATGCAAAACAGAGCAGACATTATAATTGCTATGGAGTCTAATGTGTCAGTGACTTCTAGGCTGGAATGGATAAGAGACAAGCATTTGACAGTGTCAATTGGCTTTCCTTCAGTAGGGACTCTGGTAGAAATATGTGGAGCTGGAGAAGGTTATATCTGGGCAGACTTGGGGGATACTGTGATTTTTGCTGTGTACCATCCCCCAAATGCAGGAGTTGTCAGTTTTGTGGCTCTCCTTGATAAATTAGGGCATGAAATTCTAAGATTCAGAGGCAGAAAGATAATTTTGGCTGGCGAATTAACGCTAAGTCTCCAGAGTTTGTGAGGACTGTGTGAAACTTAGAGGGACAATGTTCAGGAGAAAAAATCAATGCTTTAAGGTTGATTTGTATGAACTCACTTTTAGTCACGGGGAAGCCATCCTTTCCGGATGAAAGGCTGAGATCCTACCACTCCACCACAGAGATCAGCATTAATAATTTTAATATCTTACTTGATCTTGTAGTTACTTTTTACTTGGCTTTTGTAGACATGTTTCAATTTTTCTATTTTTTAAATAAACAATTTAACAGTAAATCATTTTTTTTAATAATGAAAGTTTTTATTTAATGAAAATACTTAAAAAATGCACCTATGAAGATAAACAAACAGCTAACAACATAAGATATTTTTAGAATAACTTATTAAAAATATTACGACAAATAGAGAAACTTCTAGAAATGGAAGGTATGAGAAAGAAAACAAGAGGATAATGAAAGAATGTTAAACCGATAAACAAATTTAAAAACGAAAAATAGAAAAACAACTACAATAGAAAGCATCTTTAGAATAATGGAGAAAGTTCAAAATCAAAAGAATTCTGGAAAATCAAATAACAGTTGGAACTATTATTAACATCTGAATGAACAAGGAATGGGATGGCTGCTGTTATGCAAGGACAACAGCTACACTAGGGGATAAAGAACAAAAAGTGTATCCTGAATGTTTTGTGAGAAAAGTCTGACAGTGTTCATTCTACTTATGTGCGGTAAACAATTAGACTTCATCTTGAACAAGGGGGGAAAGATGTCATTATTCATTGTTAAAGTATAAGTTAATTCTCTTTGTAAATAATAAAAGTAAATAATTCTTTTTTAAAACTCATTATTTTTTTAACTGTAATTTTAATGCCAAAATCACTTCATTAATTTTCATTAGTTGTAAACTTCATAATAGTATCAAAATACTGATTGCAAAAATAATTTACTTATTTTTATATCTGTAAATAACTATATAAGTGTGCAATCTCTCTCAATATCCTCTGCCAAACACGACAGTACTAAACTTAAAAATTCACTAACAATGATTAAAATATATATGCGTTTCATTTTTTAATTGTTACCAATAATGACTATAAAATTTATAAAATCACTCGCTTATTTTAAGGGAAGTAGAAGAGTTTTTCAAAACTGAATAGCACACTCCTGAAAGAAAAAAATCAAAAGAAGCAATTCTAAACTTATGTAAAAGAAAAAAGGATTACTAAAATAATTTATGACATGCTTCTTCCCGATGTATTTACAAATTAGTTCCTAATGTAAGGTGTAAAATGAGATTACTCGTTTCCACTCATACTCCAGATGATGAAGGAACCTTGGCTGTATGCTACACACTGCATAATGATTAAACTATTACAAGGAAATAGTTTATGACATGAGTTCATTATTTACTGCTAATTAATTTAACAGTGATTTTACTTCTGTTGAATTATTACAAGCACTTACTGTCTTCGCCAAATTACCTCATACTAGTAATTAATAATATATTCATGTTTTTGGCTTGTACTATGCATTCTTATAACTAAACAGTTGAGTGGTCGAAAGAGGATTGACCCCTTAATTTCTAAAAAAAATATTGCCACAAAATAAGCCTAATTTCTATTACAGTCCCTTTTTAAATTAATTTATTTTTATGAGGTACTTCATGTCTATGGAGACCACTCCCCCTCTTCAGACACCCTTAATGACAAAGTATGTAAAATACTCTGGCAGTTTATACTCTGCTTAGTGATTTCCTTCTATGTTCTCTATAGGTTCATCTCAGTGTAACATCCAACAATAGCTGCCATCATCGTAGTAGTCCATTTTCCATGATACCTCCTTTCCATTTCTCTCATGTCCTGATGAAATCTCTCACCTCCTTTTTGCTAAAAAAGGTATTTAGCAAATTTTCCAGATATTTTCAGAGAATTTTTTCCAGATAATTTTTCAGCTATTTTCCAGATTTTCAGGAAAATAATTCACATATGAATTTAGAAAGTTAATCTTCAAGCTCAAGGAACACCCTAAATTTTTGTACTTCTGCAGAATGCATGTTCTCAATGATTGATTTCAAGTTCAGATTCTTCTTATTGCCCAGAAACATGATTATTACATCTTTAAAAACACCCCAGGCTTCCTTTTCTGCAAATTTCAACTGTTTCTCAAAATTACCATCTTTGAGAAGTTTTCTTATGTCAGGACCAATAAAGGCACCCTCTTTTAGTTTGGCAGTTGATAAGGCTGGATATTTGTTACAGATGTATTTAAAACATTTACCTTCTTTTGGTAACGCTTTGAGAAATTGCTTCATGAAGACTAAGTTGATATGCAGTGGTAGAAGGAGAACTTTATTTGGATCTATGAGAACTTTTCGGAGCCATTTTTGGTTTCAGGTTCTAATGAAGTTCTTTTTGGCTAATCTTTCCTTATACAATGATTTTTCTTTGCTCTGCTATACCATTCACACAAAAAGCAAAGAAACTTTGTATAGCCTCCTTGCTGTCCTAGGAGCATCGATATATTTTGAGATAGCTACATGTAATCCACTTATGAATGTCATATTTAATTTTATTGAGAATGAATTCCAAATTATTAAAACCTTCTTTTAAATGGACAGAATGTCTATTGGGTATTGACGAATACGTATTCCCATCATGAAGGACAACTTTGAGGCTTCTTTTGGACGAATCTATGAACCTTCCCAACTGGTACTTTGTACGGAATATCAAATAGAGTCAAAAGTCCACGTATATCACTGCAGAAGACTAATTCCCCTTCTTCCAAAAAATATGGAAGAAAATTCTTTTCTCTACCTGAACCAGTAAAATGAGGTGCCAGCTGCTAGCAGGTTCTTCTTCTCTTAAGTCTCGAACCAAGCAATTCTGAATTCTCTTTGGTCAGATGAAAGTCTCAAACCAAATCACTTAGTTCAGACTGTGAAAAAAGTTCTGGTGCACAGCTATCTCCAGGTTCGTACTCCTCAATGTTAACTTCATTTAAATTATTTGTGGAACATCTATTTCAGGTAAATTTTCTGGTGGAATTGGCACTGTACGTCTGGACCATGAGGAACTGGGTGTAAAGTGGATAGCATATTTGGATAGATGATTCTTTTTTATTCTTAAAATTGAAACCGTGAACACCAGTCGAACAAAAGTAACTATCATTGGTGCAATTTTGTGGCTCTTGCCACACCATTGGAACTCCAAATCTGAGTGCTTCTTGTTCACCCTTTGACCACCGTCTAAGTCACTGATTCTCAAACATTTTCGTTCACCACCCCTGTTGAGAATCAAACATTTTCTAGTGCCCCCAAAATGTTTAAACTTACCATCTGTTAAAAATAATAATTGCAATTATTGTTTTTAAACGTGGCATATCCTATTACTGAGTTGAAACTTTTAAATGAGAGCAATTAAAACGCATATTAATCATATTTGGAAGTACTTTTATTAAAATTGCTTTCAAAAAAAATTAAAATTGTATCTATAAAGTTATATAACAACAATAGTGATAGAATATTCAATATAACAATACAATAATTAAAACAAAGCTTTCAATTGAAAAATTACACTTACATTACTGCGAAGAGTGAATCTAAAGTGCTTTAATGAATTTGTTAATATCAGGCTCAAATTTACTTAAAAATAGCTATAAGTTGCTGCGTTTGGTAAAAAGCAGCCAATTTCTCGTTTTGATTAGAAATATTGCTACAGCACTAAATCCACATTCAGACAAATATGACGATGGAAATGCTATCACAAATTGTTGAACAATCGATCATAATCCAGGGTACAGTTGTAGGACAGGCTTTTGCAGCTAAAATACTTGGTAGCCATTCTTGAATTTTATTTTATTTATTTTTTGTTGTCAGTTCTATAAGTTGTTCTTCTAACTGGGATGATCCTGCTAGTGTTGACATTTGAAAAAGGATCCAACACTCAGTCTAGCATGTCCATATTTAAAATGTCCTGGAATTTTTCTTTAAAATCACCATGGAGGTTCTCCACCATTGAGTTGGCAGTAAACAAGCAAGTTGGCATTGTTGAAGGATAATGCTAATAAATTGGGGAAGTTATAAAATTCACGTCTGCCAATATTTCTCTTTTGTAATAGCAGTTTGGCTACCAAAGCAGCAACAAATTTTTTTGTTTTAAACAAGTTCAGGTTGTCGCCTTCAAACTGGAGATTGACATCATTAAACAATTTATGTAGGTCTGTCAAATATGCAATATAATTCTTTGATATAATGAAGTTGTCGCGCAACTCTGCGTCCTTGTTTTCCATGAACTCTATCACAGTCAGACTGTAAAATTGAATCAGACGTACCTTTTGATAGCCAGTGAACTTCTGTGTGAAGCAGCAAGCGACTGAAATCTTCATCATTGGCAACACAAAGCTGACTAAATGATCTGTCATTTAGTGAGTTGCTTCTGATTTTATTAACTGCTCTGATAACATATTGCAGTGATGTATGCAGACATTCACTCAGGTTTCTAGCAACTAAATGCTGGCAATGAATGACGCAAAGTGCAGCAGGCACATCTGTAACTTTATTTTTTAAGTACACTATGAAGCTTTTGTGACGCCTTATCATAGCTGGTGCACCATCAGTATTAACTGACATAATATTCTTCAAAAGAATTTCCTTTTCATCGCAAAACATTTTCAGTGTATAATAATATATGGTTTCTCCATTTACATCTGTCTCTAAATTTCTAGCAAATAATAGTTCTTGACATATTTTCTCATCTTTGATAAACCTCACATATGACATCAACAGTGCTTCATTAGTTGGTAAAGTGCACTCATCCAACTGAATTGAAAATTGGTAAGTCTTCAGATGATTGCATAATGATTCTTGTCAATGTTTTCAGTTATCTCATCTCATCACAGAACTATTGCTCACAGGAATTTTTTGGATAATATCTGCCACTGGTTTATGGAGAAAAATGGTTATTACTTCTTTTACTACCGGTAAAATTAAATCTTCCTTGTGGTTTTCCTATTTTGGCAATTAACAATGAGATATTGTACAAAGCTCGAAGTCCATAATCATCTTATTTGGAAGCCGCTGAAAAAGGTTTTGATACAGTTAGCTGATCTACGTACTTCTTTTACAAGAATTGAAAATAGGAAACTTCTTTATCTTTCTTATCTGAGTGCATTTATTAATATGATCTTGTAGCCTGAAAGGATTCATCGCTTCATTTGAAAAAGGTTTTTGACAAATAAGGTACATTGGTGATGATGGATTTGTGGGATTTTCAATAAATCCGTATTTAATATGTTCTGCACTGTAGTGCTGTTTCCTTTTTGCTTCTGACATGGTTTTGACTTTACAAGTATGCGCATAAAAGATTGACTTTAAAAAACCTGGTACCAACTGCACGGGCAAATGCCAATGAAAATAAAATAAACAATTACTGCCTTTATATAGGTTTAAAATGCAACACTCACCGACAGGAATAATCATGCAATTACGTTGCTTAGATTGGGAGATATGCAGCATTAAAGACAAAAGTAGCCTTTTCTCTTTAAACAAGAATTTTTTTTATTCAGAAAAGTCATAGACATAAAAAAAGAAATTAAAGCTAAAGCGTTAAGATTTTAAACGATTTTATAGCAGTTTACTGAAAAAAATTTGTTTCCTCCATGCGTTAGATCAAAAATGAAGAAAACTTTCAGATTTTTCAGATTTGTTTTCAAATTTGATGATTTTTGAAATCTAAAGTTTACTGTCAAAAAGTATAGTAAAAGCTTTAATTTTTTTTTATTCGACTCACTAAACCTCTTGGTTGGAACATTAAAGTAGTTTAAATACAATCATTTTTTATCATAAAATATAGGTCCCTTTCATTATTACTTCCTGGTACAAAGTAAAGGAAATATTCATTCTGATTATCCCTGGATCCATTTTGACTACTTTCATATGACTTCTATATGTACGTATGCGTACATACGTACATACGCGTGTGCATATGTACCTCACATAACTCAAAAACAATTAGCTGCAGGATGTTGAAATTTTGGATTTAGGACAGTTGTAACTCCTAGTTATACACCTCCTGTTTTGACTGCAATCGACTGAACTGAAAGTGTCCAAAATACCCGAAATCCCAAAATATCTGGATTTTGGACTTTTTCTTAACTGCAGTAATAAACCCTCATTGAGAGCTTTTGAACGATATATCATAAGTGGTACTTATTTTCATTGGTTCCAGAGTTATAGCCAAATGAAATTTTTGTATCTTACAAGGGAAATGCACATCATCAGTTCGAATCAGACTCATTTCTTTTTTTAAACTTTTTTTAAAATTTAAATATATAGATTTTATTAACTTCTGATTGTAAAAAAAAATTTGCGTTAAATAATAATTCAATAAAAAAAAATATGAAAAAATCAGAAGTTATTAATGAAATAAAATTTATGTACTTTTCATTTTAAAAAAATGTGTATATATAATTTATTAGGCATATGTGGTGCCCAAATTAAATTTTTTGTACTAGTGTAGTAGATATTTAATTTTCATTTGAAATATCAGGAAAACATAATTTTTGCCTTTTTTTTTTTTTTTTAATCAGCCATCGCTTTCCTAGCCTGCCGGCCTGCAATTTTCTGTGGGCCTTCTACCACCCCCCTGAAGGCCACCGGTGCACAGTGGGGCATTATCTGAGAATAAATGGTCTAAGTCCTTCAGCAAGTGTAGCAAACGTAGTGGTGTGCCCAAGTTTTGTCTTTATCTCCTATTTTCAATCTGAAATGCGTGAGATACAGTTAAACAAACTTTTTATGTTTCATTTTTGCCTTTCCACCATTAACTCAACATAAATGTAATAAAAAGAATCTGAAGAATTTTTGCAGCCTTTTGAAGCCATTTTGAAATTGGAAAGTTTGCTTTATAGCCTAAAATTATATTTTGCACCAACAAAAATGTGTTTGATCACCGATAGAAAAAACTCAATTTATGCTCACTGATCATTGAAACAGCACTGACAGTATAGTTGCATGGTGCATGAATGGCACAGATAGCTGCCAGTAAACATGTTACATATTGTTACTACCTGTCAGCCAAGCTCTGCCACCATCTCATCATCTTCAACCCAAGATACCTTTAGCTATAAGAACGCATAGTACAAGCCAAAAAAGGAAATATATTAATTTATTAAAAATAAAATTTATGTCTATTTTACAGTATCACATTTTTGCAATTTTTCAACATTTTACAATTTTTTAAATTTGCAATTTGCGAGGAATCCTGATGTGATGTAAAAAAATGAAGGTTATTTTCGAATTCAGCACTAAAAAAATACATAGGAACCAATTAACAAAAGTTAAAATACATTCCACAACCTAAATTTTGCAGGCTTGTATATGTGTAAGTAATTAGGCTAAAAAAAATATTGATTTTTTTTAATCTGTCATATTACTCCTGCAATAAAATGATATTCACAATGCATAACTTCATAACCAATTTATTCTTTTCCCCTTTATTTTCATGGAATAAAGAAAAAATTAATTACATTAACTCTTTTAGTACTGGAGTACAATCTTAAGTTCCTACTACTGGTGTCAATACAGGATGAGAGGGGTCAAGGGTATTTGACATTTTAAATTTGAATATATTAATTAATAAACTATCATATTTTGAGACAGCAAATTTATAATTTTAATTAGAAAAATAACAAATCTTTGAATGTATAACATGAAAATATTCAGCAGTACTCTTACTCATTATTAATACTTTTATTGTCATTCCTAACAAACAGTGAAAACTGTTCGGTTTCAAACAGTGTTTGTTGTAATGTAACTATGAATTTTCCATTAAAATGTTAAAAAAATTATTATCTAAATGATGAAATACTATTGTTGACTTAAAAATATATTTATTATGCTCCATGGTACGGGTCACATTACCTTTTATGCTCATCTGCTAATCACAAAGTAGTGTGAAACAACTTGCATAGTGCTGGCTATGCATGATTTTTTTACACTATTTTTTACCCTATTTATGTAATTATTTTTTTGCATAGTATAATTATTTGTTTATTCCTCACTTCATTTATATTTTAAGTTTTTGTTTTACTATATTTGTTTTAAAATTTTACTATATTTTTTCCTAAAAGCCATCCATTATTTCTAGTTTATACTCACCTCTTACATTGTGAATACATTTGTTTCTTTTGTCATTTTTTGGACAACTTGGATAGATTTTCCAATCCAGAAAGAAACACATTTATGTAACAAATCTTTACAAATTAATAATTGATAAAATGTTTAATAGACAGATAAAACAGACTATCATGCATGCCATTAAGGTGCTTCACTTATCTTCAACTGAACAATTAAAACAAGTTTATGCATAATATTATATTAAGGAATTAAAAACAATGAAAAATTTCTTGATAAAAACAACAATAATAATTAAAATAGCAATTTAAGAATAAAATATCAGTAAAAAAAAAAGAAAGACTTATCTTAATTAATATTAAAATTAAACGTTTTAAGAAATCATGTAATGAAAAAAATTAAAAAACCAGCTACAGAGCACGAATTGCTAACTCATAATGAGAGACCCTGCAATATCAGTAGAAATTACCAGCAATATTCAAAGATCTACTTTTGCTACAAGTTCATCACTGCTAGGGCAGAATGGAAATTGAATGTGTTATATATGTATTATTTATTAATAAAATTTTCTATTAATGATCTTATCAAAATAAATACACCATTTGGAAGCACTTTATCAGCAAAAAATAAGTAATAATAAATGATAACAAATATTACTACTTTCTAGAACTGAAATCAAAACAATATGATTAGTGTCATACTTCAATGTTAGGACAAGTGAGTATTACTGTGTACAATTATTCCAAATCAGAACTGAAATTGTAATTTAAAAAAAATTGTTAGAGGTAAAAATATCTGAGTATATGTGATAGCATTTTATCTGTTTCTCAACACAGGATGGCTCTAAGTAGTGATCTTTAGCAGAAAAAAAATTGATGGACATGACTGATGAACTCAATCTAATAATCAAATTATTAGTAAATCTGACCTATTTCCAGGGATTCATGTTTTGAACTTTCACTAAAAAATCATAAATTATTTATAAAAGTGAAATGTATTTATTAAACTTACTCCTTTAACAATTTTAGTTTGTTCTTTGATAGCTTCTACAGGAACATTTGTAGCTCCTATTTGCTGAGTAATTCCACCAGCTTCACCATCTTGTACATTAGTTCTTCTTAATTTGTCAAGAATTTTAGTTTTACCTAAATAAGGAAATCATTTCTAAATAAAACAATATAACAGCTGGTAAACAAAATAAATTAGCTTACTACATCTATAAATTAAAAAAAGTATATATATATATATAAACACATATGTATGAAGTGTGGGTATTAAAAAATAAGACAAGGGTGCTGTAAACCCTGTACTTATGTCACAAATGACCTTGAAGATTTTAGAAGCACCTTACACAAGCATTCTTTGCTTTCACTCATAGTTAGTCTGCAGGCAATTATAAAAGAAACACAAGTGAAGCCGCTTTGCTGGTGTTGAAAAAACAATGTTACAACTCGAGCAACATATTAATATCAAATACCTGGTGAAATGAAAGAAACTGTGTTTGAAAGTAGTGGAGGAGATATTTTTTTAACTACCTGAATGACAAAAATTCTTAGCTGAAGTTGAGGACTGTGTCACCCTGTCACAGCAGCAACTGAACAAACAAAACATTGAGAAAACGATGAACTATTAAGTACATTCACCTATTAAAACGTTGGATTATAGCAGACATAATTCTCATTAATAAGTAGGTTGTGTGATAAATTTTAACATGAAAAAGGTTTCTGCCAAACTATCCTAAAGAAAAAAAAAGGCTAATAAGAAACAGAAATAAATAATAATAAAAATAATAACTGAATATGGAGCAGAAAGGCATCTGGAAACAATCTTGTACTTGAAACATCATAGAACAGCTGACAGTCAAGCCACCCAGACTTGCAGGAGATCACCACAATTCGATGAGATGTAGATTTTCCAAAATGTTCCAGAAATAGAGATACTGATGTACTGGAAAACTCCCACATCACTGAGAATAAAAAAACAAGAATAAGCAAGTCAAAACTGAAGGCAATGCTGATCAACTTTTTTTGTAACAATAGAACAATAATGGTTGAATAAGTATCACAGAGTTGGGCAGTTAACAAACATTATTACCTTGAAGTTCTGACCAAGCTGAGAGAACTATTAACTACCAAGAAGAGACCCAATCTGTGGAAGAACAATGATTAGATGACAACATTCCAACTCACAGTCCAATGTCTCTTAAATAGCAAGGTGAATAAGAATATGCAAGTATTGGACTAAACCATCTTACTTACTACATTTGATTCCATGCAACTTTTACTCTTTTCCAAAGTTGAAACCCACATTGAAGGGCACCCATTTTCAAACAAAGGAAGAGGTAAAAAAGAAAATTGCAGAGCTACTGAAGGAGATAACACCTGATGACTTGTAGCACTGCTTCAAACAATGGAAAATTTGTATACAATGATGTGTAGGAAGAGGAGAAGAGTATGTTGAGGGGATGACAACAGGTACGATTGTAACAATAATCCTCTTTTTTGAAAACTTACTTGTAATTTAATAGCTACATCATGTACACACTACAAGAGGTCAAAAGTGGTAGATATTATAATAAAGAAAATAATTAAACTGTAATAAATTAATCTATAATACACAAAACTCTAATAATGAAATATTAAGTTTTCAAAATGACTTAACGCTTAAAATTCAGTAGTCTAAAACTTAACAATTTCAGTAAAACTATTCATATTACATAAAGTTAATAATTCATAAACAATTTTGTCATACACATAATAAAATATTTTTTTAAATGCATCCTAGCAGCTGAATCATTTGATAAATAAAGGAATAGCTTTAACATGACTTGTAACAGCAGTTTTATAGTGCTCAATACATGTCAGCAGCCAACTAATAAGATATAGAAGAATTTTCAATACTTTATGAATATTGAATTTATACTTCAAAACTAGTTCACTGGTTTCAGCCATAAGTTTCACATATAACAAAAAAAAAAAAATAGACCTTTTTTGAAGAACTTTAAAAACAGAATACATATATATTGACTGAAGCAACTCTGATCAATAAACAGACATGCACCAACTTCTGTTGAAGTTTTCTTTTTCTAGTAATTCAATTTTTTCTGCATGTAATTTTAAATGAATCAAAATCAGGGTCTAGAAGCACTATAAAATATATAG
This sequence comes from Lycorma delicatula, assembly GCF_047948215.1. Lineage (NCBI taxonomy): Eukaryota > Metazoa > Arthropoda > Insecta > Hemiptera > Fulgoridae > Lycorma > Lycorma delicatula. The sequence continues at coordinate 117,829,639 of NC_134456.1, forward strand.
TTGCTATTAATCGGTGGCAGCAATACATTCTGGTTGTGTATATTACACTGTGGCACTATATTCAGTTGTATGTATGGCAATGTTACCACTATCAGTGACATGACTACTAATTTATTCCATCAATAAGTAACATGATTTTAATTGAGTAAATTAACTAAAAATAGTGTCATTTTCTCATAAAAAAAAAATAAAAACCTGTATCTACATGTCCTAGTACACAAACTACAGCAGCACGTAGATTATCAGTGGTTCTGTTCTTTTCAGCCTCTTCTCGGCGTTTCTGAAACAAAAATAAATCATTAAGTTATAACGATATTTGACTAATGAATGTTCCATTAACAATGCAAAATATCAGCTGGATATGCAATGGGAATAAACAGAAATATTTATGAATGTAAGAATTGAATTTATTCATTGTAATTATAAAACTAACAATTCTTGAACATGAAATTTGTAGCCACGTCAATGCAAATGTATGTAAAACTATGCTTCATGTTTAGTGTTCTGTTATGGAATTTCCAGACTTATTATGGACCACTCTTTTCAAAAATTTTATGGAAAAACAAGATTATTGAAAATTGTGTGCAAGAAGACCTGAATATGATATAATAATGAAATGTACACAAAAAAAACAAAGGACATATCTATACAAGCATATTTTAGGTCACAATAAAAGAGGGAGAAAGATTTTTTTGCATATTTTAACTGATAAAAAAATGTGATTTTCTAATATCAGTTTTAAGTCAAAACAATCCCCTTAATGACATCTAAATTCAACTATCTACAAAAAAAAAAAAATTGATGCAAATCCAGTAAGCAAAGCTCATGGCCACTGTTCTGCTTTTCAGAGAGTAAATCCTTTCAAATGGTTTTATCTTCTTGTGATTTAAAGCAGCCAATAAGATAAACATTCTCCTATATCTATTAAATATCGAAATTTACTAGCTTTAATCAACTGTAGAACTTGTATAATTGGATTTACAAAGAAATACATAAAAAAAATTAAAAAGTTCTAAATGATGTGTTCTATTTGAAAATTAAATACAAAACAGAGGTTAATAAAGTTTTTTTTTACAAAATTGCAGACTTTTTTTAAATTGGCTACAGCATTTAGCCTAATTTTAAGTGTTAGATTTAGAAAAAAAATTGACAAGAATTATGTCTTTAAATTATATCTTCCACCGAAAACTGATGTAAAAGTAGGGGTTGCTATTTAAAAAAAACTATGTCTGCCATCATATCAGAAAAGTGATCGAACATCAGTAATGCAGATATTACCCGAAAAAGATAAAGAAGGTAATCATGGTTGTACATTGCTGTTATATTTTCAGAAATGCCAATGGTGACCTCCTTAAAATGAACATGGTTTATTTTTAATACGGTATATTGTGTAATATATATAAAATATAGTGATATCACAAATATAATTTAAGTGTAATGAATAAAAACAAACTTATCATTATCAGTTTTTTTTTTAATATTTTTTTTTATTTTTTTAGAATTTGTATATTTTTATAAATTTTTTTGTAAATTTTTATATTTTTTTTTATTCCCTTCTCCCCCCAACCGGATATCCAATTAAGTATAACTCAGTTGAGGAGAGTGTCCATTTGCTCTAAGGAGGCATCCCCCGCTCACTGGTAGTACGCCCGGCATGACAGGTTAGCCTCCCCGGTCTCGAATCTTTACTTCTTTGTTTGCCTGCCTCAAATTCCCCAGCAAGAAGACTGAAGAAGTTTGAACAAGTGCATTTGGTAAAGAAGCTTAAGGCTACTTTTAGTGATTGTGGAACTACTGTAAATGCCAATAGGTATTGCAAAACTTAAAAAAAATCAATGAACTTTATGCATAAGTATTAACGTTTATTCTTATTTTTCAGTTTTGTTTTCAAAACAGACTTTATTTTAAAAACGTGCTTCATATTCACATTCATAATCAATGTTGATTAAATAATTAATGATATAAATCATGACATCATATTTTGTAAACTGTACTTAGGTTAAAAACTTGTTCGATTTTTTTATGTTGTTATATTTCTCACGCACATTTACAAATTTTGATTAATTATATTATGTGATATTATTTTTTAATTTAACTATAGAGACTATTATGATTAGAAAAATAATTTTTCTTTTCATAATTTTATAAATTTGTATAAATATATACAAATTCTAATGTTATTTTGGTTTCTTATGAATCTAATTTAACTGTTTAATAATTTTTCATATAACTATAAAGACTTTTGACTATACAGCAGTGTTGACTCTATGTATGCAAAGATGATATTATTTTATAATACACATCAGAATTTTCATTAATACTGATATTTATCAATAAAATACAGTGTTCACTATATATAGATTATTAAAAAAATTTATTCTAATGCCAAATTGCCAGACTAGATACAATATTGAAATTCCATACAATTCTTTGAATGGGCAAAGTTGTTCCTTTAAAAATGCTTACACCATCCTAAAGTAGCTCTTTGAAAGTCACTTTTTTCTGGAGGAAAACAATTTTGTTGTATATATTTATTTTGTTGTGGGTCTTTGTTCCCTATTTAGTAACTGAGCATCCTATCAGGAAAAGCTAGGACTTCTAAATTCAAATAAATTACAATAATACTGAAAAAGTGTCATGTAGAAAGAAGGAAGGAAAAACCAAATGAGAAAATATTAACAAATAAATAAAATATAATATATACCTGTATTCTAGCCAAAGCTTTTTCTCTTCTTCGTTCAGCTTCAGTTTTTTTCTCTACTTCATCCTCATCTTCAGAACTAGATTCTTCATCTGAATCCTCTTCTTCACTGCTTGATTCCTCTTCCTCATCTTCTTCTTCAGATTCAGAACTTTCCTCTTCTGATTCCTCTTTAACAACAGGAACTGGTTTTTCTTCAGACACATCCTTCTTGACAGGAACTTCTTCAGATTTATCTGTAAATTTTAAGTAATGTATTTTTAGAATAACATTTTGTGAATAGTAAAATTTTTCTCTAAAACTTTACTATTGTAATTTGTGAAGATTTCATGAGGATTACATTACAGAAAAAAATAACTGAAGTAAACATAAATTCTAAGGGAAGGTCACAACACATTAAGTAACTTGCCTGAAATATTTCTTAGCACAGAGAAAACAGTAAAAAATGTACGAAGTGAATAAAAGTTACAATGTGAATAGTGGGATTTTCATAAAGCAACAAAAATTAACATATAAACTCCATTCAAAATTTTTATGTTAATTGCAAAGAACGAAGCTTGAAAAATAATAGAATAAAATAATAAATAATAGAACAGAATAATACTGACTAAATATCAAATTTATTATTAATATTTATTTATTATTTTTATTGAGGCAAGTACCTCTCAAGGGTGCAAAAATTGCTTGACATTCATACTTCCATAAACACTGTCAATTTTATCAGAATAAGAAATTTTTATGTTCTAAAATAACGATTTCTAAACTTTTTTACTACCCTAAAATTTTAAAATTATTTTAAATAAAAAAACCTTGTTTTTTCATATTTTCAACATCTAAAGAAATCTACCTCACTGAAAACAATCCTGGTCTAAACTTTATCATTTTTTTTAAATTAGTATTTTCAGATCCCTACAAAAAGTATGTTACTTTGTTAGTTTTTTTTAGTATAATGTTTGTATTTCCTGAATTACTTTGTGCACTTCTTTCTTTTAGCCCTGCCCAAATAAAGGAGAATGAGAGAAAGTACTATAAATATTGTATTTCTTTGGATAGGGAGCATCTCACATTCCAGTAGAAAAAGCTAACCAGTCACACTGGAATGCTGGTACAATTTATATACAGCATGTTCATAATAAAACCTGACTTAAATATGAATTTTGCAGTAAATTCTGATACTGCTACAAAAAACAAATTGTTCAATTATAAAAATATAATTTTATATTCATTTATTTAATCTAAAACGGATAACAAAATTCTTTAACATCTTGTTAACTAATTTTACATTATTATGATAATAATACAAAATAAATTGTATAAATGGATATAGTATGAATGAAACATTGGTTGCTTAATGCTTCTTCCATATTAATGTAATGTTCTCTCTTAAACAGAAAATCAAATTTCGTCACTTAACTTATTCAGGTAAAATGAGGCAAGCGCCATTACATTATATTCCATATTTATTATAATCTGTTATCATTGTTTATAATATTCTTTTTTTTTTCAGTTTGTTTTTCACTTAAGAGAAAATACAGACAGAATGCAATATTTTATTCAAAAAATATAATAGTTCAATAAGAAGAAATAATGATGAGTTTAAGAAAGTTACCACCGAGTGTATTTATTCTGGAATAGAATATATCCACTTTCTTGTTTTACTTTCATTATTAACTTTGTTCAATTGCTATTCTTGTTATCAGAAAATCTAAGATTATAAACCTAATTAGCTAAAAAAAACATACCATCTTCTTCATTTTCAGAAGATTCAGCATCCCAGGAATCTTTTACAGTATCTTCAGGGGTTGGTGGTTCTTCTCTTTTATCAACAATTTCTACTTGGACAGTATTTTGTTCTGAATTTTCTTCTTTCTTTTCTTCTGTTGCAGGAGCTACATACAATTAACATCATTTTAAGTAAATTAATAGTTATAAATTAATTTTGACAATTTAGACTACTTTATTTTAATTTAACCTTAACCTGCCAACAGAGTTGGGTAACTAAGATGAAATGTGGCTTCTTGGCCATATAGTTTCTTTAAGAGTAATTATTATAGATCTCTGATGAAGAAAAATTATAATAATAACTTTGAATAGCTTTTTTGATTATAACACAAATATAATATGAGAACACTTCCCCTTATTTCAATGCAATTTATTTTTGTCATTCAATACATAAGAGTAAACAAAACTACTAATTTTTACTGAATAAAAACTGAATAATAACATTCTCAGTTTATTATTAAACAAATGTGGTTTTGCTTGTCTTTGAAAATCAAAATTTTCATAATGTTCACCACTAACAATCAGAAAACAACTGAAAAATGAGATTATTACTAGGCATTAAGATTATTTTTTATTTTTATTTGCCGATTTGTATTATTTGTACATTTTTTGGTTTTGTATTGTGTATTTTATAATCAAGGTCAATTCTTCAGATGGCACATGTGCCTTGAGTATTATAGCATTTATTATATTTATGTAATTTTTTTCTATTGTTCATCTTAAATAAAGACTTATAATTATTATAGTTCAAATAAAAATCAAATAAGTCTTATAGATATCTAAAAGAAATCAATATATTTTGATAACTCCTTTAACAATTGTTTTCTGCGAAAATCAAAATTCTGTGCAGATATGAGATCATAAATATTTTTACTTAATTTTTTCTATATGTGAACTAGTTAATCCAACCAACTATATGAAATGCTAACAAAGCAAGGCGATATTTCTAGAGCCATATGTCTGATCTACTAATGTACAATGTTTGCATTTGGATTCAATATCTACCTGCATTCATGTGCAAACTGCACAAATAATATGTTAACATTCTACTCAGACAAGTTATCACAGCTGAGTAGTACTACTGAACCTAATACATTACATTAGGTTCTGAAAAAATACATTTTTCAAACATGAATTTTCATGCACCTGTAGCTTAGGTACAAAGTAAACTACTGCTTTTCTTTGCACAGGTTTAAGAAGACAAAGAAGATGAATAATAAAATTTTTAATCAAAATCAGTATGTATATTAAAATCAGTTTATAGGTTTGTTGCTTTTCTTCTTAAACATTTGCAGGCTCTAATGGCTGGACACATTTCGTCAGTGACTGCTTTGCATTCTATTCTACTTGTATGAACTTATGTAAAAATATTTGGTGTTTATTATGATATAATATAAAATGAGAGAAAAAATATGAGAGAAAAACCTGCTTTGGTTATTTAACAGAATTAATACTACATATTCTTAAAATCTAATTAAAAAATTAATCTAAATTTTTTTTGGATAATTACAAAATAATACTGCTTACTTTTTTAAAATAAGTAATAAAACTTAAAAAATTAATATTAACATACAAATTAATTTTCTTAAATAAACATTAAATAATTCACACACACACACACACACACACAGAGGTTACACACCTATTAAAGAATTAATTTTGTTGTTAAGAAATAATTCTGTTATGATAGATCTGCAACTTATATTTTATAAAACATATTATTTTGAAAAAATACCCATCAACACAAGTCAATAAAGTAAAGATCTCTGATTTTTGTACGTACTAAGTTGGGCTACTTTCTGTTGGGAAATTCTCTACTTAATCTCTCAACAAATTGGTTGAGTGCCATTCTTGAGAACAAGAGAAAATTTTTCCCAGTTTTAGGGACCTAGCAGATGAGAGATTATGAGCCGGCTGCAGAGATCTAAAGTGAGAACTATGAACAGATTGTATTTTTTTAAATTTCAAATAAAATTCTATTAAACCACTGTTAAGAGAGAATTCCATAGAAAATGATACTTGAACATACTAAACGATCAAATGGTATTGTGTTTAGAATGTAATGTGAGAAAAATATACAACCAACTCAGGAATCTTAACTGCTTCTCAACTGGAAGAAACTGGCACTATTAAACAACTGTATACTTAGTACATCTTATCAATGGAAGCCACTCCACATCACTGATGAAGGACATATACGCCCTTGGACTAAATCTATGCATATGAAAGAAAATAAACTTTTAAAAAGCTTATCAGATATGACTATCAGATATGTAGTAATAAAAATTAAACAACAAATAAAAAACCTTGTTCAGCAGCAGGTTCCTGCTTGTTCTTTTTTGGACGAATACGAGTGCCTGGTCTTAAAGGAGCAGGTTTTTTTTCTCCTATAGCTGGCATATCAAGTCCTTGTGCACGTAGAGCATCTAACATGGCCTGTGCCCGAGCACGGTCAGCTTTCTGCTTAGATGTTAACAATTTACCTTCAGCCTTTAATCTCTCTTTCCTCTCTTTTTCTTTTTGTTTTTTCTTTTCTTTCCTTTCTTGTTCTAACCTCAACTGCAATAAAAACATAAAACATTAAAGCTATTTTTTTTCCTAAGTACAGTCACATAAAATATGATACATGGTTTATTTTGGTATATATGTTAATTACTGATATAAATAAATATATATATATATATATATATATTTATGTTAATATAAGACATTATGTTTAGATTCACAGTCTTTAATTTTTCTCCAAAATAACTTTAACAAAAGCCAGATATATTTGGAAGAAATAGGAGAAATTTGTCTGGTGAACTGATTCTAAACAAACTTCACAACTTTATCTATCTTTAAGCCGTACCCCACTATTACCTCACTAGAGCACATCTAGAATTGCAACTCAGGACCTAGTCCCACTACAGAAAGGTCAACCATGAAACGTCATTTAAGGAATACTCCACCAGCTGAACCAAGCAACACTGGAGTTCAGAGAAGGCAGTACTCGGGAAGAGGGTGATGAAAAGTGTCCAACAGTTTGGAACAGGCTTTTTGGTCAGCCTCAAAATAATAAACTCTATACAAGAATTCAAGTCACATTCCCTAAGAATCTCAACACTCACCCGATAACATATGATAAAATCTACACTATAATAAACACCCACATCCCCCACTAGTAAAAAAAAACAAATATCCAAAAAACTGTAAATATACAGAAAAGTTCTGGAAGCTATTCGATCAGACTATAAATAACCCCAAAAAATCATGTTAAACAATTAACCGGAGACTAGAATGCTCAACTAGGCAGAGAAAGAAGAAAATGCGACATCATCAGAAAATGGCTGGCCCAAAAGAGAACAAATGAAAACGGATATAAAAAAGAACAAAGGACAGAGTCATCGACCTCGGCAAAAACTATAGTCTAATCTTAAAATCCACCTATTCAAGAGAAAATCTCAAAAACTCAAAACCTCGAAACACCCCAACTACATTAAAGGAGAATGGCAACTAGGTCAAATCTTCACGGACAAATACCACCAAAAAGAGATCTACAATGTAAAAGTTCTATGAGGTGTAGACATAGACTCAAATCACTATACTGTGAAGAACCAACAGGATTCCTAAACTTCAAAACAGGCACCCCAATAACACCACCACCAAAAAACATCAATCCTCTCACAATAAAGGAAGTCTACCACATACTGAGTAATAAGAAGAATTACAAAGTGGTGGTAGAAAATCAGACCTTTGCAGAGATCTAGGAACACGCAGGAAGACCAGTAAAAATCACTTTTCATAAAAACCTTGTCTGGATCAAAGAACTACCAGAACACTGGACGACAGCCCTCATCCACGTGCTACACAAAAAAGTGGATAAAATTGATCCTAACAACTACAGGAAAATCTCACTCCTAGACTCAACATAAAAACTTCTTTAAAGAATCATCTTGAAGAAGATCAGTTTACAACTTGAAAAAGAGGTACAATACAAGAAAGGTTTCAAAACTTGGAGAAGCTGTCCAGACCAGATCATGAGTCTCAAACTAATAATTGATTACAACAGAAAAGGATGCAGAGAAATGGTGATAAATATTTTTAAACTTCAAGAAAACATATAATTGGATCCACAGAGAATCTCTGATAAATTTCAACAACACCTTGGAATACATCCCAAATTAATAAACATGATAAAAATGACCCCCATAAACACTAAGTCAAAATTAGAGGCGAACTCTTGGAACCATTTGAGATTAAAACAGGACTGCAACAAGGCGATGGACTCTCGCTGCTACTAGTCAATTGCGCTCTGAAAAGGTAATGACGGAATGACACAAAAAATACCACAAAATAAGAATAAAAATAGACCAAACAATCAACTGCCCTGGTTTTGCTGACAACTTAGCAGTGCTAACAGACATCAATGAAGCTAAAACACAAATATTAAAACTTCAAAACACTTCAAATAAAACTGATCTCAAAATACTGTTCGAAAAGACAGAAATTATGCCCCAAAAACAAACACAATTAAAAGAAATAAACATAAAAAGTAATAAAGTCAAAATAGTAATACAATTTAAATACCTCAGAGAAATAATAACAAACAACCTGAGTGAAAAAAACCTCAATCCTAACAAAGAACAAAAAACTTAATAAAGCACAGAAAAATTAACTTGGTACACCTATATTAAAAATGTCTATTCATAAATGCAAAAATAAAACACTACAACAGTTATAAAATTAGAAGCCACATATGCAGCAGAAACACTCTTCCACCTGAACGAACAAAGACTGATAAGACTCAGAAAAGTCAAAAGAATTGGAAGAACCTGCATCAAATAAAAACTACCAGAAAGACGGGCAGTGGTGGATCAAGTCATGTACAAAGAGTTATAACTCACCACTGATACCATGCATAAGATAAGACTAGGATTCTTTGGACACATCATGAGGATGCAAGATTTGAGACTTCTGAAACAGCTTCTACAGTACAATCTTGACTTGAAAAACACCAAGACAAGATGCAGATGGGTCAGATAAATAAGAGGATCTGAAGGATATCGCTCTTACACCAGAAGACATCACACATAAGATAAAATTAAATTAAAAAATCCAGAACAAAAACACTCGCTTCTCAATCACAAGAAACTTACAACATGAACACTTTCAACATCAGAAAGGGTATAAAGATCAGAATGAATGAAAAAGTAGGCCCAAACAGTCCTTTCCAAGAAACTTGGATATTGGAGTAACTAAGTGATCCTACGCAGTCATAAAAAATGGAAAAAAAAATATATATACATATATATAAAGTATATTAAAAATAACTCATCTAGTACAGAATATTGAGGTAAGACATATCTTACCTTAATTTTTCATGAAAGTACTTTTATGGGATTGCATCCTGCGATGAATGAAATAATTCTGTTTTAATCTAAACAAAATATCTATTGCAGCTTTTATAATTTTTATAAGACCATCTTTCCTCAAATACTGTCTGATGGTCTATCAAATTGAAATTCTGTTTGTATTTATATAAGTAATATTTTTCTAATATATTTAATTTTATCTCAAATTTTTATTATGCAATAATTTAATTATTTTAATCATGACTGAAAATAAGGGATCCCAAGAAAGTACTGCCTAGAGAATTATGATAAGATATGTCTTATCTCAATATTCAGTAATATAATTTGTCTCAAGAATCTGTGCAGCAAACCAAAACAACAGTATGATGATTCTAATTTAATTTAGCATAATCCATCCAAGAAAAACACTTCTTTTTACTTGTAATGTAAAAGTGACGTAAAAATAACTTTTACTACAAAAATTAGAAGATTGGGATAAAATGCTATATTTATCTTAAAAATAAAAATTTTACGATAGTACGTTACTGCTATATTAAAATTTCATGAAGTAAAACAGAAAAATATATTTGTTACCTCAATGTATTTCTTCAACAACAGGTTAGCTGCTGTCGGTTATTGTCATCATTTCCCAAATTTATCACAATATCTCCAATAATACTTTCACACAAAGTGTCTGCTTCTCTATGTTTTTTCTTCATTTAATTACATGCTGAATACAATTTTTCCTAGGATCTGAATTTACTCTATTAACACCTCTCAATAAATTTTTTACATCACATAACTGAAATCTTGTGTTATTACCCCCAATGTAGCCTTTGACTTGGGCCCATATCAATTCTACTGGATTAAAATTACACTGGTATGGAGGAAGATGCAACACAATTTTTTGATTTTGTGATTATACTTACTTCATACTGAATATATTTTTGTTTAACTGATTTTTCTATTTTTAAAAGTTCTACTTTTAACATGTCTTCGGTGTATGTGATTTTCTTCGATTTTAACCATTCAACAATTTCTGATTTCCAGATCGAAGCGTTTGGAATTTTTTCAGCTTTCAGACAATGGTATGGCATATTATTCATAACTATGACTAATACAATTTCAAAAATTTTTTTAAACCACTACATAAAATTGTCACCATCCATTTCATCATGATACTCCTGGAAAGATCTGGATTCACATACCCATAAACCAACGTTTAAATCCCATTTTCACTTCCTACTTGTGTTACTATTAATCGTTTACCTTTTCCATCCAGGGTTTCATCCCAATTGATAAACCTTTCACAAAAACGTTTTTATGCTCTTTATTTCTTTATTCACACACATCTTTTCCTGTACATGTCCCGTTGTTAACTCTATTTTCATCTACATAATAAATAGTCTTACCTTACTCACAAAATCGCTTAATGTCTCTTAAATATTCCCTATGGCATGAAATAATATATTTGTGTTCAATCAATAAAGAATTATTTTTTTTGGATAGGAAATGAAAATTCATTGATTTTAAAACACGATGTAATGAACGTCTAGAAAAATTTGGTAGTATTTATTCAGTTACTTGCGTCGTAGCTTAATGTTGTTATTACATTAAAATTCATATTTTTAACGGACTACTGTGTTTAGAGAGTAGTTTGAATTAAATCTGATAGGTAGTGCTGTTCTGACAATTGGATTTATTTACGTTCTGAAAGGTTTATAAAGTGAAAGGTTAAATTTTATGAAGTTGTGTAATGTTTTGTAAGTTTCTTAATGTTCAGTATTAATTGTAATGATTTTGCAGTCACAACTCTTTTCGTTAAAAAATTATTTTCCACCGAATACTGTGATTAGAGAGTGGTGTGAATTAAATCCGATAGATAGTGCTGTTGTTTTGCCATTTGGATTTATTTACATTCTGTGAAAGGTTAAATTTTGTGAAGTTCCAAATGTTCAGTTTTTTAAGGTTTTATGAAACTCAATTGTGTTCATTTAATCTGAATGTATACGCAAATCTAGCGATAGCGAAGCATTGACGAGTCTGCTAGAATTGCGCGCTTATTGAGAATATTATATTATATTATTATTTATTGAAATAACATTTTAAAGTGTAATTAAAAAATATACATCATGCAAATTTATAAGGTGCAGTATTGAAGTGAGTATTTTACATGATTTTTCATGACTTTTAATGATGTATAAACGTGCATTCAATAACAATCAACTTAACCTACAAATTTAAATTGCCAGTTCTCATTTGATTCTATGCAACTTATGAATATTAAACGGCTCTTTGAAAATAAAAATGTAAGTTCGTAAAATAAATTATAACATTTATAAAATAAAAATAAAAGTTACTTATAATAATTATAGTTTAAAGTATATTTAAAAAATTGAAATTATAATTTTTGTAGCTGATCATCTAAAATTTGGTAAAATAGATGTTAAAATAAAGAATGAGAAAAATGATAAAAAATTTCTACTGAAATTTTAACTACTTTGCTTTTTTTTTACAGTGCTTTAATTTTTATATTAATTGATTAATTAAGTAAGCATGATTATAGAACCTCAAACTTATTAAACAAAAAAAAAAAAATGTAGGAGGAACTTTTTTAGAATGATCTTAAGTGAAAACTATCAGTTAAGTGGATGAAAATTTATTAATTGTACTAATTATTAATTTTACGACATTTCGATTTTTTAATTCAATTTTCATCAGACATCTCAGTATTTAGTGAAAATAAATATTAACCATACTACACATAATTAATCAATAAACCCATTAAAATAATACAACAATCACAAACTTATAATATTCATACTAATAGTCATATTAATGAAATTTCATTCACATTCCTGCTAATTTTAACTTAAATAAGTTACTTATATTTATGTGTTGTGCATTTATTACAGAACAATGCCACGTCAGGACAACGTCTGTCAGGTCCGCTAATATACAAATATAGATGTAAAGTAGTTATAGTCATTTTTCTTTTTTTTGTTTAGCCTCCTGAACCTCCATAACATATTACTTCAGAGGATGATATGTATGAATGTAAATGAAGTTAGTGTAGTCTTGTAGTCTCAGGTCGACCATTCCTGAGATGTTTGATTAATTGAAACCCAACCACCAAAGAACACCAGTATTCATGATCTAGTATTCAAATCCACATAAAAGTAACTGAAATAGTTAGGCCTAACATAACTAAATAATGCAAAGATTATTACACTACCATTTACAATCATTTATACAACTTAAGTAAGTAAACTAGATGCATGCACACAACTGAGAGTACAAAAGTAAACAGTTATGTCCATGAAGGTGTCAGTTTAAAATTATTTTAACTTTGAAATGAAAAAATTATTGTGTCATCAAATATGCATAAAAAATAAGAGAAACCATTTAACTTTCACTGGGATGAAGAGTAGAGTGGGGGAACCAAATTGTACAGAGAAAGGTGTACGTACATAACAGCCATTATCATTACCAACAATTAAGATGGTAGCCTTATATGCAACACATACTCTGGTTAGCAAGGTTTGAGTTTGTAACTGTAGTGAAAAGAGAATATGTTGCATTTTTGATGAAGATCCTCTACATTGAAACATTAATCATCTGGACAAGCAGTTAAAGTAAACAGAAAGTCTGCTAGATAAAAAGTCTGTTTGTAAAGTGTTAAAAAAGTTTCATCTCACGGTATACACTACAGTTTTTGTACAAGTTATACTCAAGTGATAACCTAGAGTAATTTTCAGTGATTGAGTCACTTCTTACGTTAATAGGCAAGTTCACATGTTAAGATTTTGGTCTAAGAAAATCCATATTTATTCATTAAACATGATCAGGTCCCCTGAAAGCAAATGTTCAGATATATTCTCAGGTGAGCCAAAAAATAATAATAAATCGAAAAGCATGAAAATATTACAGCAAATTAACTGTGTAAGTGATCATGGGTTACAAATGATGCTTTCTAAATCCTTACAGGGCAATGTTTATAAAAGTATCTTTTTACCTTAAATAAATGAAAATACATATAATTTTTCTAAAAATTCTATACAAAATGGAGAAGGAATAATAATTTTACCTGCTCCAATCTTGTTTTTTCAGCTTCTTCTAATTGTCTCTGTCTTTCTTCTTCTTCTTTCTTCAATCTTTCTTCTTCTTCTTTTATTTTCTTTAATGCTTCTTGCATAGCAGCTATTCTTTTCTTTCCTGGACCTTTCTTGTCCTTCTTTTCATCAGCTAACTCTTTTTTTGATTTCTTTTTCTTCTTCTTTTTGTCATCATCTCCATCTACAAAAAAACACATAAAACATTACTTTGTTATCAATAAATTTATTTTTTTCATCAAATGTAATATACACATGCGTATAGTGTGTTCGGTTACTTCAAAGCAGGATTAATTACACTAGTGAACACAAAATTTGTAACTAATATGTTACATAACTTTTCTCACTGTAATCTGGGTGCTGATTTCAAATAAGCTATTGAAATTGTGTTATCACGTAAAGGTTTTACATAAAGTATTAATTTATAAAATTTTCAATGTTCAATGTTCAAATCATCCAGTCAATTTTTCTGTGATAAATTTGCATCTAAATCTTGAAGAAAAACTATTTCTGAATTGATAAAAATAGCTTATAAATTTTATTTTGACTGTGCACTCGGGGATCAAGATAAAATCTGGGTGCCTCATGTTATTTACATATTGTAACTCTAACTGAATGGCTGAAGGGGAAATGACGAGCCATGCCATTTGTTGTACTGATGGTTTGGCATAAACCTAAGGACCACCTTCACCAACTGCTACTTTTGTATGACAAATATATTTGAACTTTCATTCGAAAGTAGGAAGTTATAAAATATACTGATGTATCCTCGGCTTTAAAGCCAGTACCACACAGATGGGAGTTACCTGTACCTGTACCACTATCTAATCCAACATTGCTCAAACAATCTGAAAATGAAGCAGATGATTTTGAACATGCTAAAAAATTTCTTCCTGTATCCAATGAGAAATCTCCTCATTTAATACAACAACATGAACTTAATGATTTAGTTTGTTTTTTAAAGTTATCAAAGCAGCAAGCTGAATTTCTGATCTAGACCGCAATATTAAAATCTTTTAGTGAAAAAAAAGAAGTTACCCCATATAGAACATGAAATAAAAATCTTTGAAGTTATTTTACTAAGAAAAATTCATTGTGTGTCTGTACTGATGTCAATGGCCTGATGAAAAAGCTTGGAATTCATATTCCTGAAGAATGGTATCATTTTATTGACTCTTCCAAAGTTAGCATGAAAACAGTTTTATTGCGTAATGGTAACAAACAGTCATTCATTCCAGTAGCTCAGACAGTCTACATGAAAAAATGTATGAAACTAAGGCATCAATATTAGAATAAATAAAAGAGAAATACTAAGAGCATATGTGGCAAGTTTGCAGTGATCTGAAAGTTGTTACATTATTTTTTGATTTACAAGGTGGGTTTACAAAATATTTGCTTTATCTTTGGGATAGTTGTGATACAAATGTCATTTCAAAGTAAAGAACTGGCCTTTGTGGCAGAACTTTGTGGATGGTAAAAAAACGTAAAACATTTATCATTGAGTGGTAAAATCATATTGCAGCCACTTCATATAAAACTCGGATTTATGAAAAATTTTGTAAAGGCACTAGACAAAGATGGACCACGATTTAATAATTTAAAAATAAGTTTTCCTAAACTGAGTGATGGTAAGCTAAGATTATATTATCGGTCCGCAAATCCATTATTAAACCCCAAATGATTAGATCTTGGGCTCCCACTGGTGGGGGTGTCTGTGCTGCTGAGGTATGATAGTCTGTGCGACCGGGGGCATGGCTTCCCTCCGCCGGTAGTGATCCTGATCGTGACTTGGTAATGCCATGTGAAACACCATGATGTGACCAGGTGGGGGTGGGGGTGTGGGGTTTGTCCCCAGCTCCTGCGCGGACTGGAATGAGGTTGTGTCCCCCTTATTAGGTGACCTCAATTGGTCGACCTATTTGGGTGTAGGTCTGAATTTCTATGTTGCGTAAAACATAATTTTGATTGGTATGAGTGAAGCACTGATTTAACTTTAAAATTGTTCATTTTCTGAGGCATTCACAGTCACGAATGGTGCTGTCAAATCGACTAGGTGCGGGGTTTGCACTTCTGCGGTTTCAGTCAGTTAGTTTGAGGGAATCATGTTAGGTTGGATGTGAAGATGTTCGTATGAGGCCTACGTGAAGGTGAAATTTTATATGTATTTTACTGATGCAAATGTCTGCCGAGGTATTTACTTCGGTGGCATCTCGACTGAGGCCTGGCTGATGACTGTGAGATGTAATCAGTTAGAGGGTCTACTGATGATCTCTGGTAAAGCCCATCAGGGCTTTGAACGGAGGGAGTGGTGTGGCAACTGGTAACATCACAAGGTGGGTGTCTTCCCCCTACAGGGTTGGGATGGTCCGCAAATTAAGAAACTGCTTAAGTACTCAACTTCTGACGAATAATTGTACTCTATGTGAAAGTTCTATAGCAATTATTTCTGGTCCTAATAATGATGAGAAGTACTAGTGCATCTGTTGTCTGACAGTGCTTCAGATTCTCTTGAATATATGTAAAATTTAATAATGATTTAGAAAGTAGAAGTTTTAAACCAGAAGAAGGAGAAATGGGCTTATTTTCAGACTGTGATAAAATGATAAAAACTAATAAACCTAATGATGGCTTTGTTTATGAAGTGTTGTTACCAGTTGCAACTGATAGTGTTTCTAGTAATTATTCTTTCTTGCATCGGAAAAAATATTGGACAGTATATCTAATGATTGTGATGAAGTAGGACTGTTTTTTAATATTGACCAGTTGACCAAAAGCAATTCTCCTAAAGCTAATTCTGGTTTACCTGATTTTGATTCTCATAATAATACCATCACTGCATCTGGATCCTCAGTTAATAAATTAAATAAAACTATATTATTAGTGAGTAGTTTGATGTGTAATTCAAAAGATACTAATATTGACCTACCAGGATATTTATTTGTAGATGTTAATGATGCAGTAGATGAGGAAGAGATCAATGAAAGGTATTCTCATAATAACTACCAAATTAAACAATGGAAGAAAGGGAATCATGAATTATGGAAGAAAAATTTAGCTAAAAAGGGAGCTCAGAATGTCAGTCATATACAATATTAAAAATGAAAGGCCTACAAACAAAGCTCTCAAAAGCAGTGGCTTGCTCTAACTGTTGCTTTAAATGTGAAGCAATTCTTAAAGAGAGAATAAATATTTGTAAGGAATTCTGGAAATTAGGATATGAAAAACAAGGATTTTAAACTGGTTAATGTTTTCAGTGACCTCGCCTTCACACAGAACTACAATTACTACAAGGATAAATCATAACTTTTCTCATTCCATGTCAAAATTCTATTATTTCCATAAAAATGATTCTAAGATGCAAATATGCCCAAATTTTTTTGAAAAACACTTCCTATAAGTAATGGTCAAGTTCTTAAAGAGAAGTGATGTGATACTCTGGAACATTTTTAGGAGTAGATAAAAGAGGTAGAAAATATCCCGGCAATAAACATAATAATATTTTTACCTTGCTTGTTGTAAAAAATCATACTGAGAGTTTTCCGGTGATGGAAGGACATTAAGTTCAAAAGTTTTCTTTGTGGAAGTATTTGGATGAAAATTAATCTATCCTTAAAATACGTGCACTTTACAAAGATTATTGCTCAGAAAAAGAAATTAAACCAGTGGATGAAATATCCTGTAGAAACTTCTGTAATATTATAACTTTTCATTTTACAAGCCAAAAAAAGATCAATGCCCTATTTGTGCGAGATATGACTTGTGCGAAAACAGTAGTGAAAAACAAAAACTAAAGCCTGCTGCAGCATATGAACACCACCAAAGATGAAAAAATGAATGTTATTATGTTGCTAAAGATACTGATAAGTCAAGCTAATGCTCAACCAAATTTTGTCTTTCGTACTTTGACCTACTAAACGTCCTTCAACTTCCTATCTGTGATATTTCCTAAATGTATTATTTGCAAAAAAATGTGTTCTTTATGTAACAGTGTATGAAGGTGCCAGTAAAAATGGATATTGCTTTATATGGAATGAATTTCATGGAAAACGAGGAAGTTCAGAAGCTGGTTCAGTATTACTAAATTGGATATCTACACTGCCTAAAGAAGTGACAGAAATTTCATGTTTTCAGATACCTGCGGTGGCCAGAATAGGAACCAGAATATGACTGCTGCACTCTTGCATGCTGTCATGAAAACACAAAATATTGTTGGTCATTGAACAAAAATTTTTAATCAGTCCATTCATTTACGGAATATGACTTCCACTTAACTTTAATTTCATTAATTTTTTAATGTATTCTTCTACAGAATTTGAAGCTAAAAACAAAGCTGTATTTGGGATGAGTGGCTGACTGAAAATTTCAAAAATGGGAGTTATAACAAAAAAAAAGAAGGAATCAAGACCAACCATACAATATTATGCAGTTCAAATTTACAGACTTCTACAATTTAACTGCTCTGTCAGCTAAATTTGAAATAAAAATATTGAGGAAGAAGGCCAAAAGTTAACTGCCTAAAAATAAAATTTATAAAATCTGACAAAAAAAAAAAAACAACATCTCAAATAACTTTTTACCAATATAACCGACCACAGCAGCTCATACAAAAAAATTTGTGAATAAAATTAAAGGAAGACTCAGGAAAACCAACATTCAACTAAAAAAGGCTTACAACTCAATACTGTCCACTGCAGAAGAAAAGAAGAAAGATTTTTTGCGACTATGTAAATCAAACATTATACATGAAGAATTCCATGGTTGGTATTCCAACTTACCCAGCATAAAAAATAAAAAAAAGATACAGTATCTTCTTTGTTAAAATAGACATGATTTTTTAAAAGATTTATTTTATTCATGATTTGAAAAAACCCTCACTAACTGCTATGATCATAACCATTGTTTTTCAGGAAAAAATACTAATATTTTTAAGTTTATTCAGTTGACTGATAAATTAATATATTATAAACATAGAAATGTGAAAATACATAATTAAATAAAAACATTAGAATTGGCTGCTTCAAAAATATAAAAAAAACTCATTTTTGGTAATTGTAAAACTTTTAACTTTAAATAGCTTGGTTGTTTGTTTTTGGCTAGTTTGTGACTTTTTGCTTTGGACAATATGATTTAATGTATCCTAATATTAATTTAAACACAGATGAAACAATGCTAAATCTGTATAAACATTACTGCATAACATGTTTTAGACTCAAGTTAACTAATTTTTTTCATTATGTTAAATCTAATTCAAAAATACTTCAGTGAAGGTAAGAAGAGATATCAGTGATTTAATTAAAAAATGCGTGTGCCTACTATTTGCTAAAAGTTCACTTCCTTCTGTCACAACCCTAAAAACTGCTAGACATTCTTTTCTTATCTGAGCTTGTTTGGTTAACATTTTTTATATAGGCTGCATTGCACAGTCACAAGAGCATTTTGGTTTTAACATACTAGCAACAAACAAATTTATCAATAATTGGTTTATCTCTGCACATTTATATCCTAAAGTTAATATAAAGAGTAAGAGCATATGATGATATCTTAACTTAATACCTGATATATAAATTTTAGGTAGTGGCCACCACTCATTGCGTGAATGGGAGAGCGCTCTGCTCAGCTGATTAACAAGCTCCCAGATACTTGTGGAACTTTATGAAAGAAATAAGCTTATATAAATAATTCATTCATAATTATACATAATTCAGCAGCTGAATAAACTCATCAGCTGTATCTGTTAGCAGTAACCTCAGTTCTGGAATGTGTGGACGATTTCAATTTTTATGAGAAAACCACTACAATACAGTCTTTTCAACTAGACCCTAGAATGGGAAGAATCAATACTGTTGGTGGTCAATCCACAAATTTTTGGACTGTGGGAAACTGGAAGAATAATCAAAGAAATCTTAAGCAGCCAAAATTCCCCATCCTACATTCCAGAGGTTATAATGAGAGAATGAATATGGAGAAAGAGGAAACATCAGAGAGTCTGAAGGAGAAGGTAAGACAGCTTACTTTAGATGCAACTAAATGGTGCACATAAAAAGAGTTTATAGACCAAAAGCTAAGTAAAATGTATGTCCAGCATACAGAGAAATTGCTGTTCTAGAAATGACAACAAGGTCTAAAGTAGTGGCAATTCCTATGATTCAACTCTTGAAGGAGTAGCAGAGAAAAGTTCAACAATAGGTTCACTGTTTTACTCCACTAGATAAAGGAAAAATGATGAAAGACCAACTTACTAATCAAAGGTACTATTAACACGAACCCTCACTGCAATTATAATCAATGTTCTTGACGATACAATAATACAGATCATTTAATAGGGTAAATAAATGTAGTGGGTAGATAATATATTAAAACGATGAGCCAGCAAATAACGGTACATAAATATACACACAGGATATATTCTCAATATCTTTGACATCTTTTATGTAAATTAGTTGAAGCATGAAAAAAACAGAATAGTGGGAGAAAAGTCTGAAAGATATAACTCTGCCATACTTAGAAAATGCCTACACTTAGGTACTTAATAAGTTTTCATTGTTTGGCAAGGAATATGTTAATGAGGATAAATAGCAAACCTTCATCAGCTTCACCATCTTGAGGACCATCATCTTCAACTTCTGGAACTGGAACTGAAACTGGAGCAGGAGATGTTTCACGCACTTCTGATTTCTCTTCTTCAACAACTTTCTTAACTTCCTGTAATATTAAAGTAAAAACCAAATTTTCAGTAAATTAATAACATTAATTTACTATTTAACTAATATTAATTTTATATACATACCAAAAACCAGTAATATTTCAATTTATCTAATTAAGAGCATTTTTATCTTTGTATAAAATATTATCTTATCAGTAATATCTTTATAGTAAAAATTAACAAAAATCACATTAAAACAAATTTTTTTACATTTTTTACTTAAAGTAATTCCGTAAGGCATGGTAGGCAAAATAGCTATTATGAACTGATTACCAGTAATCAGTTTACATTCCATGTAAACTGATATGTGAACATTCTATGGAATGTTCACACATTCCAGAACTGAAATTTATCAGTACACAATCATATAAATATTTTAAATGTTTACAGTAATAAAAGTCTCTCTTTTAATGTAATTTTAATAAAACAATGATGACTGATGTCATTAACATTAAAAAAATCTGATTTAGGTAAATCAAAGATACAATGTTTTTTTGTTGGTTTTAAAAATATTTTAATGTTAAAATTAAATCATAAAATAATGTTAATTTTTAATAAATAATATTATGTGAAAGCAATTATGGCGTTGAGAAATGCTTATAAAACTTCTTATGTACCCCTATTTTCTTCAGAAACAGAATTTATTAATCTAAATTGTACAACTAACCTGGAACCTAATTTAAGAGACCAGATTGAACATTGATCTATGTAAAAAATCAGACCTAATACCTGGTACCACAACAGCAGCTTTTGGCTTCCAATGTATGCACTTGCACTTACACACACACACACACACACACACACACACACACACACACACACACAATACAGCATTATAATATTCAAAACAAGCTCACATTCAAGGAGCAAATGAACGAAGGAGGAAAACCTATCATAAAACGATGAAAAAACTTTTAATTTTTAACTTCTTCATACGTTTTTAAAACATTATTATTTTCTGAGAGGCATCACACTTAAGCCACTTGTGGATAATCAGGTTTTGACTGTATTACAAAACATAACAGTTTGGTTAATATATGAAAAAGTTAGGTTTGAGTTAAGTTTTAGAAACTTTTATCAAAGTAAGTTTTAATTTTTATCAAAATTAAATAATTTTCATTTCTAAGGGTTTCAATTTTTTGATCAAGAAAAAAGTTTAAAATATTGTGCCTAACCTTTCATACTAATAGAATTCCAGTCTGTTCAGCTACTCCAGTCCTTCATTACTGTATGATTTTTATCATTTTTAGATCATTATTCCAGGTAATTAGGATTTGAATCAATTAAAATAATTCTCTTTGTGGTGCTATTTAATAACTTAATTGCCTTATGTTCTTATTCAATATTCTTTTTTTGGGGGGAGGGCGAAAAACGACTTTTTTAAATTAAAACGTAAAATAACACTAAAATAGGCTTAAAACTAATATAAATTATAAAATAAAAAATTTAAAACTACGTTAAAAAGTGAAATAAAACTGAAAACTACTATCACAAAACTAATATTATTCTTATGCCTGCATTTCTGATATCTGATTTTTTAATTTTAAACAAATTTTCTGATCATGGTACTCTTAAAAATTTGACATTTTCATTTAATTTGATGAGATTTTTATTGAATTTATTTTAGTACCGTAATTTCATTGTGGTAGTGGTATTTTCCATTATCACATGCATATGACACTAGGTTTAAATAAGTCATGCTTTGAGTGATAATGATTTAAATAATCAAAGATGCTTTAAAAAATAAGAAATAACTTTCTTAATAACTAATATTAGATTCTTAGATTAATAACTAATATTAATCTAGTCAAAATTTAGTTAATATTTAAGAAAGTAAGCATTAAGTATTCCTAGGAATTCTACAAAAATTAACTTTCTGTACAATCAAAATCACAAAGAAAGGAAAACACAAACTTACCTTCTTTTTATCAGCAAGTTTTTTTTGTTTTTCACGTTCTTTTTTCTCTTTCTTTTTTTGTGCAGCTGTTTTCATAGTTCCTTCAGTCATCTCTTCACCATTCATCTCAATTTCCTTATCTGCTTCACCTTCATCTTTAATGCTGTCTTCTTCTTTTTCTGCTCCCTTTTTCTTTTTCTTCTTTTTACTTTTGTTAGTGTCTTCAGTTTCAACCATAACTTCATTAATTTCTTCATTATTTTCAACACTAGGTTCTTTTTTAACTCCATCATATTCCATCTGCAACTCTGCTAATACTTTTTCAATGTCTTCTTCCTCATCTTCTAATTTATTTTTCTTTTTTTTCTTTCCCTTTTTACCTTTATCTTTTTGAACCGGTTCTGGTTTTTCAGCAATTTCATCATCTGACATTGGCTGAGGTTTTATTTTTTCATCCCCTTCCTCATCATCATCAGACATCGCTAAGAGAGCAAATCCACCTGCTTTTCCTCCACCTTTCTTCTTTGAAGGTTTTTTTTTAGTTTCAGCATCAGAATCATCATCATTTATCACCACAGCTGACTCATTTTCACTATCTGTATTATCACCTGCCTTTCCTTTTTTCTTACTTTTCTTCTCTTTTTTAGGTCTACTTTCTTCAATTTCTTCATCAGAATCAAGTGCTTTTTTCCCCTGAAAATAAAGAATTTTAATTAAGTACAATAAAATCACATATGCAATGAAACTATTTAAATCTCTTCTTTTTTTGTTTTTTACATATCAAGCCAACAAAAAAGTATAAATCACTTTATTAAAAAAAAAAAAAAAACATAAAAAATATTTTAAACATTTTTTTTTATTAACTGGACTAAATATTTGTAAAAATGATATTTTATTTTAATTGTCTAAATAGCCTACTTACCTTTGCTTGTTTTTTGTCTTTTTTACTTTTGCTAGTGGAAATTTCTGATAATTCCTTTGTTATATCACTTACATCTTCATCCTCTTCAAGATCAGTTTTTTTCTTTTTATCTTTTTTAGATTTCTTTTTTGTTATCTCTTCATCTCCTTCAAAATCACTATTCATTACCTCATCTTTGTTTTTACCCCTAAAACCAAAAATTAAACAAATTTACTTTGGATCATTAAACAGAATTACTTTTGAGTTTTACAGATCAGATTAGCTAATAAACATTTTTATTCTTATTTTTAATAAGGTAAATTAAACCCTTTTAATGCAGTCGCCTAAACAATGCTCAAGTGGTTCACATTATGTCATTCATGACCAAGTTTGCTGCTGCTACATTAATATAGTCCTAATACCAAATATTTGGCTTTCACCAAACATTATAAAACAATACAACTATTCATAAACCAATTTGAAAAGTGTTGGCCCAACTTCAAAACTATAGTTTAATTATTGTACCTTTCACAGTTGCTTAAAGATTTAATTTTACAAAATGTCAAAACTCATATTTATAACTTCATAAAGATTTCAAATTTAAACTACTTCAAACTAAAATAAAAAATTGCTGTAAAAGGTCATATAATGAAATTTGCTCTGAAATCTATAACATGGATTTTAATTGTTCCTGATTGCTGTTAGTTTTCAGTTAAATTCAGGATTGAATTTGAAATTTTATTCGTGTCCATATCTCAGAATATTGAAAATAATAAAATAAAATAGGCAAAAAATAAATCGGCATTTTTTCTTTAATTGTATGCGTATGCATTATTTGGGATGAACAGAGTTCAATTTTTAAGATAATGCATTCAGGCCACGGCCTATCATCAGTTCAATAATAGAAAATTAGACCTATATGACAAAATAATTAATTTTTTATTATTGCAATATAGGGCTATCAGGTAGGTAGGTAGGTGGTCAGTGGATGAACTGCTTTGCCTAAAGCCGCACTGTTCTAGAGTGATGAGGGAGTTCCTTTCTAGAAACTAACTAAGTCTTCTGTTAACCATTTTCTCCAATAAGCAAGAGCAGGGATTTACCTTAAAAAATTACAAGTATCTATTTCTGAAAAATCAGAACTGGGGGATAGGTACAAATTACATATATTAATCTTAAATGGAGTTGAGATTGTAACTGTGACTGCTACAATGTGGGTTACCAATAGAATCTAGTTGGCTAGTACACAATATCACCACATCACTACGTTCTTTATCCTCTGTGGGACAATCATAACAAAAGACCTGGTAGCCACAGATATGAAAATCACCTTGATGTCAAAGTAGGGTCTTTTGGAGACACATTATTAATGGGTCATAATCATTTTACAAAAACTATTATATCTTCCAAGCGGGATCGAAAACCACAAACATTCTACTGGATGAAATTTATATTCATGATATAGACGGAACCTTGTGAATAAAATAAATTAATTACAGGTAATGCAGCTTTTATTCTTGGAATTTTTAATTTTAATAAAATCAGACGCCCTGGTATTGGGCAGTTTCTCAACCATACACCTCCAGCATACAAGGCGATAGGAGCAGATTTTGAAAAATAGGATGTTGGAGAAGACTTCCCAGAAGGAATATTTGTGTGGGCGCCTTAACAGGCAACTTATTAGATGGCTTACCGCCAACTTTATTGACATCTGCCTGTAAAGGCAAAACCTTGGGAACAATATCTTTTGAAGGGATCTTATTAACTGTAATTTCATGACCTGCAAATTCTTGCTCTTCCTAGTTAGTGCTGAAATAGTGGCTGTGAGTGAAGAAACTTGATAAGATAACATCTGAACAAGCTTTTGTAACACACTGCAAAGTCTACACTGTTGATTACCTGCATTTGGGAGGAAACTGCCCTGTGTGGTGGCGGCAAAGGAGATGTCTGATTTAATCAGGTTTCAGGAGTAAGCATATTTTTATATTCTCTACATACAGCCAGAAAAAAGAGCTTCTGCTAAGTACAAATTTTGAGAACTGCCTTTTCTTCTTTGAAGGTTAAGCAATCTTATAAATGAGCCAAATGTGATCCACCGTTAGTACAGCATGTTAGTACTTTTTCTTTTTCCGAGCAGTTAGTGGTGTTGTGCTTTTCTTTAACAAATCGACACATATCACAGTTTTTGTAAGATGTAGAGTGTGGCCATAACAAGTGAACACTGGAAGCATCGTCATGTGTTGTTGATGAATGGCAGTATTTGAACTGAGAAGTAACCTACTTTTATTTTCTCTGGTGGTACAAGAAGGTTGTTGTACTTTAATATAAGAGAGGGAGTAGGTTCCTACACCCAGCTCTGAGATTTCATTATTGCTTTACCTTTACAACACCTTGCGGATACGAAGCACATCAGCAATTTCAGTAACATTGATCTTCAGAAGATCCTAGTAAAAACTAACTCCTCGGCTAGTATTCAACATTTTATGGCATACCGTACTTACACCACCCATATTAGAGATATAAAAAGAATCGGCTCTACTCGTATCGATCTGTCTCTTAATTTCCTCATATTCTTTGGGGAACCACTTGAACCTGTTACTACAGGAAAGGCAAGACCTTATAAAGAGGGCCTTCTCGATTCTTTTGAAGAACTACAAACCAGATACTTCTAAATTGTAGATGGAATGCAACACCATCTCAACTATTATCTTCAACAGAGCTTTTATCCTCAGCAGACAATACTGAGTGAGGTCCTTTCATGACAGGGTTTGGTGCTTCAATTATCATAAATATTATTTCAGGACTGATAATTCTGGTTCCACTAGTACTGGGGAAAGATAGGACCACACCTGCAGAGGCTACAACTAAATGCAATTGGGTTCGCCCAAATGCCCATAGGACATAGTTCAAGACACTATGTAGTCATCCACCTGTTGGCACGATAATTCCCACCTTGGGTTATGGTTGAAATGGCTATGATAAAGGAGAAATAAGAAGGTGTATAAGGATAGAAAAGAAGGAAGAAAGAGCAGTAAGGTTAACAGGCAGTTGACTTTACTACCGGCAGTAGACACTGCAAGCCTATAGAACCTTTCCACCATTCACTTTGAGCAGACCCCCAACCCATAGGCAGTCTTTGAGATAGTAAAATGGTCATAATCTGAATTGGAGGATCTCCAACAAGGATTTAGAACACTTTTGACCAAAATTAAAACATAATTCCTCAGGTGTTTCTCATACTAGTTTCAATTACCTAGATTTTGGGACAATAGAATAAACTGGAATATGGTTAATGTCAGATAGACAGATTTGGAAGCTAATTTAGCTTTTAAATATTCAGGAGACCGACCATCTTTACATATGGCCATGTGGGTTCAAGACTGGTTTCTTATGCCATTGAATCTTAGAAACTGAAGTGTAAGATAATGAATAATGTTTAGGTTCACAAATCATGTTATATGAAGTTCCACGAAAGATTCCATTTTTTTGAACTGTACTTCAATACAATAGTTTGTTTTCGGTATACTTTAATATGATAACTTTGAAAAGTTTGTTTCTTGTTGGTCATGAAATCAAAAATATAATAACTGCACGATTGCTATATGGGATATTAATTCTCAATTAACTTTCTGATCACCCAGTACCGAGACACTTTTAACACACGATGTTAAATATTCATATTAATATCAATAAAAGAATAACAAAGTAACAATAAAGAGATTATGATTAAGAAATAATTCTTTTAGATTATTTTTTATTGTAATTTCAACAGAATTTATTTAAATAATCCACAAGCAAACTTATTGCACTGCCCTGAGAGCTCCAGCTGACAGAAGCCTGACAGCTAATACATAACGCCTTATTCAGTAACTTTTCAACAGTGGGGGCTCGCGTATAAGCACTGTGGAACTGTAGCACCCCCTATTTCCACTTGATATTATCAATAACATTTAATATAACGAATCCTTTTTTTTATACTTTTACAATATATAATCTTTAAGCTTAATGTCAGTAGCCATCCCCCAGTTACGTTAAGTAAAAGATACAAAAATCTTTGTATGGACTGTGTGCTTCACAGTTCCAACGGCGTGGTGTTCGGCTGTTGTGCACAAATGCACATAGGAAGCTGCACATGAGGCCGCTAGGGGGGGGAGAGAGAGAGAGAGAGCGAGAGAGAGAGCACTGTCGCTCCCGCAGTGCTGCCCTGGTGAAGGTAGTTGTTTTTTTTTACTCTGCATGTGTATGGAACGTTCCTTGTTTGTTTCCTTTTCTACTTTAGTCGGTGGAAGGAATATGAAAGTGGTTTGGTTGTTTTTTCAGAAGTGATAAGAAGATGGCAAAAAGTAAGGACTCTTTGATTGCCAAATTTGTCCAAATACATGCTGGAAGAGTAGAAATCCTCCAATTCAGATTATGACCACTTTACTATCTCAAAGACTGCCTATGGGTTCGGGGTCTGCTCAAAGTGAATGGTGGGAAGGTTCTAGGCTCACAGAGTCTACTGCCAGTCATAAAGGCAACTAAAGGTCAACTGCCTGTTGACCTTACTCCTCTTCCTTCCTATCCTTATTATTTCTCCAATATCATAGTCATTGCGACATGTTTTGAATTGCAACAACATGCTGGAAGGGTGAAAGAAAAGGTAATTAGTAAAAAATAATTATGTATTTGTTTCTGTATACATAGAAATTTAAATTAAACACAATGTGCTTAAAAACCATGTACCATATTCTTGAATGTGATTAAGTGTAGAATTAGATTATTATACTGCTTCCAGCTATTCTATTTGGTTCATTTTTTCGGTTCTTTTATTTTACACAAAACCACGGCCTTGAAAAGGGGCCCAGAAAAAGTTTTTCTGGGGCAGTACCCCCCCCCCCCTAATTTTAGCTATAAGCTGCCACTGCTTTTCAACAATAACTTGTTTAAAGAGTACAAATATATAAATCATAGAGTAAAACAACATTCAACTAACTTGGATTTGGATGATTTCTTTTCTTTTGATTTAGGTGGGTTTGCCTCATCTGCATCCAGTTCAACATCATCCTCCCTTAAAACAGAAAATAAAAATAAACAAAGAAATATAGAATGATTCAATCTGCATTTGTAATAAGTTTTAGCACCTTGGCCTTTTAGTTAGAAGGTCTCTGGTTTGAAACCCAGTGAGGCGTAAGGAATGACATTTTTCATTTGCTATAAAATTTCCACTCTATTTCCCACACTCAAGCTTCAAACTTTTGTGGTGAATTAATCACAAATACAAATTGAATTCCTATTCACTTTTACTAGAGTAAAGAATGAAACACATAAAGAAAATTATGTCTTATCTTTCCTTTAATAAACCAATAGCAACTTCAAAACATTCTACCTTAATGTTTTGCTTTCATACAAATCCTTTAGTTTGCAGTTCACCAACCAGTGATTTAATTTTGAATGGATGCATATGGCCATTAATTTAAAGGCAAGTTTGTGTGAATATAGATTAAGTTTAAAATACTACCAATTCAATTTTATGAATTTAATTGATAAAATAGTAATTTTGATTTTACTGAATTCATTGTTGAATAGCCGAAGTTAATGAAGTCATTTTAAGTCACTAATGAATAACGATAATGATTCACCATCAACATTGATTTACCTTTTTATTTCCCATTATCATATGCAGTTATATTATCTGCAGACTGCAGTAACATTCATGAATCAGTATACAAAGTTTACAATATTTGATATATAATGGAATTTGTGTAACATGTCTTTTTATAACAGGGTTCATGTTAATGAAATAATAGTGTTTTGAGTAGTAATTGTATTTCAAGAAGGACAGATTATAATCTGATATTTATCAATCAGACAATTATCAATGGAGGAAAAAGAGAGGCCAGGACACAACTCATAAAAATAAACCCCTTACCTGAGAATCACTGGATCTTCAGAAAGGAAAAGTGTTTCATTTGGATCAGCGTAGATAATCCCTACATCATGGTGACACACGCAAGGCCAAAATCTGTGCTGGGTAATCAGTACTCTTGTCAATTGGCCATCAGTTTTTAAGTTATTTAGATCTGTTCAGGTGCTAATTCTTTCTCTGGAGAGAGGTGAGGGTGAAAGTTTTTTGGTTAAGATTAAAATTAGGGTTAGAGTCTGAATTAGAATTAAAGCTAGAGTCGGAGTTAAGGCTGGAATTTGTGGAGAGAAATAAACTTAAACTAACCTTAATAGTTGTCAAGAGTCAGCCGTTGAAGATGACTAACTATGATTTTCATATGGTAATAATTATCCGTTACAGATGACTAATAATTGCACAGAACATACTGTGTAGTCTCTCTGTAGTGACTATATTTCCATTTAATCATAAATTTGGCCAAATTCCTACAAGAGTGTAAAGCTGTTGCCACATCTTGGTAATTTAGCCCTAATCTCTCTCCACAAAATTCTAACCTTAACTCTAACTCTTACCTTAACCCTAATTTCTCTTCACAGAATGGATGAACATCTGAATGGGTCTGGGTAAGTCCAAACTGATTGACTACAGCTCTGATAACATGGTATGGATTCTGACCTAAGTACGGGTTAGCTGTTGTCCAAACCTGCTTTTTAATATTTAGATTGTGTTTTTCTTATCCTAAGCATACCTACTACGGTATATAAAGTACAAACAAAATTGAAGTTGATCAAGTAACTGCTCATAATTACCAAGAATTCAATGTAATATAAAATCAGGACAAACATTTTTTTTTTATATAACTTTCCTTAAAAGTTAGCTTCCTTTTGACAATTTTTACTAATGAAGTATTTTAGGAAGATTACAGAAGGACAACAATTTAGATACTCTGTTTGGAATATCTATATGAAATATCTTTTGAAATTCTGAGTAAAGTTTTCTTGTGGGTAATATATAAAAACTGATATCTGGTAAAACACAGTGGATAATCAAGGCATGTACAATGTACAGTAAATGTTCATAAAAAATCTCCAGGATCAACCAAACAAAAAAATCAGCTGCTAAGAAAACTTGGAGAAAAAACAACACAGGTCGATAAGAAAAGCTGAAATTACAACCTAAAGGCTATATAATTCGCTGAAGTAAGTAACCTCCTGCTGAGTTTATAATCAAAAATGTCATAATGATATGTTATAAGAAGTTAGACATGTTATAACATTAATATATAAAATCTGCTCAAAAAGTATCTAATCATATTTTTCCCTTGAAAAATACGTAAATGCAAGCAATCTTGGTAGAATGCAGAACCAAAATCTAGACAGAATGTATATTTTTTTAAAACTTTATACAGTATATCAATTGTTGTTCAGGATCACTTGAAAGTGCTAACATAACACGGTACTTGTTGCACTTTTATTTTGTACATAATGAAGCAATGTATTGCACAATGTTACTGCATTAAGTTTTGCCAAAAGCTTGCGATACCTAAAATGAACACTTTGTAAGATTAAGTTGGCTTTCAGGAATGAAACTGTAAGATTACACCAATTACATAATGGTATAACCATTTTCAAAATGACTGAATTTCAGCAGAGGATAGAGTTTTAACTGAACTCCAAATGTCACTAACTACTGACAGTTTGATGTTTGATAATGGAAAATCATTGGATGACCATCTGAAAAATTATTGCAATCATATTTTTAATGATGATTTTGGCAAGCTGTGAAATTTGATCAAAGTTGCTTTGTTAGAAAGAGAATCATTTTGACATTGCACAAACACATGCTGCAAATAGTGATTTTAACTATCTAAAGACTATGATAAATTTTGAGTGTACCAGTAAACCCAAAAACCATATCATACCAAGGCTAAAGAAAAAGCTAAAGCTTTTTAAAGCATTTGTCTTTAGGCCAAGGCTAAAGACAAATGATAAATGAAGTAAAAGTGAGGATGACTTTTTTCAACTACTCTTAAGTTTTGCATAATCACAAATACGTACCAGAAGGCCAAACTATCAGTGAACAGTACTATCTAGAGGTTATATTTATATAAAACAGTTGGGTGTAAGAATCTAGATCTGTGAGAATCACACAATAACTGAACTAGCCCATTCTTGTCAGTGATGAAATTCCCTAGGTTTATCAGACTCCTTGTGATTTCTGGGCTGCAATGCCACCAAAAGTATCCCAATTTAACAGCCAAAACGCATAACAATAAACCTCACCATACAGCTGGTAGCCATTCCAGGAAAATTACAAAAAATATTTTCAGCACTGGTAGGAACTACTAATTTGAAGGAGACAAGGATTGAAAACCACTAAGTAAACTACTTTTTCTGACAGCCAGTAGTTGGATACTGTTTTAATAGACATCACAATTTTAATTTTACAAAGAATATTACCAGACTGACTCACAACTTATTGCTAACTATGTTCATTTAACATCTTGCTTTTCGACTACTCAATAGAAATAATATATATTTAAATATAAAATTAAAACATATGCATATCTTTTAACAATTTGGCTGGTTAAAAAAATTATACTTCCTTAATATACAATCATATTGATTTCAGAACAAATATTACATTGTTTTAAAAGTAACAATCGTTAATTTTTCTTGGGAGAGGTTTAACTCTCCTATATGACTCAAGATTGACCTGTTTATCATATTTTACAAGTATAGTCTCTTGCCATGCCTTCTTATCACCATTTAAGTATAAGTTTTAAGTTTTTAAATAATAAACCAATTAATGTTGTTAGCGACTGAAATTTCAGCAATATGATTGTTGGATTTTCAAAACATAATTTGATAACTTTTTCAAGTTTCTTCAAGACAGGCTTTCAACTATGAAAATAAATAAGAACAAAACCAAAGTAATGAAATGTAGTAGAAATAATGTAGATGAACCACTGAATGTAAAAATTACGGAGGTAGATGAATTTTGTTATTTTGGAAGTACTTCCCAAATGGATATAAAATGCCAAGTAGCACAGGCAAAACGGGCCTTCAGTCAGAAATATAATTTATTTACTTCAAAAATTAATTTAAACGTCAGGAAAACATTTTTGAAAGCATATGCTTGGAGCTTGGCTTTATATGGAAGTGGAACGATCAGAGTACATGAGAAGAACAGCTTAGAATTTTTTGAAATGTGGTGCTATAGAAGAATATTAAAAATCAGATGGGTGGATAAAGTGGCAAATGAAGGGTGTTGTGGCAAACTGATTAAGAAAGAAGCATTTGGAAATATATAGTTAAAAGAAGAGACAGACTTATAGGCCACATATTAAGGTATCCTGGAATAGTTGCTTTAATATTGGAGGGACAGGTAGAAGGGAAAAATTGTGTAGGCAGGCAACGTTTGGAATATCTAAAACAAATTGTTGGGGATGTAGAATGTAGAGGGTATACTGAAATGAAACGACTAGCACTAGATAGGGAATCTTGGAGAGCTGCATCAAACCAGTCAAATGACTGAAGACAAAAAAAAAAAAAAAAGATGTAGGGAAGTTTTGACTGAATAAACTGATGAGTGTTTCCAGAGTTCTGCAAAAAGCTGGTCTTCTCCGCTTGCTTTGTAGTTTTTTATTTCATTTAAGGCTGCGAGAACTTCTTGAATTGTTGGCGGGTTGATATTTACCGGTGAAGTTTTAACTGGAGTTTCAGTGTCAATCTCAAAAAGCTCTGGGGAGTCGTCACAGTTGAGGAGTCTATTGAAGGTTTCTGCCAAAATTTCAGCATTTTCTTTATTGGTGTGGGCCATATTTCCTTTTTTTCCTCTCAGCATAAGGGTGGGTGGTTCATATCTTTGAAGAGCCTGACCAAAAATTTTATAATAGTCTCGGGAGTTAGTTTTCTTGGAACTTTCTTCTATTTGCTGAATCAAGTTTTTTTGGGCTTGTCGTTTGGTTCCTCTTATAATTTTCTAAGTTATTATCCTTTGTTTGGTGAATTCATGGTTAGATTCTTCAGTTTTCTGGGTTTGGTGGTTGATCCAAGCCCGGTGTCGGTCTTTGAATGCTTTGTCACATTCTTCATTCCACCATTGGTGTTTTTTTCTTGGGTTTATAGGGGCTAGTTCTTCAGTTATTTCTTTCAGTTGGGATGTCAGTTCTTTTAAATTATTAGTTAATTTGATTTTTTTTTTGTTTCTTCAAAGATGGCATTGTTTATTAATTTATGTGGATCATAAGCTCTTTTGTTTTTAGGGATTTTTTCTTTTTATGCAGGGTGAATTTTATTTTAACTTTAATTAAGTAATGGTCCGATCCAGTATCTGTTCCTCTCAAGACTTTTACATTATAAATCTCCTTGTAATAATTCCGGTCCATGCAAACATGATCGAGTTGCCATTTCCCTTTTTTTCAAATCTGGGTGTTTCCAAGTCTTCAATTTGTTTGGTTTTCTCATAAAATAGGTGGATTTTGAGATCATATTATGGTTTCTGCAAAATTCGACAAGTCTTTGGCCGTTCTTGTTAGTTTTCTTCTGGGCAGGCCATTTTCCGATAATATCACGATATCTTCGTTCTTTACCAAGTTGGGCATTAAAGTCCCCTATTAAAATCTTGGTGTGGGTCTTATTTATGTTGTTTGCAGTCTGGTCAAGAAGTTCCCAGAATTTGTCCATCTCTTCTCTATCTTTTTTAAGATTGTTTTTGTCATTGGTGGGAGCATGGACATTTATTATGGTGTAGAATTTATTGGCTGATTTTAGGATTAATGTTGAAATCCTGGGGAAGTAAGACTTAAATTCTACAACTGAGTCAATTATTTTAAGATTGATTGCAAATCCTGTTCCGAACTGTGGGCAATTCTTCATCACATGTTTCCCGGGAATTCCTTTGTAAATTCTGTAACCCTGAGATTCAAACGGCTCTCCATCGGTGTTTCTCATTTCTTGAAGTCCTGCGATTAGGATTTTTTGTTTGTCCATTATGTCTGTTAGAGTTTTTAGTTTGCCGGGTTGAGTTAGAGAATTAATTCTTTAATATAACTAAAAAAACTTAAATATAAAGGTATATTTAGCATCTCAACACTGATAAGCTGAACAAACTTTCATATCTTCTGACAAAGCAAAGATTTTTGCCTAAGCAATTACCATAAAATAAAATTAAGTAGAAAGTAAATTGAGAAATTTAAAATAAATAAGTACACATACTTTTCTGCTAGGATGCAATTTACTAGAATATTAAAAATATAATTTATAAAAAAATGTACAATATAATCATTAATTAGATGAGCAACATGTTGCACTTAAAGTGGACATAATTTTCATATATACATTTTTTTTTTAAAATAATCATAACTTTTTTTAAAAAAAACTACCCCGTTACTTTAAAAAAGTACTTGCCAAGTCTAGGTGATGCACTGTAATGTTCACCTTATAAGAATTACAATACTTTTTGCAAATCTACTAGCGTCATTATCATTTAGAAGTGGGCAAGCAACAGAGGAAGGAAGATGGAAAGTTTTGTAAGTTCTCCACGATGATGGCAATTATATGTTAGGTTGTCTAAAAAGTATTGAGCCTTTGGAGGCCAAAATTGAGAACACATTTGGAAAATAACATTATGAGACCACATATGCACCATTTTTTCTATGACCTGCTATTTTTCTGGCAGCACCACAATCCTATTGCTATAGAATTTCTGTGGTTTCTGGTCAAACAATTATGACAAGTGGTTTTCACATGTTTCTTTTGAAAATAACACCATTTAGGGAGTTCTGCAGAGACCAAAACAAATGATAATCTGACAGTGACAGGTCCATTCTAAATGGTGGATGCATTAAAACCTCCCATTCAAGTTCTCTCCTGACAGGTTGTTACAGATGTAAGTGGCCTGGCATTATCAACATGGTATACATGCTGACAAGGATGTATAAACATTCTGTTGACCAGTTAAGACCATTTCTTTTAAATTGTTAGGTGGAATCACACTAATTGTTGACAATGGTCTGAGTTTATCATACTGCCTGGTGGCAGCAATTTGTGATGCAGATTGCATCAATCAATTAATTGTGTTAAATTATTTAGATATCACTCTTATTCTAATTATTTGACCATCTGTCATTTTGTCGATATTATTTACATATGTACTTCTATATGAAAATTTTATAATACTAAACAGCAATGATTCTGAACTTTTTTAGCTCCATGAAACTCAGAAAGTAAAATAAAAACATATAATAAATATTTCATGAATCCCCAATCCGAACCCGTTGAAACCTAGTTACAACAATTTAGCTGCATTTGTCAGTGACAGGTAGGAACATGCAAGTATGAAGTGTACAAATATGAGTAATTTACAGGTTCCAACTTGATGTGTACATGCCCCTTGTAATTTGGTCTGCTTGTATAACAGTCACTGTGAAAGCGTCATGTTCGAATATGCATATGATACGTTTGAACATGTCATGTTCTCAGCAATATAAAAGGGGCATAAGAGATTGCAGAACACTGGTTTACTTTCAAATTATTAAGCTTGTATCGGGTGCGTATATTTAAGTTTTCAAAAACATAGTTTCATTGAAAATAATAATAATAATTGAGGTTTTGGTTTTTTAGGGTGAAGTCAAACAGATTAACTGTTTTTTTTTTATTACAATTAGATTCTTATGCAAAATGGATAAATTTATGAAAAAAAGAAGTGAGCCATCTACATCCAATCGATTCATAAAAATACAAGATTGTTCAATGATAGTTACTTAAATTATAGTTTTACCTCATAGGATGGAAAGTATGGTTTTACCTCCCCGATAAAAGCATGAGCCATCAAAATTAATTCAACATTTGGAAACTAAATATTCGAATCATAAAAGCAAACCCCTGGAATTTTTCAAAAGAAAATTATATACTTTGAGAAATCAAAAAGCTTCTATTCGTAAATCAAGCCATACTGATAAAAGTACACTTGGATCATCTTTTCTCATAGCATCATTAAGAGTAGCTAAGATGTCTGAACCCCATATAATCACAGAAAACCTCATACTGACTATTGCAGTTGATATGGTCAGCGTTTTAGTAGGTGTAGAAAAAGCAAAAAATTGAAAACCATTCCACTTTCTAATGACACAGTATCAAGGTGAATCGATGACATGGCTACCGATGTTCACAATTAGATAATTCAACAAGCAAGTTCAAGGGAATTTTTTAGTACTCAATTTGATCGAATCGACAGATGTGGCAAACATTTCCCAGTTCCTAGGTTATGTGAGATATGGATGTAACAGAGGCAGATCAATGAAAGATATGTTGTTTACAACGTATTTGCTTAAAGGAAGCAGTGCAGAATGCACTAATTCTTACGGACATGCTCTTGCCACAAAAAATATGCCAGAAAATCTGTAACAAACTTTTTGTAAAGCTGCACAAATAATTAATTTTATTAAAAGTCAATCATTACTGAATAGGCTGTTTGCTAAACTACATGATGAAATGGACAAAAGGAAAAAATTATTCTTTTCTGTACAGAAGTCAGATGGTTATCATGGAGGAAAGTGTAAACCTGGTTATTGAAATTGCAAGATGAATTAATAATATTTTTTCTACGATAAACAAACACTATTCTCAATGTTTATAAGGAAGTGGTAAAAACATTTTATTAATGAGACAAAGTTCACACATCCATTAAGAAGCTTGATATCTGATTATTTACCTTCAAAGAAAAAATTCTGATATGTTTCCACTCACTTCTGATTATATTGAGAAAAATTTGGATGAAGAAGACAATTCACCAGTTTGGATAGCAGAGTATGCATCTGAATGAGGCAAAAAGACAAAAATGACTTCTTTAAGAAACTGTAACTGAATCCATTAAGTGAAAATATTGCTGTAGCTGCTAAATTACCATTACGATTCATGACAAGCTCATTAAAATGTCTGCCAATAAAATGTTACAACTACAATTCACATCTGAAGATTTAGATAATTTTTGGCTAACTTGTCAAAGTGAATATGGATATTTAGATAAACATACATTGAAAAT
Source organism: Lycorma delicatula (assembly GCF_047948215.1). Lineage (NCBI taxonomy): Eukaryota > Metazoa > Arthropoda > Insecta > Hemiptera > Fulgoridae > Lycorma > Lycorma delicatula. The sequence continues at coordinate 117,866,998 of NC_134456.1, forward strand.
ATTAATCCTTTTCTCCAGGTCTTATCTCTGTGAAAAGGGTTTTTTGTTTATGGCTGCACTAAACAGTAAATGTAGGAATCATATTTTATCACTTGAAAACAATTTTTTTTTGGTCATTACTAACAGATCCATATACAGAAAAACTGTTAAATGAAAAGCAAACCCAACCTTCCCATCAATCTATTTTCTTTACATGTATACTTTATAAATATAAGTAAAATATTTATAAAATGACATTTTCTCATAAAATGATTTCATTATTGTTTACATGTAAAGTTATTTTCACATACAAATTTAAAAAAATGCAATAATACAAAATTTATATAAGTTGTCCTTGGTTTTATTGACATACTTAAAATACCATTTTCATCACAGATCTTGTCATAATAGATATTTAACTGTTCACAGGGTTCTATTATTATATATCTGTTATTTAACAGCGCTCCACATAAAAGTTCATGGGATTTGCTCAACTGAATTTTTGTCAAACTAGTAAATCCTATATCCTCTCTAAAGCCAAATAACTACTATAACAATTCATCATCAGTTCCTAAATACTAATGATTTTTATAGTTTTGTTAAGGGAACACTATGAGCAAATAAAAGTTATGTAATATTAAAAAATAAACATGATTATGATTAGTAAACAAAAACATGTTATCTATAAAAAATATGGTATCAATTCATCAAAGAGATAAATGAATAATGACAAGTTGAAGAATTATGTGGCTACATGTTATATTTCTTTAAATACTCATAAATGTATAATCTGATAGAAAAATTAATCAAAATTTAAAAAAATACATAATCTCGCAAATCAAATGTTCTTTAATAGAAAAGAGAAATATATAATAATTTTAAGGAAGCCATCTTACAACTTCGTCATCGTTCGAGATCATTTACTTTTTATACAATTATCAATTTCCTAATATTTTACACAAACTAAAAAATGAATTTTTCAGATTATTAGGCATAAGTAATTAAAACAGAATTATGTTTTGAATAACCACGTGGATCATAAAACAGTAACAAGTACACACCACCAAGAACAAAATTGAATAAATAAAATATATTTTCCCAGTATCTAATATAAATCTACTAATACTATTCCAAATAAGTTAAAATACCGAATTTCTTGCCGACAAACATATTAAATACTAAAGTTTTAACAGAACAATATTGAATAATATATTTTATAGGTTAGAATGGCTGACCTCAGAAGCCGAACAGATTGTTGAAATATTTTACTTACAAATCATCTTCCCGTCCTAGCTTCTTACTTTTCTTGGGCTTTCCCATTTTGATATTAGTATAGAACCTAAGCTATTTTTGGTGTCAAAATTGTGAAACATTAACAAAATGAACATAAATGTAGGTAAAAGACGTCTGCAGAGAATGCTCACGCAACTACCTCTGAAAGAGATATTAACACTTACACAGGCAGTTCATAACCTATATTTTCATCACGAACACAGTTTCTTGTGACAAAACGTCTGATTTAAAATGGCTGACCAAACGGCGAATTTTATGAATGTATAAAATTTACAGGTACATTGGGCTATTATAGGGAAATTAAGGGAGAAAAATATTTATTGTTAACCAGGCAGGGTTTTTTTTTCATTAATTATATCTACGTAAGTACGGTATCATAACTTCAGAATTACTCAGGAGTCAGGAGATACACGAGCGAACAAATTTCGTAAACTTTCTTTAATCGTGGATGTGGCAGAGCTACCAACACTTCGGTATGGAGAGTTGCGCATTTTCACCTGAAAAATTGATATTATTGGCGGTCATAAATAGCAATAATGTTTTAAAATAATATTTAACTCTGTAACTAGCCGGGTCTGTTTAAAATACAATTGTTGAAAACTATTGTGAAACATGGATTCCATCTCCCCTCATAATAACATCTAGAATATTAGTCTTATCAAAGGAGAGTAATGTTTTTCTAAAATACCTTTTCTCTTACATTTGGATTAAGCATAAGCAAAAAGGTAAAAACTTGATTTGCCAACCTAACGCTTCTAACCAACATTTGCATGCCTTCAGCCAACTGACCTCTGCATTAAAATTATAGACCATTAAATAAATATTTAACTGTAACTCATAAACAAGTGTCATTATGGTAGTATAATTGACAACATTATGATTTTTATCAAATTAAGACAAGATCTTCTTGAGTGATTTTCTCATCAAAATCTTTTTCTGATTTTATTGAATATGATTCATCTAAAGTGATGTGCAAGTGGTACAATAGAAATAAAAATCGTTGTTATATTTAAATTATAATAAATATTTAAAATATAATTTTACTTATTTTTTTATTTTTTAAATTAGTACATATAGTAAATTTATGATTTGAGTTCGAATAATGATTTTACCATTAAAAAAACGGAATTTTCGTGTATAATGCATCAAAATACTTATCTGTGTTCTATGAATGACACATGGATGTGCCTCCATAGATATCTGTAAAAAAGTTGAAAACTTAAAAATATGATCTAGTAATGTTTGTTAGTAACAGGTTACCCATCACTATATTTAAACTCTCATAATTTGACTGGAAAGAGTTCTGACATTTCCTAAATATTTGATTTTTGTTGCAAACTTTTAGCAGTACTCAATCTTTTAGAATCTCTGTACTCAAACAGTGATAGTTCCTTACAGATGTTTATATATTGTTTTAAATCCTTACAAGGTCATTATGAAGCAGAATTTAAATTGTAGCTTCTGCTATTTGAATTGAAGTAACTAGTTTTTTTCTTTTGATTGATTCACTATATATAAGCTCCAGCTTGAGTATGAAGTGGCAATTTTATAGCATATGAAAACTGCCGTGCCTGGCTTGGATCTGAATCCAGATGAAAGACTCCATCATTCAATCACAGAGGTTAAAGGACTGTTGAAATAGTATAGAAAATAAATAGATATATTCAGAGTGAAAATAAATAGTGATATATGATTCAATTTCCTACTACAGTAAGGTGGAAAGTTTGTGTTGATTATAAAATGAGCTGTCATTTTATTTTGCTTGCTCAGAGCAGCGATGTACTGCTTTTTAATTTTCAGTTTTTTTTTGCTTATTTTATAAACTAGTAATTTATAGATTTTTGCAAAACATATACCAATACATAACTGCAAAATATTACCAATCCTTTTGCAAAATGTTTAAATATTTTTGCAATAACCCTGAGTAGTGTGTAACATTAAGGCTCTGTCATCAATTTCAGTAAATTATAGAAATAATTAGTTTATGTATAGATTACATGAGCCGAATTGATATGAACAGTAATTTGCAGAAATCAAAACTTTGGTTAACTATTTCCAACTTATGTTTTCATTTTCTGAATTGTGGTAATTCGCTCATTTATTTCCACAATAATAATTAGAATAAAGCACTTGCATGATCCAATACATTTATTTAAGTTAAAATAATCAAATTAAGTATTCAATAAATGTAGAAATCAAATATGAAACTTTGCTCGAAAATGAATTGTAAAATTAAGGTGTCACTATAACATAAGAGAAATTGATCTGCTTTATCATGCTTTAAATTTTTGAGGCATTATGTAAAGAGTAAACTTGATAGTGTTTTATGTTTCCTAATCTGAAAAATCAAATGAAACAGGTCCCAGAACTGTATTTCTTGTAGTTTTCATGATACCCAACATAAAACAAAACTTTTGTGAGAAAAACACGTTTTTAGTTTAAAGTAGAATAACTTTGTTGACTAATAAATGAAGAAATTTTATTATCAAAACTTGTAGAGAATTTAATTCTGAGTAAAGTGATGTAATGAAGTCTATAAAAAAAACCTTTATTAATAATAATAAAACAGAACAAAATCTAAGAGAAAAATATTATAAATTTGTAAAAACTAAAAACAGCTGTTTTTATTACACTAAATTTAGACCTTTGATAAATTAAGTTGGCAATATTAACTGTGTTCTTCAAAATTTGAATACTACTCATTTTTGTCATAAAATTGTGGTTATGGGTTAGTAATAACACATAACCACCACTAACCCATAACCACCTCCTGAATCAATCTGACTAAAGATATCAGACAGATACTAATAAATATGATCAAGATAAAAAAATCAAATATATATCAGACAGATAAATATGATCAAAGTTCTTGGAACCAAATTATGGATTTCAAAACATATCCAGAAGCAGAAATTCCTGCACATCTGAAGAATGATTGACCTTAGACTGTACAAAACTAAACTTCATTTACATTCATATTTATCATCCTCATGAAGTAATACCTTATAGTTGTTCTGGAGGCTAAAACATAAAAAAGAGAGACGTAGACATTGGATTTTGACTACAGTTTAGTACTGATGAAATTTCAGTTTTATCAAAATAAAAGTAGTTTCATAATAAATAGTCTCAAAATAATAAAAATTTAAGAAATAAAATAAAAAAATGAGGACAAAGAGGTGGGATACAGACTGGCTAAGAGATAGTGATGTAAAGTTAAAATTTGAATAAATCGTAGATATATAGCTACAAATTACAACAATAAAAAATTCAGATGAAAACAAGACAGCAAAGATAAAGAAGGAAATAATTAAACATGAAGGAGATGTTAGATAGAAAAGTGACAGTATATAGAAAACTATGAATAATGAAAAGTATTCTAAAACTGATGAATAAATGCAGAAAATACATAGATGCAAAAATTCATACTGGCAAATAAAATATGAAATTTGTAGGAAGTGTAAAGAAGTAAAGGGAAATTAGTAATAGGAGAAGAAATGTAATTAGATAGAGAAAAATGCTATTACTGGAAGGGCAGATAAAGCATATAGAAAAATAAGAGCGAACTTAAGGGTATAATGCCAAAAATTTTTTGTTATAGAGAGAAAAAAGGACTAAGAGGCAGTAGGAACCTGTAAGATTGTACACAAGAGGACTGTCTGATTAAGAAGGATATAATTAGGAATGTGGATGTACGAGAAGAGCTTTCAGTACAACTTTTACATGACAGAATAAAACAAAATAGTCAAAGGAGGTGCAACCACTTGAGTAGGGTGACGAGAGAGAGGATACCAGCAGCTACCTTAGCGTATGAACCTATTGGAAGGATAGATTTGGGTAGATCAAGGAAACGATGGGTACTGGAACAGGTCTCGACAACCTAATCCCTATAATGAAGTTGAAGAAGAAGAACTATTAAGAAGGAATTGATGATGATTTCAGAGCAGATAGTATGCTACTTGTGCAATCAAAATTTGACAGTCCTCTGTGAGATTTAAACAAGACTGAAGGCGTAGAAATTAATGATATACATTCTGACCACTATGCTGAATGGAAAAGTAAGACTCAATTACTATTATACATTAGTATGCAAAACTTATGACGGGAAATATCCTCAAATTTAAAAAAATCTGATGTGGATATCACATGACTTCTTTGTACACCTATAAAATTACATACACACATTTTATTTAAATGAAAAGTACATAAAATTTTATTTCATTAATAACTTCTTATATGTTCGTGCATACTTTGTTTTTTTGTTATTATTATTCATCGTAAAAATTTTTTTGCAATGAATGATTAATCAAAAATTAATTTAAATATCAGGAAAAGATTTTTGAAAGTGTTTGGAGTGTCGCTTTATATGGAAGTGAAACTTGGACAATCAGAGTATCTGAGAAGAAAAGCTTTTGAAATGTGGTGCTACAGGAGAATGTTAAAAATCAGATGGGTGGATAAAGTGACAAATGAAGAGGTGTTGCGGCAAATAGATGAAGAAAAAAGCATTTGGTAAATATAGCTAAAAGAAGAGACAGGCTTATGGGCCACATACTAAGGCATCCTGGAATAGTCGCTTTAGTATTGAAAGGACAGGTAGTAGGAAAAAATTGTGTAGGCAGGCCACGTTTGGAATATGTAAAACAAATTGTTAGGGATGTAGGATGTAGGGGGAATACCGAAATGAAACGACTAGCACTAGATAGGGAATCTTGGAGAGCTGCATCAAACCAGTCAAATGACTGAAGACAAAAAAAAAGAATGATTAGTAAAATTATTAATAAATCAATACAGTTAAATTTAAAAAAAGGAGATAAGTTGGATTTGAACGAATGTGCCTCCCCTTGAAAGATCCAAATATTTAATTAATTAAAATTTTATTTGGCTATAAATCTAGAACTAATGAAAATAAGTACCACTTATGATATAGTGTTGAAAAGCTCTCAATGAGAGCTGATTACTGCACTTAAGAAAAAGTAAAAAATACCAATTTTGTTTAATTTTGGGCTTTTTGGAGACTATTGGTTCAGTCGACTGCAATCAAAAGGGGAGGTGCACAACTAGATGTTACAAAAGTCCTAATCCAAAATTTCAACATTCTACGGTTAATCATTTTTGAGTTATGCGAGGATACATACGTATAGATGTCACGTTGAAACTAGTCAAAATGGATTCAGGGATGGTCAAAATGGATACTTCTGTTGAAATCTGAAGACAGAAATTTTTCGCTGATAAGAGAAGGAGAAGAAAATATTAATAAAAATTAAGTGCTTCTGAACAATTTTTTGATAGGACATTCAGACATCCAGCCCTTGCAAAATCTTTAAAGGAGTTTTATATCTATCCTTTGGATAAGATTGTTTGCCTTGTACCTTAGTTCCTCCATGGGTAGATTATCTTTCCTGACTACCTATCCTTATCTTACCTTTGGTTCTTTCTTTCCCATTTTGCAGGTGGAGGTCGGTCAGTGTTTAGATGCAAGCTGGGGATAGATGACGTATGGTGATATGGAGTGGTGTGGATCTTGCAAGGGCTTTTAAAATGACTCTTTTTAATATTGGAATAGTGGTTGGGTGGATGGAAAGGAGTAGCGACTCATAACTGAAATTAGTGGGAGTGCTGCTCCAGAAAATTTATAGCTTTTGTTTTAAAATTGTGTAAAACGAAACAAACATGTATAAAAATAAAATCTGTTCAGATGATAAAATCCTAAAAGAACAAAATCAAATATTTTTTACTTACTTTAACCTAAATTGTTACAGTTCAAGCTTGATCTATTCATTTAAAAGTAAAATCCATTCTTCTTGTTTTAATTTACGTGAAAAGATCAATATTGTCTGTAAAATTAAAGATGAAAAAAAATGAATCAAATAGAACAGCTGGAAGCAGGTTAATAATCTAATTCTACATTTTATCATATTCAAGAATTTGGTACATGATTTTTAAGCACAACACACATGAAGTAAAAAAACTATCTTCCACCAGCACGCCAGGGTTGGCACTGCAGGAGCAACAGTGCTCTCTCTCCCTCGCAGCCTCATGTGCAGCTTCCTATGTGTGTATGCACACAACAGCCAAACACTATGCCACTGGAACTGTGAAGCACACAGATCCATTCAAAGATTTTTGTATCTTTTTCATAAACTGGGGAATGGCTACTGACATTAAGCTTAAGGATTATATATTGTACAAATATAAAGAAAGAATTAAAGAAAAAGGACTCATTATATTAAATGTTATCAATAATATCAAGTAGAAATAGGGGGTGCTGCAGTTATACAATGCCTATACGTGAGCCACCACTGACGGAGAATACTTAATAAGAGAAAATTTATATTACTCATGTAGAAAGACCACTCTCTAAAAATTTTAACTCTTAAATGTATAAGGTTGGTGTTTGGTTATCCACTTAGATAAAACATTAATACTGCAACTAATGAAACAAGAAAATCAACTTTTTTTATCATCAATTGTTGACTGGTTTGATGTACTTCTCAATTTCTTTTTATTTTGTGCTAACTCAGCCCCTCAATATCTCTTATATCCTAAATTTCCAAATAATTTAATTTCACACATTCCTATCTTTGTTTTCTTTACTGAGTTTTTGCCTGATACTTTCTTTGAAAAGAAAATTCCCTTGATGCCTTAATCCTAAAAATCTATTTACTACCCTTCAATACTCTAAGAGCAATGAGGTTCTATCCAGTAGCAAATATATATGGCCCATCAGTTTTATCCTCCTTTTTTCAAGTTTGACAAATTTTCTTGTTCTCCAGCTCATTTTAATATCTCTTCATTTTTCAGTGTATCAAACTATTTAATTTTTAACTTTCTCTTATATCAATACATTTCAAAAGTCTTTATTGTTTGTCTTCTTGGTTTACTATCATAAATTGCTATACTAAAAAATTGGATGGTTTCTATCAAAGAGGCAGTGGTTAGAAAGTATGATCTTAAAAGAGTGTTTTAGCAGAGATGAAAAGAGAAGACAGATTGATGTCAACCCAACGTGGGATGATCTTGAAGTTTGGGAACAGTTATAGAAGAGATTTTTATACAGTTTTAGATTTTATAACAGTGACAGAGCAGTTTTAACATGGATTTGAATATTAAATTGTGGATATCGGTGTTCTTTGGTGGTTGGGTTACAATTAACCACACATCTCAGGAATGGTTGAACTGAGACTGTAGAAGACTACACTTCATTTACACTCATACATATGATTCTCATTCAATCTCTGAAGTATTATCTGAAAGGTAATTACCGGAGGCTAAACAGGAAAAAAGAAAGTTATAGAAGAGAAAAGAAGGCAATAGACTTAAAAAAAGAACTATTTTTAAGAATTTTTTTATGTAAATCTAAATTTGATTTCTGTAGATTTGTTTTCTGTATAAAGGTTTTCATGACTTATGCCAGTTTACTTTTAACATCTTACTTTCTTTATAAACTTTTTATGTAATCTTACTACTGATGACTTTTGTATCAGAACTCTTTTATATCATTTTTTATAAAAACTGTGTCTTCCATTTCTCTTTATCTCTCAAGAGAGCCCTCATATCCGTTTCTGTGGTCCAACAATTATATTGTTTTATATGTTACTCTTTGTATGCCATGCTCTCTTTTCCCTTCTCTTCTGGATTCCATGAAATGTTCAAGCTTCCTACATCTTTGGTCATCAGAGGGTGACCGCAATGTAATTGTCTTCCAATCCTTTCCTTAATATTTCTATCCCATCTGTTCTTGAATTGTTTTCTTCCTCATTCTGTCTCTATTATTCCCATGACTCTCCCGAAATACTGCATTTATGTTGCTGTTACTCTGCTTATCTGTTTACCTTGTGCTGGTAAACACACATCTACAAACTAGGAATTTCTTTATCAATCTTCCAATCTTACTAAATGCTGCTTCAAATTATATTTTTGCATCTTTTTCCTCTAAAGAAACCAATTAAACTATGAGCTTTTCCATGATTCTAGCCCACTCTACTATTAAAGTCCTCTAGTATCAATGATTTCTCTATTTTACCACCAGAAAAAGTTCTGTTCTCTTTAAAATTCACAACTAAATCATTACAAAATATCTTAATGTAAAACTGATAGAAAATAACTTGAATTTGTTGTAAAATATCTAATAAAAATATAAATTCATTTGCCATTTTATTAAATTGATACTTGTTATATTTTAATTATTAAAATAAAACAGATAGCTTTTGATTTACTAAAAGTCCTTATCTCTACCAGTAACATTAAACACACTGTCATTATTTAGCTATGGTAAATAATCTTTATTAATATTAATTTTATTTAAAAATTAATTTCTCAATCTGATTAACACTATAAAATTCATTTTTTCATTGTTCAAACAAAATTTCAGAGTTTTTATAAATATTACCAATCAGTTTTTATGAATTGTAAGTCATCCCAAAATTCATTATCCTATTTAGAAAAGATGATGAAGACTGCGGGAAGATGGAGAAGAAAATGAAAGAAGAAGCCCAGCAGTTGCCAGACAGAAGAATGAAAAGGCCTGCACTTTCCCATGTGTTCACTTTTGAGGGCTCACAGGTTACAATCATTAATTATTTACAACCAGAAATATGGAAAGGCAGGCCAAAGAAGAGGAAAGAAGAAAGAAGAGTGAACTATGTCCCAAGTTATCATACCCGGCCCTGCTGTGACCCTACCAGTGCAAGATGAAGAAGATGGCTAGAGTGAAGAAGAGTCTGCAAAACCTAAATTCACCAACCATCCCTTTTTCCTCCAAAAATTGTGGCCTATTGCTAGCACATGCAACTTCCTTTAAACAAGTAGTGCATTGCATCCTCCAATAACTAGGGTCCCTAATGCATTCTTGCTTGACTGAAAGGCACAGCACTGACAGGCCTTCAGTGAACGGACTGAAGGGGTAGTGCACCAGGAGAAAGATGCAGCTACATTGCTCTCTCAAGGATAGCCCAAGTAATTGTATTTCAAACTGATCTGTAAGGATAGGAACGCAATCCACAATTGCATCCATAAGCAAAACATATATGTAACTAACACTAAATAAGCAAATCAGACCTGCCTGATAATAGAAAGACCCAGCAGTAAGGGACTGTTTTCCAAGTTCTGCAATAAGTAGGGGGATAGGTATCCCCTGTTATCCTTATGATTTGTAAGTTTTCATAGTTTTACTACAGTCTGAATTTTAGAAATAATACTAATACAACAATATTATTAAATAAGCAATACAAATAATGAAAAAATGTACCTAAATAGTAATAAAATTAATTAACTACCAGTACTGAAATTAAAAAAGTACTATTAATAATTAAAATGACAAATGAGAATTCACATCTGAGATGCCATGCATCTCTACAACAGAAAGCCAACATATTTCAGTCCTTACCATTTAAAAAATCTATAAGTAGGTAATTCGACAACTCATCTGCTCAGAGTGATGTTGCTACTCTGCCAACTCAGGACAAAAATAATAGAGTGATGAATGTCCTGCTGATCTTCTCTACTACAAAAAAGCAGTTTAAGACTTCAGTTGCAATTGCAATAATTTGCAATTATTTATGAGCTAGCAGACTAAAAGAAAAAGATCAAATGAACACAATTTAAAGTTTAATAAAACATTAAAAAACTGAACATTATGGAACTTTACAAAATTTAACCTTTCACTTTATCCTTTTCCCCCTTTTCCTGTTTTCCCTCTTTCCATTCTCCTCCTTTTATCTATTTCTTTTTCCCCTTTTTTCCTTTTTCTATCTTTCTTTTTTCCGTTTTTCTGTTGTTCCCATACGTAAATCAGTCCAGTAGTTTTTTAGTCTACAATGGACACACATATGGACATTGCCTTTTATTTATACATAAAAGAAGAAAGTCTATTTGAATATTTGTTTGTTTCGTAAATATCTCAACATCGACGCCACCTAGCAGATATAGTTTTTGCAAAACTTTTTCTTTTCACATAACTAATATACATTCTGAATATAAGCCAAATTGTTCTATAAATACAGTTTTTCTAAATATCTCAACCCCAGCTACCTAGCAGGTCCATTTTTTGCAAAAAATATTTCTTTTGACATAACTAATATATATATTTAGAATATGAACCAAATCAAACCATAAATACAATTTTTCAAAATATCTCGACTCCAGCGCCACCTTTTTTTTTCATGCCTAAGCAGTGTTGGGCTTGCTAACAGATGCCATAAGATGTTATTAATATCCGTATGTAAATCTACACATTACCGACTAAACCGCCACCTAGCCGGTCCAAACTAATTCAGAAACCTTCGCAGGCATGTGCACAAGTCACCAAAGTTTCATTGCAATTGGATGAATGGTAAAGGAACGCATACGAAACAAACAAACATTCATTTTTATATATACTTATATTAGATTACAAGTTACAATTAATGAATTATGGCCTATGGAATTAAGTCAGCCTTAAATGAAAATCAGGTTGGCTTTCATAGGGGAGATGGCCTAGAGTAAGGTTGAGGTATAACTCAATCTCTGTATCTGTTTTCTATGCACATTTTAGATTCATTTGACATATGGTCAGAGAAGGGCTTCGAAACAGCTCTAAAATCATTTACATAATTTAAATAACAAAGAGGCACTACTGCAATATTATTTACAGATATACCTATTGTCATTACTCCCTCTACACCTTTTGGCATTCTACAATTAAATAAATCACCCACATTGTTACATATCTGATACCTTCAAATGCTATGTATAAATGTATAAATTACATTCATCTGCAATGTATAAATTACATTCATCTGCTCCTTCACAATAAGAATGTTCTTGTTGCCTGTTGTTTTTATGTAATTTTTTTAGTTTCATAATAAAAATCAATTTGTTTAAAAAAAAATCTGAATTCTAGTTTTTATGAAAATATCTAAATATGTATATGCATTAAGTAATATATTAGTATGTTTAAGAAACATCTTAATATAAGTAATATGTCAGCTTCTCTTGAATTATTTAGCTTAACTGCTATAACAAATCTACTATTTGTCACCCAATATAAGTTTTTCTTTATATCAGCATGATCTGTTAATCAGCATATCCCCCATTAACTCTTCCAAAGTGAGAAGAAATCTTCTCACAACTCTGAGTACAGAGGTTGAGTTGAAATTAAACATTATTTCATTTCAGTCATAGAAAAAATTTTCTAAAAAGTCTATTTCCTTTTCTAAAACCTGTGTTTCACCCAACAAAATAAAATGTACTCATTTAAAAAATTTAAAAAGAAATTTTTCATGACCTTTCCTTTTAACCCACAAACATTTTATCATATAAAAGATCATATAAATTTTATCATATATAAGATCTTTTGCTTTTTAAAGATCTTTTCCATGTCTAAAATTACCTGGTTGTTGCCATGGGAAGGTACTAATTCAAGCACTTTTGGCTTACTTGCCCACAGTTTCTTAAATATAGTGTTGTGTATCCCTCTCCAGAACACTCTCAAAACATTGCCAATTTTTTAAGTGCATTTGAAAGGAGTGTATGTAACAATGATCTTAGGTTTTTCACACCATCCCTGCACCCATCTATATCATTTGATGAACGAAACGTCAACCTTCCACATAGTGAGAGTTGAGGCCATAACCCTGTTCCTGATCACTTCCATAATGTAAACAATTTACTACATTTTTCTCTTAGTTCTTTGGTGTAATTGAAATACACAACAAGTTACTTTGTTTCAGTTTATAAATATTCTGAAAAGTTTTATTTATATGCTTATCCCTCAGCATTACCACAACTCTCTAAAGAATGTGCTTGATTTATTTCAATATTGTTTTCATTACCCAAAATATTGGTGCAAATTTCTTTCCCCTTCAAAACACAATTACCAGCATGTGCATTCTCTAGTCCTTTAAGGATAACGTTTCTTCTCACTCTTCCTTCTAAGGTAATTAACCTCCATTCACTTTTTTCCATAAAGATGTTTCATTTGCTGAACTTTTAAGTAACTGATTTTCCTCCTAGATATGCATTTTTGTAGCCAGATTTTGCATGTCTGTTCTTGCTGCCACATTCACCAATTTATCACTAGAAGTTCTTGAAAAGTTTGCATTAATAACTCCATTGACATGTTCCCAGCATTTTGATCACCCATTACCAAACACGTTTTCACCTCGTTCTTAATTTCTTAATTACTTGCAAAACCTTTTTCAAAATGTACAACCCAAATTATGCTGTTCTCATATTTATTAAATCCCTCTATATTTAGTGAGATGAAAATTATCCTTTTATTGAAATCTGAGGCTTCTTCTCCAGACCTGTAAATTTTGCATATTGTTTAGAGACAAAAATAATCTATTTTTGTCTCTAAAGAAGCCTTTTACATATTCCTCCTACCTTATAAGCTCTCTCTTTCCTCCATAATTATGGTCTTATCTTTTCAAATCATTAATTCTTTCTCTCAACCAGTCCTTTAACTTCTGTACTTGTATTTATTCATTTGACATTTGTTAGTATAATTTTTGCCTTCATCTTCTGCATATTTGCACTTTTTGAGTTCATTCATTTGTTCTAAATATTTTTTATTAAGATTTTCTGTCAGTTGTTGTCTTTCTACCTAAAGTTTCACTCCTGTTTGTAGATTTTCTATGAATACTGCTTATACAAAAACAATAAAAAACAAAAACAAAAGAATAATATAAATATAACAAAGAATATCCAATGATTTTTCAATCTGTAGTTAAATTGGCATATGAAATTTTCCAAACTTGACTTATTCTTTTAAGTGGCTATACTAACGCCTAACTTCAGCTTGGGTACTTATTCCCTTTGAGTCAATACTTTACTCTCATGATCTTACTCTTGGCACAAATGGGCCAATATGATATTAAATTATACAAGTAACTCTTACAAATTACATCAATGAAAATTACATTTTAAATTTTAGTTTCAGTTGAAATACCTACTACAAAATTTATACTGAAATAAATTTGAATTGTAATTTGTATATAATTTTAGAGTTTACTTATATGCTCATAAAAACTCCTGGTTAACGATTTTAATTCTAAAATATACCCATAGACGTCTAATTGCTGCCAATGAGGGGATTATCAGATAGATTTTTTTTTTTATTTTAAGATTTTACTGTCTCACTACAGGTTGATAGTCTGTATTACAGTTCATTAATTCTGATTTGAATAAACCAATATGAGTTAACTGGAAAAAAATTGGATAAACAAAAAAAGTTATTGTTAGCAGATTTATTGTTTTATTAATTTTTAGTAAAATTTATTTAGAATTCTTTTATATACCAGTTTTATCAACAAGTGTAGGTGTTTTAGATCTTGGATATTGATGTACAGACTAGATGAGAGGGGCTGGACCAAAGGCTAAATAAAATGACTGAGAAAATGGACCGTGTGATTGGGAAATTCCTGACTTTTCACTCCCTTGTAGGAGAAATAAGGGGGAAATAGAGTAGACCTTTTTTTTTATACTATTTGGATAACATACAACATTGATTTTGGTCACTAGTGTTTCTGTGCGAACAAAATTTTGTTTTATACATAAAATTTTATGTTAGAGTATATGATACACTATGTGCTGCATTAAAATATATTGATTCACATTGTAGTTGATTAAATGCACTTACTGAGTGTATATACTATATATATATATATATTATATATATATATATATATATATATATATATATATATATATATCTTTTTTCAAATCTAAAAGAAGCTGATCAGTTTTGTAAGTTACAACATAGAATTGTGATGATTTCATGTAAAATATTCTAACAATAAAAATGTTGTCTAATGATAATAAATCTTAATAACTGAGTCCTTTGGTAATAGTATCACATTTAGTCATGCTTGTCATATACTCATTTAAGTTGAACAGGATTATAAAAAATCTCACTTCTAAATAATAAAGAGCTATTCAAGTATTTATTTACTTAAAAGTAAAACTTTAATTTTCTAAAACACCCATTTATCCTTTATGCATTTTATTGGTATTTGCAATAGTTTTGTTTTTAAAAAAATTCTCATAAATTAGCTTTAATACGCTCAATACTCTCTTCTGCATAAAAGAATATATAGAGTCAGTGATTTCAATGCAGAATTAAAATCTAAATTTTGTTCACCTTTACCTTTCCTACAGGAAATACTTTATTTTACTTTTTAATCTTGTAGAAAAATAGAATTTGCTCATTACTTTGAACTGCTGCCCTGTAGGTGAATTACGCCCACACTGATATACCTATACATGTATAGCAAATATCATAGTTTTTCTGTATTATGTTTTTAATTAGTATATATCAAGTGAATCTGTTATTTTTACTATAGAATCTGTAATTTCTGACCTACATGAAGCTATTTTTTTATATTCTATCTGTAGTTTAAGTTAATGCAAATTGCTACCCTGATTCAAGTACCAGGTTTGCTAGAGATGAACTAATCTCCAAAACTGATTGAATTGAACTCAACTAGTTTTCATGATAATGAGAACTAATTATAGTATTGATATAGACAGTTTAAGATATTTCCAGTATCTTAAACTGGAAGAAGTTATTATCCTTTGTTATCTTCATTTGAAGCTGAACTGTTTAATTCATGAATCTCATAAATCTTGGTGACAGCTTTGATTTTTTTTTTTGTATTATTAACATGAAACTGTCTGACATCTTCCCTTGAATGTGTGCATTACAACTTACAGTCAGATTATCAGGTAGAAGAAAAAAAATTGAAGTGAATATTGTGGAAGAATTAAGAAATTATTTAACTTAGGGGGGGGGGCGGGGGAGGGGTATAAACCGGACATATAATGCACTTTGGTCTAGTGTGGTGTTTCTAAATAAAATTTGGATTTTTCTAACTTTTCTTTGTTTTATTCCGTTTTTCTTACACCATTTTGTTCAGGATTAAATTCTTTACAAATTTTGTTTTATAGTTTTATGTATTTAATAACCATTTAACAAAGTAATGTAAGTAAAACATAAAAATCAGGATTTTCTACCCCAATATATTGATTTTCACCCCAGATTTCTCAAAACCTACTCTAGATATGGTTCTCAGACCTATTTTATTCTATTTTTCAGCTCAAAAACCATAAGAAATCATTATTTCTGTCCATTAATTAATATCCTAAAAATTTCGGTACGACCTCATTTCACGGGGGTAGCTGAAATTCGAGCGAAATCTTTCACTAGCCGTAACTCGCAAAAGAAGCAGTTTAGGACATATGTTTATGTGAACTTTTTCCATTATTTTCACAAGTAAAAGCAGAGCCATGATACACTTGTAAGTGCTTGCACACACTAAGTATTAGAATGAATAACAAAAAATATATATAAATAATATTTTATTATTTTTGTTTTATTTCATGATACGTTTTCCTGGTGTTGTAATCCAGTCAGTTGTCCTTTTATTTTTCATCTCACGTATGCAAAGTTGCTTTCCCTTCTCTCTTTAAATAATATTAAAATGAATAATAATAAAAAGCATATTTTGTAATAAACTTCAAAACTCATAGGAACTTAAAAAGATTGTATGTAACATATTTCTAGATATTAGAAAATGAGTCATGATTTATCAGTGTTATTTTTTTTTTACTTCCTTATACAAAGTAAAGGAAGTATTGTGATCACGAAAAATTTCCGTTTTCGAATTTCAACTGAGGTATCCATTTTGACTAGTTTCGGCGTGACGTCTGTACGTACGTATGTATGTAAGTATCTCCCATAACTCAAAAACGATTAGCTGTAGGATGTTAACATTTTGGATTTAGGATTGAAACATCCAGTTGTGCACCTCACCTTTTCATTGCACTTAACTGGAAAAAAAGTGTCCAAAGAATCCCAAAATCCAAAATATTTGGACTGTTTTTTAACTGCAGTAATAAGCCCTCATTAAGAGCTTTTCAACGATATATCATAAGTGGTACTTATTTTCATTTGTTCCAGAATTATAGCCAAATAAAATTGTAATTAATGAAATATTTGGATCTTACAAGGAAGGAGAAGACACATCAGTTCAATCCGACTACATCTCCTTTTTTTTTTAATTTAAATATAATGATTTATTAATAATTATTAACCTCTGATTGTAAAAAGATACAATAAATAATTATTCAATAATAACAATAAAAAAAATTTTTTTTAAATCAAAAGTTATTAGTGAAATAAAATTTTATGTACTTTTCATTTAAAAAAAATGTATATATGTAATTTAATAGGCGTACAAGGAAGTTATGTGATGCTCACATTAGATTTTTTTTAAGTGTAAATATCATTTATTTTGTCATGCTGCTTGTGAATAATTTATTTATTTAGTAATGATATGTGAATACTAAGCCATGATTATCTTTTTTTTGGAGATGATTATAAGGATGAACTGATGAAAAAATATGAACAGGAATTGAACTGAGAAAAATATTATTGTAGGTTCAATGGAACTGACCGCTGTACCGGGTATCTAATTATAACATTAATACAAATGTTATTAAAATTTAAAACGAATTTAAACTTTTATAAAATAAAAAGGTAATTTTTCTTGAATAGTAGATAACTTAGAAACGTTTAGAATGTAACGTATTTACTGGAGCGTGTCCTATTCTATATTAAGAAGTGGGAGACGATCGTGGAATAGCAGGATGAAGTCGGATAGATGATAAGTCAGAGCAGGACGTGAGAGGACTCGGTTTCTAAAGCCATTTATCAACTAACAATTCAGATTGTCTCTGATATTACTTCATTTCATACACATTTCACCTTACGATATTCGAACCACGTCAAACTGACATTTGATTTTACGTCACCTTAAGAAATATGCCAACCTGTGAAAATAAATGCAATATTAATATTTTGTTTTATTTAATCTGGTGCTATACTGGTGATAATTCTTATTTTTCACTTGGTTAGAATTGTTATAACCATATAAAAAAAAATTATGTACACTATTTTTGCTAATAAAAACGAAAAGCAATTAAATGAACGTTCTGTTAATAAAAGCGTTACATTTACTTTTAAATAACTATTATTTATTATATAAACGTATTTAATTGTATAAGATGAATTTATTTATTTTTCCCCTTCAAGCAAAATAATTAGAGAGAAATTTTATCACTGATTTTATAAGATGTTGATGTAAAGGTTTAAAAATGTCTCTCAATGAGAATCCTAGTAACTTTAGTATAATCGGACAAAGGTATGCTGGTTTTGGAGATTAAAGAAATCTCATGATTTCTTTAACTGAAATGAAATGATCAATCATTTCCGTTAATACGTGAAATTTCCTAGGAGCAAGACGGCATAGTTAAGCTTTGAAATCCCATTTAAAGGCATATTTTATAATCGTCTCTGCTACGTCATTCTAATGATAAGAATATTTCTCAAATTACAAATAGGAATTTCTCGACAATTAGAATTTCAATAAACCAGTATTCAATTCACTACCTTTTAAACCAATATCCGAACGTCTTTTAAATATGAATAAAAGACACTTTTATTACACTGATCAATAACTACTTTCTGTTGTTCATTGTAGCAGAAAACCTTTTTAAAAAAGATGAACTCAAGTCGACGTATTACCTTACGAAGTTACTTGCTTCTCCCTTTTTTAATAGTAACAAACTCTGGTCTCACGTCTTTAAGTTGTCTAATATTCTGAAACTTATTGAGTGATTAACTTTTTTTGAACTTATTATCTGTAACTTGAACTGCTACTCATTCCTTTTTTGAAATAAATTGTTCTCTGTTAAATTTCTTAATAAAATTTAGTTTGGCTTATTTAGACAATTCCATTGACAATTAATTTGGAAAAAATAAAGCGCCGATGCTGTCGTAGAAAATATTAATCTGCTACATTAACCTCCGATAAAGCCCGATTACACTGATAACAAAACGCTATGCTACTGTACGAAAAAATTGTGTTTTGTTCTAAAAATCTAATCAACTATGTTGTGCCATTTGTCTATACTTATATGATTTTGGTAAACTCCAAAAAACTATCTGTTAGTCTATCGTCCAAGATAACAAACTTGTTTCGAATTTTAGAAGAGATATCAAGCTTTATATAACAGAATCGATAAAATAAACATCAGACCAGAAATTGTAGGATAGACTATTAATTACTTTTATCATTAAAAGTAAATATGAATGTTAACGATTGGTGCGTTAGACGGCGAACAAAAATTTAAACTAAGTTAATCTATCTTCATAAAAAAAACTGCTAAATACCAGAAGCATCGTTAGGAAAATTTGTTGCATCATAAATGTATTATAAAGACATTAATTTATCTTGTTTAGGCTAAAGATATAAACCATAACATTACTGCTACAATCCGTTGTACATCCTTAAAGTTGTAAGGACAATATGAAGCCGACAATTATAGGATTAGAGAGCAGTTCCTTTTTGTCAGATGTAAAGTAGGCTATATTAACGGATTATGTTTAATTATGGTAGACTACAAAAGTACTCGTGTAGGTTTCTAATTTATAATCTGTTGATTAAATAGGAGCGTATATCGAGGTAAAGGTAGTTTTTTAAAGACTTTAAAAAACAAGAGGTTCTTAATTCGATCCGTAATATTTTTACTTCCTTGTACGAAGTAAAGGAGGTATTGTGATCGCGAAAAATTTCGGTTCTCAGATTTCAACGGAAATATCAATTTTGATCATCGCTGAATACATTTTGATTAGTTTCGGCGTGACGTCTATACGTACGCATGTATGTACGAACGTACGTACGTATGTATTTCACATAACTCAAAAACGACTAGCCGTAGGATGTTGAAATTTTTGACTTAGGACTGTTGTCTAAATGTGCACCTCCCATTTTGATTGCTATCGACTGAACCAAAAGTGTCCAAAAAACGTTTTCTTAACTGCAGTAATAAGCTCTCATTGAGAACTTTTCAACGATATATCATAAGTGGTACTTATTTTCATTGGTTACCGAGTTATAGCCAGATAACATTTTAATTAATGAAATATTTTGCACATCCGTTTTTTTGTTAACTTTTTTTTAATTTAAATATATTGATTTGTTAATAATTTATTAACCTCTCATTGTAAAATAAAATTACAGTAAATAATAATTCAATAATAACAGTAAAAAAAAAAATATGAAAAAATATCAGAAGTTATTAATGAAATAAAATTTTATGTACTTTTCATTTAAAAAAATGTGTGAATGTAATTTAATAGGCGTACAAGGAAGTCATGTGGGCTCACATCAAATTTTTTTCATATATGATGGTTTACTCTTCAACAAATGAACCAATTAGATAGTTTTTTATCTTGGTGGGCAAACTCTTTTTGTAGTCTTATATTTTTTTCAAATATTTTAAGCGAAAGAATTTTTAACCGAAATATTTCACGGACAAAACGATGATTTAAAGATATTTTTAATTTTTCATTTGCCGTCATCACTACATAGAAATTGATTGTTACAGCGTAATGAAAAAACACCAGGATCATACCATTTTGGTAGTCAAAGGTCTTTCGCGCAAAAATTCAAAAATATTAGTTTTTTTATTTATTACTATTAGTCGAGTAAAAAAAAATATTTGTTAGTGCATTCCAGAAACCCTTAGCTTACATTCGGTAGCAATCTCTTATTGTTTCTCTGCATTTTTAAAAAAAATTTAATTCAGAGACAGTTACCTCGCTAATGCGTCTTTTGAAAACGGTTTTAGTACGGACAGCAATTGTGTAGGTTTAATGACTAGTTGAAAAGAAGTAAAGAAAAAGTACACTAAAATAATTAAAAAATAAATAACAAAAAAAACCCTGCGCTAAAAAGTACACTTAAGTATATAAATTAGAGCAACTTACTCTTTTTCAGTTATCCTTTAAATTTCGACTTTTTTTAAGTTTGTGTAACATTAAGGATTAATAAATTATTGACAGTTATCTTTAATTTGATGTTGACTTCAAGAAGTCAAAGTTAAAAAGTATTATTTTTCATTTATTGATAGGTTTTTGAAGTAGGTTATATTTTTTATTATAATTATTTTTTAGTTTAATAATTTAAAATGTTTCTCTTATATTTGACAAGTTTCATAGTATGCACACTTCATAAGAAAGTATTTAAAACAGAAAATTTATATAATTTTAAATCAATCAGTTATTATATTTTATAACGAAAAGCTTCTATACTTTTAAGATATAAAAAAAAATCTTCAATTTTTAAAACTGTACTGTAAAAGTTAGTGCAAAAACAAATATTCTTACAAAATGAAATATGGCGTTATAAATATTATTAATAACATAATAAGAACAAGTATTTAAAAATAAAATCAACTTCTACGGAATTTTTTATGAAAAAAAAGACGTTTATTTACTTATGAAACTGTGAACTTTTTATACATTATCATAATTAATTAAAAACATATGGATATGAGCGCAAGTAAAGCTTTCATTTAATTATTTTAGTTGAATAAAAAATGTGGATACTACTACACATAATATTTACAGCTAACGTTTTCTTAACCAAGCAAAGCCGAGGATTATACAGTGCTTTATATTTTTGCTATCTTCGAAAATTTGTGGGCCACAAGAAACCATTTTTCAATTGGTTTAGTAGTTACCAAATTACGTAATGAAGTAAAGAGAAGACTGTGTGGGAAAGTGACTGTTCAGTCACATTGAAAACTATTCAATGTTTTTTTAATTTTTTTTTTTTAGAAAAAAACTAAGGCTATTTTCCTCTGATCTGTATGAATCACTTTTAGAGAATTGAACTATTTAATATATAGGTTAAACGGTTTTGTAACCTAAAAAACATAATTAATATTGAAATAAAATTATTTATAATCTATTTCTTTCCTTTTATAAAATCTCCGTGAACAAAATACATTAAAAAGATAATACAGTTGTATTTTTACAACTTATATTTTTAGATCAGTTATTTTTACATTTTATGTATATATATATATATATATATATATATATATATATATATATATATATATATGAGAATTGTGCTGTAGATTGTGTGAACTGGTAATATTCCTTTTAAAATAATTTAATACGTGCTTCAAATAGTAAACAATAAATGCATTACGTTCCTATTCTATTTACAGAAATCCAAAATAAAGTAGCTTCTCACTCACAAACGCACATTAGCATGAAAGCGTACGCCAGAAAATTCCCTTGGGATTTACTTTAGATTGATAAGAATTTTATCTTATACTTCAAAACTGTATATATACAAATATATTTTATTATTTAATTATCTGACATTGCTATTAAGTTTTAATAAATTCCATCTGGTTTACGTTTATATACATAAATCGGAACTTAATTTTCTTCATTGTAAATTTTATTCTTCATGTTAACTATCTGATGAATTTAATTAAAAAAGAGAAAACAAATTTATGAAGCTGATTTACTGTACTTGTTTTTTCAATAACTGTGATTACATTTTCTTAAAAAGTATATAAATGATCCTTTAAAAAGTACTTAATCTTTTTATAAAATGAATGCTTATGGTAAGTTACATTGTGTATTTATCTGTATGGTAGAAATTGAAGATCTCTCTGCAAAAGTCAATTATTCTTCTTACTTATATTTCTTCATAATTATATTTACTCTGTATCAATCGTTATTTGGCTAATAGTATAGATTTTTGGGGTTTAAACTATTACACAATTGCCATTTATTCTGTTTACCAGTAGGAGTGAATAAGTTTATTTACGTCGGGTGTTTTATGGACCGCATTGTTGTGGTCGTGTTTTGAAAATCATAAAATTGTGACTTAGAAAATGCCGAACCACAAAAATAGCCTAGAGTTTTCTTAATAAATAAAATTCTTTATCAAATTTTAAGCAAGTCCTTTTGTTCAGTCTGTTTCATAACAGCAATGCGGTCCGTTCTGCAGTCTGTTTTTATGTACCGCTTTTTCTATCATCCAAGAGAAGATAATATACAAACTCTATCGGTGGGTAAACAACAGGTATCAGAATTATTACTGTCCGATTTGTCATTTGCAGAAGAAACCTACTTAAAAAGACGGATCCTTGCAATATGTATCTTATCTAGCCCCACCTGTCAGTAAAAAGATGAAAATGAAGATGAGATGTTCATCCCGTAAATTCTGCTACGTTCATAGTCAGCGCGCTTCAAACCCGTTAAAGATAATTACGGGAAGATTTTTTTTTTTGACAATTTTATGGATGTTAATTGTATCGCATGATAAACTGGAGGTTAATTTTCAAGAAGCGATTAAGCAAGACCAGATTCTGGCCAGGATTTAAAACATTTTCCCCGAGAAATATTGGCTATACTCTTAAGTACATACATAAAATGTTGAAATAATCTATAGAAAGAAATTAAGAGTTTGCTTGTTTTTAAGATAATCCTCTTTTATACTTTTTAAGATAGTTTACGAAAATAAAAGGCAGTTATGTTCTTTAACCACAACTTATGTTTCAGGTGAATATTAAAAAATTAAAAGATATAGATCTCTCAGGCATTAATCCAATCTGAGTACTCCAACCACTCCGTAATGATGACTTACATCATCATCATCATCATCAGATGCTTAAATAGTTATTATTCAAATGTTATAGTACGCGATATGGGATTTGTTTTTAAAAATATATGATATAAAAAAAAAAATTAAACGAAAAATTAAAAAACTAAGTTTAATTTGACATGTGAAATATTTAATTTTTTTAGACATACATCAACACATTACAGTATAACACTTTGTGACTTATAGCTACTACAAAATACGGCCAACTCTTGAGTAAAATACAAAAATAAATTGAGGAATAAAAGGGAGTTTGGCTTCACTGAAAACGTGAAAAGCTGGCAGAAAAGGGATACATTAGCGTAAAGGATGACAAATATTTATTCTGATGTCCATGCTAAGTTTTAACTAAAGAAAATAAAATTTTAAATTTAATTTCAGTTCTCTGAAATTTCATCGAACTATTGTTTAGAATTAAGTAATTTAGTTCAATAATTCTTAATATTTAAAAAAAAACTAAACATTAAAAAAAAGACAAAATTAAACCAGTTTTCAATGAAAAGACTCCCGACGTTCTTATTATTTTCTCAATAATTAATTTTATCTCAATAATAAAGTTATCCCTAACTTCAACTTACGCTATATACGCTAAGTTAATATTATTTATTTATTTCGTATTTTGGGGGTTTTATGGCATTTTTTCAATTAGTAAAAAGTTATTTTTTTCGTCATTTTGGGGCTTTATATATATATATATATATATATATATATATAGAAATATATATATATATATAGATTTCTTATGCATTTTAGTAAACCTTACATTAGTGAGTTTGAACTAGCTTGATATCTTACACTGTTACTGTGAAGTGACTATTACAAAATATTAATTTTGTAGGTATATCCTACAGCCGATCGCGGCCATTCATGTATTTTTATAATTTTGTACTTTTTTAATCCTCTAACGATGCTTAATCCGAATCCTAAATCAAAATCAAAATCCGAGACAAAAAGTATTCACACACACAATTCAATAATGAACTGTACGTTCGTTGAAGAATATCGTGTGTTATCCGTAAGAATACGAAAAATACATACGTTAATTTAAAAAAAAAAATTATTTATTATAATCTCTCAACAAGAATACAAAAAAAGGTAAAAAAACCTCCTAGTCTGAAAGAAGAATGAACTGGAGTAGACTACTTCTAAAAATATCTTCCCAATGAAAATTATTTTGATACATAATTGTGTGTACTTTTAATATTTCAAATACGAGTAAAATAGTGAGTAATAGTAATTTTTTATGTATTCATTAGTTTTTCTTAATTAAATATTTGATCCTAATGTTGGCTAAAATGTTTATCTATAATTAGATGCTATCGTATTTTCAAAAAAAATGTTCATTTACAGTTCTTCGATAAACTGATTTATATTTTAAACTGTAAATTATGTTTACATAATAATAAAGTTATTTGTAATTTTTTTTAACGCGGATTAAAAGTAAATCACATATTTTATTCGACACTAAACTTGTTTTTTCTTTATAAAAACATTCTTTTATTGTTGTAGTCTGTATATTCTGGATTTCTAGAAAAAAAAGTATTTTTCTTCAATAGTTCGGACACCTGGAGTGAAAATGCCCCATTTAAATGCATTCAACTCGGTCTATATCTCAGTGCCCGCAAGCCATTAAACCTACTTTGAATTCAAACTTTCTTCCTCTTTTGCAATTTCAATTCTTTTCTACTTTTTCTTCTATTACAATCGTTTTCTTATTCGAATAAATGAAGTCTGCAATCTTATTACAAACTCTTATATTTCTATACAGATAGAGAATTTTATCTTGTTCAATCTACTTTTGAAATCCAGAATAAATTTAAAAAAATAAATAAGTAATGGGTTAGATATAGAGAGGAAAAATCAACAAATTAATAACATTAATTAAGAAGTTATTCTTACGTACAAGAGATCTGGGTCAATTGCTAAAATTTTAGCTTCAACTTTTTAATTTTTTCATGAGGAAGCTATCTGAAATTAAAGCTCATCGAATTTAAAAATCTGAAGTTTTTCTTGTAGTTAAACAATCTTCTCTTACGTTTAATTATAGAAACCTAAAAATTCATTGATCTGTATAACGGAATGCTGTTTATGTACATATATAAAATAAATAAATAAAAATAACGACTCGCTTTCTAAATACTTGGAAATATGCTTTTAGGAAATATTTTCGAGACTTCGATCTCTTGGTACATCTCTAAGGAAGAGATCATAGCCTCAGAAAGATTTTGTAGACATATATTTATTTGAATACAAATTGTAGATTTTATTTTTTACAAATTTAATTAATGTTTTTTTTTTTTTTTTTTTTTTAAAGCGAAGACATTAAGCGGGAGTAAGTTTTTATTGATTCGAAATATATTTTTATAAAATAATTGCCATTTATCTATTTAACTATTTTCAAGCCCAATAATATACTTCAAATTATGTTCTGTGAGAGAAGTAATACAAGTAAACAGTAGCATATTAAATCTCTTTTTTGTAAGGTTATAATTATATCAGTAAATCGTAGCTGTGTAGGGTTAGTTTTTTTCGAGAAATGAGTTCTGATTTAGAATGGAGAAATCAGCTTTCTTTGTGAATGTAGTTGAGCATCAGTAATATTAACTATGAACGGTGTCATTCTAAAAACATCAGATTATGCAATTTCTGGAATATCCATGAGTTTCCCTTCTTCTCTAGAACGAAACGTGTGGGTAATCTATAGTATTGTTCGAATATAATTTTTTTATTTCGGTATTTATATTAAAAAAAAAAATTATTTGTACAGGAAATTCACATTTCCGTTATAAAAGTAACGGTTGTTATTTCACCTTTTAAAAAATATATTATAATAGTAGTTTTGTACTCGGAAAATAAGATTTGTTTTGTTTGTGGATCCGCAGAATAATTCTTGATTGGAAAAATGACTAATTAAAATGAATTAAAGAATTTAACAAATATGTTAAAAAATTATATTTTTAGTCTAATTTGGTTGATAATTTACTGGTAATAGATATAGAATAAAACGTTTTTGGGAAAGGCCGAACTCCTAAGTGGGGAAAAATAAACAGAGAGGACGATATAAATTCTAAACGTTATTGTAATTTTACGAATTCGTATTATTTATTATTATGTTTCTATTACATCAGATTATTATTCTTTTATCAATATGTCAAAGAGTAACTTCTAGGATAAGCAAACTATACATTAAAATAATTACTGTTGCTATAATCTTTGGCATATTTTCAAAATTTAATTTTAGTTGATTTTATAAATATTTTTAGTAGTATTTGAACCGTTCATTTACGTGCGATAGAGTTAAAACAAATCATTTATTGAATTTATTGCATCAGACATTCATTTTATGTCATAAATATATTACATCAGAAATTTGGTTACTAATTTTATATTTTCAGTTATAGGCAAAAGTTTCTATTGATGAAAGTGTACGCGAATTTTAGTTGAAATTCCTAGAATGTGCATCACACAATGTTCAACAGTTCAATCGCCAGCTTGAGTAAAAATTTTCTTTTTATTTTATTTTTAATTTCATTCATATCTTCTTTTAATTTACTAAAATTAATTTTTTACATTTATTTTATTTTCATAAATTCTTTATTTATTTCTTTAACGTTGTTTTTGTAGATAATTTTAATTACATCAGAGTTTTTATTTTAACGTTCTATTAATTAAATGATTAATTTACTTAGATTAAAAATATTTATGTATAGAATACTACATATGTATATTCCGGTATGCATTAACCCGAAGAGAATTGAACTTTTTGCTACTATGTGTGTTCTTTATCAAAAGAAATAGCATTATTGTATTGTTACACATATATTCAGTCACGTAAGACTCAATAATTTTTCTCTTCTAAGACGTCTTTCTTGCAATTTTATATATAGTCTGTACTTTAACTGAAGAAGATAATAAAGATGAATTTACAGCGGGTAGGGAGTTAAAATGCTGGTAAAGGCGTGGTGAAACAGGTTTGTTTATTTTCTTTGTTGTTTTAGAAAAGCTGAGTTTTAGCGAGATCTTCTTCAGTGAAGATGTCAGATCTCTCCCGATCTCAGTGGCAAAGTGGTAGCGTCTCAAATCCGGAGATCCCGGGTTCGAATCCTGATCAGGTATGGCATTTTTCATAGCTACAAAAATTCCATTTCCATATCGCGCACAGAAGCATCAAGCTTAATTGGCGATATCATCAAGCAAAGAAAAAAGATCCGAAATTATCATTAGAGAAGTATAAATATAGCTGGATTTAATTAAATTTTTAACTGAATAACTACGATAGTTATAACCAGATGATTTAATCTTAAATGTTTTAAAATGATTTTAACATGAAATTAAAAAATCGGCTATATTAATTATACATTTTTTGTAGTCATAGAATTAAAGTTATATCTATTTTACTTTGATTCACATTTGCTTAATTAATAATAATAAAAAATCTATTACTATAGTACCATAGCGACTATTTGTTATTGTCTTTTATTATACTGATTGTGGGTGATTCAAAATTAAAGCACTTGCTAAAACTGGAAAATATGTAGGGATGGAAAGTAACAAAACTGGAAATAATTAGGTATGCAAGAACTGGAATATAACTGGAAACTATCCTTGTATGTTAATGACTTATTAAAAACTAGTTAATGTCAAACGATCTTTGAAGAAACCAAAATTATTTATTGCTAGGTAATTGGATAAAATCAGGAGCTAAACTTATATCAAAATAAACTAAATCCTGATTATTATATCGTAAAGTAAAAATCTGAACTTAATTAATGTCATTCCAAAGCGCAAAATTTTAGTTACTTGTTCCAATTTTGAGGCATAACGTAGTTAATTGTCTAATTTTTTGAAATGTATTACGAGTTGTGAAATATAAATAAATATACTCCCAGATAATTAACTTTTTAAAATGTTTCTATGTTTTCATTAACTAAGAAAAAACAATCCTTTTATTCATTTTAAACTTAAAATCAATGGCTATTTATTTATTATATTTCACAGAATTTAAGGGAATTAATTATTCATTTAGTTACAGTTGTTTTTAAAAGAATTCATTATGATTACATTTAGGTGTATTAAATAAAATACGATGTATATAATTATAGACCATATATAGTGTTGATTATATATTAAAATATCTTCTTGACCTTGAAGAACTTGTATTCTCGACTTTTTGATTAAAATCACATTTTCTTTAAATTACCTTTTAATACTAAGAAGATTATTACTTAAAGTTAATTGAATTTACATTTATTATACACCATTTATTATAACTTGCCAAATATTTCCTTTTTTATAATGAAGAAATACTTTTAAAGAATGTAGGGCTATCGAAAACTGAATTAATCATTGTAGGTAGTTATACAATGAAAGTTGACGAATAAATGAAAATTAAAATTTTTCTTATAAAGGTCTTTGTAATAAACCGTTATAAGAAATTATACTATAGACCAAATGTCAGTTATTTTCTAAATTATTTATTGAAAAACTGATTTAAGTAGCAAAAGGAGGTTATTTGTTTAAGGTAGACAAATTTACACCAGTTTTTGCCATATATTATCCAAGCTGTTTAGCTTTAAGATATCTGTTTATCAGTTAGATATCATATGTAATTAATTAAAAATTAAGTTTTCTTAAAATATGATTTTTTTATTTATAAACAATGTCTAATCTTTTCATTTATTACTTTTATTTTAACGGTGATTATTAAGTCTTTCTTATTTGTAAATGTCATCTTTATCTCTTAATTAGCTCTTCTAAATAGTTTTATCTCAACAATCAAACTTACAATAAAAATATATAAAAGAAAATAAAATACAATTTTTATCTAGACAGGGTTTGAACTCACCTTGAAATAAAGTTACTTTAAATGAACGAACATTTTTTTTTAATTAGGTAGATTAATAGAAATTAGTTTATTAGGTAATTACGTTAAGAATCAACTAAATAAATAATGTGCAGTAATTTATAAAGGTAGCTGTCATAGTGATGATCTTAACGTCGTTCATTTCATAAATGTAGAAAATTCCATCCTCAAAAAAAAAAAATTATTTCGGTAGTATAAATCTTCTTTCAACTAATTTTACTGCTATCACGAAATCTTATTGTCATTTGGCAAAGATTTTTCACCCGATTTATAATTGAACTTTAAATCTTATGTCTGTTATGTTTTATTTATTTAAAATATATATGTGTTGAAAAATCAGCTAATATAAAAAAATAAAATAATGATAAAAATAATAATATAGAATAATGTAAAAATTAATTATTATTTCTGTCCATTTTATAGCTGATGATTTCAAGAGTTTCGTTAGGATTTTTGTTATTGTTTTCTTGTTTAATTTGCTAAAAGCTTTTCTGTAGGCCAAGAAAACTTCGTTGAATGATGTTTGTATTCATCTAAATACACTAACACATCGGATTTTACCCGACCGATCAACTTTATTACTTTAATTATACTAAGTAACCTATATATTTATTAATTAACTACTTAAATTAATTACTTTTAACAACTTTTCGTAACTTAGATATTAAGAATTTCTTCATTTTCGTGTATTAAAATAGCAACTTCTTTGATTAGATTTATCAAACTTATATTTAAAATTTTTAAAGAGAAAAGAGACAGCAACAACTTTGTGCAATAAGATTAAAAAAAAAAAAAAATATTAAAAAATATAAGATAAACACTTTAATGCAGATTCATTAAAAATTATTTATTTTAAGATTTGAACGTAAGAATATAGCTTTAAATGACGGGTCAGTTAATTATTATAATTAGGTATTGTTAGTATATAATATGCATGTCATCAAAACTGATAAGGTGTGCAAAAAAGTATTATTTTCTTCAGTTAACGTTTTGATTTTATTAAAGGTTAAATTGTTCCGTCGACTAATTATACAACATTTAATTTTACATCATACTATAGAACCGTTACGAAATTTCCGGAGTATATTCTCCATTACTAAGACGGGATACAAAATACACCGGAATTATATAAATAAAATTTTTAGATCAATAAAATAAACTTAAAAAATCCTTGGTCAGCCAATTAGGTATACTCTGATTTAGTAACGAACTAAAATCTTTTTGTTTGGTATACTTGAGCTTTGTACTTATTATATAAATACGAAGGGATCTAGGAAAATTTAGGAAATAAGAAAAAAATATATAACGAAAAACCTGTAGTAAATGAAATATTTTATTTTTAAAAGGTTACAAAATAAAAATATAAAAAATAATTTTTAAAGAAAATGATTAGATTTTAGAATGAAATCAATCATTTTTCTTTGGTTGATTGTATATGTTTGGTAAATAAATAAATAATGTTTATTTTAAGTTTTACTTTAAGCTTTAAGTTATAAGCTTTTGAAAAAGTTAGCTGGTAAGTTGACGGTAATAAGTAAATTTGTTGCGTTATCCCTACCGTGTTATCAATGCCATCGAAACTTTTGCAAAACATTTTCATTTTCTTGCTGAAGTATGCGTGTAACTTTGCTATGGAAAACTATTGCTTTCTTTTTTGTCTTTAAATAAAGTTTCACATTATCTCGAATATTAATTTACCAATAAGGGAATTTACTTTTTATTAAAGTTAATCCAGTTTGGAGTTTATGGATTGTCCACTTCAGGAGGTTTTAAAAATATTTTTGGGTGGCTTTTAATCTCGAGTTTTAATTTATTTATTACGGAACTAAATGCGTACAAATTAGCGTTTTAAAGACGAAAATACAAGATTAAATCGGTATTAATTAATTTTATTAATATTTTCATATATAAAATTGTGAATCTATTTCACATAGAAAAGTTTAATTACTTGATACATAAATTTTGTTTGCTATATAATACTATAGTAGATTTTTTTCTTTTTATAAATGTAGTAAATTTTTTAGATATAGATACTTATCCGATAATTTTAATTGTTAGTTAAAACACTGATAAATATATTTCTTGAATTGTTCTTTTCCCTTCAAAAATATAACCTAAAAATGTTTTAGTAGTATACTTTATGATAATTGTTTCATTTTATGGAGATTCTTTAATGGTAAAATTCTCGAAATTATTTTAAGTGATAAGGAAGCAACATCAGTAACTAAAATTTGGTATTTATTTGTTTATGCATGTCCTAGTAATGTATCGTATAAAAAAGGATTTTTCTTTAAAAGCACTTTTTCAAAAATCTGGATTTTAACTAGCCCAGCAAATGGCAATACAATTTTACTCAAGAGAAAGAAAGAAAGAAAGAAATGTAACTAAAAAAATGCTAAAATTAAAAAAAAACCGATGGCAGAGACACACTACAATCGAGTGAATCTATCGTCACCTTTACTTTGGGTTCGAATTCTGGTCAGGTATGATTTTTTCACAAGCTGGATAATTCATTTCTCAGAAATGATAAAAAAAAAATTAGGAAATGTAATTACAATTTGGTATCACACTGTTGTTACGGTTTGAATAAATAGTAAATAATAACTTTTACTGAAGTATTTTATCTATTATAATAGTACATAAATAAATATTATTATGAGAGAAGAAGAAAAAAATTACCACATGATTTCTGATCGGATTTTGTAGAAGGAAAGTGGTTATATGAGATTTAGGAAGACTTTAATGATATCCTTTAATTTTTTACTGATTTATAGGTTTTGCAGTATTGAGACAAAGAATTAAAAAAAAAAAATGGTGCAGCCGTTTGGAAGTTACAGCACCTAAACACACACACACACACACACACACGCGCGCGCCCGCGCACAAATCATATGTTTGATATATTAGCTTCTACCTCTGGAGTTAAATTACAGGAAAAACCTCCGTCTACTTCTATTGGATTAACTTGAGGAGTACTAAAAGAATCGGACATTAATTCATCAGATTTCTGTTTTATGGAAACCAGCTGCATAACCTTTAATATTCAGGGATAAACAGGGATAATATATCATGTTATACGGATAACACCTATATCCATATTGAGGATAGATGTAGTTTTTAAGGATAGTTGTAGGTTTTCTCAGATTCCTGAATTTAAAAAAGGTATTTAACCGATAAACAATTTAAGAATATTATTAACATTTCTATCGTGAGACATTCTTTCTAGCTTTAGCAAATAGTATGACAGTGTTGGGTTTTCAAAATTTTTCCTTTAAAGTACTTCGGAAAATTGTTAAGTTTCTTTCCTTGTACGATGTTGGAAGTCAAATAAAAAAATATGTTACTGTAAAAATGATTGTTGTATTATCGTATTATTGAAATTTTGTTTGTGTAAAGAAAACGTCTCGTAGGAATTTTCTTCTTAAAATCTATTTTAATGTTGCAAGCAGTTTCATATTTTCTTGGGGAAAATAAACGCTTGAACGAACAGAAAAATACATATACTCACACATTCGTGTGCGCGTGCCAGTTTTATGTAATGTCATTGAGAAAGAAATATAGGTTGTCGTGGTTGAATAATATGGCAGAAAGAAACGCAATAGACTTATTCACATATAAGACATAAGTTATTACAAGAAGTTCTTATGGTTTTTTTTTATTATCAGTACTCTTTCTGATTGATACAATTTGTTCAAGAATTCCCTCTCGCAATCTGTGCATAAGTTACATTTTTATCTTCGGTTCTATTACTAGTTATATTTTAAAATAAAGTGACAAAGTATATCGAAAAGACAAATTATACGAACTGATTTCACCAATTTATCTCTCGTAATTAGTTATGATTTACATGTAATAAATCGATCAAAAATAATATTATATACATATATATATATATATATATATATATATATATATATATATGTGTGTTATGTTTAACTGAATAAAATAACTATTTGAATTGCTTGTTTACTAAATAATGAATTTAATATAAGGAATTTTTTAATATTTAATTTTATTTATTAGTTTAATTTATAAAATTTTATTGCAATATAAGGCGCTAGGTAATGTGTGTGTGTGCGCGCGCGCTTGTAGGAATATATATATATATATATATATGTCGGAGAATAAAGTACAGTGGAGTATCTTCCGACAAAACGATGAGAATATTCTTTAGAATATCTGTATTTTTAGTAGTTTTAAGAAATGTACTATTACTTGTAATGTTTTGTAAAATAAGGTTTAAATTGTTTTATTGCGGTAGGCTTAGGCCTAGGTAGGCACATGGTTGTCAACGTAGTCGGGATCCCAGGACGATAGGGGTATCATAAAATTAATAAGGAAAAGGAAATATGCAGTAGGTATATTATTTGAGAATATTGAGAAAAGGTAGTCTTGCTTTGGAACCCAGATCGAACGGACGTCCTGGTGGTCGCGAATTCGTTGTTTCCCTGAGCCTCGGTCTATCGCAGGTTGTTTTAGTATTGTTTGAGTTCTAAATTAAATTAATCTTATATTATGATTCGTGTACTGCTGAGTTATTGATGGGTGATAGTTATCATTTGTAATTGTTTCATTGTACGAGTTGTCTACTCATTTTTATTGGTTGAGCTTTATTATAGTCTTATATATTCTCCACTTGTAATAATAAAAGTGAGTGAAACACAAAACGTTGAATCCCTGACAAATCTCCTCGCCTCTCTGACATCAGAAGTGGGATCGTCTCCATCTGGTCCATCACCTGATCAGTGGAATACATTGTTTGAGTTTATGAAGTGTTGTATGCAAAAGCCATTATCGACAAAGAAAAGTGTTGCGTTACCACGATTTAATCCAGAGAGTGCGGGATCGGATTCTGTTGCTTGGTGCTCTGCAGCAGAACTGTGTCTATTAGAAAATCCTCTTCATCGCGCAATGTGACGTGTTTCAAATGTGGGGTAGCTGGTCATATTGCGCCAAACTGTACGACTCCAGGTAGCAGCCGTAGCGGTCCAGGGAACAACAAGGAGACTGGTAGCGTCGAACGCCGTGTGAATCTTTGCACAGTTGCAGCTCCTACTGGTATTCTAAACCATCTTGGTGAGTCGTTTCCATATTGTTTTGATTCAGGAGCGGAATGCTCATTAATAAAGGAATCGATAGCGATTAAGTTTTCTGGACGTAGAATCAATGAATTAATAATTTTGAAAGGCATCGGAAATGTTGTAGTAAATTGTAGCATGCAAATTTTATCTATTGTAATTATGAATTTGTTTACATTAGAGATCCTTTTTCACGTTATCCCAGATGAATATTTGAGTTATAATATTTTAATTGGTCGAGAAATTTTGAGCTTGGGTTTTGAAGTAAATATTTCTCAAAATAATTTTAAAATCTGTAAATCTAAAGTAGTAAATGAATGTAGTAAATTCGAAATTATAAATTTTGATAATTGCAGATACGATAGAAGAAGCGTTTGAAAGACTTCGAGTGGTATTAAAAATTCTTATAGATGCGGGATTCTCATTTAATTTTTCAAAATGTTCTTTTCTCAAAACATCTGTTTCATACCTTGGGTACGAGATTCAAGAAGGACAAGTTCGTCCCAACCCTCGTAAAATAAACTTTTTAACAATGTTACCCGCTCCAAGGACCGTTACTCAGCTTAGACAATTTATTCGCCTTGCATCTTATTTCCGACGGTTTGTCCCTAAGTTTTCACAAATCATGAAACCATTATATGCTCTTACCTCAGGTAAAAAAAATATATTGAGTGGACTGAGACACATGAAAACGCCCGACAAAAAGTAATTCATACTTTGACCAACGAACCCGTCTTAATTATCTTTGACCCGGATTATCCTATAGAACTGCATACCGATGCTAGGTCCGATGGGTACGGAGCAATACTCATGCATAAAGTAGACGGTAAAAATAAAGTTATTGAATACTTTAGTAAAAGGACAAGCCCAGCCGAGTCCAGGTATCATTCTCACGAACTCGATAAGGTTTATGAGTATTACTGGTTTGAAGGTATGTCTAAATACGTACGTAAATTTGTTGACAATTGTATTACTTGTAAACTCTCTAAAGCTCAGTCAGGTAAAATTCAAGCTGAATTACATCCCATCCCTAAGACCCGCATACCTTGGCATACTGTGCATATAGATATTACAGGTAAATTGAGCGGTAAAAATAATACTAAAGAATACGTTATTGTTATTATAGATGGTTTTACCAAATATGTTTATTTACATCACACCAGAAAAATTGACTGTAATAGTGTTATTAAAGCTTTAAAGGCTTCAATATTTATATTGGGAGTTCCCGCTCGTGTGATTGCCGATCAAGGTAGATGTTTTACTGGGAAAGATTTTAAAGACTTTTGTAAATCTTTAAATATTAATTTACATTTAATAGCTACAGGTACTAGTAGGGCAAATGGTCAAGTAGAGCGTGTAATGAGTACGTTAAAAAATATGTTCACTGCTGTTGAGTCTAATAATCGTCCATGGCAAGACGCCATTGGTGAAGTTCAGCTAGCTTTAAACTCAACCGCGAATCGTATTACCAAATCTAGTGCGTTAGAATTATTAATTGGTAAGAAGGCAAGACCTTACGGGTTGTTAGTTGATGACAACGAAAATGAAATTGATATCTCTAATGTAAGACAACGAGCGATTGAAAGTATAGAGGAAAATGCTAATTATGAGAAGATTAGATTTGATAAAAATAAAGCGAAGGTTAATAAGTTTAAAATAGGAGATCACGTTTTGATTAAGAACGAAGAACGTAATCAAACGAAACTCGATAGGAAATTTGGAGGTCCATTCGTAGTAACAGAATTACTTGATAACGACAGGTACACACTAAAATCTTTAAGTAGTAGTAGAAGTTATAAGTATAGTCATGATAAGTTGAGAGAAATGCCTGAGAATTATATTCCTAATGAGTTGGATGTTTCCTCGGACAATGAAAGTTGTGCCGAGGAGACTGTTGATGTTGGTCCTGAAACAGGGACTATGGTTTAAAAAGAGACCACCAATGACGCAATGCACTAATGGCTGGCAGCAGGTCGTGGACCTGGCATTTTTGTTTTTCGCACATGCATCAGTGTGTAGTCGTAACTGCAAACTAAATTAGTGGCTAATGTTAGTTTGATCAGGGCGCGATGGGCACCTGATGATGTGTCGGGCAGGTAGTTGTGGCAACTACAGAATATGTATGATACTGTATGTGGCACACAGGGTAGCCTAGAGATAGTGCAGAGGTCTATTGGTGGAGGAAATAAAATCTTATTTGACAGTTAACTGATAAGGAATAATGATTGATGGCTTTTCGATCTCTTGAGTACTGTACGATGACTATTTAGGATAATGAATAATTAATGGATTTCTGTTACTCGAGAGGACTTCTGAATCTATCTTTTGTACTTTAACTATTGTAAAATGCTTTATAATGACCGAGGTCAGTTGAAAACAAAAATTAAAATACCACTGTAACTCAATGTTTTAGATACACCCGAGGGCGTGTGATTGTCAGAATGGCCGTGTCGGAGAATAAAGTACAGTGGAGTATCTTCCGACAAAACGATGAGAATATTCTTTAGAATATCTGTATTTTTAGTAGTTTTAAGAAATGTACTATTACTTGTAATGTTTTGTAAAATAAGGTTTAAATTGTTTTATTGCGGTAGGCTTAGGCCTAGGTAGGCACATGGTTGTCAACGTAGTCGGGATCCCAGGACGATAGGGGTATCATAAAATTAATAAGGAAAAGGAAATATGCAGTAGGTATATTATTTGAGAATATTGAGAAAAGGTAGTCTTGCTTTGGAACCCAGATCGAACGGACGTCCTGGTGGTCGCGAATTCGTTGTTTCCCTGAGCCTCGGTCTATCGCAGGTTGTTTTAGTATTGTTTGAGTTCTAAATTAAATTAATCTTATATTATGATTCGTGTACTGCTGAGTTATTGATGGGTGATAGTTATCATTTGTAATTGTTTCATTGTACGAGTTGTCTACTCATTTTTATTGGTTGAGCTTTATTATAGTCTTATATATTCTCCACTTATAATAATAAAAGTGAGTGAAACACAAAACGTTGAATCCCTGACAAATCTCCTCGCCTCTCCGACATATATATATATATATATATACTAGCAGACCCAGCAATGCTTCGCTGTTGCTAAATTTGAGTGTATGAATTAATTAAATTTTGTATTACATTTGACAAATTATATTACGAAAATAATAAAATGTACAATATCAATTCAATATTAATTGTATTTCAATTAAATAAACCAAAATCATTTCTGGGATATACGATGTTTTTGATGATTCCATTTGGCGCATGTACGAGGCTCGGCTGATAAATTTTGTTCACAACATGGTACACGGAGACAAAAGGTACTGCCGAGTTGGGCGTGGCAGCATATGATAGCTAAAATATCCCTCTACAAACCTGCGATAATACGTTAAAATCTGTTTACCGGTTTGTTTTCAGTAGCAGTTGAAATGGAGTTGAGTTCGGCCAATATGTCAACACGGTTAAAACAGCGCGCAGTGATCGAACTTTTAGCAGCAGAAAATGTGAATCCTATGAATATTTTTCTTCGTTTAAAAGCGGTTTACAATAGTAAAACTGTTGACAGGAGTACTGTTGAAATTTCGCGAATGTGAAGCTGGTAAAGCGACGATTGAGAATGCACCTCGCAGCGGACAACCAGTTTCTGTGAATG
The DNA here is from genome assembly GCF_047948215.1 of Lycorma delicatula. NCBI lineage: Eukaryota > Metazoa > Arthropoda > Insecta > Hemiptera > Fulgoridae > Lycorma > Lycorma delicatula. The sequence continues at coordinate 117,905,361 of NC_134456.1, forward strand.
ACGAGAAACATCGAAAGGAGGTGGACGATTTGCTTCAAAGTGACCGGCGAATCAGTCAGCAACGCATCGCTATTCAGTTAGACATATCTAAAGAACGAGTAGGCCATATTATCGAGCAATTGGGTTACTGTAAAATCTTTGCTCGATGGGTACCGCGGAAATTCTCTGATGGTTCTCCGCAAGCTGAAGTTCGGTGAGAATGTGTGTGTCTCAAAGAAAGTAGGTGTCCTGAAAAAGAATGACATTATGATACTTGAAAAGAAAACTTTTCATCAAACAGCAATGGAGGCTCCGAAAGGGAAGAGGACTCCAAAAGAGAGAGTAATAATCCGAAAACGCTTGGATAGTCAATACTCACAAGTGTTGGTAAATGGATACTTTATTTTTATATATACTTGTTATATATACATATTTTTACGTTCTGTAATAATATTATAGTAAATACTGTTTTTACGGAAATAAGGATCATTTGATTTCATATGAATTTTAGTGTTGTTTGTTATAAGTTTCCTATAAACACGCTTTACAATATTTTCTTAATTTTTATGTTTAATAAAAAAAAAATTATATCTTATTTTTAACTAATCTAATTGCCCCCTCTATTTAAAATTCCGTAGTAAATTTTATTATTGAAAATTTGGGAATCCCTGCGGGAGGGGGTAATAAATAAACTTAATTTGTATTTAAATAATTAAATATTGCTTTGTAAAAGATTTTTTCTCTATTTGGTTTTGTTAATGCTTCAAAAAAAAAAAAAAGGATTTGATTAGAAGAGATAATTATTTAAGGTCAGTCAAGTGTTGAAATGGCTATTTGATTCAAAATAAAAACATACTAAAAGCGATGTAAATGGTGTTGACTACTGCCAAAAGCTTTTAATTCAGATTGGAAGTAAATACGAAGATATATACATAAGAAAGGGTTATAAAAACGGGATAAATAATTTATTAAGAGGAACATCTTTCATTTATCAAGTTAAAGAATTTTTTTAGGCTTTTTAGACATTAAAAAGCTGAAATATCTTTAAGATACTAATTAATATCTTGACTTTTAAAAGTATTATTCAAAATTATTCTAAAATACTAAAATCACAAACGATGAACAGAAAAGAGGTATAAGCGAAAAGATAATTTGGAAATACAAGTATTAAGGATCTTCATTCACATTTTATGCCTTTTCTGCGTGGGTAGAGGCTCTTGAAAACAAAAGGAATGTAGATAAAATATCATCGCTTCAAAGACGTGCTGCGTTGAACATTGCGGCCGCATACCGCACGGTTTCGCGAAATGCTATTGAGGTCATCTCCGGGATTCCACCAGTGCGGCTGCGTGCATTGATGCTCCGGCGGGTTTATTTTGGTATGACTAAAACCGAGACTAAGGATTTACTTCTGGCCGAGTGACAGGAGGCCTGGAATATCTTACCTGCTGGTGGATGGACACGTAAATTAATTCCGAGACTAGATGTATGGGTGCAGAGAGGACTCGGTGAGGTAGGTTTCTATATAACGCAGCACCTTTCTGGATATGGCGAGTTTGAAGCCTACCTGCATCGATTTGGCAGGAAAGCGTCTCCTCTATGCAGGTACTGCGATCTTGAAGATACCGTTGTGCACATCATCTACCAATGCCAGCGGTGGGATGTGGTCAGACAAGATGTCGGGTTAAGCTGGCTTTCTCCGGAAGAAACAGTTCCATACACGTCGATAGGAGGAGCGGAATGGGACAAAGTAGTACATCTACCAACAAGTATCCTGAAAAATCAAGCGAGAGAAGCTGGAGAATGAGATAGAAACTGATTTAGGACCCAGATAAGTAAGAGGACTGAAGATCACCCAGCAAGGAATCAGAGTTGCATATAAAAAACCTGAGACTCAGACGAAGAAAGTGACCTGAGGGTGAAGGGGCAAAGGAAAGCCCCCCTGTGGAGCCGTCGTGCGTTAGCATTTGTGCGGATGGATGACATAATGAAGCACGGAGACTCTGGACCCCTGGACCCTAAAGGCACCTCCTGGGCCCGGCGCAATGCTTAAACTGCAGGACTAACCTCGGAGGAGGAGAAACGGTGAGATAGGAGTTTTAGTCGGTAGGATGCGGGTACACTAAGGCTCTTAATAACATCTAGTCGAACCCGTGCGAGTCCGACACTCCCCCATTTGTGGGGGGGGGGGGTAAATAGCATTTCTCACACTCATCTGTAACAAAAAAAAAAGAAAAAAGTATTAAGGAAAGTTCTTTTTAGAACAGCATAAGTTAAATCAATATGAAAATTTTGAACCACAAAAAAATTTAATATTTTTTAAAAGTATTACTTTTATTTAAACGGAATATTTTTCTGGGAAACTTTCACCTTCACATTAAAAGAATTTCTGACTTATGGAATAAATTAATATAATTATTTTTCCACTTTATAATTGCGATAATTCATAATATGAAATATTATTATGATAAATACGAGTAAAAATCATATTTATTAATTTTATCGATCGTAAAATATCACTGTATTTAATGATCAATATCCCTAAAACATTTCACATTGATTTTTTTACAATTCATTTTAATAGAAAAAAAATTACGTACAATTTAGTTAAGTTTTGATAAAATAAATATCTTGAAGTTTTTAAGATGTTTTTTTTTAACTTGCTCTTTAGTAAAATAAAGGCCACTTTAACATAAAATGAAAAGCGCATGGATTGTAAAATACAATAAATAATCTCCTTGAAATCTTGAAATTTAATTTCAGTTATTAGTCCTATGTGTTTGTTCGATTGTTGAGTGGCCACATCTGAAGTCGAACTGATGGTCAGGAATAAATACTGATGCTACTCCTTCAAAATTGGCTATATCCTTAGAAGAAATAACCTTTCAAATACCTTCGATAAAATAGGTAACAACGTTATCGGCCTGTATGAAGCTACGTCATTGGACGGCTTACCCAGATTCGGGACCGTTACCAATTGCGACCTTCTATTTTCTCAGGAAGTTCGTAATTCGAAGAATGCCATTAAAAAGGCGTGTTATGTACTTGGTGGCCTTGAATGGAAGAATTTTATTAGTTATCAAATTATACCGGGGAGTTTTCTTTGAATTCCTTCCTCTCCTGTTACTCGCAAAACCTGTCCTGAGGAAAACGTTTTCACAGGAAGGTTTATAGAAACTGGGCTACTCAGGAATAAGATACTAATTAATATCAAATATTAATGAAATATTTGGATCATACCAGGCATATCGGTTCAATCCGACTTCTTCTTCCTTTTTTTTATTTAAGTATATTTATTTATTAATAATTATTAACCTCTGATTGTAAAAAAAAAATATAATTAACCCAACAATAACAATAAAAAAAATAAAATATATCAGAAGTTATTAATGAAATAAAATTTTATGTACTTTTCATTTAAAAAAATGTGTATATGCAATTTAATAGGTGTACAAGGAAGTCATGTGGTGCCACATAACACTTTTTATTGTTCTTTTTAAAGCATCTGAAGAAATTATGAAAAATGAACTTTTAATGTTTGTTGAAAAGCATAATATATTGACAAACTTTCGGCATGGTTTAAGGAAAAATATTTTCTGCTGAAACAATCATTTCCAAAAATTTTGAAAATGTTTTACGTAATTATTCCCTTTACGAGTTTTAGCGATCTGATTGTAGCATTCAATTTGATTTCTTTTCTTGCTGATGAATAAACTTAGTTACTGTGTTATCATGGGAGTAACTTACAATTGGTTAAAGCCACGACTTACCGAGCCTAAGCAACCAATTAAAATAGTATTTGTCTCTGATAAGAATATATATTATGTAAATGTAAGTCCTCGTTTCAACTTGTAGATTTCAGAGTGCTTCAGGGAAGTGTCCTCTATTTCTCATCCTTATTATCTATTATCTGCCTCAAACGCTTATGTCATTCGCTGTAGTCCTCTTTGCAAGTGAAAAAACTATATCTATAACCAAAAGTAATTATCACAAGTCAAGAAACAGCTAAAAATGTTCAGATTTTGAAGTTTTTCTTTGTAAAAGTTTTTGTTGTCAGGTTAGGTTAAACATGAACATTTTAGGCGATAAATTCATGAACGTTATTTAGTTACAGCTGGCAAAAAAGTTTAATAAAATCACGTGTAATGAAACATAAACCATGGAACATTTTCGCGGCGGGTCAAGGCCCGGCTTTTTTCTAGTATTAGTAAAAGAAAAAGAAAATCAAGAAAACCTGAATTTTATGCACCTCCTTTCAATGTATACCTAAATATAAGTTGAAATAGTTTCATTAACGCCTTCTGAATTGGTGTTTATTTTGTCTTTTTATTTAATGTAATAAATTCACATAATTATTTAGTTTACTATTATTTTATGTGTTTAATTTAACGTTTTTAATGAAACTTTAATCAATTCTTTTGTTTATATTTTAATTAATCGTTGGAATTTTGTGACGCTGTTCTTAGCAAAATTTTTAGTTTTCCTTATCCATTCAGGCAAATATTCGGGTAGTTCTTCCTTGTTTTTATTCGTACAGTGGCATATCTATCCATTTCTGACTTTATTTATACAATTTTTTATTATGAATCGATCAAAATAAGATATTTATTTATTGGAACAATTAATTCAAAAACTTCTGTACATGTCTTATTTTTTAGCGTAGTAATACCATCCATGTTTTTTGTTGACTTTTTCTCGAACGAGGATTAGCATTGGAATTTTTGAAAACAATAAACTCTGGAGTTTTATTATTCATACATGAAGAGGATAAAAGTTTCTATTATCAGGTTTAAATTTAATCCTGACTAATTCTATGCTATCATTTCCTTTTTCTTGGAGAATCTAAATTATTAACGATTAAGGCAAAAATTTGTATTGAATTTAATTTTAACACAAAAAAATATAAAAGTTGAAATTTGAAAAATCCAGTATTTAATCATGGAATAATAAACCTGGTTAATTTCGTTCAAAAATAAAAACAAGAAAAAGCAATATGTACATTTGAGGAAGATATCATTACATAAGAAAATTGGATGTAATGGAATGAAAAATAATGCAGTAAAAAAATGACACATTGTATTTTTGTAACGGGAACTTCTTCAGAATTTACTTCAGTGAAGTAATTATTTTTGAAACCAACAACAGGTAATAGCAGCTGAATAGTACAGTATAGAAAGTGTAGTAATTCTATGACAGATGAATTTTGCAGCATATGAAAAATGCCAAGCCCGATTAGTTTCATAGCCAGAACCTTCCGGATAAAAGGCAGAAATCCTACAATTTGATTCTGCTACAAAATAAAAAACAAAAGTTCTTTTCTGTTATTTCATTATATAAATCCGGTAAATTATTTATTACCACACACTATATTATCTTTACTTAAATATTTTTACTAATTTTCGATAATATATAACAATAATTAAATTATTCCTTTGAGATAGTTCTGTATTTCAGTACTTTAATATCTTTATTAAAACTAATAAAACAATTTCTATTTGATATACTAGAGTTCAGGTTGAAAAAAGACTACAGAGGCATACAAGACAGAAATACAGATATAAAAACTGATAAATTTTTGAATATAGTTTTCTAGGATTTCTTTTAATTTTTAGGTGATATTTTAATCTAGATATGAGAATACTGGGGAAGAATTTACTGAGTTAACTGATAGACATCGAAAATGACAAAATCTAAGGAAAAGAAAATTATGATTTATAGTTTGAAAGCTAGAAGATAAGACAAATTTATGAAAAAATCTTTAAGAACTAGAAATAATATATTTCTTATTATGGAAGGTCAGAAAAGTCGTTAATTTAGGGAAGCGCAAAAATATAAAAACTTTATTAGAAGATAAATAACAAAACAGGTTACTAAAAATAAAAGTAGGAATTAGTAAATACTTGTTTGTGAAGAATAGTTGTTTATCAACTAAGATGATAAAGTAATTCTTTATCATTCGTGACTTTACTACGAATTATAATTATAGGAAACAATTAAAAATAAATAGTCTATCACAATGTTATTCTCCTCAAAAATTTTTCCGCATGAAAAGAAACTAAATGAAATTGATATTAATTTAAAAAAAAATGTAGATACCAATTAGTTAATTTAAATTGTTTAATTACAAATTAATTTCAAACAAAAACGGAATTTGAGCTTATGAACATGTGCGTGCTTGTATGAACTCAAATGTATACACATTTATTAATGAGATAAATTAAACATTTTATGATGAAACAATAGTAAATTATAACAAACAATTTACAAAGTAAAAGTGTATGTGTATAATACGGTTGTAAAAAATAATATAATGATAAAAAAACTGAAAGAAAAAATAAATGATATAAGATATAAGCAGTCTTTTATCTACTCTTATCTTTCTTTTATACCAAACATAGGCAACTTATTTAAAAATAAAACAAAAAAATTAACTGAATAATAAATTAAAAGAATATTTAAACCTACGAAATTGTGCGAGTATCGCAGTCTATTTTAGTGTTGTTACGAAATACTTCGGTAACAGAGTGGAACTTGATGATTGTTTTTCAATCACTAGAGTAAAAATGCAGTTAATTCTGTTAAATTGCTATTTAAGCAAACTTCTTATTTTATTAATTTTAATTTTCTTCTTCTTTTCCACTTGTTACGTCGATTGTGCTCCTGCTACTTTAAAAAATGAAATTAATGACACTGATGTTGAGAAAAAGAAAACATTTTTTGACCATATAAAAGAAAAATTGGTAAGTATTATATTGTTTTGAATATTTACACTCGAATTTATATTAAAAAAAAAATTTATGCTTATTAGTTTTTGCCTTTTTTAAATAAATGAATAAATAAAACGTAAACAATTATAACCTTTGTCTATTTAAAAAAAAATGGTATTAAACTTAACAACACGTTCATTAATTATTTATTTTTACCATCATAATAATTTAACAAAATAAGATTAATAACATCTAATTTAAATATCAAGAAGAAATCAATTTTGTCTAATATAAATAATAAAGTAAATAATTGCGTTTACTAATAAAATAATAATAATTTAATTACGATTTTAAAAAAAATTAAATTTGAAAAAACACAAGAGTTATTTTCTTCCCATCTCGGTCCCATCAAAAACATAAAGGCCTGACTTGGAGATATAATTTAATTTCACTACTAAAATAAATAACAAATATCTAAAATCTAACGTAAAAATATCGTAGGTCTACTTTAAACATTCCCATAAACGCTAATTAAGTTAAGTATTTCCATATAATTCAGTTTAGGAAATAAGTATACTAACAATTTAAAACCGCACTTATTATTTGCTCAGGAGTTAAACATTTTAACATTTGGTAAAATTAAATGTATTTTTTTAACCGTTTTATAATACAAATTCAAATAATAATCCAAAATTATGTAATAAAAAAGAAAAGCGTTTGGAGATAAATAATTAGGCTTTCTCAAAACAATATCTTCCGATAATAGGTTAAAATTATCCGATATTAATTTAATAACTCAGTAATAATTACTTTTTCTGAGAGTAATGATGCTCACTATACATTCAATCTCAGAGGTGAAGAAAAAGAAGTTGTCACTTGTAATGCCGAATTCACTTGCGTTTCGATGGGCTTCGCATACTGATAAGCAACCGTATATTTTTCTCCATGAAGAAGGCAACAGGGAACTGCTTCACTTCTCACCTTCTCTGGTAAGTCTGACATGGGATGCTTGTTATTCTTAGGGATGGCTATTTAATTTTTTGTACTTGATTCTAGTAGGTCTCATAAAACCGTCTCGGTCATGGCAATTAACATAGATTGATTAAATTGTTTATATTTTACAAATATTTGTGTAAATATTAATTATTAAGTCTCTAAAATGAAATAAATATTAAGTACCGTTTGCCTTTACGTCTGAAATTTTTGGTTTTGATATTAAATTATACTACAGCTATGACTGAGAAAATATTAAAAGCGCTTTACCAGAAGAGCGCACTTGAACGCCAATAAATCAAAAATATTTACCGAAATTCGCATTCTTATACAAAAAAATTTTTGAATTTTATGTTGGAGTGGGCTGCTTCTGTCGCACTAAAATATTAATACGGGTAAAAAAAATTGCCCCTCTATTCAGATCTACAGACAAAATGATGATGTATTTAAAATATTAATGAAACGCTTTATATTTTATTAAGGATTAAGAATATATTTTATTTATTCAGTTATTCATCTGCTAGTTCCGTTATTAATATGAACATTTACGATACTGTGTTTGGTTCAATTTTTTGTTTACAGAAATTGTAATTTGAAATATATAATACAGATTATGCAGTTTATTTATTAGATTACTTTTTGTAAAACTTCTCATAACGAGAATTATGTGGTTATGAGTGCACTAAAATTGGGAAAAATTCCTGATATGAGAAAAGATTTATTTTTCGTTTTAAAATTAGTACACCGTTCTATTACCAGTAAATTTCAATGCACAATAATACACAATGATTAATTTACAGTTTGATATTTCTATAAAGAAATAAAAATTACAAATTATAAATAAAATGTTTGTCCAACAAGTTCTTTCGTCTTAAATTGGCAAGAATAATATGCAATAATTCTCCATTTTTAACTTTCGTAATGGCAATCAGATTTTTCGATTGTAAACACGATTCGTTTCCTGTCTGGTGACATCATAGCTAATTTAACCTTCAAAGGTTAAATTGGCTCTGTTCATACGCAGTAACTGAAAATAATGAAGGAAGTAAAAGATAAACATAAGTAAGGCAATAAAACCTTTAATTATGATAATTACTGTAAGAAAGTATTATTAATGTGTATTTACAAAATACAAACTAGGCCATACTGCGTATATTAATAGAATTTTCTTGAAAATCATAAAATAAAGCTTATTAGTGAATAATATTTGTTGTTAGTGATATTTAGAAATTCAATAAATTTCAATTCTTATTTGAACTCAAAAGGAAGTAAAGAACAAAAAATTTAATTTTAATACAGTTTTCCTATTCGTTATGTTTACTATTAGAATTTAGATACGAAATCTTCTGATATGCAAATCAAGCCAACTGTATTTATAAAATGGCTATATACTTATACACAAACATTTAAAAAGTGTAAAGCTTTCCATTTAATTAAATAAACTTAAAAAATTAAATTAAAAATATTAAAATTAAACAATTGTACTTTAGACATTCTGACCGCTGTAGAGGATGACACCCTCCGCTATCCCCTCCGTTCCGAGCCCATATGGGCTTTACCGGAGGTCATCTTCGAAACCTCAGCTTTTGACATATTCTAGTACGCCTCGGCCAAGATGCCACCGATGCGAATTGCACGAGTGACGTTCCCATCGGTGTATTACTATTTAATGAACTCAAAATAAAACACATCTCACCGAGTCTTAAGCAAGTCTGAAAATACCTAACAGTAATAAACGAAAAAAATCGAGTTCCTAACGTGTAAACCTCAGTGTGATGGTGCGCCATCTTGTTGGAAGTAAACGTTGGGTTGGCGATATCCAATTTGTGATGCTGTACACTTTTATAGCATGTTAAATAACTAGCGTTAGTAACCGTTGGCTCGGTGAAGAAGAATGGCCCGATCACTTCACAAGTAGTCAGCGCGCACCAAATGTAAATTTTGTAGCTATCAAGCTGTGTTTGTCGAGGGTTCTCGCTACTACTAAGATGGCAATTATGACATGATCAGAAACACGGAAATTAGCTTCGTCAGATTACGTTCTAAAAACGCATCTTCGTTCACTTTATCAAGAATGTCCAAGACAAAATTGTAACGGCGTGGTTTATTATCTTTAATGTATGCACCGACTGCATGAAGTTTTGGGCGATTATGTAGAACCTTCACAACTGTCGATTACTATTCCCAGTTCTCAACACGCACGAAAATTCAGTTTTCCCTGAAAAATTTCTCTTATTCGATCTTAACTTCTTCGGAGACAGGAGGTCTGTCATTATCTTTTTTTGTATACTATCCTTACTGTCCTTAAAATGATGAAACCGATGCTTAATTGTCTTTATTAGGAGGATCACGGCCGTACTCTAAACGAAAACGTTCAGTAACAACAGATTCGGTTTAGTAAAACCATAGTACACACATTGCTTTCTCCTGCACTGTAACCATTGGCCAACTGACAATCCTCCCGTTCTTAAAGCGCGCTGACCTGTTCATTCAAGGTCATCAGTAACTCTAGTACGTGGAAAAATGTTTGAAAAAATCAACGCCTGCTACTTTGCAGTTTTAATTTTTTATTAACCCCTAAAATGCGCTGAATAATTTATGTTAACTCTGAATAACTTGAAACAATTGAGCGATATCTGTTTTGGGGTTAAAGATCATTTTTAAGAAATAATTTTGCTGCGTTGTGTACAAATAAAAAAGCTAATTTGCCGGTGAATCAAATAGAAGTGCAGCGGTCGATCTCTAGCGGCTAGTTCAATAAAATAAATTAGATGATTTCAGCTTCCGTTCCGTTATCTGTATTTCCCACAGAGATTAATCGAAGAACACCTAATGAAAGCCGTCTCGTGATATTGATTAAGTTAAATTGTTTTGATTAATTTATATTCAAATTTTAAATTATACTACTTCGCTATTTACTATAAGCGTAATGAAATTGTAATATATATAATAAAAGTTTTGCAGACTTAAGATTTATTCCTGATATTTCCTGGACAGAAAATAATAAGCCCTAGTCCAAATCTTTTTTAATTTTTTTTTTTATTGATTCGTTGTCTGGAATATGTCTACCGGTTAATAAAATCATTCTAATGACATTCTAAAATAATTCATAAGTTTGTTCAAGTTGTTTCTTAGTTTTCTATATAAATTATGAAATGCTCCTTCTGCAAATCTGACCGAGTCGGTAAAGTAAACATTCTACTTTCTTCTCTTTCATCATTTTGCTGTTATTTTCCGAAAAATAAAATAGGCAACACAAATTCACTATGTGTAAAAAGCAACTGGCAGCACTGATACTTACTACTTGTCAGATTCCCACAAGCTAATTTCTTGAACGGCGACAATATCGTCGGTGATATTATTTATTAAATAGTTTATACTTAATTTTAATATAGTATTATCTTGTTAAGAACACCAAATCAATAAGTATAGCCTACGGCAGTTTAAAAAATTGAGCTTCGATTGTTTATAAGAATAAAACACTTTTTCGTAATAAAAGAGTTACCGAAGAGTACACCACGAATGAACACGCTGGGGCGACATCACACATTTAAAACTATAAAAATGCTGGCAAGTTACAAAGAGTAATTATTTTGAGCTTATAGTTTTACATTTTTATTTATTATATTTCTTCTGTTTATTTTCAGGCTATATTGTGTCCATATAGAACTGAATGAAACGGCTTCATTACTTTACTTATTAGAATAAAATGTAAGTAAAATTAATTATCAGAATAACAACTTAGTTAAATATTTGAGCTACAACCCAAATTGAGAGAATACGGTGTTGCGGAGGCTAAACAGAAAAAGAAAGAAAATGATATTAGCTAGCTTTTTGTTATTTGTGTGAAACAGATGATTAAAGTGTTAAAAATCAAACGAATATTAAAACGGTTTTAATGGGAAAAAGTACCAAAAATCATTTTATGGAAGAAAGGAAACATTTTGTGTACATCTACACAAAATCTACATTTAAAAGGAATTCAGTATTAAAATGATAGGGAAAGGCTAGTTTTCTCTTCAACCATCTCTCAATCTGTGTTTTTTATATTTTTACATGACTGCCTAAAAAGGGGTGTAATATATTTTGGGTGTATGTATATATGTACATTTTTTCCACTGCAGCGCTCAACGGCTTAACCAGTTTAGATGTATGACCCCGCGTGGAATCCTTTCGTTACCGGGGTGTCATGCGCAAATAAATATATGTATATATATATAAATCTAGTAGTAGAGATTTGCCGGTTGAAGCACAAACATTAATAATTGAATTATTGAATTGTGAACTTTGAGCCTCTGACTGTGCGAGCTGGGTTTGAAGTGAATGATTCGAATCAATCTAATGAATATTATCACAAAAATAATAGAATTAAATTTACGTTAAATAAAATAAAACAACATTAAATAAATTAAAAAAATTATACTATATCAAAAATACTATATACAAAATTGCCAAACGCACGCGCTAAAATTATCATGTATCAAAGAGCAATGTTTATCAGCAATGTTTTTTGGCAGTCGTGTTTTTTAATTTTTATGTTTATCTCTTTCTAATTTAATTTTTTTTAAACTCTTTTTTCTAACCTTAAAAACACTTATAGAAAAATTGATAAAGATTAACTAAACTAAATAAGAAATACTATCTCTATAGAATAATTCTTACCATTACATTTAACAGACAATATTTTATAAAATAAAAGTAAATACATAATTTTTTAAAAATCATTAGAATATTTGTTTTATATTATTTTATATATATATTTTGTCTTCAGTCATTTGACTGGTTTGATGTAGCTCTCTAAGACTCCCTATCTAGTGCTAGTCGTTTCATTTTGGTATACCCCCTACATCCTACATCCCTAACAATTTGTTTTACATATTCCAAACGTTGCCTGCATGCAAATTTTTTTTTTTACTATTACTTGTCCCTCCAATGTCAAAGCGACTATTCCAGGATGGGGAATTATGTGGCATATAAGTCTATCTCTTCTTTAAATTATATTTTTCCAAATGCTTCATTCTACATCACTTTGCCGCAACACCTCTTTATTTGTCACTTTATCCACCCATCTGATTTTAACATTCTCCTATAGCACCACATTTCAAAAGCTAATCTTTTCTTCTCAGGTACTCTGATTGTCCAAGTTTCACTTCCATATAAAGATATACATATACTTTATATGCTTTTATAAAGCTACATATACATATGAAACATATACTTTCAAAAATGTTTACCTGACATTTAAATTAATTTTTAATGTAAACAAATTATATTTCTGATTGAAGGCTCGTTTCGCCTGTGCTATTCCGGATTTTATATTGCTTCTGCTTTGTCTATCTTTAGTAATTCTACTTCCCAAGGAGGTAGAAGAACAAAATTCTTCTACCTCCTTAAGCTTTTCTCTTCCTATTTTTACACACAGTGGTCCATCTTCATTATTTCTACTACATTTCATTACTTTCGTTTTGTTGTTTTTTTCATGCGGTAGTTTTTGCATAGGACTTCATCTATGTCGTTCATTGTTACTTTTAAATCTTTTTTACTCTCAGCTAGAATTACTATATCATCAGCAAATAGTAGCATCTTTATCTTTTCATCTTGTACTGTTACTCCAGATCTAAATTGTTCTTTATCATCATTAACTGTTAGTTCAATGTAAAGATTTAAAAGTAATGATGATAGGGAACATCCTCTTCGAACCCCCATTTTTATTATGGCTTCTTTCATATGTTCTTCAATTGTTACTGTTGCTGTTTGGTTCCTGTACATGTTATCAATTGGTCTTCTATCTCTGTATTTGAACCCTAATTTTTTTAAAATGCTGAACATTTTATTCCAGTCTACGTTATCGAATGCCTTCTCTAGGTCTATAAACGCCAAGCATGTTGGTTTGTTTGTCTTTAATCTTCCTTCTACTGTTAATCTGAGTGCTAAAATTGCTTCCCTTGTCCCTATACTTTTCCTGATACGAAATTGGTCTTCTCCTAACACTTCTTCCACTCTCCTCTCAATTCTTCTGTACAGAATTCTAGTTAAGATTTTTAATGAACGACTAGTTAAGCTAATTGTTCTGTATTTTTCACATTTATCTGCTCATACTTTCTTTGGTATCATGACTACAACTTTTTTTGATGTCTGACAGAACTTCCCCTTTTTCGTAAATATTACACACCAGTTTGTATAATCTATCTATCGCTTCCTCACCTGCATTGCGCAGTAATTTTACAGGTATTCCATCTATTACAGGAGACTTTCTGCCATTCAAATCTTTTAATGCTCTTTTAAATTCAGATCTCAGTATTGTTTCTTCCCTTTCATCCTCTTCGACTTCCTCTTCTTCCTCTATAACACAAATTTCTAATTCATTTCCTCCGTATAACTCTTCAATATATTCCACCCACCTATTGCCTTTGTTATTATAAATCGGTGTACCATCTTTGTTTAACACAATATTAAATTTTAAGTTATGTACCACAAAAGTTTTCTTAACTTTCCTGCATGCTCCGTCTATTTTACCAATGTTCATTTCTCTTTCCACTTCTGAACACTTTTCTTTAATCCACTCTTCTTTTGCTAGTTTGCACTTCCTGTTTATAGTATTTCTTAATTGTCTATAGTTCCTTTTACTTTCTTCATCACTAGAGTTCTTATGTTTTCTACGTTCATCCATCAGCTGCAATAAATCCTTTGAAATCCAAGGTTTTCTACCAGTTCTCTTTGTTCCGCCTAAGTTCACTTCTGCTGATTTAAGAATTTCCTTTTTAACATTCTCTCATTTTTCTTCTACATTTTCTACCTTATCTTTTTTACTCAGACCTCTTGCGATGTCTTTCTCAAAAATCTTTACCTTCTCTTCTTGAAGCTTCTCTAAATTCCAACGATTCATCTGACACCTTTTTTTCAGGATTTTAAACTCCAATCTACATTTCATTATCACTAAATTATGGTCGCTATCAATTTCTGCTCCGGAGTAAACTTTGTAGTCGACGAGTTGATTTCTAAATCTTTGCTTAACAGTATACCTATCTGATACCTTGTAGTATCGCCTGGCTTTTTCCATGTGTATATTCTTCTATTTTGATTTTTAAACTGGGTGTTGGCAATTACTAAATTATACTTCGTGCAGAACTCTTTTAGTCAGTCTCCTCTTTCATTCCTTTTGCCCAGCCCATATTCATCAACAATATTTCCTTCCTTGCCTTTTCCAATGCTTGCACTCCAATTTCCAACTATTATTAAATTTTCATTGCCTTTTATGTGTTTAATTGCTTCATCAATTAATTGCTTCATCAATTAAACACATAAAGGGCATAAAAGCCTTCTTTGTATACACATTCTATCTCATCATCATTATGGGCACTTGCAGGCATATAGACATTAACAATCGTTGTCGGTTTAGGTTTTGATTTAATCCTAATTACAATGATTCTGTCGCTATGCATTTTGAAATACTCTCTTCTCTATCTTCTTGTTCATTACGAAACCTACTCCTGCCTGCCCTTTATTTGAAGCTGTGTTAAGGATTCTAAAATCATCTGACAAATTCCTTTTCCCACAGAACCTCGCTAATTCCTACATCTACATTTAATCTATCCATTTCCTTCTTTAAATTTTCTAACCTACCAACTTTTTTAGACTTCTAACATTTCACGCTCCGACTTGTAGAATGTTATTTTTTAATTTTCTGGTGACCCTTTCCTTAGTCCCCCACCCGGAGATCCAAACGAGGAATTAGTTTATCTCTGCAATATTTCACCAAGGGAGGCGGGATTTCTATCTGTGTTGTATGAAAATGCAGAGAGTTACATTTTCTTGGGAAAAAGCAGCTGTTATTTTCCATTGCTTTCAGCTGCGCAGTATTCAGAAAATTGAGTGATGTTGATATGGGTGTTTAGTCCTCCTGACCTAAGTCCTTAACAACTACTGAAAGAGCTGCTGCCCTCTTTCACAATCAGTCCTTAGTCTGGCTCCAAAAAGATACCTCTCCGATATGGTTGCACCTTCGGTCTAGCTACTCATATCACTGAGCACTCTAGCCCCTTCACCATCGGCAAAGTCTCATGATTCATAGAGGGAGTATCTATACTCCCTCATAATTCATATTTTATATTTGTTAATTAATTAATTAATGTATGTTAAATTTCTTCTTTTATTTATTTAATTACTTTATATGTATTATTTTCTAAGTATTAGAGATGGTGATTATTTAACAATCAAATTTGTAATTTAGTTTTAGAGTTTTTGTAAAAACATTTTTTAATGATTTTTCCGTTTTTAATATATTTTTGTAATTTGATTTGCAATAGAACTTTTCAGAAACAAAAAAGAAAAAGTCTTTTACGAACAAAATGTTCTGATATTTTTTGTTGTATGTGTATATATAAATAGATACATATATGTATACATAAAAATATGTGTTAAGTAAATTGTTTATAATTTGGAATACATTGTTAAAAATATTATATGACGATAGTCAAAAAAATATGTGCAATACTTTATTAAACATCTTCGTTAAACATTATTCATTATTTCATTTGTGAATGAAAAATATATTTTGAATTTTTTTTTTAAAGTAATGTATGTTACAAATGTAAGAATTTACAAATGAAATGTTTTTGGTCAAACATTAGTAAAATAAAAAAATTAAAAGGTCTTAAATTTATAATGACTTCAAATAGAAAACGTTTTTTTAAATCCGTAAATAAAATATTATTTTTTTTACTTTTTGGTTATATATCAGATTTTAGAGTTGAAAATTAAATCTGCTTAATCTTTGAAACATACATCAGCAAAAATAATTATCGGAAATTAAACTTTCTGAAAACCAGATCAAGACTTAGTAATTTTATTATTTTTTTTCAGGTGAGTTCGAAGCTAAATATTGAGTAATCATTACTTAGTTTAGTAAAACAATTATAATTAGCAGAAGAATCATACAATTAAATACATTAAAAAAAATTAAAAGTTGTAAACCATAAATTATTTAATAAAAAAAATCTGATGTGGACAACACTGAATCCTTATATGGCTATTAAATTACATTTACACATTTTTTAAAACGAAAAGTACTTAAAATTTTATTTCATTAAAAACTTCTGATATTTTTTCATATATATATCTCATTCAGAGAATGAGATGAGTGACAATTTTTTTATCGTTTGAAAATACCATGCCTGACCTGGATTCGAACCCGGAACTTTGTTTTAATTTTTAAATATATTGATTTAATATAATTGATATATATATATATAATATATATATATCTGTTTTTTGTTGTCATTTAATTATTATTCATCGTAAAACCTTTTTTACGATGGGTAAATATATGAGGTTAATATTTATTAATAAATCAATATATTTAAAAATTAAAACAAAGTTCCGGGTTCGAATCCAGGTCAGGCATGGTACTTTCACACGATAAAAAAATTGTCACTCATCTCATTCTCTGAAGCAATACCTAACGATGAACCTAGACGTTAAAAAAAAGAAAAGAAGAAGGTATTTCATTAATTAAAATTTTATTTGGCTATAACTCTGGAACCTATGAAAATAAGTACCACTTATGATATACGTTGAAAAGCTCTCAATGAGGGCTATTGTAATTAAGAAAAGGTAAAAAAATCCAAATTTTTTGCACTTTGAACTTTTTCGGACACTTTTTTGGACTTTTTGTGGGAATTATTTTGAATTGTGTGAGATACATAACTACATACGTCACAGACGTACAGATGTACGTACAGACGTCACGCCGACACTAGTCAAAATGGATTCAGGGATGGCCGAAATGAATATTTCCGTTGAAATCTGGAAACTGAAATTTTTCGCGATCATAATATTTCCACTTCGTACAAGGAAGTAATAATACCGGGCTTGTATGTATAGTGTTAGTATAAAAAGTTATGTATTTACTCGTATTTGCTAATTTTCAAGTTAAATTTTGATGAAGTACAATTTAGTAATATTGTTAATAAACATTAATGTTTTATATTCATATTTATTATTTTTACTTATTCTTTTTTTCAGATTGTGTGATCTAATTTTATTCTGTTCGTAATGTACCAAGTTTTACAGTATTGTACAGCAGCCGCGTCTCTGCCTTACAGTTTTAAATAATATACAAATCAGTATTTAAAAAAAAAATAGATTTATTAACAAAATATCTTTTGTAAAATCTTTAATTTTTATAATTGTAGTGTAAATAGAATTTACAAACTTTTCTTAGTGTAAAAATGATGTATTAAAGAATCTCGTTAGCTGATGGGTTAAATTTCTTAAACCTATTTCTTAAGGATCAGGGAAAATTTATTTTCAGGGACTGTTATTTTGTTTTCTTTTGCCTACTTAAAACTACTTCCTATCATTTCCTCTAGTAGAATTAATGCTACTTATATTGATCTATATTACTATTATTTTTTTCCATCGTTTGTTTATAGTCGCATCAACGATAATAGTCATTAACGACTTAAATAAAACTAAATGATAGAAATGAATAAAAATAAATGATATAAATAATTAGACAATAAATACCAAACATAGGATAACAAACAGGAACATGAATGAATAACAAATGGCTAATAAACATTGGAACATCACTACTAGATTACTTTTACTGCGCACACACTATTCCGTAAGGGATCTCACGTAAGTAAAACCGCTAAATTAAGTTCTTTATCCCACTATCACAGAGAATACACAACAAGCTTTCGATCTATTTCTTCCGGTTGAGTAAAGCCTTCACATCTGAACCCAGGTATAATTGTTGTCGAATAGAATCGAACAATGGGCAATCTATGAGTAAATGGTTTACGGACCATTTTGGCACGCCTCACTGTTCTGCTGAGGAGAGCCGTGAATGAGCATGGGTTGACTTTGTGGATACAACCCTCAGCCGAGTTAGAATGACTTGGTCTCTTCTGCTGTTTGGGATAAAAGGTTTCTCGAAAACGTTTTCCTGGACGACATGTAAGGCCGTAGGAAAATTCAGCAGTCAGAACTTATTCCACTGAGTATGTAGTTTGACAAGGACTGTCTTCATGAAGTCGCTCTCACATGTTAATTCTAATCGGAGGCAATTTGTTGCCGCTCTCTTGGCAGTCTTATCAGCCCGTTCGTTCCCGAAGATGTCGCAATGTTCAGGGACTCATATGAATACCGTGCCTTGTTTACTCTTGAGAGGGTGTCACAGATTATTTGAACGATGGGTTCAGATCGTCTGCAGCTCAGGCTCAGTACACTCCTAGACAGTCAGATATTATCAGGAAGCTACGAGTCTCATTAATTCTCAAGGCAGAATAAATTGCGTAAGCCTCGCAAAAGAACATAGAGCAACTGACAGTAAGCTTATATATTATCTCGTTATCAGGGAGTATTATTTAACAGCCAAATGCGTTGACCGATATAGAGCCGTCTGTATAGATGTGTGTGTGTGTGTGTGTGTGACCATTGCACTTCTTAGTCATTTCGCTAAATTGATCACTAGCAGATCGGTAATGTGTGTTCCGTTTACGTCTTCCAGGTGGTAAATATTCAAACTTTAGGGATGCGCGCAACCAAGAAGCGCCGCATCCTATTTCCTACCCGAGAATCCTCGGAACAGACATGCCTAGTCTCTGGAGATAGCAAAGCGCTCTGAGGTCGAAATGCTGGGGTAAGGAATTCTTCTCCTCGAATTGTTGAGAGCGAGCGAGCCTGGTCGTCTGCCTTGAGCAGTTGGAGAGACGGGACCTGCTGACCGCGTATTTGATAATCTGGTATTTCTTCCTGTAATGTAATGGGGATCCATCGGATTCCGTTAGTAAACTTTGTATAGAGGTAGTTGCAAATGCCCCTATTAATATTCAAATACCCAATTTGGATATTCAAATGTGACTATTGTGCAAGGAGTCTAGTAAGCCATTAATTTTTTCTCTGGAAAAGTCGTACAGGATAGACTCGTTTTCCAGCCTCGACAAAACAATGCTTCTATATGTGTTCAGAATGATGTGTTCGTCAGCACCTCAGTTGCAAGATAATATAAGTTTAAGGAAGTTTACCTTAGACATTCAGCCTTAGTGTTTTTAATGTGGCTCGAGAAAGTCAGCTTTTCATCAAAAGTCACACCTAGAAGTTTGTTTCCTTTATATCATCTTCATCTAAGTATAGTTTGACCATGTTATTATATCCGTCTAGCTGCCTACAGAAAATAATAAATCTCTTGACTTAGTTATTGACAATTTGAAACCATTACTGTGCCCATATTTACACTGAATTTTGTGAATTCTGCACTGTTTCCCCAGTAGTTTCAATTTTCTTGCCTCTACAGATGATAGTGATATTGTCAGCGTTCACCGGCTAAGTGATCACATCAGCTACTCCATTTATAGCCGCCAAGAAGAGCATCACACTTAGGATCGATCCCTGAGGAACTCCATTTTTAATTTCAAGTACGTTTGTAAGTACCCCATTAGCCCTAACATGGATTGACCGTTTGCTCAAAAAATTAGCCACAAAGTTCAACATATTCCCATTAACATCGTTCTGTAGTAACACAAGGATTATCCTCTCATTCCAAGCCATCTCATAGGCCTTTTAGAAGTCTAACGTCACTGCAAAGAGGTGGTCCTTGAGGCAAATGACTTACAAACATCCGTCTGTGTAGATTGTAGGTGGTCCATGGTAGATCTTTTTTCTCTGAATCTGTATTGGTATGAGGAGAAGAATTTAATTCCTTCCAGATGCCATTTCAGTCTGTTATTTATTATCTTCTCTATCACCTTATAAAGAGTGCATGTTAATGCAATCGGACGGTAGTATTCTGCTGAACTGAAATCGCGGTTTTGCTTAGGCACAGGGATGACTAGAACCTCCCATACAAACGTTCGAAAACATCCCTTCCTCCAGGATACTGTTGAACAGGTGTAAGAGATGGTGGAGAGCTTCACCTGGAGGCTGTCGTATGAAGACATACAATATTCCATAGGTCCCGAGCTAGAAGACTTTAAATTTGCAAGTAAATCCCATAATTCGCTCAATGTTATAGGGGCGTTTAGCTACCAGTTGACGTTGTATCCTGCCGAAGCATATACTCAAAGTTGAATTCAGGGATATTCTTAATCCTCAGAAAACTACGTCAAGGTTTGACGTAGTTTTTGAGTGGCTTGAATTCAGTGAAAAACTGTCACCAAAAATGTTCGCTGTTTTGTAAGGGTCGTGTATTATACAGCAATTCTCAACCAGATCGTGTACATAGTTGGTCGTAAAGGTTTCTTTGATTTTATTGATCCTGTTATATACCTCACTCATGGGAATGTGGCTGTTAAGCAAACCAAATAACTACATCATGCTTGGCATTTACTTTCTCTGTATATCCTGCTAGCCTTTGAGCGGCATTTTTTGTATTTCAGAAAAGTGGCCTCATTTATATCTACTGAACACATTCTCTGATGCTTGCATCATTAACATGCATTCGTTGTTCTATCAAAGATTACCCATCAGTTTTTTTACCGATGTACCTGACGTTTTGGGTATTTTGACTCAGCAGCGTTCATTACAAGATCTACAATGTTCCTAACATATTCCTTTCTTTGTGCCCCGTCGCCTGTCAGATGTAGACCTCCAACTCCTTCAGAAAAGTTCCTTAGTCAGCGTGCTGCAATAGCCACCTACAGCTCACTCTTCCTAGAATATTTGTCACTTTGCTATGTTTAATCGTTATCTCAGTAGGAAAATTGTCACTGTACAGTTCCTGTTCGATTTCCCATTCAAAGAGGTGGGCTGATGAGGCGTTACATATGGTTAGGTCGATGGCACAAAAGATCCCATAAGAGCTATTGAGGTGTGTATGTACACCCAGGTTTTGGAAAACAAACTCCAAAGTGTCGAGAAATTTTTCCACTAACTTACACCTAGCGCCCAACCCATTGGAGCCCCAATTGATGTTATGGGGATTAAAGTCACCGACCAGTAATAATGGTTTGGGCAATTGCCTAATCTTATCTGCTACTTACTAAACAGTAAACTTCCGACTACTAGTGTGATAGATATTACATACAGTAAATGCGCTAGAAGTAAGTCACAGCCACAGATTTAAGAGCAGAATGTAGACGAACTTCTTTGTAGGTTAGTCGATCGTTGATATAGATGGCCACACCACCGCCGACGTGGGAAACGTCCAATCTGTTTTTGAAAACAAGGTTATAACCCTTTAGTACTGCACAGTGGTTACCCTTAAAATTAGTTTCTTGAAGGCATATCAGAGTCGGACCAAGCCGATTAATAAGAAACTGCAAGTTTTCGCTCCGGGGATGGAACCAATTAATATTCCATTGCAGGATTGAGTCGTTGATGTTGTGAATATTGCCTATCTATGAGAAATCCTTCAAAAGGACGACTATACATGCGAATCCGCCAGCGGGTTGTCGCAAGAGGCATCTCATCGCTGCTGTCATTGCAGTCCTCATCGAATATGCTCGGAATTTCAGCTGCTCCCATTGACTCATTTCACGAAACGTTTTGCCCCAATTTGTTGACTACACGCGTAACATATTTTAAATACTCCTTTCCGGTACTTTCAGTATGTTTTCCGAAGCATCGTATTTGATGAATATTTTAATGACAGCTCTGAATACCGCTGAATATCCCTTGCAGGGTTTCAGGAAGCTTTTGAAGTCAACATAATTCAGGATGTAGGGGTTGGCTTTGGCTTGTAAGATTGCATTAGGTGTTCTAGGCTCGTATCAAGTTTGTCAGTATACTTTTTTTGGCTTCTTTGATGTTATTTTACTAACAGGTTTGAGGGATTACTCAGCGTTTCTGCTACGTTCCTGATGTCTTCCCGAAGGTCATCAGAGCTAGAGTTTGTGGAAAAAACTCTCTTCTCTGTTTCCAGAGGTTGGTAGAGGCAACGATAAGTAGTTTCTGAATCCCGATGGTCTATAATCCCTTAAGACGTTTCTAGGTTGCAGGGGTGTCCTTGTATGCTGCAATTTTTCGGAACATACCCTGTCTGCTTACAGAGGAAGCAGGACACGGCATCGGTGAAAGATACATCCAATACGGCGAATCATTGTATGTTAAGTTCATGGTACATGGTAAGTTTTCACCATCATCAGGTTGTACGTATACCTGACGACGAAAACTCAGGACATATTCGTAGCCCTACTGTGAGACAAGGAAACGCAGGAAAGTTAAAGCTATCTAAAGCGGAAGTAAGCGTTTTAGTTCCTTCTCTAATATCCCATTTGGGATAACTGGGCACATATTATAGAGGACTAACCATTTGTATTTGGTCAAAAGTGAATCTCCAGGAGGTGGTTGCCAACATTTACTCTACTCTTTTTTTGGATGATAGATTTGACAAGTTCACTATGCGATAGATACTCTCGGTTCATAGAGATCTTGGATGCTTATCCAACTCCCATTTCTAGGAGTCACTAATTCTCCGATGGGCACGATATCGGTACTAATCTGAATATCCCCTATGTCGTCTAGTACTATGGCTTGATTTTTATTGGGGTAAATTATTTTTTGAGCTGATAACTCCCTGATTTCTTCATCTGTTTAATAAGACTGAGACGGGCGTCATTTTCTGAACGAATGGCTTCACTCGACGGTTCATCGTGATTATTCCAGTTTGTTTGTAATCTGTCACCCTCGGGCGTCGTTTAAGGCACATTTTCACACTACTGCTTTGTCGTTCATACTCATAACTATTCTCCTGTACTCAGAGAAAATGATAGAGTTGGATTGTTTGTTCACAAAGAAGCTCAGCTGGGGCGAGCGTCGAAGTAGTAGTCAAGTTTTTAGCAGATAAGTTTGAGGTTAGCTATTTGGGTTACTCCTAAATGTTCGTTATTTACACCCTAGCGGTCTATTATAAATACTATTTAATGCTCATCAGCTCCAAAACCGGATTAGTCACAAATACTGTTCCTTATTATTCATATCACAATTAACATAAAGAAATAACTCACTCGAGAAATAGAACAAAAACGCGTCGCGCAAACAGCTGCTTAGTACTCCTCTATGGAACCACGGTCTGGGAAACTGCACTGGAGAGGGACTCGAACAGGCACGTCCTGGAAGGGGCCAAAGGAGAATAGCCCTCAGGATCGCATTTGCCTACTCCTCAATCTCAAAAGAGGCTGCCCTAGTAATTACTGAAGTTGCCTTTCTCCACCAGTTGTCGGTGATGTGGTGTAACATCATAAGGGGAGGAGACAAAGTAAGAGGTCGGGCGAGTATGATACGAGAGTGGCAGAGGAGGTGGGATCAATCATAAATGGGGCATTAGACCCACCGCTTAATCAAACAGGCTGCACCATAGATTAACCGTAAATTTGACCAACCCAATTTTTGGCTAACCCAGTTCTTAACGGGGCACGGAGTCTTCCGGTTATATCTTTTTGGGAAGAGGAGGGTTCTCAATTCCGAGTGCTTATATTGCGGAGACTATGACTCCCCTGAACATGTTGTGTTCAGGTGTTGACGGTGGGTGGATGAAAGAGGCATCTGCGAACAAACAACTGGACCATTCGATGTAGACACGATTGTACCGAACATGCTATTTGGAGTTGACAAATTAAGGACTGTACCCTTCAGCAACAATACTAGAGCACAAAGGCATGGGCGACGAGGTAGCGAGGGGTTGATGGACAGTCTGCTGTAGAGTCATCGTTAGTCTGGGCTTAGGCGGGACGAGGAAAAGGGGGATGATGAGACACGAGGACTCCGTCGCAATCGAGCTGTTAAGACCGAGACCCGGTTAGAGGCAGGTAACTGTTTCGACCAAGATCCAGGTGGGTCTTGGTTAGGTTGAGTTGGCAACGACACCTCCCGGACCTGAGTTATACTTAATTGCGGGTCCGGCCCCGGGAGGGGTGTTTATAAAACCACAGATAAAATCAAGGCAAATAAATATGGAGGTAGGATATTTTTTAAATTTACAAAGAAAAAATTTCAAAAGCAAAGGCATGCAGGTAGGATATTATTTTAATTTACAAAGGAAAATTTTACAAAGGCAATGCCTATGCGTGGGTATGAGTCAGTCAATATATATATTTTTAAGTTTCATAACAAAAAAAAAATCAAAAAACAAAAACAAACAAATACAGATTTTTCTTCTTAACAAAACAATAAACTACTGTTATAAAAACTACTCTACTATTAACCCTATTGTATTTTTATTGTTAGAAATTTAAGTTTTTAACAAGAATGTAACAAACTTTCAGGACTGTTCTGTTGATCAGATGATGATATTTGCTGGCAAGTGTAGTCTGACAAAAGATTTTGCCATAATCTCTATGCCTTCGGTAAAATTAAGCCAGACTGTAATTTTTGTGACCCAAATTAAGGTGTAAATGTAGTTGTTTTGTATGAAACTTGACCTGAACGCTTGAAAAAAAAAAATAGGACCCAGAACTGTACTTTGGTAATTTTCAAGAGATTGGGCTAAAATACAAAAGATTAGATCATTATTCCCTACTCAGTGGAGAGTGTGTAAAATGCATTTTTTTCCATTGATGCTTACAATATAGTTTGCTGATTTACTCTTTTTTTCCAATATTTCTTTTGGCTGTGGTCCATTCAAAACATCTGAGATATCAACGAGACTAGTTTCTTACTTTCCCTGAAAGTAATGATATACTAAATAATGATAAGCTATATAATGATATTTGTTATATAGGGACCAGCAGTTTAATGAATATAGTTCATTAAAAATCCAGCCTGCTAATTCATGGGAAGGTTTCACATGTAACTGAATATCATCTGCATTTCATGGGGTACGCGTACCCCACTTTTGAAATTACTGACTTATAGGACTGAATATCATATGCATTTTTGTTGTCTTGACATGCTGATAATAGATCACTCTTCATTTTACACAGTAAATGTAACATAAGATTCTTGTTTTCGTAAATGGTCGTGACAAATTTTGGGAGTGACTGGTGTCTCATATCAATAATTTTTCTTTTTCTGTTTAGTCTTTTGTGTCTGGTCACTAATCAGGTCAACTACAACTGTCTGGTAATAACATCGGTTGTTATACTGATATTTTCACTTATTTTGATAAATGAATGAAAATAACCCTTTCAATCTTTTTTTTCTCTATACTTTTTACCTTCTGCATTTTCCTTTCTTCAAATCAATTAAACGTTGATGGATTAATAAACGGTCCACTAACTTAGTTCATCTCTTTAAAAAATATTTACACAATTTTTTCTTTCTTCTGTTTGTTTAAGATCTCTTCATTAAAAAAAAAATCATCAAACCACTTAAAGGAGTTTAAAATATTGTTACATAAGAAATAGAGCAGTACCATAAATAATTTTAAACCCTTCTGTTCCTTTTCATTTCTGGCTTTCTTATTTTTCATGTTTTGCTACTATGAACTGCTTCATTCCATACAAATATTTAAGAACATCTGTTTAATTCATATACGTCTGATAATTACATCTTCGTCAAGTGTAATGTTAGCTAGTTTCAAGATCGTTTGTTCTGATTCTTGGCAAGTGTCTGGGCATTTTTTTACCACCATTTCATTAATTACATTTTATTCACTAAAATACATGATGTGTTGGAATATCTCAAGTCAAATGACAAAAATAAAAGAAATACTACTTGAAAATCTGTTAAACTAGACTTCATCCTTGCCTCATTCCTTTCTGAGTGAGAGTTTGTCTCTCTATTTTTATTCATATTACAGTTACCTGATAATGGTAAAAAATGGATTTAGAAGTTTTTAAATTAAATGAATAATTTATATAAATAACATTACCGTCTGTTCAAATAGTAAACAATTTTCTAAGAAATCAGATTATAAGTTATATCGT
The DNA here is from genome assembly GCF_047948215.1 of Lycorma delicatula. Lineage (NCBI taxonomy): Eukaryota > Metazoa > Arthropoda > Insecta > Hemiptera > Fulgoridae > Lycorma > Lycorma delicatula. The sequence continues at coordinate 117,931,849 of NC_134456.1, forward strand.
GCATGATAAACTAATGGCAGCAGAGGTTTTCTAAATCATGACTAAGCAAGGTTAAAATGAAACTTTTATAATAGCAGAACAACAGCTAAGAATTTGCTAGTTTTCTTTTAAGTTTATTATTTAATACTAATTATTTAAATGAGTATTTACCAACAATTTATTATCAAAAAGTGGTGATAAAAATTTAGATAAAATGTTGATAAAATATTTTTGTTATTTATTAAAAAAAGAGCTCAATAAATGCACTTTATACTGTGCGGTTAATTAGGTTTTTTTATTTAATGATTGTTACAAGGAAGTAAAGTCAATTAATTAAATTTTTAAATACATTTTATGATATCAGTTATTACACACACATAAGAGTGAATGTTTAATTAGTTGGATTATAAAAATAGTATTTTAATATGATAAAAACTAAATAGTAATATCTTACATATCTTTATACGTCTGACTTTAATAGCTTTAGGAATTGCTGCAAAAATTGGATTTCTATAACTGGATATAGTTTATAAAAATTAAATTTAAAAAAAATTCTATTCTATTCAAATGTTTATATTTGTTTCAAAACATGGACTTCATACTTTACATTTAAAAAGTAGATCAAAGATACATTTCTACACAATAGCAATAAATATTCTTATAATCATCATTTCTGGAAGTCGGTTTTATAAAATGTTGAAAAAAATTAAGGAATGTGACTTGTAAACCAAAGGTGACTCTCAAAGTAGACTAAACAAATGGGATGGTGATAATACATTTAATAGAGTTTATTCTTTTTTTCTAATTTTATATTACATTGCTTTAAAACAGTTCGTACTCTAAGCTCAATAAGTTCAAAGCTTCAAAGATTGAATCATTTTCTGGTTGACCTATTTTGAGGCAATTCTGTTAATTGATAACCAGTGATATATATTAATAACAAAGACAATTGTAACAGGGTCATGATGACTAAATCAAAATAAGTAGGCTATGTTTAAAAATTTTGAATCTAGATCCTAAGCAAAGCGATTTAAATCGCTTTATGATTCTTAGGATCTAAATCCAAAATTTTGTGAGATCATCGACTACCTGATGATCTCACCCAAGATTGTTGTGTTTCTTTGTATTTGACTAGACATTATTTTTATAAGATAGCTTATTAAGTTAAAACATCAGACACTTCTTCGGTGATTAAAGTGTTCAGTGAACTTCTATAGCCTTTCAGGACTTTCTTTTTCCTGTTTAGCCTCCGGTAATTACCGTTCAGATAATACTTCAGAGGATGATGTGTATGAGTGTAAATGAAGTGCAGTCTTGTAGAGTCTCAGTTCGACCAATCCTGAGATGTGTGGTTAATTGAAACCAAACCACCAAAGAACACCGGTATCCCTGATCTAGTATTCAAATCCGTGTAAACATAACTGACCTTACTAGGACTTGAACACGCTGGAACTCTCGACTTCCAAATCAACTGATTTGGGAAGAGCGTTCACCACTAGACCAATCTGGTGGGTTAAACCTTTCAGGACTACTTTATTCTTTTCTAACGATCTAGAAAGAGTTAATAATCTTCAACTATCATAAATCAATTATAAAAAAAATCTAAAATTATCATAATCAATTATCATAAAAAATTAATTTTGATCATTCGGTTACTGCTTTTCATAAAAATAAAATGCTCATAAGAAATAACATGCTTCTTCGTTCAAAGTTTTCTGCCCAGTATCGTTTTCTCTTCTTTACACATTTGGAGAAATGAGTCCGATGTGTATATGTGTATACACATGTATGTATATATGTGTATATATACATACACACAGAGCCCTTTTAATTTAAAATAACAAAATTACCCACTTTTTTCTTGTCTGTAAGGAAATGAATTTGTATTTATCTTATTTTAAAGAAAAATAAATACGAATAATTATTAGTTAATGTAGATAAATAATAATAATAATCAATAAATAAATAAATAATAATAATAAAATAAATAATCTTAATAAAAAATTCTGGATTAGCTGGTGGATTTCGGTTCAATTAAAAAACCGTTTTCTGTAAAAAAATTAAATGAATAATTTATGATAATTTCTTAATTGGCACTGGCTTTTCATTATCTCCCCGAATTACTTATTATTTGCTAAAAGAGACCTGAATTTTCCAGACATACCTATTAGGAGTTTTTATTTATTATTGTATTTAACTAAGGTGTTTGTCGGATGATATAATTAGATCATAATTTGAAACAAATTGTCTTGATAAAATGAACTTATAAGGCAATTAACAATATTTATTCATATAACTTTCAAGTATTTTGCATAATTAACTAAAATGGATGAATGTCATTATAGTTAATATAAAGTACAACAATTTTATTTGAGAAAACATCTATTTTCCTACAAGAGATTTAAAGTCCATAAAGAGTAATATTCTGATATAAATTTAACAAAATTTATATCAGAATATTACTCTTTATGGAACTACTAAGTATATATATATATATATATATATATTTACATATACAACATATTGTATATATGTTTAAAAGTAAACAAATATCTAAACATCACTTTATCTTGGCAGTTATGAATTGTTTGAAAACACTGAAATAAGTTCCTAACATTTTTTGTAATAGATTATTTTATAATTCTAACAAAGTAAAATATGCCCTGGTGAGCGTGTTACATACGTCGCCTAAATGTTAAAGAATGAAGTCATAAGAGAAATGTAAGAAATTTATTTTAGTTAGGGCGACCCAGAGGGCTTATATCTTCATCTTAAGTCTTAATCTTACTCTATCTCCTCTTGTGACTTCCTGATTTTTATTGAAGTCGCGGTGGTCGGATCTTTAGTGTCGTAGCGTTGATAATATTGCATATAAAGTAATCCCATGAGTACTTAACCAGAATATTACAAAATCTTACTTTTCATGTTCTTTATGAGGATATATAAATTAAATACGCTTCATATTTTTTTTATTATTCACAAAAATAAATTACTTCGATACAATTAAATAACAATAAAATAGCCGACCTCTGTGGCTAAATAGGTAGCGTCTCGGAATTTCTTGCGGAGGTCCCAGGTTTGAATCCCGGTCAGGCATGGCATCTTTTCATACGCTACCAATTTTTAAAGGACTAATGTTTATGCCTACTCATAGAAAATAATAAAAATAAAATTTCCCTAATCAAGTGAATGAATTTTCTTTAATTTAAATACGACTCGACTTAAAAATGTTAAAACAAGGTCTTAAATGTTTTAAAAGTTTTTTCATAGAAAGATTAATACTGAACTTAAGATTAATTAACAGAATAGAAAAATATTAATTATCGAATACTATGAAAATGAAATTATTACAAAAGTTACAATAACTGCAACAACCGTTTAATCTTTTGTTATATTGCAACAAATTAATATATTAAAAATATTTGGTGATAATTTCTGCATTCAGCTTTCAAGGCTCTTTTAACGTTACTAAGAGCTTAGAATACTTATTTAATTAAGCAACACCAAAAGAACTAAAGACCACCCCACTACAAACCGGTAGCGAGATGATTCACCCCGATTAAAATAACAAAATCTGGAATGCTTTGTTGTTAAAAATAGTATACTTCAGGTATTCCTTCATTCATCTATATTCCTGCTATTTGATAAATATTTTTGTCACGGATGTTTTGAAATACTACCAAACTAACTCGCAAGGATTCATAAGCTGGAAGTCCACGGGGTCTATTCCTAAGGTCTATCCTTAATAGCGTATCACCGCACATAAGTTTTTATCTATTTGGCCGCTTGTCGCTTAGTTAGTCAATTTATTTGTCCTTTCTTGTACTAACATCATGTATGAACGGTTTAAAATTTTTAATAAAATAAATAAGTATGATATTTTGCTCCTGATTAAAAAGTACGTTAATTTATTAGAAATTGTCTTTTCTTTCGGGAAAAATCAAGACCCGGTTGAAACCGGAAATATATATTATGTTTTAAAATAAGTAAATATAACAAAATGAAGCAGGATGAGATAGATGTAAGTTACATATTAATGTAGTATAATCGTGATAAACTGATTTATCTAGAAAGCAGAATTAATTAGATTAGATGTAAAGAGGATACTGACAAAAATCAGGGCAGTTTTTTTTTTATAATGAAATTCGGTAGAATTCGTAGATTTAAGTTTTAGTAGAAATTCTTCTAAATATTTGTATGTATTTTATAATAACGAATCATGAATGTTAGAAAATCAATTAAAAAGTAAGAATTAATGTTTTAGAAGTATCTTGTTTCAAAGAATGTTCTAGATTACATGAGATTAATAAATTAACAAATTAAATGCTTTTAAAAAAAAGAGTAGAATGAAAATAATTTTTCTCCCTTACGTAGGACTTAAATATTAAATTTTTCCTCCAATATAAATACATATACATGTAATGGCGCAATGTCAAATTGCTTTGGTTGTTGAAAGGCAGTTTAAAAACTGAAAAGATAGACAAAAATTAGAATAAGAATATAAAAAATAATTCAGCGTGTAAAATTTGGCAGGGTTTTGAGATTAATCTGTTAGTACAGAATAGAAAGCAACCTGCAAAGAGCATCAAACTTACAGATAAAGAAATACTGTGTTTCAATTTGCCAAAATACAAACGATACAGTTCGTAATACAGTATTTATAAAGTTTCAGTAATGTCAATGATCGCTTAACTTTAACTTGCTTGGATATAGAGTTTTTCAAGGCGAGATCGGCATATTTCACTTTCTAAGAAAATTATAAAAAAAATAAACACATTAAAAAAACTTAAAAGTAATAAAGAAATACTCGTATATTCGTTACAAAGTAAATTTAATAACTAAAAAAATCCATTTATAAAAATTATATGGAGAATTATCAATTTCAATCAATGGATTTTCGACCAATTGAAAACCTATTATCTTCTCCTTTGAATTAAATCGCATAAAAAAACATTTTTACATTTTTTCAGAATTATAAATTTAAAATTTAAATCGGCAGATATTCTACTGGTTATTTTTTTTTACTTGCTTCAGTTTTGAGAAAAAGAGCTTAAAATAAATATTTAATCTATTACGCAGCATTTGATAAAATTATTCTAGTTCTTGTAATTTGGTATAATGTACAAAAACGCGTAAATCCATTTTTAGTTAAGAATAAAAAATCTTTAGCGTGGAAATCATTCATTGATAGAAACCCAGGCACATTTTACTATTTGTAGTAAATAAAAATTTCACAAAACCGAAATTACTTTTCTCTTCCAATCAGAGATTTTTATTGTAGTATTTATTATTGTTCAATTATGAATTTTATTAAAGAAAATAGAATAGGTAATATTTTGAATGCACCTCAAGCTCTAACAGCTTCAATACAACGAATAAAGTAAAATTAACTGCGAATTTTAGAATTAAGTACTGATATAAAATATTAGATAAAATTAAGAAAAATATATGTGTATAAAGCAAAGTGTCCTGACTTCTGACTCATGCATAGTCCAAACTGCTTAATGTAGGTAGAATTTTGGAGGGTATTTTTATAACTTAGCCACCCACTAAGAAAGGATTTTGGAAGATTCCTTCTACAAGTGGTAGAAAAGAGGGGGCATTAAATTATTTAATGAGAATTCTATATTTCAGGAGCGAAAAGTGTTACAATTCTAAAATTGGTATTTAAAAATAAATTATACATATTTTACCATCTTTCAAAGATTCAAATTGTGTGGCAAAAGACAGGAAAAGTTTATTATATACTAGCTCTACCCGCCACGCTTCGCTGTGGCACATTGTGGTTGGATGGATGAGAAATGAGAAACAAAACAAAGCATACGTTTCATAGAAGTTTAATTCTGCAATACTAGTGGATATACAATATTTTCTGTTTTTCCACTGTCTGCGTAGATATAAAGGCTATCTGGTTTGCCGACTCGGGAACACGCAACATACAGTTGCCCATGAGAGAAGCAATCCGCATCTAAATCTAAACCACACAATTCTAAAGATTGACCTTGAGCTTTATTGATTGTGATTGCAAATGCCAATCGAATTGGGAATTGCAATCTTTTAAATTAAAATGGTGTATCGGTCGGGATTATGGGTATTCTAGGAATGAGGACATCTTCACCTTTGAAAGGCCCCGTTAAAATCGTTGCTTCCACTACGTTATTCATCAATTTCTTAACTGAAAGTCGCGTGCCGTTGCAGAGTTTTGGCTGATTAATATTCCGCAACAGGATAATTGTCATATTTTGATCGAACCGTTGCTAGAATCAATTTAATGAGGAATGTTTTCCCAGTTCCTCCTGGCGCATCCGAGAAGAAGGTCCCCCCAACTCCGTCATTTATCATTTGCATTATGCGATCATAAATGCTTTCTGTTCACGCGTTAATTTGGGAATGTTTGATTGGACATATAACTGAAGATCACCAATGTTGTAACTCTGTTCACGGCGTAAATCCACATCAAATGAAGCAATCGCAGCTCGGGTGGGTGCTGGCATTCCCAATTGACTAAGAACTTTATTTGCAATAGCTAAGCACTTGTCTTCAATATTTATCAATGCTTCGTTGTAAATTCCATGGTCATATTGGTATTTTCTAGGCGTATTCTATGCAAAATATCCTCAGCCATATGCGATCGATATCTTTCTCATAATTCTGCGGGAGTTGAAGGGAAGCAAGCGGCCAATATAATTGCGAATAATGCGCGAATTTGGTTTGGATGTGCAGTGTTGCACGCGTCATTAATACGTATATCCCACTGTTAGTCGTTTTCTAATAAATTCAGAGCTTGGTGAAAGGCGTAGCTCAATCACGACACGATCACACCTCGATTAAAGTGAATATTGAATTCAGATTGTATAATAATCTGAATCAGATGCAAGTGGATACGTTTTTTTTTGTTAATAAACAATGTAAATGGGAACAGGTATTGTTTCACATGTGACTGCGGTTGTCGTTAGCTAGTATGGCGAGTGTTCCCTTCGCTTCCGGCAGATGGCGCGGTCACTGGTACACAGCTGACCGTTAAAAAAACTGTTTTCTCGCGGTCGCGGGTATGTGACTGATGCGAAAAATAGATAAAAACAATCTTTGATGCGGGTTATATATCGTGCTAAAATTTGAGCTCATCGGTGCAGAACATTTTTAGTTTTTGAAGCGTACACAAACGAACTTAACATTTTTATATATAAAGATTTGTGGGTTGCGAAAAAAAGCCCTTAAGTCGTGCGAAAAAATACATAATTTTAAATGCTTACAAAAGCAGAGTAATACTTACAAATTACAGAATAATCAAACGGCGTTGATTTCAGATGTTAATAAACTGCTAACGTAAGTAGAAGTTGTGCTGCTTCAGTGTACAACGTGATTCTCGAGTATGAATCTATCTACTAATGAATTACGGTCTCCAAAGAAAACAAAACCCCGCAGGTCAATTGAGAAAAAGGTGAGATTTTGAAAAACGCGATTCGTAAAAAAATTACACGAATTTGAATTATTTAGAAATAGTTTAGCGGTGTATTATGTCCTTTTGAAGAGAATTCGGTTATTGTCTTCGACAACACTTCTTATCATTAAACGAAAAGAATTCCAGCCGTGTTATAGAAAAACAATGATATCAAAATGTGGCTTAGTTCAAAAGGAATAATTTTTGAAGAGGTTTAAGTTAATGTTCAATCATTGCAAAGGGTTTCGCGTATTAAAAGTAATTATAGTCAGTATAAAATTGGTTTGACACACAACGCCATATTGGTAAGTCGTGTTTTTATTCGGCTCCTAACGAATATGTTTACCGGCCTCCGTTCTGCGAGTGGTAACGTCTCGGACTTTAATTTGGTGGTTCCGAGGTGGAATCCCGGTCAGGCATGGCATTTTCATACGCTATAAATCATTCATATCATCATCTGAAGCAATGCATGACGGTGGTTTCGGAGGTTAGAAAAAACAAAAAAAAAAACGAATACTTAGTTGTGTGGTTTCAGTGTTACTATTTGTGAATTTTGTTCTTTGCTTTTACATAGTAAAGAACGTTAAATGACCAAAAAACGATTGTTTGGTCATATATATGTAAAAAAAATAACCTAACAAAGGATTTTTTGGTCATTATGTAGGGATATTATTTTCTGTGTATTTGGTTATTTCGACTTTTTTTGTTTGCTTTGTCTTAAGTTTATCTGGGCTATAAGAAAGTTGGGTGTTTTAATTTATTTATTGTAAGTCATCCTTGTTGGTGGCTTTTCTTTTTGTTTTGGTGTGTTTTTTAAAAATAAAATACAGATGTTTTAGCTGTTAAATATAATTCAAAGAAATTTGTTACTCAATCAGTTGTGATTTTGTTTACATTGGCAACGGGCATACGGGCTCTTTGCGATTGGTCGTTGTGTTTCACAGCGACCATCTTGCATTGATCTGATTGGTTTTCCTTTGTATTAGCCTCTTATTTATTAAAAAACTGTACAAATTAAAAATAGATAGATAGATTTATTAAAAATAGATGAAAACAATCTTTGATGCGGGTTATATATCGTGCTAAAATTTTTTTTATCGTTTTTTTTTTTAATAAAATACAGATGTTTTAGCTGTTAAATATAATTCAAAGAAATTTGGTCGTTGTGTTTGACAGCGGCCATCTTGCATTGATCTGATTGGTTTTCCTTTGTATTAGCCTCTTATTTATTAAAAAACTGTACAAATTAAAAATAGATAGATAGATTTATTAAAAATAGATGAAAATAATCTTTGATGCGGGTTATATATTGTGCTAAAATTTGAGCTCAATCAGTGCAGAACATTTTGAGTTTTTGAAGCCGTACACAAACGAACTTAACATTTTTATATATATAAATGATGCTAAACCTCTTGAAAATTGGTATTTAAACTTATCTTTGAAAAAAGGCACATGTTTCACTAGTTTTAAAAAATCCAGTTCGGATGGACAAAAAATTTGTATGAAAATTATAAATCTCAACAATATGTAACGAATGATTGTAATCTAGGTGGCGTCTCTAATTCACTTTCATTTTATCGTTTAAATTTGACGAGAAGTTGTTACTTTGTTACTCAGCTAAGATTTAGACCAGAATATCATACTATAGTCTACTGGTAGAAAAATTTGACAAATTAGCTAATGGGCAGAGTAGTAAGTCTAACTTAATGTATGAATTGCAGTATAGTATAGAATAAAGTTTTTATACTGCTGTTCAATATAAATATCAACTCTGGTCATATTATAAGAATAATACAACTTAATTATTAATACTTAAATACTTAATTAAATACTTAATTATTTACTTTAAAAAGTAAATTTTTACTTTTTCATCAGATTTTTTTCTGATGAAAAAAGTGTAGCCTCATGTAAGCTTATATTTCCTCGTAAAACCTTTTTAAGCTTGTGGGAATATGGGATGGAATTTTTTAGCACATGAAAATTGCCATGCCTGAACAACATTCAAACCCGGGGACCCACGGTGAAAGGCTGAGATGCTACCATGGAGGTCAGCAATTTCAAAATTGGGAATTTTTTTTATTCCATTCTGATAAAGTTGTGCTGTGTTGGACATCTTCAATAAATGAAATAACCTTTGATATTTTCATAATCATAATTTTTTTGTTTGTAAACAATTTCCATTTTTATGTCAAATGCCTTATTTTCAGTATAATGTTCGTAACATATCCACTTCATTCTTTTAATTTATTATAGAGATTTCTAAAAAACTTGTTTGTTCCTAAATAAACTGATATGTAATATATAAATTAAGCTGCAACATGCAACATTCACAAATTTTTATGTTAATTACCATATTTTTATTTCAGAAGTTCTATTTTATGAAAATATTTTAATTTTAAATGAACATAAAATTCTTTGATTTATAATATACATCAAAATTGTTACTTGAGTGCATATAATACCATTATTCACTATCGTAATGTATTGTAGGAGGACCTGCACACCACCTACTTTTAATGTTGGCTAAAATATAATTACACAAATAAATATTTCTAATTACACCTGATATTTATAATAAATAGATCAGTTTTATAAATACAATGAATAATGATTTTACACACAACATAAACAACTAAGCTAAACCAAGTTTTACTTATTTAAATTTTTGCTGAATGTTTCTAAAAATATCCGTCAAATACAGTACAGTGGAGCATAATAACAAGTATAAGATGGAAATTTAGAATTAAATATGACAGCCCATGACATACACAGGAATTTTGATCATGATGTACATAAAATTACACATGAAAGTGCTGTCCAGTTTAATAAGAAATTGAACAATTTTTTACTGATTTCCACACCACCTTCGAGATACAGCAAGTGGCACATTTTTTAATAGTGCTATCCCCAATAGGCCTAGTGTACTGTTTTTTATTTGTACAACAATTACATCAGTAGTTTCTATCTAAATGTAAAAAAAAATAAACAATAAATCACATACATTATTGAACTTATTAATGAATATTACTCATTGAATTAAAATTTATAGGTCCTTATATCTATAATGCACTACTAAACATTAAAAATAATAAAGCTTCATACAATATATTCTTTGTTGAAAAATAAGTTTTTCTTCATAAAGTATTTTTTGGTTGCATTTTTTTACTCACAGTTCTGATGTTCATTAATGAAAATATTTTTTGTCCCTGAAGACAAATGAGCTTAAAATTTTCTTTCTTCTTAACTCTTTCATTCTGAAAAAAAAACTTGTAAATCGTTTCAGATATTAACAATTTCTTAACTTTTCACATAATAATTTCATTTAATCACCTAAAAATCATAATTGTGCAGTCTATATGAGATTGGTATTATGATTAAAATCTGTATTATATCAGATTAACAGAAACTTCATTTTATCTCACAGGATCTCGGTCTTCAGATATTATGAAATAAAAAATAACCAGAAAAACATTGTAAAAGTGTATATAACTTAAAATGCCATCACTGATCCCAAAAGTTAGTATGACCGGCATTTATCAATTATAGGTTAGCATTTAACCATATAGGACCAGCATTTAAGTTACAGGCTATCTATAGGTGTGAGCTATGTGGATGAGTCCAGAAGACTAATGAAATGCCGCAGGAAATCCCTTCCATTATCGAGTAGCTATCTCAGCGGACATTAGTCGGGCTGCCACCGAGATACACCAAGGAGGAGGCAGCAAACACGTTCATCAACGGGTTATCAACGGAATTTGGGGTCGAACAAAACAGTCAGCGGTCGACCAGTCTGTTGGAACTGCAGCGGAACGGGTATTTGAAAATCTACTGCAAAAGTCGGCAAGGCAATTAAGAAGCATTAATCAGTGGATACCAGCAAGGTCATTGCCCTCATTCGTCAAGTCTTGTTGAACGTTTTGGTGATAATAAGAGGAGACAGCTTGATCGTCGACGGTGTAGCTGGACATCGTGCATACCGAATTAACAGTAGACATAGTTGCATCGGTATCCGTTGCTAGACGAGACGTCGTTAGTGGATGTGAAAAGAAGAACGGTAAAGAGTGAGAAGTTGGTGATGCAGAAGTCCTGTAGAGGGCGGCAGCAAGAATTACAGATCCCGACTATATGGTGTCCATAGCGAAGATTGAGTTGGCTGTTCACCACTTACAAGGAAGGTTCCCGTCTCTATGGTAAACGTCGGAACTACTGAGAAAATTGCTTCAAGAGAAACAAATCGGAGAAAGTGTAAAACTGGAGTCTGGGCAGCTCCTAGAAGTTTGGAAGAGAAAGAAATAAAAACGAAGGAGATTTCACAGACTAGACGTCCGTCCATTTGTTCCAACACCATTGCGATACTTTGGATGTCAGCGGTATGTACATACAGCGACACTTTGCACTGGGAAAACAGATCTGTGTTTGTGGTGAACCGATCCATCCTGAAGACACATGTAGGGATCCACCTGTCTGTGTCAATTGTCATGGGAATCATTCTGTGAGGTCTAAAAATTGTCCAATATATATAGAACAGGTAGCAATCCAAGAAATTACGACTATTCAAAGGTGAGCTACGTAGAAGCGAAGAAAATTGTAAAAATTAGATCGCCGAAGGCAATGTCATATGTACAAGCTGTGTAATCTCATGCAGGTTCTTTCACTGCAAACGATATGATTGCGGAACTGGCTTCAACGTTAGCAAGTATGGTTAAAGGTATTGTCGTCAATAAACTTAGAAATCGTCCAATTAGAGAGGTTAGCTTAAACTGAGAGAAGAAAACACCAGCTTTTAGTAATTTTAGTAATTTCGACTATTTTTTCAGGCACAAGCCTGAACAAAAAGTGGAATTTACTAAAATCCCCATGTAGGGAAATGACAAGATAAAGGTGAAAATCTTAGAAAAAGAAATTTAGAAAAAACAAAAATGGTGCTCCCAAAATCTCAGAGGCCTTTAGCAGAGAGGGCAAGAATTTTGGACGCCCAACATGTTCTAGCGGTGAGTGCATCCAGTTTGGATATGATGTACTTCGCACTGCATTACAGGAGCCGGTTTCGTCTGATGCCGGCAGTAAGAGATCCTCCGCGATTTCCACCGGAGGAACTGAAGGATCGATTTCACGGGCCTCAGATGCTTTAGAACTTGATATCGAGGCCTTCAGAAAGATGGAGAAGAGGAACAAAAAAGGATGGCCTAAGGGGAAAACCTAGGCGATAGCCATTAACTTGAAGCTCGTTTTACATGCTTTAAAAAAAATTATAGAATGGATAAATATTTTAATTTTTGTGTGACACGAAAAATTCTTTAAACTGTGATTGAAGTTGTCTGTTTGTTTTTAAATGGAAAGGGCCCTTTACACCTTTTTCATTACGTTTTCAACACTATTTTATTTTATATTAGAGGTTTGGACAATGTTTACTTGATGTACATTTGATTATTTGACAACGTACCGTAAGAAATTTTTTTTGTTTTTTAAGTGGCAAGGACCATTTACACCCTTGTCATTTTGTGTGTCTTTTGGGTTTTAATTCCATGACAAATCTGTTTTATAGATAATCTCTATTGACAAGATTAGTCCGCTGACTATGCTGCTTGGGTTTTTTACCGGCAGGGAAAAGTATGTTTTTTTACTTTTGAAAAAAAAATAACAGAGAGTGATTACATACAATACAGAATTTAAAATAATCGTTTGGTTTTATTCACAGTTGATGAATAATACTGGAAACCAGAATTCAGTTCCATTGACAAAAGACATTAGCATGATCGCCAGTCTTAACACTTTTGGCCACTACTAGTCTTGTATTAACAACGATAGAACAATAGATAAGATAAATATAAAGTTCTTTTACTGCAAATACCTTTTCTATTTACAAAAAAACCTACCCTAACAATTTATGAATGAAATTTAGTACACTGTCTCTTTCACTTATAATCTTACAGTAACTCACCCAACCATTTCTTGTTTTCGTGTACTGGAATTACTTGTGACGTCGCCTTAATTGCGTCGAACGGATCTCCTCGCAGCATACTCTCGTTTCAAACTCGAATAATTACTCTTTTATCGTACTAACACTCTCATAGAATTCACATCTCACAGACTCATCTCGCAGATTGACGTCATAATGTCTCTCTGAGACTGATTTCAACTGGTCTTCCCCGGAATACTTATACTCCTATCTTCTTTACCTGCAGAACCAGACCCCAGTTGAGCGTGAGAACGATCGACCGAGCCGTTTCATTCTCATGCATTCCTAACCTGACTCGGTAACTCTTCTCACGGAAGAACATCTATTTAGGTAGTCAGTGGTCATTATTACAAAAGACGATTGTTAAATGGACCTGTTACCTGTTAGATTTATGAAAAGGTAAAGGCTACCTTTACTTTTTCTTTTAGCCCCTTTCTGAGTCCCTCCGATTATTATATTTTCTACTACTTTCTTCTTAATTGGTAGGAAACCGTTGCTCAGACCGTTATACCGGTATTGTTACAATATATATATATATATATATATATATATATATATATATATATATATATATATGTATATCAAACTGAATGTATATCGATTGAGCTCGTTAGGAGTAAGGTGGAAGAAATTTAAATTCTGTTGGAAGTAAAGTAAGATAATAATAACTTTATTATTATAAAAATCATTGAAACAACATCATAAAACACACACACACACACACATATATATATATATATATATATATATATATTCATATATAATATACTGTTTATTTTCATAAAAATGACACAAGAGAGAGGGAGATACGAAATTTCTGACAAATGTCGTAACTTAAAATTGATCAAATTCATAGACTGTCTTATTAATTAAACATTTTTGGAAGATGTATTTTTCTGTAGCGAGCAACTAATTACAAAAATTATACTCCTCTCTTTTACGGACAACTATGATCAGCCGACTGTAATATAGTTTTTCATAATTCAGTTATAATAGGGGAGATCTTTATATTTCATTATTTTTTTAAAATTCTTATGGAATTATTCTTGTAAATTCGTATGGAATAAGTACAAGAAGTTTAAAATTTACCTTCATAGAAAAATCTTTACAAAATTATTTTTATTGACGCCGAAATATATCAAATTTTTTTTAATTTTAAAGAATAATTAATCTATTAAAATTATATTTAGAGGTACACCGCGAACCATTTTTATCCTGCATGCAAGGTGAGTGGCTTACAAAAGATGTTTTTTCTTGTCTTGCTTATTATTTGGTCAGTGAATATTCTATGAAAATTATTTTTGCTATATTGTGTTACATTTTTATTATTATTACAGGAAATAGTAATAAAAAAAATTCCTATTAAAATAAAATGTAATAGATAATAAAACCCCAAAAAACATTCAAAACTAATGAAATGAATAAATAAATAAAAAAAGAAAAGGAAATGGAGGCGATAAAAATATTACTTCCTGGTAGTTCATCTTGGAAACGTCAGGCTGATTTAAAATGTTTAAAATCATTTATAAAATTCCCGCTTAATATTAACAAATTATTTATTAACATAATTGTGGTTAAAATATTTTTCCAGATATAAATTTTAGAAGTATAAGTATAGTGTGGTAAGAGACCGTTAGAGTTAGGAAATCCATGTTACGTCTGAGTTTTGCCTCATACGTTAACTCATGCGTTAAGGTATTTATACGGTTGGTCAATTTATTCTTAAATTTAATTATAATTGTACTTAATATAATTAATTATACTTATTGTGTTAATTATTCTTAATGTACTTAACTGTATTTATTTAATTATAATTGTACATAAACACATCGAATTCTAATAATATACAGCAATTATGGAAAAAAAAAAATCATCCTCGGTTACTGTAAAGTAACTGGAGTGTATTCCTGGAAGGCACTTGAAAGAAAACGTTTTTATAAACATGTGTCTGCAAAAGCCTTTATTTGTAGACACTATTTTCAAGCTAAGGCTGCCAAAAATTTCCCCCTTTTTTTACTCCACAGGTAAAATATTGTTATAATAAATTCTTTAGAAAGAATTTAACCCTAACCAATTCTTTACAACTTTTACCCCTATTGATCTTTCCCCTTTAAATGTAAAGGTCTTAGTGGACCAACACATGAAAAAAGGAGCGGTTTCATCTACACTTGATGTATTGTTTGATTCTCGTCCCCAGTAATAACGGATAATCTATGTATCAGTTCTTCAACCATTTAATTTTTTACATATACGCTCTCAGTGAAAAAGTGATTAAACTAAATATTACATCTGTCCTTAAAATCAGAAATCCCGCCAAACTTTAAAAATTATTTATTTTCAGTTTCTCTACAAAATTTCGGTCTTTAACGCTTCTCAATGCGTTAAATTTTCAATTAGATGAAATATAGAGCTCCGTGATCGTTTTATCAACTTTATAACATATTCGTCAATCTTTAAATAACTATCACTACTTTATTTGCTTATTTGCACCCTAGCTCTCCGTTTTTAAAATTCCAAAACGTTTTAAATTTTGTTTTTTCTTAGATAGTAATGTACTTGGTAATGCCTTGTTGTTTTATAACAAAACAACTATTTTAAATTTAAAAAAAGGATTTAATGGGTAGATTTAAATGCCACTACATTGAAAAATGATATGGTTCTTCATATTATTTTCCACCATATCACGAAATGAAGTAGTGTTAATACTATCTACATAACAAAGGTCAACGTATTAACTATGAGGTCAATTAACGATCAGTTAATTACTAAGTGTTTAAATCACAAAACACTTTGTCGTCATTATCTACTTATTTATTAATTAATAAAATTAGAATTAAATGAAGTACACTAATTCTAATATTAATTTCAAGGTTCCTTGGTTCGGATCCAATTATTCAGTATTTCGATTAATTCTTCAGTATTTCTTTTAATTAAAAATAAAAAATTCTTTCATTATTTGTTTGGCTTCCTTTTTCGCCACAAATGAATGTTATATTCAGGATTAAACAAAATATAAGTTAATTTATTTATAATGTATTACAAACATATAAAAATTTAATAACTTTTATTTTAAAATTTTATCTACTTCACATGAAATACATCCTTTTAACCAATCATCTTTCTTTAATTAATAAAGTTTTCTATAACTTATTTCTTATTCTTTCAGATAATGAAGTCTTGGAGCCAAGTTTTGTTTTTATTAACACTGATATCATTATGCATCTGTGATGATAAAAAAAAATATATCAAAGAGCATAAAAAATTGTCATTAAAGTTCGGTCACTTAACTGCAATTCCTGCGAACGGTAAATTCCACCAGGAACAGTAATGGCACTATAAGATAACAAATGCGCAGATTTAAAAGCTATCATCCAATATTATCCGACTTTCATTTATTTTTACTCTCGTCAGTGACTGTTAAAGCACCACATCCCATTACGAGCATGTGATGTAAAAAATTAAAACAAAATTATGTAAAGAAATAAATAAAAAAGTACTATCGTTTTCTGTATAAATATATACAATTATGTAACAACTTAATGTGTTTTTAAAAAAAAATATCTTCTTTAGTTTTAACTTATTTTTAATATACTGAGTATGTATAAAAAGTTAACCGAATAAGAATTGTTACTGATGTAGAACTAAATTATTCTAAATTAAAAAATATATTTTGTTATGGTAATGAAAATTCATGTGTGCTTATATAAAGGTTTAATTATAATTTTATATACATTTTTTTCAATAAACTGATATTTTTTATAACTTTTCTTTTTTTAATGCATAATTCTCTGCTTCTAAGTTGAATTATTTTCTAATAAAGTTATTTTATAGCTGATGCTTGCAGTAATTTTCAATAACATTAAGATAATGTGCAATTATCACTAAATAATTGGGTTTTAGATTTTCCATCACGGCTTCGCTCGCGAAATACATAATCTGAATCGCAAACATAAATTACCATCATAATATTATGAAATCTCATAAAGAGTGATTCAATAGCGTACAAAAGGCCAAAAATGCAAAATACAATTGCTTTTTTATTCCTTTAAATAATAAAATTCAAATAATTCGAAAATAGTTTTTAGATATTTATCTGAAGAGTATTTGCAAGCTCTAATCTACTAAATATCTCGTTTAGTATAGTAGGAAACGGGGATAATTTGCAATCCTTATTCAAAATTTTTACGTTTCTTCACCCCTTCCAAGGTCGAATTTCAAAAATAATTTAGAAATTCGTTTTATATATTCACATGAAGATTACAACACCAAAAATCAAGATAAAATCTTCATTCGTTACTGAGAAATTAGATAAATAATCGGGTTTAAAATAAAATTAAAAATTCCATTTCACCCCTTTAAACTTGGAATTTACAACAAAATCTAGCAATTGGTTTTTAACCCAATGAAGATTACACACCCAAAAAATCAAGATAAAATCTTCATTTGTTACTCGGAAATTAAAAAAATAATCAATTTCATTATTCCGCCATTTTAACCCTTTAAAATCGGAATTTCAAGAAGTCTTTTTATAGTGTTCACTTACAGCATAAGAATGTGTAAACAAATTTTCATCAGTTTATCTTATAGGTTTTGCTGGGAGTTTGTTATAAATCACACACAAGTTATTTTATATATACATACATATATAAACAACAATAAAATTGTCATATTGCTGGTTTTTATGATTATGAAATAAATAATTATGGCAGATTGAAATTTATTTAAAAATATCTCTGATATATACTTCTTCATTGTCAGCATTGAAATTCAACGGGCAATTGATTAATGAGGTTACACGGACTTGTAGATATAATTCTCAAGAGATCCATACTCACACCATATAAATTAACTAATTTATGATCTTGCGTATGTAGGACTAATTGTGGTGCAACCAGGATTGATATACTTAAAGTTACCCTGTAGCAAGAATTCCAAGTATTCTTATAAGTAAATACATAAGTAAACAATTATATTAATTATGTAGATAATTCTACATGCAGTATACATGATGAAACTGAAAATATTATTTTGTAATTTATGATCATGTTGTATACAACTTTAAAGATTATGTCGTATATCAGCCACTGTGATCTTTATTGTTACTTTATTCCATGACAGCAAGATAAGATAATTTAAGTATTTAATAATAATACTCGCACAAGTTTTCAATCGAATGGCAAATTTTTCAGCGATACTTCTACGAAATTGTATTTAGCAGCAGTCAATATACGGGATTGTACACACACACACACACACACACACACACAATCATACCATTACAATTCGCTAACTCTGAATTTTATTCTTTAATGCCTTAGTGAAAATTATTAAATAAATAAATTCATTCTCTATTAGAGTCATTCTTTATTAGCCATTCACAGCTTTTTATAATAATGACGTTTCTGGTGGATGGTATTTCCTAGATTAAGGCAAATAACATATTTTATTAAATGTGTGTGAAGTGAAACTTGTTAATTGGATGAGGACATTTTGATGAAGATACAAATGCTAGTCGTAATGCAAACAAAAATTTTTATTTATCTAAACATTTCTGTCAGAAGGATTATTAAATTTTATACAGGAAAACTATGAAGTACTAAATAAAGTGATTAAAAGTTAATTACGGTTCAGTGAAATTTAAAAAAAAATAAAATTTTACGGAAAATTGTACGTCCCATTTTCATCATAATCATAAAAATGGAGCTTTACATATTAGCAGAAGCCCTATTACAGTCGTATGTGGTATTCTTTAAAAGTTCATTCGTTAATAATTCATATCAAGGTTGGTTACTTCAAATTATTATGGCACTAAATCAGTCAAAATAATTTAAAATAATTTGAATAGATAATTATAAATAAAATAATTTAAATTAATTATTATAAATATAATGTGAAAAAATATCAATATTTACAAGTGTAAATAATCACAGAATTTACAGTTGTATTTACGACTGTTGTATTTAATTAAAAATAATTATATAACTTTTGGTATAGGCATCGGTCACAATTTCTCGAATTAATTTTCTGTTTTAGGATGAATTCCAAATTCTTCTAGAGTATTAAATAAAGCTTTTCTGTCCATGGAATCAGAAGTTTTCAAAATCCATAAACGTTACAATATAACATTGATGTTATTAAATTAAATTTACTAAATTTTTATCCAGATTTTTTTCTACTCTGTTCAGGAGGATTTTAAATAAGATTTTATTAGAGACTGGTAGAGAAAAATTGCTCCACAGTTATTGACAACCTTTTTATCTGTTTTTTTTTTTTTTTTTTTTTTTTTTTTTTTATGTAAGGGATTTATTATATTAAGGCAGTCGTGGAAATTTAGGAATATTAGGAATATTTTTCTCATCCCAGATTTTTAAGGTTACCAATTAAAATTTATTTGGCTAGTTTTAAATTTATTTTTTTATGATTTTTTTTTACGCTATGTTACAAATATAAAATATTATTGATAATAACATGTAATTATTATATTCATTATTAATTACATTAAAACAGTAAAATAAATATCTACAACATTAATCATGTTAAATAAATATAATAATAATAAAAAGGCCAATAAAAAATTAAACTACTCATAAATAAATCAGTGATGTAAGTGTTAAAATAATGAGCAGATTAATAAATTTTCCTTAACCATATATTTTAAGTGAAATAACCTCTTCCTAAATCCTTCTTGCCTCTTAATGCTCTCTGAATAATTTTCTGTTTTTTTTATTTATTCATTATTATAATAATAATTATATTTTTAAAATAATCGCAATGGAATTATAAAAGATATGTATTGTTTTACAATAATTCCAAATTTGTAGACGTTAGTTCAATAAATAATTATGTCAGCAGTTGATAAATTTCACGTTATCAGGTTAAGTTTACTTTATTTTACTTATTTTTGCCTAAGGTGATGTATTTACGCAGAAACTATTTTAAATAACCAATTTCTCCCGACCTGCGTTAAAGGCGCAAGGTATCATACCCTCAAAAGTTAAAAATTTAACAGGTTATTTTTTAAAATAATATGTCATTAAGCTGATAAACCGTTAACACGGTTGAAATACACAAATTGCATGTTATGTGTTGTGCTATATTTCTATCAACAATGAGTGACAACTATTAAATAAAAAAGAAATCATGTATAGGCACTGGTACTGCACGGTAACAGGAAAACTGAGAAGAGGGGATCAACTAACAAACGACGCGACGCCTTCAACGACAAGCAAAGTCGAAGTTAGAATAAGATTTTCTTCAGATTGCTCTTGAAAATGTTTTGATTTTATCTGAAGAAATCAATATCTTTTCGCAAAGCAATACTAAAGTATGTTCGATCTGGAGTGAGCGATCTTTGTACTGGGACGACCAAAGGGTAAAAGTTGAGTAGTCTTCTATTCAATATTCTGAGACTGATATTTGATGCAGGACCGTTACGTTTTAAGATATAACATAGTAGCGCATCCTTGAACTCTCTTTTCGCACATGAAAGCGCTAATTTAACTTGGAGTCGAATACCATCAGTAGTAAAGTGATTTAACTCGCTATTATTTCATGGCACAACCATGATATGAAATTATTCTGGACTTCCTCAAATTCGCATAGGTGAAAGCACGTATTCTGTTCCAGAATGTTGTAGCATACTCCAGATGACATTTAATATGCGCTATGTACAGTAGCAAACAAACATGTGGAGATAGATTTTTTAGAAAGGTCTGGATATCCATTTTATAAGTCCTCGAGATATCGCTTAGCCTTATTAACAATATTAATAATATGATTATTCCACATACAGTTTAAGTCAAGAGTATAAGTTTGAGTATAAAGGGGTACACAGCTTGGAGTCATCGCGAATAATCCTTTCTCTTTGTATAACATAGGAATAATGGAATATTGACCTGTTTGTCTTTGGGGAATCAGTGATAAAACAATTTGGTTGATGTTCAGTGGCATATAATTCAGCAGTTACCATCTGAGAAAAGCGTCAATATTCTTCTGGTGGCGATGGTGATCATAAATAGAACAGGTACGATGATGGATCTTTAAGTCAGCAGCGTATAATTAAAAATCAACAGAGATGACTTCCGAATTATCATTTATGAAGAGTAGAATCAGCAACGGGCTCAGATTTGACCTCTCTTGGATTCCAGACGTGGTATGAAAAATGTGTCAGAATATGTATCGGCATAACGGACTGTAAAAACTCCTCTCTTCAAGATATGATGAGAATCATTTTACAAGTTAAGTTCACAGCTGGAAATCTTACGAAGTAATAAAAAATAAGGTATCTTGTCAAAAGCTTTGGCGAAATCAAAGTACACAGCATCTATCTAAGCTCTATACTCAACCAATGGACCAATGATGAAAGAAGGGAATCTAAATTCTTTGAAGTGGAAGAAATTAGACAACTCCTTGTCAGAATTGAGAAATTTATGACGAAGTTTATTATGTACATGATTATACATAATTTTTTTTTTGGACAGGAGACCAGACTTAGGAATGGATAAGACTCATGCTAACTTCCAAGGGGAAGGGAATGTACCAGACAAAAGGCTCCAGTTGAAAATTGATGCCAGGACAGGAGAGAAAATTTGATTAAAGACTATTATAAAATGAAGAGAGGCATCATCCGGATCGGAAGAGAATCTATGGTTTAGCTGATTGATTGATTTGTGTACATCTTTAGTGGAGACAAAAGGTATGTTCAACGACGCACAATTCATTACGTCTTTTCCATCAGGCAAACATCGCTACCTTCAGAGAAAACCTGATAGACAGAAAATGTTTGCCAAAAAGAGAAAATGAAGTTCTCTGATCGTAAAACTTCACCGTCAGTCACTGGAGAAACTGAACATTTAGAGACGTGTAATTAGAGAAAATTTCAAAAAGTTGGATGACAAATCTTTTTGTCGTTGATGGATATCATTATTTTTATCAGGATGGATTAAATAAATTCTTTAATTTACGACGAAGATTAGAGAAAATGTTGTAATCAGATAAGTGCTTGGACTATTTATATCGACGGTGAAGTTTGCTTTTGTCTTGATGGCGGATATTAATTTTTTGGGTAACCAGTTCGGAAATTTTGAATTCTTTTTTTTAAAAAACGAAAAATCTTTCTTAAATGTATTAGAAAATATATTCTGCAAATTTTCACCAGCCTTCTCAAGAGTATTGTATAGACTTGGGTTTCCTTCATGTTATTTAAAATTCACTATTAATGAGAAACCTTAATTTTCATTTAAATTAGAACTTTTAAAATTTAAAGATCTTCGGCTTCGGTCGGGTTCACACTCGGCTGTGTACAGTTCACACAGCTCCTTTCGGATGCACTCGGTTTCTGACGATTCAGTGGCTCCATACAGTTCACACAGCTCCTTTCAGCTGCACTCGGTTCCTGACGATTCAGCGGCTCTGTACACAGTATATAAGCAAGCTCCTCACTTCATTCATGCAGTCTTATTCCAGTCTTCTAAGAGACTACTACAAATCTCTAAGGACTTATCGAGTCTTATTTCACTCATTACATTTATTAATACAATAAACTTACATAAATATTTGCAAGTCATTAATGTTATACATATTTACAATTACAATAAAATAATCATAATCACAAGAACCTAAAGACTTAATTTATTAAAAGATCAACACCACTTCTCAACAAGTAGGACACAAAAGGATAGTACAAGATGCACAACGAACATCTTCATATTAGGACAGAAAATCTGCCTTTTTAAAATTAAATGAATGTGAATTAAAATTACAATGCACTATCTGAACACTCTTGATCAATATTAGGAACGGAGGATGGAAGCAATCTGATTTAACAAGACTAGTTGTAAGCTTGGAATCAACAGCACCATTTGCCAAAATCAGATCCACTTGTGTTTCACAGAAATGTGAGAATAATGACTTTTTTTATTTTTGATGGCCTCCAAACCACCCCTTATAGCCATTCCGATCTCCATGAAAGAGTACTTACCCTACACAGGGAAGTGGAGTGACCTAACTAATGTAGAAGCAAGTGCACTATGACAGTTGAAAACATACATATATGCAGGAGCTATTAACTTACATAAACCTTTATTTAATTCTTTATATAAGACTTTATTTATTGTCATACTCTGAGGTTGCAAGCGGTTTCAAGTTGTCTATTGCCTTAATCACATTGTTCACATCTTCTTTTAGATCTGAATATCCCATTGCATTCCTTCATGCTCAGAGTTAGTATAGAATGTGTCAGCTTGGTAAACAGACTAAAAATATCTTTTACATTCATTACTTATTTCTTCTTGTTAGTAATTATTCAATGGTCTGTTCTTATCAAAGAAGAAAACACATCTTGCTTCTTTCAAAGAGTTGATATACTTGAATAGATTAGATGGCTTCATACAAACTTCATTTTTTATTTTATTAGCATGCTTAATAAAGTACAGTAAAGTTACAGTATTAAGCAACCTTTTAACTTTCTTCCTGAACTCCACGAACATTGCATAATTATATTCCCTACCTCTTCTTTTGTACTTCATAGGTACTATATTCTTTATCTTCTAGCATTTAATCAGTTCTACAGAGAACCAGGAGGGTATTTACCTCTTTGAATTGTCATTTTGTAACTATTATGCATCTCTAAAGCATTATCAAACAATACTGAAAAAAATGTCTGCAGCCTCATTTACAGAAACAGTATTATAAACCGCAGCCCTAGCAAGATATTTTATAGTTTGATATAACTCATAATAGTCTCCCCTCTTATAATCCAACATTTCTCTTCCACCATCAACTACTACTTCTTCAAATTGAACAATCATCAGAGGATCATGTGGAGGATCAACAGCTATCAACAGCCATTGTCTTTGAGATCTACAGAGACATCTACACTTGAAAGGACAAGATCAAGAATTGATTTTTCTCTTCATGGTTAGCAGTCAGTCATTTACTGAACACGTTCGCAGATCATCAATAAAATCAAACACTGCCATTGCTTTTCTCTGAACATAGTAAGGTGAGGTAGCATGTAATTCAGATGATTTCCAATCTACATTAAAATCAACTTCATCAAAATTAGATAGCTTGTGTTAGCTATTGCTTCTTCCAGCAGATCAAAGTATTTTGATAATACATCTGAACGGATATCTGGGCAGAAGTAGTGATTTCCTATTAAAAAATTACGGTCATCTTTAACTTCAATTTCCACCCAATACATTCTACAGTAAGTTCTAATTCCTTTCTTCTACAAGTCAAAATGACGTCTTAATTGACAGTAAAGCATCACTACCACATTCTTCATTGGTTCCCACATAATCTTTGTTTGCTTGTTATCTACTCCATCCACTTGGAAAATGCTCAAATGTAAACCAATTCTCATTAAAACTGTTTCCTTCATGGTTATTACATTGTATGTGGTTTCAAATAATGATGCAAGAAACTCTTTCTGTTTCATAGGCAACTCATGCACATTCTGATAATTCATCCTAAAGCTCTTATGGCCCATTATTGTAACTTTTCTCACCCTCTCCTTATCATCTTTTTGATAAATATCCTCTGGTGCAAATTTGCTGTAGTAAGGAAGCACCAGAACTACACTTGGCCAAACGTCAGTGAAAGCCAGCTTATTTCTCATAATCCTCTGGAGACAAGCATGTGAAATGAGTTGTATCCTAAATGGTTAAGCTCCTGTTTTATGCTGACTCGATCTCAGCAACTATCTTAACTAATTTCTCAACTTTGTCATGCATAACATCTGGCCTAAATCTAGTAACAAATAAAGCTTTCTCAATGTGCTTCATTAAGTGGTAATTTTTTGCATATTTCCTAAAATTTCTTCCTTGTTTTCTTTCTTTTTCTTTATTTACAGTCAAGAATCCATGCGAATATCTAATTCATTGTTTACCTCAGGGGTGGCTGGAATTTTTGAATTTTATCTCTTTGTCCTCCAGACACATTAATCTTTACCTCATTGTCTCTGGTATCTGAACTTTTTTTCCTGTTAGCCTTCCATTTTCCGCCTTGCCCATTATTGCCTACCACAGGTCCAGTTTCTTCATTATCTTTCACGTCTGATCTAATTTCCATCAGCTAAGTCACTTTATCTTTACCTCTGCTCTCCTTATTCAACTCTTCAATTACTACTGTATAGACAGTAGCTAGAGTAGTTAATTCTGAAAGCAGTTTTATTCTTTCTTCTGAAATGGTATAAAATAGTGCAGCTTAGAAACATTAACCAGTTTTTGGTATAACAACCCAATAATAAGATTATTTTTTACGAACTGTGTGCAAATCTTTTATTTTGTTATTATTATTGTAATTTTTCAATATTATCTCCTCAGTGATCTAGTGTTGAATCTTGGAAAAGTCCAGAACATTAATAAAGCTTAATTCTAATTTACATAAGTAATCAGGTTAGGGAAAGGAAAAGGATCTTTTCAGTGGAATAAACAAATTTCCAAAACTAAAAACTACTGTAGTATTTTTATAAAAAATATCTTTATTATCTTAACTAATAGCTTCATTTAGTAATGGTCTCTATAAAATTTACTCCTACTTACGATGGATTTCATTTAAATAATATTAAAAAGTTTGCTTTTTTCAAAAATAATCTATATGGTCTTTTCAAGAGAATTTATTTTCAGTTATAATCCTAAGAATTTCACTAATAATGACTTCTAAATATTAACAATCATGAAAATATTATTTTATTTTACTCTTTGCATTTAAAAAAGCTTTTAATGTTTATTTTAATTTACTTATCTGAAAGATTTTTTTATAGCTGAATGTATATCTATCAAATGTATTTATATATTAACATGGGACTGTAGTAGATTTTATGTCATCATACCAACATTGTATCCTAATTTGTCCCCTCCTTCTTTTGACTGTTGCTTTATCACTTTAAATTGTTTTCTATTTATAATACATGATCTAAAGTACTCATCTGTTACCTCTGTTAACTTACTTTCTACAATTTTTGTAGCGACATTCACCATTTACCCTATCAAAAGCTATTCTTAGGACTAAAAAAATGGTGCAGATTTTTCTCCTGAATTCATTAAGTCTATTATTTTTTAAATAAGTTAATAATGCATTTTTTTAAGGATATTCCTTTTTTCACCTACTCAGTAATACTATTAATATTAATATATTAATTTCATTTGAATTTGGTACTCATTGGATAGAATCTTTTTAATTATTTTTGAAAAAGATGGAAAAAACTGTAGGTCTGTAATTATTCCATCATATTTTATAACTATTTTTATACAAAGGTTTAAATTTTAAATATTTTTTATTATTCTGGACCATTTCCCACTAAAAGTGAGTTATTAATTAATTAAACCTACTACTGGGTACTACCTACTACTTGGAGACGCCGTCTGTCAATTGCCCCCAGGGGACACTACAGGGTCATTTTGAATTGGATAGAAAGAGTCCGGGTGATCACGCAGGGGCGAATCCATGCCATAGGGATTAGGTTTGGCCCCTGTTTGCCGGAGGGGGAGGTTTTTTAGTACAGATGAGAGCCCCGCACTGCCATCAGAGCAGGACTGGCAGTGGCTGGCAAAGCTTTTACCTCCCCCTAGAGAAAACAAAAAAAAACCTACTACTACTACTACTTCTACTAGGTCTGCTATTGTTCCCTGCAATATTTATATGTAAATATATAAAATATTCATTACAAGACCTATGATTTTTATTATCTGTAACGTAGAATTCATTATTTTTCAGAAAATTTTTTTTGCTTTCTACCTCTTTCTTGTGAATGGTTCTAAGACCATTGTAGAATAATTTGTAAAACTATCTAAAATAATTTGAATATTTGTCCATATCTGTGATAAAGAATTATCTCCATTTATGAAGATAAAGTCACATCTTTTCACAACATTGCCTTCAGTAAAATTTATTACTGGAAAAGTTTTTGAACTTTTATCAGAGAAATTCAACAGTTAAGAATCTCTACTAATTAAAAGAATCTAGATTTCTTCAAAAGAAAGACGTTGCCAAATATGGAAAATACTGTTCTCACAATAATAGTTTATTAAAAAATAATGAAGTTGGTGCAAAATCTTTTGTGGAGGGCCCAGTTCTTGAGGTTTAAGTGAATTAACCTTTTTAATTAATTTTGTTGTTTCTGAAACTATATCTTCTGGCTTAAAGTATGTGTATTAGAAAATTTATAAAAAAAGAAATACTGTTTATGAAGTTTATTTCAGTTACAGAGTGGAAATCTTTGCTAATTTATCAGATGTTAACTATTTGTTTGGAGGATATTTTTGTATCATTTACTCACATTTTAATTTTAGATTATGTATATAAGTTACATTAATTACAATATATTAGAAAGTGATTTAATTTTTCCAAAAAAAACCATTATTTCAGTGGGTAAATAATTCAGGTTTGTGAAAAAACACAGCCCATCGTGTAACTCATTTTACTGAATAGTGACTGTATTGTAAAAATCTTTTTCTATGGTTCCTCTTTACTTGAACTGAAAAAGGTGTAGATAATTATAACACACACAGTGGTTCATAAGGAAAGGAAAATAATCTTTGAACTGATTCTAAGGCTTGAAATAAGGAAAAAGGTTCATACAAACATTTTCGAAGTCAAGGGTTCTAAGGTTCGAGTCCTCGTAAAGGCAGATGCTCTTATATGGATCTGAATCCTAGACTGTGCGGTGTTCTTTGGTGGCTGGGTTTCAATTAACCACACGTTTCAGGAGTGGCTGGCCTGAGTCTGTTCAAGACTACACATTTACCTGTACGTTTACACTTGCACGCCAGACTGTGAACAGATGCCTTGCTATCTCTGTAGAGTACGGTTGACATCATGTCACTATGCAACATAAAATAAAACTGTATTACATAAAATAAAAATAAATATGTCCGAAAACACTTTGTTATTGAGTTACAATTAGCGAAAAATTACGATCGGATTTCAGTTCCCCCGATGAAATGAGGCCATATTGAAATTTTTAAGGCGTTATATAACGGGTAAACTGGATGGTTTCAATGACTATTTAAGTTATATAATTTAGTAAAACTTTATTACTGTAATATTAAAGTCTTTTTAAAAAATGCAACCGTTTTATTATTAAAAACAAAACAGAAAAAACTTAACAGAAAAATAGTATGAATTTGTAAAAATGAAAAACAGTTGTTTTTAGTATATTAAATTCAGACCTTTGAAAAATTAAAATCCTTTTACTTTACTTAAAGCAAAAAGTACTGAGTCGTTTATGATGTATTAATTTACAATAAATGTTAAAAAATTCCACCGTTGAAATCTATGTACTTTAGAAATCGTTTCCTTACATTTTCTGTCGCCACCGTAACGTATCTTCGCGTTCTTGATGAGAACAGCAGCATTGAGAATGCGATCGATGAAGTTCATCACGTGTGTCTAATTTTTGCTTGTATACCTCGCATCCATCTCCATTATATAGAGTAATCTAAGGGAGTAAGGTACGGTGATTTAGATGGCCAATTTACGGACCTCTACTACGTTCATTCCATTTATCATCTAAGAATTGTTTTACTTCATTCTTGAAATGTGTTAGTGCTCCATTAGTTTGAAAGTATATTTTAATTCGTTTCGCCAATGAGAAAGTTTCAAGCATTGTAAGAATTTCATTGTTAAAAAATTCCAGATATTTCTCTCAGTGACACGTTTTTCTAGTTTGAAAGTGCCTATTAATTACATATGTTTAATTTTTACAAATTCATGACATTTTTCTGTTAGTTTTATTCAGTTTTGCTTTAAATAATAACAGTAAATTTTTTGTTGTTTTTCCTATACTTAAATGTTTTCAGAATTAAATCCTCTACAAATTTTGATAATAAAATGTATCACCCATTTAACTAAATTATTATAGTACTTCAAACCTAAAAAAACGTGTTTTTCATCACCTAATTTTCCTGCGTTATAGATATCATGAAAACTAAGGGAGATATAGTTCTGAAACCTTTTATTTAACACCTTAAAAATTTCTTTATGACCTCAGCTAACCGGGGAACTGAAATCCGGGCGAAAGTTTTCGCTAGCCGTAACTCGACAACAAAGCGTTTCCAGACATATGTTTGTAAAAACGTTTTTTCTTATTTCAATCTCTAGAATAGTTCCAAAATTATTCCCCTTTCCATCTGAATCATTATGTATATACATTTTATTTATTTTTTAAATTTTTGTAAAGAATCCATTTTTACAAATTTAAATAAATACATCTGTCGATTATCTTATTTAGTATTTAGTAAATAGTCCTACGAAGTCTATTGATGATTGAATGTGTCGTTAATTCTTCATTTGATGAGCTAAATAATTAAACTAACCAACATGAAAAGCAAACCTTTTCTCCTGATTATTTTATATTTTTCGTTGTGCCAATAAATACTACTGTTCCCGTTTATTATGCTCCAATTTCAGGAGCTTCAATTAGCCGTTAAAATCATTTACCTTAATGATTAAGCTATATAATAAAATTTAAGATTTTTGACTTATAAAGTTTTATTTGCTTAATAAAATTTCTAATTTTCAATTAATAGATTTATTGTTGTCCATACATTTAAAGTAAGCAGAGTACTTCCTGTTAGTTGACGCAGTAATAGATATTAGTTATTTGGCAACGCAAGATTTTTACAATTTTTTTTTATACAGCGTTTTATTTTTTGGAGTAATGTGTTTAATTAAGTATTTATATCAAAATACTTATGTAGAATTAGAGGATTTGTAAGATGACATGAAAACACAATGTTACATAATGGAACTCACGATGCCTAAGACGTAGAAAATCAATAATGATTTAAGCGCTAGATTTGTCATAAATTGTAGAAAAAGTGGAAAAAAATATGCTTCTCTAAAATAATTATATTTTATGCTTTACAGCTCTTTATTAGTCACCTTATTTCTTTCATTGGATATTAATTTATATTTTAATTACTGGTTTCTTAATAACTGTGATAAATCTATTAATTACATTTTAATCTCAATTAAATTTTTCCAACTTCTTAGCTCATGTAATTTTATTTCATTTCCATGAAATCCATTTAAAAAAAATACAAAACTTAAAAACTCATAGAAAATCTAAATTATCCTTTTTGACTACTTTTTAGTTAAATTTGTTTTATAGCCTGCTAAAACAAACAAAAAATTATTTTAATATTCTTTACTAACTGCTTAATATGTAATTTTATCTCAAATGCCATCGCCAAATTTGGACCATCGGATTTCCGCTTTTCGGCTACTTCCAAGTAATTACTTTTTCAATCAGGAATGGTTATTTTTTTAAAAAAGCTAGTCATTTCTTTTTAATACGCTAAATAAGAAAATATACATCGTAATTAAAAGTAACTATTTACTAACGCGGTGGCAAAGTGGATAAAATAATAAGATACAGTTTTGGAATTTTCTTTATTCGTTTTTCACGGCCATAAAGTTTGGTAGATAAAAGTAATCACAAAATGGGTACTTTTCTGGTAATTTTTCTTTAGTATTTTGAAGGTGACTAATAATAACGGAGTAATGGTTTTAACAGAAAGTTTTCAGGGAATGAAAAAGAATACGATTTCGATTTTTTCGAGAATTTTTTCCTTTGATTTCGAAAAAGCTTTCGAATTTTTAAATTTCTTTTTGAAATTAATTATTTAATTTCGAACTCACTAGTCTATCGCTATCAGTAATTGGGATTATAAAAAGCTTTACAAAAATTAGAGAGCGGATAAAAAAACTATTATTACATTATGCCTAAATTAAAAATATTTATTCAAACTTCCGTAGTGGATAGTAACAACATTCCAACCACTTCCTCATTGCCACTTAGATTGTGTTTGATATTTTTAAATCCAATTGTACTACTTTGTGGCTAAAATATTGCAATTATTTTATATTATAACGTTATTGAGAATACATTTATTCATCAAGTACGCTACCTATACTTTTACATGTTTGTAAGTATATTTTTCATAGATATTTTAAATTTACAGCGAATTGATATATTATTCCTATTTAAAAACAAAGTTATAGTGATCTCTAAAACCTGAAGATCCAACACAGTTAAATGTAGACTGTTTAACTAAGGTTTTGTTGGAGAAATAATATTTATAACAGGTGTTTAGGAAAATGTTATTGTTTTTATTAATAATAAAATACAAACCTTTTATGAGAAAAAGTAAATTCACACAATTATATTTAAATTTAAAAAAAAACTATGTAAATTATTTAAAAAAGTGTTTTAAATTAGTTTTTAAAGAATATTTATTAATTCTATAAAAAAAAATTTTGAAGTTTTAGAAACCAAGATCACTATGAAAAAACTCATCAATGATTTAAATTTTCAATTTGGTTTTCACTCCAATTTCAATATAATATACCTCCAAACCGGAAGTATCTTTTTTTTTAATATTTATACTTATAGAACTTCGGAATTTCTGTATGATGTAGTGAAAATGTTTAGTATTAACCATTTATTTCATTATCATTCGCACACTGTCAGGAATTTGCGTCTTCAACACCCGACCAGTGGCGGCTCGCGTATAGGCACTGTGAAACTGCAGCATCCCCTATTTCCAGTTGATATTATCGATAAAATGTAATATAATGAGTCCTTTTTTCTTTAATTATTTATTTATACTTGTACAATATATAATCCTTAAGCTTAATGTCAGTAGCCATCCCCCAGTTTAAGAAAAATAAATAAAAATCTTTGTATGGAACTGTGCGCTTCACAGTTCCAACGGCGTGGCTTTTGGCTGTTGTGCACGTACGCACATAGGAAGCTGTACGTGAGGCTATGAGGGAGAGAGAGCACTGTCTCTTCCGCAGTTCCGACCCTGGCGTGCTGGTGGAAGGTAGTTCTTTTTCACTCCGCGTGTGTACGGAACGTTCCTTGTTCATTCCCTTTTCTAGTTTAGTAGGTGGAAGGAGTATGAAAGTGGTTTAGTTATTTTTTCAGTAGTGACCAGAAGATGGTGGAAGGTAAGAGCTCTTTGATTGCCAAATCTGTCCAAAAACACGCTGGAAGGGCGAAAGAGAAGGTAATTAGTAAAAAAATAATTATGTATTTGTTTCTGTGTACGTAGAAATATAAATTAAGCACCATTGAACTATAGTGTTTTAAAGCGGAAATTTTATTAAGTTATTATCTAATAATACTAAAAAGTATTATCTGTATTGATATTTTATTATTTATTCGGTTAAACCGAATATGTACCACATTCTTGAATGTGATAAAGTGTAGAATTAGATTATTATCCTGCTTCCGGCTATTCTATTTTTCATTTTTTTCGGTTGTTTTATTTGACAGAAAACTTCAACCATGGTCGTGAAAAGGCCAAAAAAATTTTCTGGAGCAGCACCCCCTACTAATTTTAGCTATAAGCCGCCAGTGCATCCGAACAACGTTTACACCGCTTTTCAGATTAATGTTACTAATTTAAAAAATATTAAATATCATGTGGTAGTAGCAAGTACAAAAAGACGATTTCCATCTGATCTGATAACGGAGTCAGGTATAAAGTTTCTTTCATTTGTTAATTAAAAGGAATAACTGTGTCCCATTTCTGTGTTTAGTCTATACGAAGATTTTCATTTATAATCTCTATCCCTCGAAGTCGTATAATATATAAATATTAGTTATGTTAAGTGTGATAATCTGCCAAAAATTGAGATTATGAATCACTACGTTTTATAACGTTCACTCTCTTAATATTGCAAGGTATTCATGAGGTAATCTCAGTTTAATCTAAATGAAAAGAGTGGGCTTCGTTAATACCACCAGGTGTCCACAAGTCTTAATTAATAAAGCCCATTCCGTTAACATTGAAAAGTATCTTCAGGCAAATTAACGAAGTTAACAAATGTAATTCAGCTAAAGTGTAGATGCTACGAAATCTTGTAGTAGTAGTAGTAATAGTAGTAGTAGAAGTAGTTTAGAGGTAGTACTAGTAATAGCCCAAAAAGTAAGTCTGCTGTAGAAAATCGGTACGAGTTTACATGAAATCATAATCCCTTTTCACTTACGCATGACTGAATTTTAAGGTGAAACATAGTGAATGACTATTATTTCAAAGTAATCTGTTGAACTTGAGCTCGTTCTCAATGGGCTTTGATGACCTTAAATTTTTATGACATCGATCCTAGGTCAAGCCGTCAAGGTAATGCCAAATATCATAAAATCAGCCGTGTGAAGGACGAGTGACGCATGCCCCAAACCCATCCATCTTACAATACTATTATTTGTAATTTGTGTTACCAGATCAGTTAAATTTTTAATGACAAAATTGCGTATAATCGGAGAACTGTCCATAAAATACAACTGAAATAAAATATAACCGAATTTTAAAAATATATTTTTGAAAATTAATCACTAAATAATATATTCCTTTAACAGGTATCCACAATAAACGTAAAAGAATGCGTTGGCAAACATTAGTAATATTTATTGTTATTACATTGGTTGTTACTGGATGTGAAGAAATCTTCGAGCGTGTTCTACCATATACTGCACAAGCACTCTTCGTGTTACCAGAACGTTGTCTGAAAGGGTACGCCTTTTCTTATACAGGTAGCTGTAGAAGGGTACTTACAAATAACCATAGAAAAAGAACGAGGTTTTCTTCGGATATCTGGAGCTAATTGAATAAGACAGCAGTGCGCAAAATCAAATGATCAATGAGGCAAGTTACTTTATCTATTAATAAAATTTTTACGTTAATAAATAATATTTTAAACAGGTAATATTTTCCATCTAACAAATTAAGAAGTAATTGAACCGATAGTGAAAGTTTTTTTAGAAGTGGTATTTATGAGTAAAATTAAACTTATAATGCGGACTTTTATACACCTAGAACTAAAATAATCTTTTATTGCAAAATACTATTTAATTCAACGTATGAATAATTCGTCAATTTTTCTTCTCACATTCACGTAATATTTCAGATTTAGAAAAAAAAAATGTATAATTAAAAATTGCAATTATTGTTCGATATTCTTATGATGTTATTTTTTATGCTGTAAATGGAAGAATAACAATTGATTACAAACGAATTGATTTAATCTGTATTACAAAGTTGTTATGATATACATCGATGCAACAAAGCAAAAGCATTTCCATAAGTAAAAAAATTATCCTTTGTATTTTTCAAGGTTTTTAGATAAACTTATTTTAAAACAATAATAATAATATGTCGGTCATAGAATGATGTAAGCTTGTGCGTGTACATCTTGTAAGTAGAAGCTTACATACATTTATGATAGCTTGTGGGTGTATATTACAATCTATTTTTTTATACAACAGGATACAGAGTTTTTTTAGATTTTCAGGGAAGAGGTCTAGTGTGTTGTTTTCAATATTGTAAAGAAAGTACACTAAATTTTTTAGTAAAATAATTTAAACATACCCTGATCACAGCGATCCAGGATTATAAAAATTAAGCTACAGTCGTTGCAATAAACAATCTGATAGAAAAAGGAAATATTAAACGAACAAACTTTTTGTTGTATTAAATATGTATTATTTATTTTTCTGAGAAATTTTCCAACCCTTTTAAAAAAGGTCTATATTAGTAATCAGTAATTCACCTAATTAACGTGATTTTAATTTATGCTGAAAGAATTTTGGAAGTGCAAAATTTGAAAACGAGTCATTTATTATTTTTAATAATTTAAAAATATTAACACGTTCGATCAAACAAGTTTCTAATAATAATATAATCTTCATTGTGTGTTTTTAAGACATTAGGCATCATGAAAATTACAGGACAACAACGGCATTTTATAAGCATACAATAATCTGCAATAACCTTATGTTAATTAACCATAACTGGTGTTATGTTAATTAACCATAACTGTGTTAATTATGATAATCTACCTATAAATATGTTAAGTAACCGTATGTTAATAATATGAATTCATAAATAACTTAACTATTCCATAGAAAATGTAATAAATGATGTGGATCTATAATTAATAAAAAGAGATGCTAAATTTAATTAAATTAAATAATGTCTAGAGTTCTCTAATTCATTATTATTATTTATTTATCTTTTGTAATGCTCAGAAAAAACAGTTATGACAAACTTTGAAATGATACAAGAAAGGATATAGTTCTCTAATGAGCGTAAACATACTTTTGCCGAGTAATCTTTGAAGAATCCTAATTTTTAAATAGATTACTTTAGTAATTTAAGCGACAAGATAATTTGTTAATAGGATATGTTATTCTTTAAACAAAATTACTATTCCTATTATATTACTATTTTCAAGTTGTTAAGTAAATCAGATTATTAAGCAGGCAAAGTTTAGGAAATATGACTTTTTTAGCCGAGTAAAGCTTTGCTCCAAATCTGTGATACGTTTTGTGATGTTAATGATTATTATATTATGATAAGATTTTATATGAAGTGTCGGACAGACTCGATGAATATTCACTTACGGTTACAAAGAGGTTATGCAGGTTAACTTCTTACGGAACTTGTATAGGTAACAAAATATATTTAAAAATCTGTTATAGAAATAGGAAAATTACAAAAATATTAACCTTAGTATGTAAATTTTGCATATTTATCCATTTACATAGTAACAACAGAATTACGCTCTCTTAGATGACAAATGAATTTTGTAGTGTGTGAGAAATGCCATGCCTGATCGGGGGATTTGAATCCAGGACCTCCGGATGAAAGGCTGAGATGCTGTCACTCTGTCACGAAGTACGTAAATAATGATCACAACAAGCTTGAAAAACTAGAACAATTAGAATAGTTAAAAGTTGACAAAAACAGTATATTAAACAGAAATGTATAGATCGGATACGTTATTTAAACCTTAAAGAGCTTTCCTAACTTTTAAAAAACTCTATTAGAGTATCTCCTCCACTGAATAAGGAGCTGCTCAATTTTTCCCCCTAATTTGTATGTTACAGTCTGTTCAACTATTGGACAATAAGCAACACGTCGCAGCCCAATGAGATAAGAATGATAAGTAAGTCATGCAAATGGGGCGCAGTGTTGTACAGGTTTAGGTCGATCATTCCTAAGACATGTAGTTAATTGAACCCCAACCACCAGACTACACTGGTATCCACTGTCAAATCCATATAAATCAACTAACTGTTACTAGGAATTGATCTTCAGAACCTTCGACTTTGAAGATCAGCTGTTAAACAACTGATTTGCGACAACGAGTTAACCACTAGACCACCGCGTTGAGGTAAAGCTGTAGTTAAACGCAGAAGTTTCCTTGAAAGAACAATTTCTATGTAATCTCAGATTAAGTCAAATACAATTTTAAAATTCATTCAGTTTTTGCATACGCTCACTTAACTTAATCGTCTATATAAATATATTAATTTTGATAAAAATATTAAACTTTTTTTTGTTGGCAGGGGTGATACATCTTTACAAGGATTAAGTAATAATTTTTATTTTTATTGCAACTACTGGAATTAAATAATAATCGGCTTATAAATACTTTATTACTGTATTAAATATTCGAAATTAATTTTGTAAAAATATGTCGGTAACAATTAAAAACACAAATCTATAATTGTTAGTAATTGTTTTATAAGTGTATCCTTAGTCGTTATTCTTCAATATTAAGTTTTCTTAGTGGTAAATGTTACTAGTAACTTAACTTAAGCTGTTATTAACAGATTTTTAATTATTTTTGTTTACTGAGAAATTAAATATAAATATTAATGCGTTAAGAATTAATTAACTTGATTTATACGCAGTATGTATATTACATTCAGATGTAACACAGTTGAATTCACTGTAGATAAAAAAAAAATGTTTTCAGTGCTCTGCAGTATTCCATTTCATTTAGTATTTATCACTAGTTCATTAATCTAACACGAAAAAAACCGATACTATTAAATAAGTCCATATTATTGCTACAAAGTATGACTTCAAATCAATAAAGGAGTTCTGTAACAATATAATTTAATACAGTGCCGTAGTTGAAGCTGCAGTGTAATCAAATTAGATATTTTAGAAAACTTTGAGGGGAATATTTTCCTAGCATCTTACTGAAATTGCAAGAAATCCACAGCCAACAAATTGTACTGTTCTACCTGTGTTTTTAGTTTTATTCTTAAACATTTTATTTATTTATTCCTAATTTTGGCCAAATTTTATTCAACTATCAATTATATAGTTACCTGGCCGATCATCTGTTGTACTAGTTGCTCTATAATAATATTGATACATATTCATACCATAGCCAAAACATATTCATGTATACGGCTATTACTTTTATTTTAGTATACGATTCCTCAAACTTCAAATTTACCAGTATATTTGGATACTTTTTATAAATTAAAAAAATTAATTAATGCTCTCTTAAAATAAAGTTGCTCTCTTAAATAAAGATTCACTGCAAACCAACTGCCTGATTGTAATTAAACTTCGGCTTGATGTGAGAAAGTGTAATGTTGATATTAGTAAAATGATTTTATTACAGGAGTACTTTTTGAAAAATAAGAAATCTTTTCCATTTTTTTAATTAACTATAAATGAGAATTTTCCTCTTTCTTGGACAAGAGAAATGTTTTTCTTAGAAATTGCTCATTCATAAAATATACACCTGAAAATTATCTAAAATTAATGAACTAAAGTTTTCTTATTTATAGTTTCTTCTACCTTCTCCTACCAATTCCTTAAGTACATAATCGAAAAGAGTCTGCACATTTACCTAACTTATTCGACGATATTTATTGAGATTAGATGCAAAAAACACCTTATTAGCGAATAAAATTCAGGCAGAATTAAATTCAAAATTTATATAGAATAATAAGAGATTAAAATTATCCCGGCCTAGTCAAACATTCCAGTTGGACTCAAATTTATCTAAACCGATTTGAATAAAAATCTTCCGTAGTTGAAGAAGTCAAATATTTAGAATTAATAGTAGATAAAAGAACTAATTAGAAAAATATAAAGAAACAGAAAATAATAAAATTTTAGATTTAGTGAAGGTTGGCTTTTAGAAAGAAAGTTAAAATTTAAATTAAAGTAATAAATTGTTGTTTAAACTATATTTAAAATCCGGTTTTACGGTATCCGCCTATAAGATTTTTCTAGTAATAAAGTTGTCGAAATGTAACAGAAAATTCAAAATCATAAATAAAAATACTAAATTTTCTCCGATTTACTGGAAATGTTTCTCAATATTTTTGAACACCTCAGTTAAAGACAAGATGTTATTTATGAAAATAAGTTTAATCTTTTCTTTATTGTTTACTTAAGTTATTTATTTCTTTTTCAATATGTCTTTTTTTAAAATACGAATAGGAATACAAAAAATCTAATGTGGCCACCGTGGACACCACATAACTTCCTTGTACGCCTATTAAATTACATATACACAGTTTTAAAAGTACATAAAATTTAATTTAATTTATAACTTCTGATATTTTCATATATTTTTTTATTATTGTTATTTTTTAACTATTATTTATCGTAAACATTTTTTTACAATCAGAGATTAATAATTATTAATAAATCAATATATTTAAATTAAAAAAAACGGAGATGAAATCTGATTCGACCGATGTGCCTTCCCCATGTAAGATCCAAATATTTCATTAGGCTATAACTCTGGAACCAATCAGAATAAGTGCCACTTATGATAGATCGTTGAAAAGCTCTCAATAAGGACTTATTACTGCAGTTAAGAAAGAGTTCAAAACCCAAATTTTTTTGATTATACAGACGTCACGCCGTAACTAGCCAATATTTATTTAGGGATTGTCAAAATGGATATTTCCTTTGAAATTTTAAAACGGAAATTTTTCACGATTACAATACTCTCTTTACTTCGTTATGGAAGTAAAAACCCTATCTGTATGAAAAACGTTATTCACAAGAAGCGATAAGTAGCGAAATCTTAATCAATACAATTAAAAAAAGGAATGGAGAGAAATTTTTCCTCAAATAGTAATTTGAATATCGAAATGACTTCAGGCTATAAGTTAAAACGTTATGTTAATCTGATACTATACATGTATAATGATGGGAAAAAGTAAGGAGAAAATTTTCAGATCATTTATTAAGATGATGTAATATTTTTAAAAAATCTTCCGTTCAAGTTATGTAAAGATATTACAACTGGTCCACCAAAGAAATATCCTCTCCCACGGAATGGTTCTCAAAATCTGGACCGACATCCACTGGTGGTGAGTCGTGTAAATTAGAATTAATGTGGTTATAATTTTTTTTTTCAAATTTAAGAAAAATATTAACTATAGGAATATCATGAATTATCTAATTAGCTGTGAATTATTTAATCAAACTTATCACAAGTTACCGGGTTGATTTTTTCTTAAAAATAAATATAAAGTAGAATTTATTTAGAGCCGACTTGAGACTCTACATAAAGAAACTAAAATTTGGAAATCACCGATCTATGAAGTAAAAAACGAGTTATCGAAATCGGTCCATTTTTTGAAGAGTAAGATTTTTACAGAGACAAAAAGTATACATGGGTATCGGAATAAAACCCTCCTTTTTTTGAAATCACTTAAAATTCAATTTTTTTGAAGAGAAAGAGTTCAATCTATTTTTCGTATGGTGTTGCTTTTTATTTCCACAAAATTTTCTTGAACAGTTGGATTTACAGAACACATGTAAATAGATGTACCCGTTTTGAGCAAGATCCTATTTCATTGATTTATAAACAGTTTATTAATTTTTCTATTAATAATATCAACTAACCCGTGATTTTTTTTTTGCGGTTGTAATTTATTTTTTCAATGCGCTCTCATCTAACCGATCTCTCATTTAACCGATTTTCCAATTAATCAAGTGTTGGTTCAATTTGCGGTGAATAAATTATGACTGTAGACATAAGTATGCTTAGGTTTTTGTCTCAGCTTTTATTTATTGTAATAATTTTACTTATAATTTTACAAAATATTTACAAGAGATATTGTAATAACACTTTTTTTGTATCGTCAACAATTAAAAAAATTATTCGTTCATTCAGCTCAATTCATTTGCAGGAATGTGGTTTCTTCAAACAATTAGTTATTAGAAATTTTATACATATAATACATTATTTTAACTTAAATACAATAAATCATTACAGTTAAATAAAATAAATTGATACTGTATATATAATAAGTAGTATTTTTGTAAGTCTTTTACCGTTTCAGTTTAATGTTTATAAAAGAAATTAGTTTGCACACACACACACACACACACACACACACACACACACACACACACACACACACACACACACACACATATATATATATATATATATATATATATATATATATCTATGCGCAGAGATTTTGGAGTAAAAAAGCGGAGTCCTCATTGGAATAAGAAAAAGGTTTTTATTATATCAGGAAACGCCTTGTTTTTCTTGCCTGTCAGCCACTTTTTTTATTTTTTTTTTTTAGTATAGTTCATATCATAGGAACAGAATGAGATACTTTTTATAAGATTCGCTATAAATGTTTAAACCAACACCATCAATGAAAAAAAAGATATTTTACTCTAAACAATTTTGAAAAGGATGGACATATTTATCTTAAAATCATTAATACCTCTGTATATTTTTTTTATATCTTCAACATCAAACCCTGATTTCGTCTAAAAAAGGACTTGTTACTACGACCTATTTATTTTAGAATTAAGTTAAATTAAAAAGTCTAATTTGAATATTTTTAAATATTTATTTACTTACAACAACTACAACTTTTTTTTGTGTCTTAATCAGTTACGACAAAACCTTTCGCAATAAACTTCTCACTCGTACGTTGAACTCAACATATCAAACAAAATAATACTTTTAAATAAAATTTCATAATTAATCATATAATTAATAACTACTTAAGTTTAAGCGTTGTAGAGGATGAGTCTGTTTTAAGCAACGTAATTCTGTTTTAAGCTGTAAAGCAAAATAAGTTGGTAACCCTGAAGTTGTGATTGATCGATATGGTTATGACCGTGCACATCAGATGCCAATTTGGTAACTATGGAGCAGTGCATTGCTGTAGATCGAACGTTAGTAGTGGAAAGGTATTCTGAAAATCCTGACTCTGTTGTGATTATATGTTGCATTTCAATATTCGACATCGTGGTGCCGTTCCAAGACGAAATAGATAAAATTGTAGATAATAAGTTTCCGAATTATTGCTTCTGCAACGAAAAAAAAATCACCAGGTCCTGTGCACTCCGTAAGAATTCCTCCAAACATTGACAGAGTCGGGCAGGCAATGATGAAGAGTCTCCGTTTATCTTCTAGGGTGTCAAAAGAATTCTATCCAAGGATTTGAACTCACATTCCTGTAAAATGTTAGATATGCGAGATCTAAGTGAGTGTGTTTTTTTAAATTTTATTAGCTTATTTACTGATGAATCGGTTCTGTTAATGCGGGATGAAGCGCATTTTCATTTATCGGGCACAGTGAACAAACAAAAGTTTCGTTGCCAGTCTGGTATGAATCCTAAGTGGCTTCATATGCGTATTTTTCACATCCCACGTGTAACTGTCTGGTGTGGTTTGACAAGCTTTGGTAATTATAGGCCATTATTTCTTCAAAGATAAAAGGCATTTGGTAATAGTTAATTCCAATCAATACATAACGATGTTACAAGATTTCCTTGCTTCTAAACTGGTTCATCTTAGTATCGACTTGAATGTGATGTGGTTTCAGCAGGATCTCGCTGACAAAGCATCTATGACGGTGTTTCGAGAGATCCTTTCAGGTCACCTGATTTCCAAAAGAGGAAAGGGTTCATGGCCGAAGAATAGATGTGCAGCACATAAAATAATCTGAAATTACTTATAATAACGAATACGTAGCATATTAAGGCTGCAGCCTATTATAAACACAGCTCAAAACCGGTGACTGAAATTCTGCAGTAAAAAAAAGCATTATCGTGGTCATTGTAGGTAAGTCATGGTGTCGAACAAAATAGAGCGTATGAGAGTAAACATAACCTTCCGGTTTCTTTTTAATTTTACTATCCCTTTGATTACATTTACGCAATAGGTTAATAAAGGTATAATTTTGTTTACGGCTGTTAAATAGATCGTCTATTGTTGTATGTACCTTCAAGTAGAGACATTAGATATCGCAACATCCGGGTGCGAGGTCATGTGTCGAAGCATACTTGAATATTAATACGTTAATTGTTTTCCTTCTATTTGAATGTGAAACCTCCCCGATAGCTTACTGAATATTCAATATTATTTTCTATAAACGTCTACTAAATCATTTCAACATGATCTTTGATTTATTTATTTACCAGTAATTGGGCACAAAGGTATTAGAAATCAGCCCAGATCTTCTTAACATTAAACGAACACATAGTTTCTCTTAAAGTATCCACAGAAAAAAAATAATGTATAAAAACTAATAGATAAGAATACAAAAATGAATTAAAAAAATCTGATGTGGACACCGGATGAATTTCTTGTACGCCTGTTAAATTACAGACACATTTTTGCGGCACTTCATTTAAACCTATTTCATTTGAAAGTGAGATACGAGCCTCCAGTTCTTTAATAAAGTGGACAGTCACACAATAGCTAAAATATTGGTCATTAACATCAAACATTTATGCAATTATTAATTCAACAATCTTACCTGAAATATTAGGATAGAGTAAAAGTCCCTTTATTACTCTTTATTTAAATGTGTCTTATATCTATCTAATAGTATGTTTTAAAAATTATTGTGATGTAACCATCAACAAAATGAAAACAAAAACGAATAATCAGACGTTTCACTAAATCTGACGTGGTCATCATATGACTTAATCGTACGCCTATTAAATTACATATACTTTTTTTTTTTAAATTGAAAAGATCATAAAATTTTATTTCATTAAAAACTTCTGATAATTTTTCATACCTTTTTTTATTGTTATTATTGGATTATTATTTATCGTAAATTTTTTTTACAATCAGAGGTTAATAATTATTAATAAATCAATATATTTTGATTAAAAAAAAAAAAAAATAAAGAAAAAAGGAGATGAAGTCTGATTCGAACCAATGTGCTTCCCCTTATAAGATCCAAATATTTCATTAATTAAAATTCCATTTGGCTATAACTCTGGAACCAATGAAAGTAAGTACCACTGATGAAACATCATTGAAAAGATGTCAATGAGAGCTTATTACTGCAGTTAAGAAAAAGTATAAAATCCAAATATTTTGGATTTTGGGCTTTTTTAGACACTTTTCGTTCAGTCGATTGCAATCAAAAGGGGAGGCGCACAACTAGATGTTACAACAGTCGTAAATCCATCATTTTAACGTCTAATC
Organism: Lycorma delicatula; assembly: GCF_047948215.1. Classification (NCBI taxonomy): domain Eukaryota; kingdom Metazoa; phylum Arthropoda; class Insecta; order Hemiptera; family Fulgoridae; genus Lycorma; species Lycorma delicatula. Next base: position 117,975,495 of record NC_134456.1, read on the forward strand.
GTTTTTTAGTTATGCGAGATACATACGTACAAACTTCCATTTATTATTTTTACTTCCTTTACTTCGTACAGGAACGGAACGGAACGCAAGAATGGCGGGAGTTTCAATATTTCTCCCTACAGATAGCAGAGCCTGGACAATGTCCCTTGCTGCTGTATCTTTCTATTATCGGGCGGGTTTCATGGGTTATTTAGTGGCAGTTATAAATTTTAAGTTTTATTACGGACGGATTTGGTGATTTGCGTTCCTATCCATATGGACCAGCGTGAAAATTATTTACTGGGTCTTACCGTGGGAGACTGAGATTTTGAGCCTCGTGCTCCCGGCGTTATTCCCTTTTGTCCGTCCACTGAAATCCTTTCGTTACTAGCACCTTATGGGCTAGCAGAAATACGTCCTAGTTATTTGGAGGGATCAATGCGCTCCCTTCTCCGGAGGGTGTCGCATATGGTGACTGAATACTTCGTACAAGGAAGTAAAAAAAATGAAAATAAAAAAAATCAATAAATATGCCAGGATGGTCAATCTAAAAAAAAACAAAAAAAAAACAACAAGCTACATCAACGCATCAGAACACTATCTATATTTACACGAACTATTATTATTAAACAGATCAATATTCTTATCTATTAAGCTCACAATATTTGACAGTTTAAGAGAAGAATTTTATGAGAAATTGGCACACTGCAAGATGTGCTATCAGAATCTAGCTATCAAAAACGAAAAACGTGAACCTCTAGTTAACTTAGGCACATAAAATACTCATCCTTCTGAAATATATTGACAATAAATTAAATTATTAATAACCTTATATAACATCAATAATTACAATTACTTTCGTCTAAATTTAAGACTTCTGTTTTTTAACATTGCATGTAACTAAGACAGAAAAATATAGGGACAAAATGAATTATTAATCTTAAAAAAACAAATTCCAAGTACCTGTTGTGGATTAATTCTAAGTGTTCGATCCGATATTGATGAACGAATTCCATATCTGTACAACATACTCAAGTCAACTTCTCAGGTAGATATAGTAGAGTATTTTAATTGCTTCAACATCCTGAAAATATTTAGCGTATCTTATTTATAAACCACAATTATCTATTAGCATTATTAAAAATAAATTGAAGATGCTCATCAAAACCAAATCTCCTATCAAATATGTTTCCCAGATCCCCAACAGACACAATCACAATTATAGTGTTGTAATTTTTCAACAAGAATAGTTACAATTAAATACATCAATATTAGTTATATTATAAAATCACTTATTTATCGCATCTAAATCACTCTCCCGATTAATAACAAGAAATGGATTTTTCTCTTTTTCATGTTGCCATGAAAACTTCCTCATTTTTATGTTGCCAGACTGATTAACCCATGAAAACTTGAAATCCATGTCTTTTTGGGCCCATTTCAATAGAACTTTAGTATTTAGAACGTTTAATAAGTATTACTGTACAAATCAATCTTAATTTACATTTAATTTTTACTGATAAAAATATGTATTCAGGGGTGTATATACTCAGAATCCTGTAAGTCTATATAACTATTACCATTGATATAACTATTACCACTGTGATCTTCAGTTATGAAATTTTGTATTTTATTAATATGGCGGCAGGTGTTTTTTTTTAGAATAACAAGGGCGTTTCTGAATAACACACTTACATTTAAGTTAAAATTTTCCCGTTACACAAACAAAATTATATTTATGCGTACAGGAATACTGATACTAGCCTACTTAATATTTAATGAATTCAAATAAATGTTTTAAGAACTCCTTCGAAATTATTTTTTTTGGATCAATTTTTTTATTCATTGTAACTGTTTTCATCCATTAATTCAGATTCGGTACCTGTGTTTTTAAAAATATCAATCCTACAGATAAAAGGTTTTTTTCCAATGGCTTTCTTCACTCCAGACAAATATTTGAGTATTTTTCTTGGTTAAGTTCTGAATAGTGTATTTAATCTTTCCTGATGTTATTTATATCGTGTATAATTATATAATCAAATGTATAAAATTTTAATTGATTAATAATCATTGATATAAGTATAATATATTCATTTATTAGCAGAAAATGAGAAAGGAATTGAAATCGTAGACGCTTATTACTTAAAATTTCATGAACCTTTTAGAAATTCGACTAAGTCAAGTTTAAGAATACAGGGGTTGCAAAGAAAATGGAGAATTTCATTTAAAATTCAAAGTTGAGTCTGGTGAAGAATAAACGGCAGAATTATACAGGTTTTTAGTCGCAGTGATATAAGAAAATCGTAGGCTAAGTTCAGAGATTGAATAAATAAATCTTTTCTGACAATAAAGAACTCAAAAATATCATATATATAAAGAATGTTTATATTGAGTATTTATTTCATATGAACTGAAACTTAAACTATTTCATATGAACTTGAAATAAAACTGTATACAATTTAAAATGTATTTATATATTCTCTTAGGACAAAAACATTTTCAGTTTATCAGATAAAGTTCTATTAAGACTTACAAACCGATTGATTGAATAATATTCTTTTTTGTAAGAGGAGGGAAAGTAAGTATAAAACATTTTACCTTTGCTTTTCCATCTTTATAATTTATCTCATAAAACAAGTTTATTTGCTGAAATATCTATATGATACAGCAAGTTATCATATTAATATTTATTTTATTTACATATTAATATTTATTTGTTTCTTACATATACAATATCTTTTCAACCTTAAAAAAAATTACATACAAATTAACTAATTTTATTCCCAAAAAGGGAATCAAAACAATTAATAGAAACTAGAAAGTATTCTCTTACTCTCGTAAAGAAAACGAAATATTTGGGTATACATTGTTTTAAACAATCTTAATTTTTAGGGAAACAAGTGGTAAATAGATTAAAAAGACAAATATATTTTTTTATTTGTATTCGGATTCCATTAGAATACTAAAGCGTTTCTGAAATTAACTTTTTTTTTGTTTGGTTCTGTTAAATCAAAACAATGTGAGTAATGTAGTTCTGTATTAATGATTCATAATTCAGAAATGGAAATGTGTAGTCTTCTAAGTGTGTGTTAAGTAAGGTCAGTATTTATGTTTGTTGTTTTCTAAGGAAATAATTTGCATGCATTTAGTATGTAAGTAGTAATTCGGGATACAAATTTAATTTAAAAAATAAATTACTACATTTACAGCAGTAAAACTATCAATAACTTTAATATAAAAACTATACGGTTTACATTATGGGATGACTTTCGTTAAATTCATGTGCAATTAAACATTTTTCAGAAAAAAAATACATGATTTCAAAAGCAAATTATGTAAACGAAGTAGAGAATATTACTTTTTTCTTTATTCGTGATTTTGTTTTACAGTTTTACCATGCGGTTTTTGAATTGAATTGTTTTAAACCAAGTTTTAAAGGTTGAAAATTAAGTATTAATTTTTAGTTTATATTAGAGTTCATAATGTAATTATTTTTTGGATTTTTAAGGTTAATAAATGTAGCTAGATTGTCAAAATAAAATAAAAAAATAAAAAGATGTATAAAAACCTCAGTGCAATAGATTTTTAAAAAGAAATCATATACTTTTGTCTACTGAAAAAGTAGTAAAATAAAATTATTCATAAATAAATAAAGTGATAAAATCAAATTCCCCAAAAAAAACCTTAGGAATAATTTTGAATTTTTTAAAAATTCTTCTTTAAATTGGAAACATTTTGAAGTAGGGTTCAAATTAAAAACAACTTCAGTTTATTAACTCTTAATTTGATGTTGACTAGAAAAAGTCCAAATTTTAAGAAATATAAAAGTATAACTTTTTTATGGAGTAGTATTCTATTGCGGTATTAATTTTTTTGAGCTTATTTTATTCCAGATTGTTAATTTTAATTTAATTATAATAGAGTACAAAAAGTACTAACGGTATTACAAAAAACCGTTTGCAACAAGTAAAAAGGCAAAAAACTGCAAGTTGATAAAAATAAGAAAATTGCCTTGTAGCTATGCAGTGTAAGTTAAGCCTCTATAGAATGTGGGAATAAGTATTTTAAATTTAATAATTAACCTAACTTTGTCCATTAATTTTTATCTTCTTTTTGATTGAAAAAAACTTTGAGTATCACTTTTTTTTGTCTTCAGTCATTTGACTGGTTTGATGCAGCTCTCCAAGATTCCCTATCTAGTGCTAGTCGTTTCATTTCAGTATACCCTCTACATCCTACATCCCTAACAATTTGCTTTACATATTCCAAACGTGGCCTGCCTACACAATTTTTCCCTTCTACCTGTCCTTCCAATATTAAAGCGACTATTCCAGGATGCCTTAGTATGTGGCATTATAATAGAGTACACTATAATGAGTATCACTATCAGATCATTAAATTAGTTTTCTGAAGAAAAAAAAATATGGATGTATGAAAGTCTGCTTTTTAAGCTTATCTTTACCCATACATACTTCTAAAAACGTTTCCGCTATCGGTTAATTTACTTACTAGTTTCAAAAGATAACATAATTTGACCACTAGTTTCAGCAGGTGATCATCTGATATCCTGTTTAAAAAGTTATTAATTTATTTTATATACATATAATATAATTTATTCCATAAACCATTTAATTTTACGCACTGCTCCCTTCCTTAATTAGCTCCAAATAGCCGAAGAAAAAACCTCATTTTCCTTCAATGGTTATTTCTAAATATCCTTCTGCAGCTGAATAAGAAAAGATGTACCCTTTCGGATCACGTTTAGGTAACACGAAGAGTTTTTGTGCTTTATATGGTAGAAAACGCTCGAAGATTTGTTCACATCCAGTGGCAACCAATGTAGTAACAATAAATATTAATCATTTTTGCCAAGGCATCATATTTTTATTTTATTTTATAGTATCATTACCTGTTAGAGAAAGATAACATGAGCGTATTATTTATTTTTAATTTTTGTCACATAATTTGTATTCTACAAAATTGCGTTTTATTTTCATAATATTATTTTTTAACAATTTCCAGAAATATATTTTTAAAATTCGGTTGTATTTAATTTCATTTATATTTATTGCGCAGTTCTCCGATTATACGCAATGTTATCATCAAAAAGATCGTATCTGATACACAATTAACAAATAACAGCATTGTAAAATGGATGGGTCTGGGATATGACGTCGTCACTCGTTCTTGACCCGGTTGTTGATTTTATGATATTTGGCATTACCTTGACGACTTGACCTAGGGTCGATGTCATAAAGAAAGATTCAAGATCATAAAATAGCGTGCCCATTGAGACCGAGGTCAGGTTCAACATATTATCTTGAAAAAAAGATTATCCAATATGTCTGTCCACTTGAATAAGAAATGATATGTCCTTTAAGACGACGTTCAGGTAACAAGAAAAATGCTTATGCATTATGTAATCGAGAGGGCTTGAAGAAAGATTTCTTCACATTGAACAGCAACCAGTGTAAATACAGATAATATTACTAATATCTCAATATATATTCTTTGTTTAGAATCAGTACCTGCTAAAATAAGATAAAATTAGGATATTATCTTCCTTAATTTTTGTCACATAGTTTGTACGTTATAAAATTTCGTAAAATTTTACAATATTTATTTCTTACGCAAAGTAGAAAATTAATTTTCAGAAATATATTTAACAAATTTAATATTCAATATAATAATAAATAAATAATAAATAATAAATAATATTCAATTAATCATATAATTAAAAAGAGCTGTAGATCTGATATACAATTTACAAATAACAAATTTGGAGAAACTTTTATTGCTGTTTAAAGAGGTTAATATTTTTCATTACGTTATCATTAAATTATTCTTTAATAAAATTTTTTTAAAAGAATAACGCAGTATTTCAAAATAAAAAAAATTATAATTAGTTTATTCGTTACGTGATTGTCTTGATGTGCAAATTAAAATGATGCGTTTCACAGCTGTGTTCCATCATTAGAATTTTCATTCCACTAAAGTAATTAGAACGTTAAGACTGCATTATACATAAATAAATAATAAAAAAAATGTTGTTCACTGTAGACACTGACACTATAATAAACGTATTATTTTAATCAACGTACCAAGAAAGTTATGAGTCGGGTTCGTAAAGGCATTGCAAATCGTTTTAACATTAACAATCCTTGGATACTATAAAAGGTAAAAGTTTTTCTAAACCATATAATTTTTTCCATTAATTAACGAAAAGGAATACGATTTAAAAAATACTGCTTTAAAACTAAAAATAACGCAATTTTCCATATGATATCGCTAACTCTAATGAGTAGTAATTGAACAGATAGTTGAAAAACTTGTTGAAAAAGGTTACCTGTTTATTGGTTAAATCAGTAAAACAAGTAAAAGCCTATTTATATTTCTTTTTGAAGATATTTTAAAATAATAAAAGAAACAGATTATATGTTAATTAAAAAAATAATAAATATATTCACTGAAAAAATAAAAATACAATGTTTCATTTAATAAGATAACTTTCATGCTTTGGTGTTATTAAACATTACCTATATTTTTAACAAAATAAAAATATCCAAAACAAAAAAGTGTAATTACAAGTATAAGATACTTTAAAACAGTTTTCGTAGAAATACTAAACAGTGAAACAGTGTCATGCAGTTCGCCAAATTAAATTATTATAATTTATTTTAATTATTCTATTTACTATACATTTTCCTAAAATCTCCTAAAAAACTAGAAAACATTTCATTTATCTTAAATAAAAATAGCGTAATTAGATAGATCAATAAATAATATACAAAGTTTAACGTGCTTTGAAGATATTTCTGTGCAATTTCGTGCAATGAAGCAATTTGATAAAAAAAAATGTTATAAAAAAAGACTTACATTTATTTTTCCCTTTCTCTCATATAAACACGTGATTGATTTAAAAAAAGTCTTCAACTTATTAAATCTTACCATAATTACTTCACCACCACATTAACGTATACCTAATTTTCATTGAAATATATGTGAGTTAAATACTTAGTATTTAAAGACCAATGATTTAAGTAATTCTTTTTTTTTTTAGCTTTAGAGCTACGCTGCAAGAAAGTACGGTAAAGTTTGGTAATCAGTCAAAAAGTGGGGTATGGGTTTATTGCATTTCCCAGAAACCAGTTTTATGGATCCAAAAAACAAAAGAAGTGGGGAGTAATGTAAAGTGGGAACGTACGTACGTGCGTATGCACCTGCATACGCCGTATTTAAAGCTTAATAACTTTTGAATAGATAAACCTATTTTGATAAAATTTGCCTCAGAGATCTTTGTGCATGAGGGAATTTGTTGGTAAAAGTTTGGGATCAATATCTCTAGAGAATGGGGGTAGACAGTTTCTTTGGGGTCAGTTCTCTCAAAATTTGGCAAACATAACCCACTTTATATTAAGCTCAGTAAATGCTTATCTTACCATAAAAAAAATATTGCTACCAAATTCTTCCCTTCTTCCCTAAAAATTGCAAAAAAACTACGTTTTTATTTATTGAGTATTTATTAACCTGATTTTTTTAATGTCTTTCTAAGCATAATAATATTGCAAATGGTAAAAAATAAAAATATTTTGCGGGCAATATTGATGGTCGGGGAGCTAATCAAAGTTTAAAAACATCGAATTTCTGAATTTATACGAGGGATATCTCTAAAGTAAAGACTGCTGGGAAATTTCTCTCCTTATTTTTGCAAACCTGTGTCGTTCGTGGTCTCGCTAGTAGTGTACATACAGCATTGTTGTCTGTAAGTATCTTTGATTACGTGTAAATTATTACGTTATAAAATGAATAGGAAAATCGATGTTGCCGCCGACTGTGAAATACGTGGAGTCACACGGTTTTTAAACCATCAGAATATAAAACCGGCTGAAATTCATAGGCAGTTGGTTGCTGTGTACAATGATAATGTAATGAATGAAAGAAACGTCCGAAAATGGTGTGAAAGATTTAGAAATAATACATAATTTATGTGCATGACGAAGAACGTCGGGGAAGCCCTCGATAATCACCGAGGACTTGTTGAAACGCGTCGATGATGAAATTAGAAAAGATCGTCGCTTAACGATTTCCGACCTGGCCCTTCTTTTTCCTGATGTTTCAAGAGCTATTATTGTTCGCATTTTTCGTGACCATTTAGGCTTCAGTTAGGTTTATGCATGTTGGGTGCCGCACGTCTTAACGGAACATCACAAAAAATCCGAACGGGATCTGCTTTGGAATTTTTGATGCGCTACACAGAAAAAGGTGATGGGTTCCATAATTTTATTGTTACCGGAGATGAAACATGAATTTCGTATTACACGCCAGAGAGAAAAAAGCAGTCAAGTGAATGGCGTCATCCTCAATCACTAACCAGACCAACAAAGGTCAAGCCACAGCCATTTGGACGTAAACTGATCGCCACAGTCTTTTGGAATCAGTTTGGCATATTGCTGATTGATTTCGTGCCACGTGGTACGACTATAAATGCAGAAACCTACTGCTAAACTCTACGTAAGTTACGGTGCGCCATTCAAAATCGGCGACGTAGGCGGCTGACAGAGGCGTCATCCTGCTGCACGATAATGCACGTACACATGTTGAGGGTCCGACACCACCATATAGTCCGGACTTAGGTCCTTCTAATTAGCATTTGTTTGGGATTCTGAAAGAAGTTTTGAGTGGTAAGCAATTCGCAGGTGACGACGAACTTAAAAATGCTGTTAATCAGTGGATAAATGGTCTGGCGGCACAAGAATTCGACGAGGAAATACTGGAGCTGGTGTATCGCAACGATAAATGTCTTAATTCATGTGGCGATTATATACAGAAGTAGTATAAGGTATGTATGTAGTTTAAGAGAAATAAAAAAATATTTATAAAGCTTTCAGAATAAATTTTTTTACAATGAAACGGTCTTTATTTTAGAGATAACTTCTCGTAAAATTTTTTCCATTTCGTAAGAATAAATAACCAATTTCAGGAAGGTATAACAACTTTGTTGACAGTTTTTATTTTAATAAGTTTGGTTTCGTTTATTTCGAGAATTCTAACAACAATTTTATGCTGTATAAACATTATGTATGCAGTTAAAGATTATGTATGCCATAGGGATTAGTTCCGGGCCCTGCGTGACTGGAGGGAGAGGTTTTTTAGCGGGTGAGAGCTCCGCACTGACATCAGAGCGGGCCTGCCGGCGGCTGGCAAGCTTTTTCCTCCTCCTACGAAAAAAAAAACATTATGTATAAACAGAAATTGAAATAGAATAAAAATAATACAATTCATTAAAATTATTTGTTTTTTTGGATGGTCAAGATTTTTTTTTGCGGTTCATTTTCATATTATCAAGGACTCCTATTTAATTATAAAACGTGTAACACCGCTTTAAAAACATTCTTTTAATTATGCAAATATTAAATAAAAAAACTATAGTTCTGTTTTGTTAATAATTCCATTTAAATGAATCGTAAACTAAGACAGATGTTTTTGACGGAATTCAGTTTATTAGGCACTGGATAGAATTTTAAGCAAATTATAAACACCGATGTAATTTATTCATTAGGTATCTAATATCTGAGTATTTATACATATTTTACATAATATTTTTCTTCATTATTTTTTCTAAGAAATAACTTACGCTGTTTGGAGAACAGCTAGACGTTTAATTCCTTACTTGTATCCGGCCGACCTTCTTGGCCAAATGATGGCGTCTTTCCTTTTTCTCTGATAGCAATCAGAACTGACATTCCAGTTCCACTCAAATTTGTTATTTCTTATATTTAATAAAATTAATTTTTGACCATAAAATGTAAAAGAGACTTAGGTAACTATAATTGAACTTAAGATAGTGGCCAATAAATAATTAATTTCTGTCTCTTGTCGTATTATAAATAAATTTCTCAAAACTTAACGACAAAACATAAAAATCAGCAATAGAAACTACCCCTAATTAGATTAATGAGTAATTAACGAGAATATCCTATTACCAAAACAGAGCGCATACTGTACTTGTACTAGATCGTAAAATAAATATTCTATTTAATGTAATAAGAATTTAAAAAAAGTAAAAAGAGGTCTTTTTACCTTTTTGTTTTTTTTTTAAATTTAAACAAAATCTGGTTTATAAAATAATAATACAAGTACTCATTAGTATATTACAAGTATTTTCGACACTTCAGTTGCTATAAAAATGAAATGTTACTAAAATAATCTATCTGAAGAATAATAAAATTTAATTAATTTTTTTTTTGTTTTTTCTCTTTATGAAAGTGAAGAATGGACTAAAGTAAAATAAACAAGTTTATATTGATAGTTTTTTCCTATTTTAAATTATATAATTATTAATTTTTTTGATAAAGGAATAAGAATGATTATTATTATTATTTGCATTGACTTTTTAAAGCCACTTCCCTTCCTAATCTGCTTTTAGATTTGGGTGAGTGATTGCAAAGACAAGCGTGAATGAGGAAGTAATATTAAAAAATAAAAAAAACCTGTTAGTGATGAGTATTTAAGATTTGTTTATAAAAGGGAAGGTATTTATTTTAACATGTTTGTACCTATACAGTAAAAAGTTTAATTCTGATGTGTTCGTGACACTTATTTGTTAGATTCTTTTTTTCACTATGCTGTTTGAATATGTAATAGTAAAACACTAAATACGAAATCTTTCGTACCTTTTTATAATTTCAATATTTTTTAAAAACCTATTTTAATTTTTTGTTAGAAAAGTTACAGTAAAAAATTAACTACAGTAAAATTCAAGAGAATCATAGCGATAATATTTTGCGTAGAAATTGGATGAAATAATTTTAAAATAAGTTGTTAATGAAAATTTTTTCCGGAGTATCACATACTTCTAATGAAATTCTACTTTATAAGATGTAAAATGTTTCTAATAACTGTTATAATCTTTTATTATTACTGCAACGGCCACTCTCGCTCTCTCTCTCTCTCTCTCTCTCTCTCTCTCTCTCTCTCTCTCTCTCTGTATACTAATAACAAAAAAATGAAAACGGTAGAATAGTCTTTAATTGGTCTTAACAAAGTATAAAACAGAATAAATGAAACTGAGAAAATAATCATTCCTGAACCTGACAATTTTTATTTATCTATATTATTAAATCAAATATTACCATTGTAACCATAGAAAACAACCTTAAATTTTAGACTTTTTTTGCAGTTTTCTAGGAATAAATCTTTGATATTTTCTGATATTCCTTATTATTCAAATATTCACTGCTTCTGATACCATCACACGATATCTTACGGTAACAAAAATTGAACGAATTTGATATTTTAACATTCTTTCCGAGATAGATCATCTATCATACATGCATTCGAATTAAGTTATTTAAGAAGAAAACAACTTCTTTAAATGTAAAGGAGTGATGTAGACAGATAATTGAATATAAATTATAAAAAGACGGTTTTTAAGTATATATAAACACTAAAGGTGAAATAGTTAAAAAATTATTCACTAAGTTAAATTTTTATAACTGTTTCAAAACATTTTCTGAAAATTCAGTCAAACGTCAGAAAACTTAACATAAATAAGTTTTTTATAGATTGATCTTTTTCATAGAATCTTTTATACACAAATAGTACGCAAACGCTTAAGGTCGACTATTAAATTGATATTAAACCTATTACTATTATTATTATTTCCTCTTACTATTACGAGTAGATATTAATATATTGCCTATATTATTATTGTTATTATTATTATTACCTATTACTATTACATATTCTATTTAAATTTCCTGTTTATGTATTAATTCTCATTCTCACTATAATGTTATAAGTTGGAGTCATTATGAAAAGTTTTATTTAAATAGAATTATTTTAATCAATTAAATAAAAAAATAAACAGACTAATAAAAGCGATGGTAATTTTAATCTTGCATTCAACAGAGCTATTTTTAAATAAGACGTATTTTTCTTCAACTTGTTTGCTTTTATAATTTATACTAGAATATATCTTTAATTCAGATTATGCAGTTAAACATATTATTTATATTACGAGGTAAATTTTAATATTTACTAAATTAAACAATAATTATGGATTTAGTATCTTGTTACTAAAACGTGTTTGAATTACTGACGAATAAATAACAGAACTTAATGAAATCATTAAAAACGTATAAGTTTTTGTATTAATACAAGATTTTGTATTTAAATTTTTGTACTAATTGCTTTTTTTTATACAACTATTACTACTTGATTAAGAATACTCAAATATCTAATGAATAAATTACATCCCAAATTACTGCTGTCAGGGTTTTAAAATTCTAATCAATGTGCCAAATGAAACACTACAAAGGTAAGTTTTTTTTATTATTGATTTATGTTCCGTTTGCTTGTAATTTACGAATGATAAACTCAGTTTTATTAGTTATACTAAGATAATTATTTACGTTTATAAAGCGGCATTAATCGATTTGTAATTATGCAGTTGTCCTTGCTGATATGGTAATTAACTCTCAAAAATCTTGTTCCTTAGATTATACAGAGTGTTCTTCCGAACTTTTATAATCTAATCTACTCGTAAAAATAATGGAAAAAGTTCAGTTAAACATATGTTTTAAAATGTTTCGTTTGCTAGTTATGGCTAGTGAAAGATTTCGCTCGGAATTCAGCTACCCTGGTGAAATGATGTCGTACTAAAATTTTTAGGATGTTAATTAAGGAGCAGAATTACTGATTTCTTATGATTTTTAATTGGAAAAATTAGATAAAATAGGTACCAGAATCATATCTGCAGTAATGTTTGAGAAATCTGGGATGAAAATTAATAAAATGGGGTAAAAATCCCTGCTTTTTTATGTTTGACGAACAATAACTTTGTTACATGGGTAATAAAACAAAACCTTTTTAAACAAAACTTGTAGAAAATTGTTTTTATTTATATAAATTAATATAATTAATTTAAATTTAACTATTAATAAATTTATTATTATTAATATTTAAAAAAATGATAATTTAATATCTTTGTTAACTAGTTTTATATGAAGAAAGGGATCCTGTTAAAGCGAATATCTGCTACTGTATTACTCTTACCCTTTTAAGTATTTTATTATTTGATATATAATCAACGAATTTAAAATTAAGATTTATTGCATATTCACTGTCATTTTAGTATGTTCGATTTTTTTAATTATTTTTTTTTAAGTTCTATTGCCATCTGAGAATCGAGCTTAATAGTTTGACAACATTTCATGAAAATTTGTGTATTGCGTATTCGTATATACATACATCATATTCAATTTTTTTTTTCTCAGTTCGGTAATAACTATTTTATTTATTTATAATTTTTAACTGTAATAGTTACTTGGTACATTCATTTTTTTATGAATATATAGAAATAGAGTAAAATAGAATTTAAGTTTTAATTGAGTAGTTTCGAAAATTAACTTTGTGTAAGAATGAATAAAAAATTACATAGTATCTAAAATCTGTTAGTAAAACAGTAAATAGATTTGTGCTGCATGGTTTTCATTGAGAAGATACTTCTTATTGGCATTTCTCAAATATTTATTTGTCCATGAGCTTAGGTGTGCTCGTAATAAAGTTACTGAGATAACTTTATTTGATATGACACGATGAAAATATTACGCAATTTTTTTAAGATAAAATTATTTGATAATAATTAAGTTTTTGAATAAAAAGATCTATGTTTAATTTATTTGGTTTCAGGGCACTATTACAAAATATTATTTCAAAATATAATATGCATTGGATCATAGTATTAATTTTAGTTGTAACCGCAGTCGTTACTATCAAGTGTGAGGAACTCATTATTCCTACTTATCGCTACGAAAATCAAGTAATTTACATAGCACCAATAAAAAATTGTGGTGACGGGTTTATCAAAACCTTTGTAGGTGACTGTAGACGGTCTCTGAGAAAAAAGAAATTTTATGGATTTTTTTGGTGACAAAATTGAAGAAGATGAATTATGTTAAAAAAAACAATTATTGAGGCAAAGTACACATCTGTAAGTAAGATTTTACTTAAATAAACTGAAAATTAACGATTATTATTTTTAAATTGCCTTATACGTTAAAGCTACTGGAATTGAAAGTTTACTCAATTAATATAATAATCTACCATAGAGACTTTAGATTCGTGTAAAGCTTTGTGTATAAATCAGTATTTCTGGTACTGCAGAAGCTGATTTGCTTAGTTTATAGAATTTGGCCTTTTTTATTTTAACACACTTATAAATGTGAATCATGAAAATTTAAAATTTAAATTGTGTAATTCTTCCGTACGGTGATATTGTTGTTTATGTTGTAAACTAAAGAAATAGTGATTGAATTGTTACAAACTGATTTTATCGTTGTTTCTACGTATTTTTACTTTACAGAATATTTTTAACAGACGAAGGATTTATTGTGACGATAAAAAATTCTCCCCCGCCTACCGTCGTCCTGAAGTAAGTCATGAAAGACAAAATACAGCCTAATATTTTGTCTGTGAGTATCAGGAAGGTTACCTTAAATATCATAAACTCTGGTTTGGGAGCTTGTGTGTTTTAGGGATTATTTATACCGTATTAAATGTTAAGAAGATGCGGATTAGGACGAACTGAGATACTGAGGAAATTCTTTGCATATTTATCATGATTGGAATTAGTAAAAAAATCTATTCATACTTCAGAAGTTATCCAAAAATTGAAAGAATCAATGATAATACTATAATTATAATGACATTTCTTTGAAACAATTGAAGTTTGTAAAAATAAATTTTAATCATTTTTATAATCTTTTATTAGTCTTAACCTATCGATTATATATATTTTTTAATGAGCGGTTTTTATTGAATGATGTTAGCAATATTTTTCAATCTTTTAGGAAAAATATTCTTTAGTTTGTGGGTAGAGATTCAAACTTCCATGAAGAAAAATTGGGATATTTTTTATTCTGTTGTGTAAGAAATTAAATAATTCTTATTTATATAACAAGAGCCACACAAGCAATGAATAGCCACTCTTCATTGCTTGTATTACAGAAGATTCAAGCAATGAACACGGAAGCTCAATTTGTAAAAATAAAGATGTCATAAAGTAACGCCTAGTTGTTAGAAAAGTGTGGTTGGAAGAAGCCATCGGTGGATTTAGTCAAAGTTTAAAACCAACAATATTATTAAACAGAATATTATCTTTGGTCACTTGCATACATTTTCCCTAGCTACACAGTCATCCTACAATTGAAATGGGGAATTTTTCTTTTTGATAATGTAAATAATTCAAAATCCATAAATCACTAAAAAATAAGCTCATTAATAATAATTGGCTTTTTTGTTACTCATGGTCTTTACGTTGAATAATGGTACGGTCTAAATCTACCAAACCATTCCCATTCATAAATTATGATGCGAATCGTCTAGTTAGACATATAATTGTATATATGTAGCTGTAAAAAAATATGTAATTA
The DNA here is from genome assembly GCF_047948215.1 of Lycorma delicatula. Classification (NCBI taxonomy): domain Eukaryota; kingdom Metazoa; phylum Arthropoda; class Insecta; order Hemiptera; family Fulgoridae; genus Lycorma; species Lycorma delicatula. Next base: position 117,990,908 of record NC_134456.1, read on the forward strand.
AAAATTAATATCACTTTTGCATTCAAGTGAAAATATTAAACGTGTTTTTTTTTTATGTTGGCAGTTACGATACATTTCACATAGATTAACTGATGACTTCTACTACATTTACACCTAGTGGAGTGAAATCATAACTGGCTTCTAATTATAATATTAATCAAAAGCTTACCATTATTTACTTTATTTCTTTTTAAAGAATTATTATCAGAGTAATATTTTAAAAGTAACATTTTTATTTTCAAGTGTTAGAAGTTTATTTTAAATAACACATATATTTTCCAATGTAAGGTTAATAAAGTGACCAATTAATGTGGAAATTATTCGAATTAATGATATTTAGTATTTTTTTTAAATCTCATTTTTGTTTTATCAAGGCAGAAGATTAACGATTATTATGTATCAAGTATTTTTTAAACAAAATATATAATATGTAGTAATGTTTATCATAAATAAAAAAATATGTTTTCAGTGCTGAATACTTTTTGTTTCATTTAATATCAACCACCACGCTAATTATTCTGTTACAATGGAAATTAACAAATAAGTAAATACATGTCCTTGCTACACTACTTCCGTACTACAAAGCTACGTTTTACTTTTCTTATTAAATGTTGGTCAAATTATAATTTACTATTAGTTAGGAAGGCATACATTTAGAAGTCCTTTGTTTTGTAATGTTGTCTAACCCAGCTCATATATTATTGATCGATATAAATATTGGACTGATTGATATCTTTCTTTTTTCTTTTTCTGTTTAGCCTCCGGAACCATCGTAAGGTATTACTTCAGAGGATGATATGTATGAACGTAAATAAAGTGTAGTCCTGTAGGTCTCAGGTCGACCATTCCTGAGACGTGTGGTTAATTGAAATCCAACTACCAAAGAACACCTCTATCCACGATCTAGTATTCAAATACGTATAAAAGTAACTTTACTAGCCTTTAATAGGATTTGAACCTTACAATTCTCGACTTCGAAATCAGCTAATTTGCGATGACGAGTTCACCACTAGACCAACCTGGTCGGTTATCAAGCATTGCCATGTTAAAAAAATAATATTTACCTGGTCGGTTATCAAGCATTGCCATGTTAAAAAAATAATATTTATTAATACGGTGTAAGCAATTTGTTTTTCTTCCGTTAATCATACGGCACTTTTCTCTTTCAAACACTGAAAACTAAAAGGATGCAACAGTATTACCTGACTGAATCACTGAACAACATTATACAAAAATCATTTATTATACATTTTCTAATTAAATATAGAAATGATCACACAAGTTTTAACTATTTAATCAACTGCTTATAAAATGAACCAAAAATATAACAATTTTACATATTAAGGTTCATAAAAAAAAAAAAAAATACTATACTATAAAAAAAGTATAAAATAAGTTTTCTGAATTTATTAAATGAATGAAATAAATTACTGAAGGTCAATAATTGTTGACAGTAATGAAATTTTCATCAGAGGGTATTCTACGGGACATATTTTTAAATTAAAGCACTTGGAGATTTAGTATTAAATTTTATTATTAATTTTTGTAAAATAATGTTTTTACTTCAAATCTATTATAAATATTTTTATTTTAGATTTGTTTATTTTATGTAATTTGGCTTACATGGCATCGAGATTGCTGTATTTTCCCAAGAAAGTAAAGTTGCATTTCAAAAACTGGTTGCTTAATTGATTTTCTTTTAAAACTGTTTTATTTAAAAAAAGTAAATTAAAAATCTATTTAAACAAAATTTTACTTTATTTTATTTTACGTATTTATGTTTTCTGATGTTAATATATTTTTAGTTTACAGTTAATTCGGTCCTTTGTTTTTACAAACGGATGAAAAACATGTATATGTTGTATCAATGTTAACATATTTAACTCTCTCTTGATCTTGCATATTATGTAAATCACAATCAAGATTAGTAATTTAAAAGAATAAAAACTTCATTCAATGAAATAAAAAAAAAATAATTAGTAGATGTAACAAGTAATAGATTTTTTCACAAGTTATATTGAATTTAATGTTACTTGTATTTGTATTATAAATAAACTACCATCTATTTTCTACAAGTTAAACGAATTACTAAGTCTATTCGTCAGCTTTAATGACAAATGGTGTATTATGTTTTAAAATAAATTTAGAAAAAAAAATTATATATACGAGGTATGATAAAAAAATACGGTGAATGAATTTTTATAGCGGCAACTGCCGACGCTACATCCATATGCTGTAATTTGTCCAATAGCGTGATCAACTGAGACAGGCAGGGACAAGTTGTAACACGTTCGAGCTTGCCAGTCAGCTGCCAGAGCCGCTAGAGTGAGGTTGTGTTTATCCTGTCTGTCGCACAACATGGATTTTGAATAACGCATTAACATTAAGTTTTGTTTTAAGTTGCAAAAGAGTGCCAAAGAAGCTCACGAAATGTTCGAATCGGTGTACGGCGATAATGTGGTAACTTTGAAGACTGTGTACAAGTGGTATGACCGATTTAAAAACGGAAATGAGTCTGTTGAAGACGAGCAGCGTGCGGGACGTCCAGTAACCTCAAAAACAGTTGAAAATGTGCAAAAAGTGGAAATCATGGTTCATTCAAACAGGCGAATGACTATTCGAAAGCTATCGGAAGACCTTAATATCTCGTACGGATCCCTTCAAAGCATTTTAACTAATGAATTGCAAATGAGACGACTGAGTGCAAAATTTGTTCCCAGACTTTTGAGTGATGAACAGAAGGAAAGTCGTGTGTCAATTTGCACGGAGTTGAAGGGTCGTCTTCATGCAGATCCGGACTTCATGGCAAAAATTGTAACAGGAGATGAAATTAGGGTCTATGCCTATGACACTGAGACCAAAATGCAGAGTTCCCAATGGAAAACCAGTTCATCTCCTCGCTCTAAAAAGGAACGTCAGTCAAAATCCAACATCAAGGTCATGCTCGTTGTTTTTTTCGATAGTGAGGGCATAGTGCGATCAGGGTTCGTTCCAAGGGGAACAACTGTAAACTCTGAATTTTATGTACTGCAACGTTTGCGAAACGACGTACGAAGAAAGCGACCAGAAAAATGGACCAATGGCTTCCTTCTTCACCACGACAACGCGCCGTGTCACACCTCGCTTCTCATTCGCGAGTTTTTGGCCGAAAAAAGTGTTCCTGTCTGTCCACATCCGCCATACTCACCGGATTTAGCACCATGCGTCTTTTGGCTTTTCCCAAAAATTAAAACTGTGCTTAAAGGAAAACGTTTTGACACCATTGCTGTCATTGAGAGGGCCACGACCGAGCAGCTGAAAGTCCTTCTGAAAGACGCCTTCCAGAACTGCCTCCAGCCATGGAGTCAACGTTAGGATAAATGCATTGCTAGCCAAGGACAGTATTTTGAAGGAGATTAAATCGAATTCTAAGTAACCTTATTACTTTTTTTAATAAAAAATTATTCACCGTATTTTTTGATCACACCTCGTATATATATATATATTTTTTTTCAAAATTTATTTTATTAGATTGTAGAATATAAAATACTGATAATGTAGAAATTAAAACTGTATGTTTCATCATTTTTAAAAGAAATAGGCTATATTCTTCCTAAAATGTTATAATTGCATAAGATCTACTTTCATTAAACCTTTATATTTATTTAGTGTTAAGAGAGAAAGAAATATTTTTCAGCAGCCTTTTTAGATGTCAGGTAGGCCTTCGACAAGGTCTGGGTTTACTTTATAAAGCGAAAATGAGTTTACCTCAACCATTTTACCTGATTCTGCGTAACTACCTGTGGGGTCGTTTTTTCAAAGTTAAACATAATCAAGAATTATATTTGAGTCTTTTAACATTCAGTCTAGTATTCCTCAGGGCTCAGGTCTGGAATCGTTTTTATACTTTATCTACACTGCGGATCTTCCATCTTGCCACGAAGTCGTTGTGCCTAGTTTGCTGATGACACTGCGATCTTGGCGGTCATCAATGATTCAACACTAGCCTAAGATAAATTACGGTCTAAATTGAATCAAATGAACGGGTAGTTAACTGTGTAAAAAATAAGTTAATTCAGCGAAGTCTAGTCATGTAACATTTACATTGAGGAAAGAAGACTGTCCACCAGTCCATCTTTTTAATTTTTTTTTTACAATACTTTTTAAACATCTCCAAGACAACTGGCGCCTTCCGTTAGCCACTGCACAGCCGTCTCGAAGTGTTGTGGCAGCAGTCTCCGCCATTCCTGTCTCGTCCCTTTCGAGGGGGCTTCCCATAGCTGGGGGTCTCCCCAGCTTCATTAAAACACGCCGACCTCCTCTTCTGGACGGCCGACGCACTTCTACCAGTCTATCTGGATGGTATTTTTATTCCCCATGCAGCAACACAAGTATCTAAATTCGGGCCGATCTCCGTGGCAGAGTGCCACGGAGATCGGTCTATCACCCGGTGGTTCTGGGTTTAAATCCTACTCAGGCATGGCATTTTCATACACTACAAATTTCCATTCTCATAGGAGAAAATGTCGAAAGCAGTCGATCCCCATAATCTCAACAAAAAAAATCTAGATTTTCATCTGGAACGTCATCTGACTTGTAAACATCATGTAAGAGAAAAAAGGAAGTAGCTGAACATTATTAAGTTTAAACAAATGTACTGCTTGTTAGGTAAAAGGTCTCAGTTTTCGTTGTCAAACAAACAGTTATTGTACAAAGTACTTCTGAAACCGGTATGCACCTATGGTATCCAGATCTGGGAAACGACAAGTAAAAGCAACATTGGAATTATCCAACGGTTTCAGAATAAGATATTTAGGAGGATAAAAGAGGCACCATGGTTGGTAAGGAACAGCGAGGTCTACGAATATCTGGGGTTGTCCTATCTTCATTAAGAAACTCAATGGTTTAGTCTGAGGTATAAATTACGACTTAACAATAATGAAAACCATCTTGCTGTGAACTTGCTGGATAATAGTGAAAATCTTAGATGCTTGAAACGTATCCACGTTTTAGATCTAGAAGATAATGTGTGATATTTAATGTAAGAATTTATTCTCAGAAGTATTTTTATCTTTCGTTTCATCAATATATTTTCAGAATTGTTGATTACGTTTTGTTGCGTTCATTTCACAGGTACTCTCTCTCTCTCTCTCTCTCTCTCTCTCTCTCTCTCATGGTATGATCTATTTTCCATACATAAAACGTACGTTTTGTTTACATCGATTTTTTTTGAGAAGTTTCACTGGGAACTATCTCAATCAAGCCAATTTACTTTTTGTTTAAGTAAATAAAGCTGATTGTAAATAACAATTTGCACCAATATATATATTATATATGTTTACTTGGCTTTTTTAATGAGTTCAAAATTATACAATTTTTTATTTTAATCAATATTTTATTCCTAACATAAGAAATTGTTAGTAGAAATTGAAGTCCATTTTATCAGTTTATTGATGTCTTTAATGTTAATTTTCTACTACTGTTTTTACTTTCAATCATTTCACATACAGTAATAACTTAAGTTATATGAAGACAGCTAAAGTGAAAACCCTACTTTCAAATGGTTTTGTTTAGAATTTCAGGAAAAAAAGATTAAGGAAGAACCTATTATTTTTTTTACAATTTATAAGTAATATATAAGGCGTAGCTATAGGGATCCTAGTATACGGAAAAATAATTTATATTGAAATTATATTGTTTTTGTTTATATTAACATATAAATAAATCAGCTAACAAAGTAAATTAGTAAAATTATTGACGCTTTAAGGATAAAAACATTATAGACTGATGAAGTTACTTATTGATAAGCTAATTATAAAAATCTGATGTGGACACCACATGACTTTCTTGTACGCCTATTAAATTACATATACATATTTTTAAAAGTGCATAAAATTTTATTTCATTAATAACTTCTGATTTTTTTTATTGTTATTATTGAATTATTATTTATTGTAAAACTTTTAACAATCAGAGGTTAATAATTATTAATAAATCAATATACAATAGGATCCCGATAATTCTTCCCCTCTCTGGAAAATTTGTGATTTTTATTTTAGGGGTACAATACTGATAAACAAAAGTAAGTTAGAGTTTTAATTACTAATAAAAAATACTCTATCTGTTTAGGCCTACAGCATAAATATTCACTAAACTGCGTTTATTGTTATTTTATTAGCCTACTGTTCGTTATGTATAAATTACAGTAATCGCGAGAGTAAAGAACTGATAACATTACTTTACATAAAATTCATTCATATAAACATTTTCATTTGGGCACTATTATCTAATCAGTATTTACATATTTCTTATGCAGCATAGTACTTTATCAAAAATACTATAGTACGTCATTTCCTTTCCGTTTCTGAAAATAATTACAGTAGTGCTCTGCGTAGTGTGAGTCAGTTGTTCGTACTAATGTCGTAGTGTCGTACCTATTAGTGTCTACTGTACTTACGGAGCAAAAATGTCTATCAAACGTGGAAGATATAAAAGTTTAGAATTGACAAAAAAGTTTGAGATTCTTCAACGCCCGCGTAAGCGTGAAAGTGCCGTTAAATTATCACAGGAGTTCGGAATTCCTCGTACGTCAGTAGACGATATTAAAAAAAAAATGCTGTTGAAGTAGAAAAATTTATGAGTAAAATGGAAGTTACTGACTGATGTAACAACGAGAAAGAGAATGAAAAATGCAGAAAATGCTGAACACGGCGAGGCAGTGTACATTTGGTTCGCACAACGTCGTAGTAAAAGCCTAGCTTTAGGTGGTTCATTAATTATTGAGGCAGCTCTTCAAATGAATAAACGATTAAATGGCGATCCAAATTTTAAAGCCACCTAGCATTGGCTAAATAGATTTAAAGCAAAGGTATGGAATTTGTCAGCTTATAATTGAGGGCGAAAAATTAAGCGCTGACAGTCACGTTATTTCTGACTATTGTGATAAATTTAGTTCAAAAATTAAGTCTTAATTTTGCCCAGGTGTTTAACTGCGACGAAACGGAGTTGTCCTAGAAGACGCTTCCTAAGAAAACCTTAGCATCTTCTTCCGAGAGCTCTGCGGCTGGATACCAAGTAAGGAAATAACGCATCTCTATTATTGTATGTTGTAACGCAAATAGTTGTCATCGACTTCCTCTAGCTGTTATTGACAAGTAAAAAAACTGGAGAGTTTTAAACATATAAATCGTGACTTACCGGTGAAATATTTTTCGCAACGGAGTATTTGGATGACGCAAGAAATTTTTAGCCAGTGGTTTAGGACTGTTTTGTGCCCGAAGTCCACTGATATTAGAGAGAATAATTTACCAGAAAAGGCCATTACTTGTGATGGATAAAGCTTCTTGTCATACGGTCGACAAACTGGAAGCACTAGATGGCAATATAATCGCCGTATTTCTTCCAGAAAACACAAGCTGTTTACTCCAGCCTATGGACCATGGGGTCATGGTAAGTATGAAGCGACGTTATAAAAAATTATTAATGCAAAATTTAATTTTATGCGAAAATGAATTACAGTTCGAAGATTTTTGGAAATAGTACACCATAAAGGATGCAATACATATTATTGATGACGCTTGGCAAGATATCCCGGGAAAGACGTTAAGTTGAGCTGGAATAAACTATGGCCTTATCAGCTATCAGAATCAGAAACTGAAAAAGAAAATGCTGAAAAAATTTGAAATCGAAAGAAATTTGTGACAGCATTCCTGGTTTAAATGATGTTACAAATGAGGAGGTAGAAGAATGGGTAAAACTAAACGACACAGATTTAGGCTACAAAATATTAAATGATGAAGAAATTGTTAATCATATTAAAAATAAAGAAAATTTAAAGGAAGATGCCGAAAGTAAAGAATTCGATGATAATCCAGTGAATAAAATGAGCGGCAAAGAAGTTGTGGAGATGCTGACGAAATGCATCGAATGGCATTTCGCTCAAAAAGAAGCACAGGTGGCGAAGTTAATTGCTATGCGACAAGTTTGTCTGCATCAGAAAAAGAAAGGAAAGTACAAAGAAAAATTACAAATTTCTTTAGAAAGTAAAATGAAGTGTAAATATGTAAACGTAAATTTAAATACAGCACCTTTTAGGTTACAGATTTTATAGATAGAAGTACTTAAGTAACGAAACATACGCCTAAAATGTTCTGTAATTATTTAATTATTGTGTGTTAGTCTTTGACTTACGTGTTATAGTGTTGTTTGTGTAGCGATTTTTTTAAGTACACTACAGTATGCACGTAATTTTTATAAAAAATTGTATTAGTTTACTTATCTAAGTATACTACATATTGTATAATAAAATACTAAATGTTCAGTAGAATATTGTAGTTAAATTTCATCAGTTTGCAGTCTTTTTATGACTAACTCGTTTGAGTTATGCTAGATACATGCATACGTACGTACAGACGTCACGCTAAAACTAGTCAAAATGGATATTTCCGTTGAAATCTGAAAACCGAAATTTTCCGCGATTACAATACTTTCTCGTACGACGTACAAGGAAAAAATTAGTATTCAGAATGCATTTATTTATTTATTAGGAGAGGAGGAAGAAAAAGAGGAAGGAAGAGGTCTACTTCGGAATATTACTAACCGGCTTTGCCATAGGTGAAAATAACGCTGTTCAATAAGCATCTACACGAGAAGCATAATAAATTAGTGTTTATTATTACAAATTTACGAGGTTAGTATTCGATATTCTATTATTTGTTTAACGAATTATAATTAATTATTAATTTTTATTTAAAAATTTTCCCATATTAGCCGAATTAATATAATATTTCATTATAATTCGGTAAACTTCTTTATCCCCCCCCCTCGTCCAACCGCTAAAGTCCATGGCTTCCCTCGTCTTCTATTACATTGTAATTAAAAATAAATATAACAAAAATTTAGGCAGAAGTTATTTAAAGGTTTCTTCGATAGAATTTAACAATTAAACAAATCTTAATTTTATTTTCTATTTTATTCATTTGATTTTTTTAGTTATTTGTATTTTTATAAAAACAAGAAAATGAGGAAAAAATTAAATTAATTTTAATATCTAGGTTAGAATAAATAAAAGGAAAAAGCTATTCTGCGAGCAGCAGTGATTAGAAGACATTTTGAAATTGTAACTCCTGAAAAATAATCTCTTTTCCTGGTTTATTTTAGCCTGCCGTTGAGATTTAGTTTAAACGAGCACCAGTGATTAGAAGACATTTTGAAATTATAACTCCTGAAAAATAATCTCTTTTCCTGGTTTATTTAGCCTGCCGTTAAGATTTAGCTTAAACTTTAAGCGTTGCTTTAGCTTGAACTGAAATCTTTCTGAATTTCGATGTTGTTGCGAAAATATCTTTTATACAGTAAGTGTAAGTTAATATCGTACTGAATTTTTATGACGCCAATTAGGGAGAAAATTTTATGGTTTTGAGGGTAATTTGATTTTAAAAAAAATGGCGTCTCAAAGGTATATTTTAATTATCATGTAACCATTTTTTAACACAATAAACGACTGTCAAAAAAGCCAGTTTTCTGTTGAAAAAAAAATTATTTTTTAATTGAAAATAACTTAAAAATGAAATCTGCAGAAAATTTAATTTTTAGCAAATTATTATAAATATATAAAATGGATTAAAGTGTTACAGAATAAATTTTATTGAAATGGAAACCACAAATAGTGAAGTAGTTATTCTAATTCTAAGATAAATAAAAATCATAATTAATGACAGAAGAGAATTCAAAATTATTTAGTTTAGTATACCAAGACGCTATTCAAAGGTTAAAGACACTATTTTTCATTGTTTATGCATAAACTAGTACGATGTAGAATATCAAAGGAAATTCTACTAAGAATATCAAGGTCATCCAAATGCATTATTAAAAATTATGCTGATTAATTCTTCTTTTGATTATTAATTTATATTATGTAAACTACTTACTTAGTATTTATTTATACCTACAAACAGGCAAGGGAATTAAAATAAGGCTACCTTGGAAGTCAGTATTGGACTTATTTGTTCAATCCATCTGTTTTTTAAGTAAGGTTTAAGCGCTGACTAAGTTCATAAAAATAATCAGGAGGTACCAGTCCTGTTATTAAATATTTTGGGTCTTTACCAGCTGTACTACTTCTATTAAGAATTGTAAGAGGTTTTTTTGCACATCCACTTCCCGTAAGGCGATCATGAAAAATAATTGATTTTCATTTATTTAACGCTATTTACTAGAAATATGTTTTAAAAAATTTGGTTACATTTATTTTTGTTGATTTTCAGTAGTCCGCTAAAGCTTATTCTTCAACTTTCATTTCAAAATTAAAAATTAATTTTCAGTAATTAAAACTTAATTTACAATATCTGGAATTTTTAACTTAAATTACAAAAATTTATTATGTGACAATCAGATAGTAAAAAGTTTTGAACGGTAGACAAATAAAGAAATTAAAATTTCTCTTTGTTAACTTTTTCCATTCTTTAGTACTTGTTATAGTTATTTGAAATGAAAATTTAGCGCAAGGGAAATTTTCCTAGTACTTAATTGAGTACTGGAATGTACTATTTGAATAATATTTTCTTCTTCAATAATAGGGTCGTTGTACGGAACATTAAAAAGAGCAAGCATTCGGCCCATAAATACAATCAAAGAATGATATAAAATAAAGCGAAAAATGTATTAGCGAAAATACGTAGTAGAGACGAAAGAAACAAATCGCGTTCAGCATACAGTTTGATACGAAAAAATATCTTATTACGAATAAAACTGTTAAACAGTTGTTTTTCAACGTAGATATTATCAGGTTAAATATTTTATCATTTTTGTACTGAATTATTGCAAACTAAAAATTATTATCGTAATCATATAGGATGACCAAAATAAGAATAAAATATGTTATTTTATTACTCCTATTATTTTTACGATATTTTTAAAATTATTCATAACACAATAAAATTGTACAATAACAATAATAATAGTATAAATAAAAATAAAAATTTAACAGACCCCCAATAGCTATCGTCCTATTTCTTTGGCGTGTGCTATGGGAAAAATACTGGGAAAAATGATTAATAATCGACTCGTCTGGGTTTTGGAAAAAGAAAACCTGATATCACCGTATCAAGCAGGTTTTCGGCAATACCATTCTACCACTGATCAAATGATCAGTGATGAGCTTAGAGGACATTATATATAACAGCTTTATTAAAAGGAAACATTGTGTCGGAGTCTTCTTTGATCTTCAGAAGGCTTTCGATATGACCTGGCGTCATGGTATAATGCTCCAGATACATGAATTCGAGGCAATCTGCCTATGCTGCTCAGCAACTATATGAATGACCGTACCTTCCTAGTACGCGTCAACAATGAATATTCATGTGAAAGAATCTTGGAAAATGGCATACCGCAGGGTTCGCCGTTGAGCGGTACCTTGTTTACCATTGCGATTAATAAATTGATATTAGCCATTCCAGTAGAAATCAGCAAAAGCGTCTATGTTGATGATCTGGCAATTGTGTATGCCAGCAACAAGACTGCTATGGTGAGGTACAACGAGCGATCAATGCTCTAAATGAAGTTGCAAGGAATAACGGATTCCAATTCTCACCAGAAAAAACGTGCTGTGTACACTTTTGTAGGAAGAGAATTCCTCATCAAAGTCCTGCGTTGACAATTGATGATAATCCAATACAATATAAAGACAGCGTAAGATATTTAGGAATAGTATTGGATAAATCCCTTACATGGGGATTACATATACAGGACTTAAGTGATAGATGCAAAAGAGCCCTAAACATTATAAAATGTTTATCGAACTTAAATTGGGGCTCAGACAAAGAGACATTATTGAGATTGTATAAAGCATTGGTTCAATCTAAACTAGACTACGGATGTATCGTATATTCATCCGCTAGAAAGTCGCACTTAAGAAAGTTAGACGTAGTTCATAACAGCGGAATAAGATATGCAACAGGCGCTTTCCGCACCACTCCGGCGGTTAGTCTGATGTCTGAAGCTGGAATAATGCCACTACATTATAGAAGAGAGATCCTTTTGTTTAGATATGCAGAAAATGTATGGGCTTTCCCTGCTCATATAAATAATAAATTGTTTACGAATCATCCCATGGCTGCATTATACGAACGTCGTGCTACCTATTCCAGACCAGCCGGAATTAGGTACCATGAATTAAGAAATAAATATGAAATTGCCATTCCAGATACATTGGCAATTTCTACTAGAGAAATACCGCCATGGCTCTCGCCAGCGGTAAATACAAGTTTGGATCTCTCTCAAGGAGAAATAAAAAAAAAACCAACAGTGATCATCCAGCAGGAATTTTTGGCAACCGTCAGTAGCTACGAAGAACATATTAGAATTTATACTGACGGTTCTAAAACCGAACATGGTGTTGGATGCTCAATATATGTAAATGAAGAAGCCCACTTTTGGAAACTGCCAGATGTGGCCAGTGTCTACACGGCAGAACTCCCTGCAATTCAGCAGGCTCTTCGCTACACTGAACACTATTGCGAAGAGAGAGTGCTAATATGTTCCGATTCATTAAGTGCACTTGTCGCAATTCGGAACAAGAACATTAAGGATGTCCTAATTGCAAACATCCTGTCCATTTTATACGTACTAAAACAACGAGGACAGCGATGCGTATTTGTATGGACTCCGGGGCATGCTGGTATTACAGGTAATGAAATCGCAGACGAAGCTGCCAGAAAGGCAACAGTCTGCGATGATTTGGATGTATTTCCTGTAAGAGTGGCAGATGTTAAAAACCGTCTAACAAACATAGTAAGAAACAAGTGAAACGCTGAATGGAGGAGTTTAAATACAAAATTAAACTCAGTAAAAACTTCTCCTTATAAATGGAAAAGCGACTTTAAGTTGACTCGCCGTGAACAAGTAGCGGTGACCAGACTTAGAATCGGTCACGCGCGATTAACAAATTTATATTTGTTAACCGGCGAAGGGAGTTCGTAATAACCGGGACCAATGTGCGGTGTTCGTAATAAAACACTGACAATAAAGCATCTAATAGAAGAGTGTGCCATATATGAGGACCTCAGAAAGAGGTTCCGTCTTACAAATAATATTAGTGCTGATCTGGATAATGGAAATTAAGAAAATATAGTTGCATTTTTACACGCCAGTGGACTTCTTAAAAGTCTATAAAATGGAAGTTTAAAGCTGTGATAAAAGATACTCTAAGCGGTAGTTTTATATATATATATATAAGGGAGTATCGAAGCGTGGCACGTATAGTGACGGGAGGTAGCCCTCTTGCCTAGGCCATTTTGGCTCACCTGCATTCAAGAGCAGTGAGTCCGATGATGGCATGGGGGACCCTCAAGGGTGGATTAAGGGCGCGAGGCTATGGATGTATGCCGTGCATGCATATAGCCTGTTTATAAGAAGGATTAAACTGCCTCGGCACCCTGGCGCGACTGATATACTGCTCAACGGCGGTTCTGGTCGCCCCGAGGGTGCTTAAACAAACTATAAATGAGACTCGTAGAAGAAAGAAAGAAAGATATGGTATTGATAAGCTGAAATTTTAATTTTTATGGTCTTTTGAGAACCTATCTCAAATTTTAATATTGGGGCCCTTTACACCCCGTAAGTGTTTGTGATTGTCCTTGTCTTTTATGTCTTAATGTTTATTGTGAAGTTTGTGTTTTTAAATAAAATGTAAGGGCCCTTTACACGCTTACATATGACGATCCTGATGGAGATAATAATTTCTTTTAAATAATGTGACGAGGGCTAATGACCTTAGCAGTCGATGCCCGTAAAAATTCACTTAAAAAAAAAAAAAAAAAATAGTATAAAATAATAAAACATCATCAGATAATTGGGAGCTCATCATAAATTTATGAACTTTTAAGATTTATCAAATTAAATACAAAACGACAAACTTTTTTCCTTAATTAAAGTCGTCAAAAAATTGGTAAAATTTTATTTTGTAAAAGTAATTTGGGAAAATTTTTCTTCAGTCAAACTTGAAACAAAACATTCTAAAGAATGCATTTCTGATGCATGTCTAATTCTTCATTGAAAAACTCAGTAGGCTACATTACCTGGGAAAATTTTTTCTCGGAAGGAATGACACTGCCAAATTATTATTATTCATTAATTTAAGAAAAAAATGTTAATAATTAGCAAAACCAGCTTTATTTTTAAAATAAATTATTTTTTTTTATTTTCCGTGTTAATGCCTGGATTTATTGATTTCACTTTATTTTAGTATAAATAATTTAACTGATTATCGATCATATAAAATTGATAATTCTTTCAAGCATTTGTCTTGCAATAACCTTCGAACTTACTTTTGAAAAAGTATTTTCAAAATTAGTTGGAATCTATAACTGAACAGTAAACTTGGATAATTTGGGTATCTTATTTATCCTTTTCAGTCTCAAATATAAATCCGTTCTAGAATACTAAATACTAACCTTCTGTGTAAAACTGCACAAATAATGGTGTTATATAGAAAGCCTTGAATAAAATTACAGTAGATTTACATACAGTTGTTTTTATGGGAATGCAAATTACCTTGACAGACTGGGATTCTGCCTATCTGACACCCAATAGTATGGGAATCCTACTAGAGTGCCACTACTCTACTTATAGGACCAGGCCCTAAAATCGCCTCTGGTACCCATCCCTTACGGGAGGGTGGCTCCAAGTTACGAGCCTTTTTGCCGACTTTCAACGGAAAGGAAGAGAGGGTCAAGGAAAATAAGCTTACAAGCAAATCGTTCCATCGGGTTCCTGTCACCTAACACTCTACTGGATCAGAATGAAGTCCTAAAATTCACATAAACAACGAATATTACTAAGTTTTCTGTTTCTTACTCGTCAGTTGAAAGACGCAGCATCAAAAGACGTTATTGCAGGAGACTGTTGCACCCTCCAAAATCCTTTCGTTCTGTTCCGTATGGAGTTAAAATGTATTTATGAAGCAATCAAAGTTTGATAAGAAAAAATATTATTTATGTTATTTATATACAAACTGAAATTTTTATCCATTGAAAGTAAATTGTAATCGAACTTCATAATTTTTATTTAGATTACATAATACGTAGAATCAGCGTCTAAAAAAAAAAACAGATATACTTTCTAGGATATAGATTATTTTTTGTAGTGTTTTACTTCAACTACATATGTAATATATTCAGAAGTGAACACAAAATACTATTGGTGTAGGTATGATTCAGCCACGAATCTCGTCCTGATCAGTAAAAGAAAAGCAAACAAGATGTAGCTGAACTGTTAAGTTACAACATGAGGCTAGATATGATATTACATAAAAAAGAATTTTCACCTATTCAATGTGTAGTGTAATTTTTATTTGGTTATATATTATATTAAATATAAATATAATATTTAAATATTATAATACATATTTCCCTTTTAATTAATATATTTGGTAGTGTTTTTAATATAGTGATGGATATAAAAAAAAGTCAAAACCTCTTTACCTTTCTCCTTAATACTTTAATTAACTCACTATAAGGAAATATTATTATGAATTTCACGTCTTATGTCAGCCTAAATAATGGATTGATTTTGGAATTAGAATTCTATACACTATTTCTTTTTTTTGATTTCACCCAAAATAATGAAACATACTCGTATAAATAATGAAACGATTTTAGAGTGATCATCTAACGCAAAAGACATTAGGCTGATTGATTATTACCTTACGAAAACCTGGTATTTTATTTTCCAGATTATTTCCCAGGAATTCAACCTCATGTAATATAAAATGTAATCTTGTGGCAGATGATTTCATTCTATGGCTTCTATACTGCAATATTAATTTATAAAAAATTACTAGCTGAATAAAATATTACTGAATAGTATTATCACAAATTGAATTTTAATTATTAATAATATTGTGTTTATTTTAGAAAATATTTTATAATAATCATAAATTGAATAATTTTAATTTTATAGGAGCTGACATTGAAATTTACGGAATGCATTGGTTGATTCAAGTAATTTTGATTTTTGCAATACTGGAAAATACGGTATGTCAAATAAACGATCCATCTAATTCGACAATTGAACCTGTTATTTCTTCAAAAAATATTCAAAAAAACAATCGATTTATTGCTCCACTCTTACAGTGTCGAGAAGGATTCGTCAGAGATTTTAGTGGAAGCTGTAGACGAGTTATCAAACTTAACAGATCCGGCAATTACTCTATCAAAACTGAATAGCAGTTAAAGTTAAATGCGTAAAGAAATTTGCACTTGGAATTTTTGATTATTATTCATTATATGATACAATAGTGTTGTAATATATTAAAAATGTTTCTTATCTTCTTGCTGTTTTATTTGAACATTATCTACCCACAGGTTTAACCACACTTATATCCTTTCCGGCATCTTTCTCGCTACTGGTGATTACTTATGATATGTAGGTCTGAGATATTAAACTATATCAAAGTTTTATGGAAACATAACACAATCTAAAGATTATATTATTTTTAAAACATTATGTAGTATAAGACCTTAAACTATTAAGTACACGATTACAAAACTAACATTATACCACTAATTCATGATCCATAAAACAAACTATAAACGTCGTTAAAGCCATTATTCAAACAAATTAATTTGTACGTATATCAACCACTTAAAAACGTTTTCTGAAACAAATTCTATTCAAACCTTTCCAATGATATTTTAACTCAACAAGACTTCTATTCGCATAAAGTGATTGTGTTCACAAACTCGGCTCAATAAGCAAACTACGTAAAAAAGTCCAGTTTCAAAATTTGATGAAAACAATGACATATTCACAAAGGGTCAAATATCCAAGTGTTATAAAATCCCATGTCTTAGAATCATGATCCACAGAATGATCAATATATTCATCATTTCAAGATCGTGCAAAAAAAAGTTTTACAAAAAATATTTATAATATAGAAATGGTTATAATAGAACACTCATTTTTTTTTTTGTAAAAAATGAAAATAAAAATACATTAAGTATCATATATATTAAAAAACTGATTCTCACAACTTACAAAGGTTTATACTGTGTATTCTCTAAAAAAAACCTAAAAGGAACGAGCACTACTGTTGTGGATCAATATGAAATATACCAGCACACAAAAATCAATGATGTAATAAATAGATAATTTAAGTTTGATACACTTTTCGATTGAATTCTTCATACATTTCTCCAAATTCAGAAACAACCGCCTGCAAAAATCATAGACACAATTGAAGTTGATAATGAAAAAACTTCGTATCGATGTCAATGAAGATAGCTGTGAAAGTGATTAAAAGGACTAACATGTTGTTTGAAAAGAAAGAAACATTAATTTATAGAAATTTTAGTTTTGTTTGTCACTAAAACTAAACTGATTTTTCACACCATAGACAAAATATTTTGAAATAATTTCTGGTTTTAGGATAATCTAAAATGAAACATTGTTCATCATTATTATTGAAAAGTTGAAGTTTTTCATTTGAAATTTTTTTCTTAATAGATTACAGATATTAAAAAATAGGGATTATAAATAGCGAAATAAATAGAGAACAGAAAATAACATTAATGATTTCTTCAAGTTTGTTGCTATTATGCTTGTATAATTATGCTTATATCATTTTAATGATATAATTTTATACTTATAATTATATCAAACAACCAACGGTTTAGGAAAATTGCACCATAAAATTTTGTCGTTAGAGAATAGACTAGTTAAATGTACGTATGCTGAAAGCACCCGTTTGAAATTTAAACTGATATGTTCGACTTTACATCAGCATGGTAAAATAAGGAATCGGCTAAAAAAGGAATATTGTTTTTTTTTCAACGTAAAACTGTGTTACTTTTTTATTTATTAATTATCATTGTTTTATATATTATTATTTTTCAAATCTTGAACTTAGTGGGTCGGATGATTTTGTGGAAAATTCTTTATGTTGGCAGATTTTTAATTGATATTTATGAATAAAAATATAAATACATCTAAACGCACTTTAAATCGTATTCCAATGCTATATATAAAAACAAATAATAATAAATTATCTATATAGCAAATGCAATAAAAAAATAAAATAAAATTAATCTTGACAAAAAGAAGTAAATTTAATACCTGTAAAATTTTCAATAATTTTATTATTAATACGCGCAAAAAATAAATAATCACTATGAAATTATTTACATATTGAATTTAATACAATCATATCAAAATATAGATTAATTTCTGAAAGAAAATTAATGTTGCTGTCTTTTTTAATTTAATAAGTGATTTAAAACAAGCACTGTTATCTTCGAATGACAAACATAATATCATTGAAATAAATTTTTATTCCGTCATTGTGGAAGTCTACAGAGTTATAAAACAATTTAAAATTTTAAATAAATTATTTTTTTACTTTATGTTTAAAACATTAGAATCTGCTACATAAGAATTTTACTATTCTCTATATGAGGAAATTACCTTGGAATAAATATTTTTTTTAGATTCATAATATTGACTCAGTTTTACACACCTAAATTCGAACTTGACTTAATTATTTCTTTAGCAAATTATTTAATTTCTTGGAAAAATTAATATTAATAAAAGAATGTAGATTTCAAAAGGATATTTTATGAAGTTTAATACCGGTGAAGTTGTTAATTTGACGTATACATTTTTTTTAATATTATTATTAAATTATATTTCTTCATAAGAAGTATTGCTAGATTAAAAATCTTCAGAAGAAAAAAAAAATTATTGAAACAATGAAAGAACCGATTTAAATAGTTATTCTTGCAACTAGTTTTTGTAGTTTTAATAATGTATAAAAAATAAGTAAGAGAGTTTTTTCATAAATTTACAGGTAACAGGATTTTTTTTACCTTTCATAAAGGTAACAGCATTTTAAAGCGTAATGTACACCAAAAAAATGCTTATTTATTAGAAGCAGGAAATATTTAATATCAAAAATTGAAAACCTTTATGCATCAAAGGCATCCTTTTGCACTTTGTACCTTTTTGCAAGAATGGATTTATGTGTACTTGTGCGCGCGTGAACTTGTTTGAGCTTATGTTACTCAAAAATTGAAATTGAAAAATCAGTTTTAAAAATAACTTTCATTTTGAGAAAGATATTATTTCATCTAAACTTTGATAAATAATTTTTTCCAAAATACCATTAAACAAAAATACCAGTTCTGTGTATATTCCAAAATACCAACCAGTTCTATGTATATATTCCAGTACAGCTAAAATACTCACAATGTATGCGTCTAGTGGGATTTGATTCTATATATTTTTTCTAGTGAAAAAAATGTACTGTGAATATACTGAACATGTACTGCGTGAATATTGTGTTGTGTCAGATATATGAGAAGTAATTAAAATGTAATGCACAATCGATCAACTCGCAAATGAAAAGATATTTTAAAATGAAACAGATGAGTCATAAAAAACCATATTATTTATAACATAAACTTATATTTACTTTTCAAGGGATTCACCATTTCCAGCTAGATTTTTCTCCCAACGTGAACCACTTTTCTCATTCCGTAAATGAAAAATGTATGTGTTTTTCCTTAATCCAGGACCTCACTGCTTCCTTCAGTCAATCATCCATGATAAAATGGATACCCTTAATATCCTTTTTCAATTGAGGAAAGAAATGAAAATTGCAGAGCACTAAATCTGATGAGTATAGAGGGTATAAATTAGGCTCAAATTTCACCGTCACAAGAGCGTCGGTGGTTGCAAACGATGTGTATGGCAGAGTATTACCGTGTTGCAGAATTATCCGTTCCGTGGATTGTCGAAAATGATACGCGCGTCTCCTAAAATGTCTTAAATAGAATCTATGTATCGCATAGAATTTACATTTAACCCTGTGTTAGGTACTCAGAGCTTCCAGGTAGTCAGTCGCGTATACCCTTTTGGAATTCCAGCACACTGTCAAGAGAATTTTTGTGGCGGAAGGTTGTATTTTGAAATTTCTAATTGTAGAAAATGATAGTACCAGTATTCCTGTCATTTTTTCTGGATCTTGATGATGAATACAAGTTTTTTCTCCCGTAACAACATTAAGAAGAAAGTTATCTCCCACGTTACGATTCAGAATCTGTTCCTTTCGTTGTTGTTTGTTCTTTTCTGTGAGTTTGAGTGGCATCCACTGCAAAAAGATTTTTACCGTAGCCCAGTTGTCTAAATCTGTGTCCTACTTGTTCTTTTAATATGCCAATCTAGGTGACAGTCTGCTATATGAGATGACACGTTATTTTGAATAAATTCATCCATTTCCTCCTTTTGGTGCTTCTCATCAGTCGCAGAAACTGGTTGACTGCTGCAAGGTCTATACTCACTATAATATACACATGGAAAAATCCAGGCAATACTGCGAGGTATCAGATAGATTATACCCTTTAAGCAAAGATTTAGAAACCAACTCGTCGACTGCAAAGCTTACACTGGAACAGACATTGATAGCGACCGTAATTTAGTGACAATGAAATGTAGATTGGAGTTTAAATCCTAAAGAAAAGGTGTCAGATGAATCGGTGGAATTTAGAGAAGCTTGAGGAAGAGGAGGTAAAGAAGATTTTTGAGGACATCGCAAGAGTCTGTGTAAAAAAGATACGGTAGAAAATGTAGAAGAAGAATGGGAGAATGTTAAAAAGGAAATTCTTAAATCAGCAGAAGCGAACTTAGGCGGAACAAAGAGAACTGGTAGAAAACCTTGGATTTCAGAGGATATATTGCAGCTGATGGATAAACGTAGAAAATATAAGAACGCTAGTGATGAAGAAAGTGAAAGGAACTACAGACAATTAAGAAATACTATAAACAGGAAGTGCAAACTAGCAAAAGAAGAGTGGATTAAAGAAAAGTGTTCAGAAGTGGAAAGAGAAATGAACATTGGTAAAATAGACGGAGCATACAGGAAAGTTAAGGAAAATTTTGGGGTATATAAATTAAAATCTAATAATGTGTTAAACAAAGATGGTAGACCAATATATAATACGAAAGGTAAAGTCGATAGATGGGTGGAATATATTGAAGAGTTATACGGAGGAAATGAATTAAAAAATGGTGTTATAGAGGAAGAAGAGGAAGTTGAGGAGGATGAAATGGGAGAAACCATACTGAGATCTGAATTTAAGAGAGCATTAAAAGAACTGAATGGCAGAAAGGCTCCTGAAATAGACGGAATACCTGTAGAATTACTGCGCAATGCAGGTGAGGAAGCGGTAGATAGATTATACAAACTAGTGTGCAATATTTACGAAAAAGGGGAAGTTCAATTTACGAATGAAAATAATTTTAAATACTTACTTTAACACGTCTCACTTTTACTCATATTTGCTATCATTGTCAGTGACTGGTGCTGCTATTTTCACACTGGTGTCAGCTGATGTTACTGTTGATGGTTTTTTTAAAATAATACAATCACTATTATGAAAGTGGTCGAAAAGTGCGATTTAAACGGCATCTGTTCTTTCAGTATGTTGTTTTATATTGTATATTTCAAATTCCCAAGTTTGTTATGAGTGATCATTTTCATAAGTAAGTAGAATAAATATTAAGATTGTTATCAGTGCTACTGGGTAGTGGCTTCAGACTATGATGTTATTATAACATTTTCACTGTTACTCTGGAAGGTTTTTAAACTGCGTTTGGTTGACCGATGTAGAACATTGTGTAATGGAACAATTTAATTTTTCCAGTATCAGTGTGCTTAACCCACCGGGTTGATCTAGTGGTGAACGCGTCTTCCAAAATCAGCTGATTTGGAAGTCGAGAGTTCCAGCGTTCAAGTCCTAGTAAAACCAGTTATTTTTAGACTGATTTGAATACTAAATCGTGGATACCGGTGTTCTTTGGTGGTTGGGTTTCAATTAACCACTCATCTCAGGAATGGTCGACCTGAGACCGTACAAGACTACACTTCAATTACACTCATACATATCATCCTCTGAAGTAATACCTGAACGGTAATTCCCGGAGGCTAAACAGGAAAAAGAAAGAAAAGAAAGAAAAAGTATCAGTGTGCTTATTTGATTAATGGTTTTTGGGATTTACTGATTTGTTTAGTTTTTTGTTGTTCTGAAGACTGAATTATATTCAGATTTTTAAAAATTTGTAGTTATTTTAAATGAGCCCTCGCTTATGCATGTTAAGGTAACACAAATCTCAAATTACTGGATGCCTCATAAACTATATGCTTTTTGAAGTATAATCCACATCCATGTCACCTAAGAGCAAATAGAAGAATTCAATATTATAAGCTCACGCAACGGATATAATGACACACTATTGCACGAAATAAAAATAAAAAAATAAACAAAACGAAAAATATATAACTTTTCTTCCTCATTGTGTTATTCTCCAGCTTTACTTTATTTTTATGTCCACCCAGCACTTTTATTAATTTTCCAATATTATCCTATAATTTTACCATCAGTGAAGGGTGGAGCGTTAGGAAGCGGAAAGCAAATGACAAACTGAATATACATAAATGTTCATGAGGATTATTAATACCAATAAATCTGTAATCTATAATAAAAATATATACTGTCAGATATTAAAAATCTAAAATGTATAGAAAACACCAAATTTTGTTCAAAAAAAGACATATCCAAGTTAAACCTGATAATGACCAACACATGAGAAAATATTTTTCTTAAAATAAGAGAAAGAGAGAGAGGATGAAGGGAAAATGCTTTATTTCCTTTGAAAACAAACGGAGAATTGACAAGATTTCTGTTGAGAGTGATGGATCGCCTATCTGTTGGAAGCAGTTTTTTTTTATTTATTTCAGTAGATTTTATTGTAGTTATTCAGAAAAACCATCATTTCTACAGCTACATTTCCTTTTTTTCTTGGGCCTTATCTTAGATCTTTTTTTAGAAAAAGAAATTTCTATGATGTAATACATTCCACATAATTTCTTATGAACGATCGAATGGATCTTACCAGTTTTTTTGGACATTATCTTAAATTTAGATTTTTATATCCTATAAAGTTTATTGATTTATTTCTTTAATTTGGATTTAAGGCAATAATTTTTTTCGATTATGTAAGTCACATTATTGCATAAAAGGACAATGTTACTACTATAATTATACAGCTATATTATTAGTGTAGCTGCATTATTACGTCTGTAGTTATTTTTATTACTTTGTAAATCCGCTATTTAAATATTTTGATTATCAAACATAATATAGTTACGTCGAAGTATGTTTCTTTAATTTAAAGTAATTAATGACAGCTGAGATTCCGTAGCGTATGGTTGTGTCTCCTCTCGCTCCGAGTTATATTGCTGTGTTTGTTGCTTTTTTTTACTTGTTTAGTTTCGTTAGTGTTCGTTGTTATTTTAGTTGTGATTTGTTTCGTTTTCTTTAGTTTGTTTTTGTTTTCCGTAGGGGGAGGAAAAAGCTCTGCCAGACACCGCCAGGCCCGCTCTGACGGCAGTGCGGTGCTCTCACCCGCTAAAGGGGTTCCTGCCCCTGGTGCCCGGGAGGCACGCAGAGGCAGGAACTAATCCCTATAGCATGTACTCAGTCCCCGTGTGATCATCCGGGCTCTGTGCCATCCGATTCAAAACGACCCCGTGGCGTTCCCTGGAGAAGAGTGATAGACGGCGACTTCGGGGAGACCACGCCGCCCACCCCAAGAGGCTGACTCCGATCATTCGTCTTCGGACTCCGTGTCTCGATTTATCCGTTGATTTATATTCTGTCGAATTCTCTCCTCATTTGTCTTTTCACGTATTATGGTGGAGACCACTGTCAATAATTTATCCCACTTAATACTTTATATTATGTTTGGGTTAGTTTGCGTTTTACCTACGGTTGCTCCGGGGTATTTAGTCGTTGCTAAGAGCTTGTTTACCATTATTTTGTTTAGGTGGCAATATTTACCTTAAGACTTAAACACTTTAGCCATCTCGTGAGTTTCGTAATTAAGGTGTTTGTTTAATTAAGTTTCTTCATTAATTATTTATTAGCGAACTTAATTTTGTTTGTTGTTTTTAATTTTGTTATTGGACTATGGCCGACTACGAGCGGTCCTAAGAGATGTCCCCAGCTGATGAAGGGGGTATCGAGCAAATGAAAACAGAAGAATGTCGGCGGATGGACCAAGTACTTAGTAGTCGCAAAGGGAAAAGGGCAGAGAAGTGTCGGTTCGGCGGCAACAGAGAGTTGTAGATCTGTCGGTTTCGGTCGTAGTGGTTGCTTCATATAGAACCCCCGATGACGATTTTCTGCCTCTTCCGATGAGGTCGGATGACCTCATCCGACCTCAGATGATGGAGAGGTGTGGAGCGCGGCTAGCGTGATTATAAGGAATCAGGGAAACACAGGTTACGTCGTTCCCTACCGGCGGCCGAAGACACCAAGAAGTATAATGCTGGTGGCGGGAGATTGTCCTCTATGTCCTCTACCGATGAGACCTCTGAACTACAGGGATATGTATCACAGTACGATTCCATATCGAGGGGGGGGGAGCAAGAAGGAGGCAAAAGTTCGGGGAGTAAGGAATTGAGCTTCTCTATTATGAAGAGGTGCTTTCCCCATAACTTGGCGTGTTTGTTTAACAGTGTTAAGGACTTAAATTCACTCGTTCAAAAACATGTGAACACGAAAGTTAAAAAATATGCTGATCACATGGAGGGTAGTGTACGCACGCTGGAGATATTTAAGAACGATTTGGATGAGGCTGAGGAGTCTCAGGGGAGTGGGTCTGTTCGGCCGAGTATGGTGGAGGAGGTGACTCAAACTTATTTTATCATTTCAGACGTGTCTACACAGACTCCATATGGGGCCTTCAGTGGGCGATAACGTGTTGGGCCGATGACCTCCGACGAGCGGTGGATGATGGTGTGACCTCATCAGATCATGTGCAGCTGGTATTGAGGGGCTGGCCTGAAGATGTGTTCCAGTTCTGTGACATGGTGGAGAACATTTCCGGATTGGAGGGAGGAACTAGTCTCGACTGGGTTGTCGATTTGGCGGCCGGGACTGATAATCCGTACCAACTGTAGATGTTCCGCATAGTCTCTTGGATCCGGAACTTGGCTCCTGCGGATAAGTTGAAGGCGGAATAAGTTTTAGTAGAACAGTCGTCTACTCGGCTTTATCTTGAAATGACGACGGGTGTCAGCATAAACTTGGGCGTATAGACTACGCTATTGTAATTGCCGAATTGGTGGTCTCCACCAATGGGGCCGAATGGTGGTCTCCACTATTTGTACATCGGTTCCGCAGATCATGAGAGATGGGCAAAGTAGGTTGGTTTGCTTCTCTGGTACAATTGGGAGAGTTGGCCACATCTTACAACGTACAGTGGAATATTGCAGCCGTCAAGTTGGGAGGAGGTATTGTGTCCATCTTATACATTCATCGTCAGTGCCGTAGGGGATGAGCTCTGTAAAGAAGCTGCTAGCGGGTCTGTCGACGACTATAGTAGTAGTTGGCGGAGTTGAGAACCTATGCCAATCTCCTCCGCTCCGTCAAAGGGGCCCTGTCTCCAGGTGGTACCGGGGTGCTCTCCTCTCGAAAAGGTTCCGGGGGGGACCTAATAACCGGGTGTGGACTGCTGATGGCACCTCAGAGCAACTGCGTCAGGAGATCTCTACAAAGTTGGAAGGAGCCACCACGGTGTTGGTGGGAAGGAGCGGTGGAGGATCCACATCCTTGTTAAGGATGTGGATGTGGTGAAGACAAAAGAAGAATTCATTGTGGAATTTCGCAACATGGCGGGGTAGTCGGTTACGTTGATATCATGTCCATGCGGCCTGCCTGAGAGGCAAAGCAGGCGGTCACGTTAGCGGTGCCACTCATCCTTGAGGGAAAATTGTTATCAGATAGGCGGATCTGTATTGGGTGGGTGGCCTGTACAGTAACACGGCGCATTTTTGATGACCTATGTTTCTGGTGCTGGAGTCCAGGCCATAGGGTTCAATCTTTTTGCGGTACGGATAGGAGTAACCAATGCTTTATTTCTGGTGAGACCGGCCACTTTCGGAAGGACTGCAAGTGGGAAGCTCGTTGTTCCTCTTGCAAGTTGCATGGACATGGCCCGGGGGTCAAGGTTGTAAGGCTTCATCCGTTGAGTCGCCTGTGCCTGTCTTGGCATGGTGGGGAATAGCCTCGTCCGGGATATTAACGGGGCACGGTAATTTTCATGATTACCTGCATAAAATAGGCCGACGTGCGTCACCGTCATGTATGTTTTGCGAAGACGAGGACTCTGTTAACATACAGTCCTCAAATGCTGAAAGTGGGACATACAACGGAATAGGGCGGTTATCTCACAGTGCACACCAGATACCCTTGTGAACTATATATTACAAAGCGAGGAACATTGGAGGAGAGTCAACACGTATGCCACGGAGGTAATCAGGAGTAAACATCTAGAGGAGCGGCGCCGGGGCTATTAGTTTGGACCGAGAGGACAGTCCCAGAGGTGAGGGCTGGCCCAGGTGTGCCAGTGCCTATGATCCTCTGAGGACTCCAGGGGATGATAGGCACAGTAAAAGAGAAAATGGACCCGGCGCTGTATTTTGGGCAGATATGTCCGGACACGGCGTTAAAAAAGGGCACAATAAAGACTCCTCAAAAGAACTGACCGGAGAGCCAACCTACCATGCCGGATATACAGACGGTTGGTGGGAAGGCTCGTTAGAGTAACCAGACACTCCTCTGGGTGGAGTTCTACCCAACAGTCCGGACCGACCTACAGGAGTAGAAGAAAAACAATGCCTCGTCCGGGAGGGGTGGAAGGCTCCGGCGTCTCATCATCAATGATCGGGCGGGGACTCCCTTGCAGCACCTTTCGTGGGGAAGGTAAGACTGTAGTCCCGGTGGGGATCCCTTAGGGGGTTCCTCATTAGAGACGAGGCATAAGGATCGGAGTCCTGGTGGGGGGGACGCCTCTGGGGGCTTTAGAGGCATGTCATGACAATAAACGACCTAGTCCCGGCTGCCTGGGAAGGCTTTGTTCCCGCCGAGGTAGTTTGAGTCGATGGCACCCCTCGGAGCCGAATTTATGCTTGATTTCGTGTTCGGCTACGGGTGGGGCGGGTAAAATAAAGATGCGACGTAATAAAAAAAAAAGAAGTAGTTAATGAAAATACATAATAAAATTATGGGTGATTTTAATTTTAGATGAATTTTTTTGTATTTAAAAAGTGTTCTACGTAATAACATGCTTACTAAAACTAAATAAATTTCACTATTTGATTTTCGAAAAGTTTCATGGCCCTCTTTTATCTTATTTTATTATTTATTTATTTACACCTTACATATCCCTTATTATTCTTTCAGAGTTTCATTTTAAGATTTTGAAATATTTGCAAGTTATGTATTTTTTGCATCCTATAAGAACTGTTGTAGACACTAATTATTTACGACACTCAAA
This sequence comes from Lycorma delicatula, assembly GCF_047948215.1. NCBI lineage: Eukaryota > Metazoa > Arthropoda > Insecta > Hemiptera > Fulgoridae > Lycorma > Lycorma delicatula. Next base: position 118,018,280 of record NC_134456.1, read on the forward strand.
ATACTGTTTTCCGGAATGTTATATTAAATTCATAAAACTTAACCAGTACGGTAATGAATTAAAATCGGTATGATTGTTTTATATCTATTAAGAAAAATTAAGATTAAAGAATTGTAAGACCATATTTTCTATTTCCATTCACGTGATTTTATTTGTGTATTACTGGTTACATATACAATCTACCGTATAACCCATATACCAAACACATCTTTTTGGCCAGAATAACGGTTGAAAAAGTCGCTCGTTCGTAGATACATGGATTGTAAGATTTCACATTGATGATGATGATGCAATCATTATATTTATATATATTAACTAACCCATATAAAAGTGTAATATAAATCGATTTGCTTTGATTACAAAACTACATTCATTGAAATAGAATTATTTATATAAAACAACGATTTTGGCTATGCGTAATTTCCGGTATTAGAAAACAAAACTAAGACGAGGCGTCAGACTTATCGGATTTGTTCTTTGGATTTTTCTCATACATACAAAACTATTCTTTTTTCATATGGAAAAAATTTGTTCGATCATTTTTTAGCCATTTTATGATCAGCTTTCATTGCGACAACTGTACAAGAAAGGTTTCGTGAACAGGTGAACTACAGAATAAGTGGCAAAAAGAGAGACTCGTTTATTCATGTTGCAGAAAAGTTACGTGTTATTGCTTAATAAAAAGAGCATGGAAGTCGTGCTAGGTAGAGAATTTAATACAGCAAAGTCTTGCATTCTACAGTGGAGAAAGAAAGAAAACGAATCTCTCGTAGCTGATAAAAACGAAAGTTAGCATTTCGACGAAAAAATGCGAAATGTCCGGAAATAGAATAAAAACATGCAACTTATATATCGAAAGTATGTCAATTTATATCTGATTTCTACACAAATATGCCGATTTTTTTGTCGACATAGTTTTTCTATTTGAAGAAGAACAATAATAGCGCAGCGGCTACCGGAAGAATACGAAGATGAATGATATGTTATAAATTCAAAAAAAAAAAAAAAATTCCTAGATGAAATTGGGAATGTGTACCAGACCATGGTGACTTCCGAAATGACAGAGACAACAGTAATTTAAAGTATAGGTTCAAAAAAGTGTTTAGATACTACTGTCGGTTAGAAAAACAATATTGCTTGATGATGCTGACAATATATTCGAACGGGAAAAAATACTTCCGCATGGAATTTTTAAAAGAAAACGTCTATCAAAAGATAAAACGTTACCACCCGATATTTTCGTAAAAGCACAAGAAAAAGGGCTGGATAACGAATTATTCATACACTAGACTGGATTATTTGCGTATAGGAGCGTCTGGTCGACTCTCGTAGACGAAAACCTTTATTACGAATTTATTACCAAAACCTTCAATACTTGTAATGGGTAGTTTCAAGGTTATGGAAGACTGATTGCTGTTTAGTTGACCAGGTTACTCCTGGTAGATCAAGGGGTACACACGTAAATTTTCCAGTACCGGAACGTTGATTTTGTATTATAGCAGATCGCAAGAATATGGTCTACAACAACAGGCGGCTGGTTATATGACAATATTATGAAAAATGTGTATGAACTTGTGCATGTATGAACATTTCATTTAGATATGTTATGAAAGATTTACATTCATTTCAATGTTTACATTGATAAGAAGTAAAACTTATCTATTTCACGTCAAATTTAACTTTTTTCGTGAATTAGATTTTTGAATCTAATATAATATTTTTGAACCTCCTCTATGAATCATGAGACCTTGCCGTTGGTGAGGGGGCTTGAGTGCTCAGGGATACAGAGTAGCTGGACCGAAGGTGCAACCATATCGGAGAGGTATCTGTTGAGAGCCAGACTAAGGAATGATTCCTGAAAGAGGGCAGCAGCTTTTTCAGCAGTTGTTAGGGGCGTGAGTCACAATGTCTTAACGGCCATATCAACATCACTCAGTCCTCTGAGTACTGGCAGCTGAAAGCAATGGAAAACTACAGCTGGTTTTTTTCCAAGAAAATGTGGCTCTCTGCATTTTCATATAGCAATGATGGAGGCACCTTCCTTGGTAAAATATTCCGGAGGTAAACTAGTCCCCCGTTCGGATCTCCGGGTGGGGACTACTAAGGAAGGGGTCACCAGAAAATTAAAAAATAACATTCTACGAGTCGGAGCGTGGCATGTTAGAAGCTTAAAAAAGGTTGGTAGGCTAGAAAATTTAAAAAGGGAAATGGATAGGATAAATATGGATGTAGTAGGAATTAGTGAGGTTCGGTGGGAAGAGGAAGGCGACTTTTGGTCAGGTGATTTTAGAGTTATTAGCTTCAAATAATGGGCAGGCAGGAGTAGGTTTCGTGATGAACAAGAAGATAGGGAAGAGAGTAGAGTATTTCAAAACGCATAGCGATAGAATCATTTTAATAAGGATAAAATCAAAACCTAAACCGACAACGATTGTTAACGTCTATATGCCTACAAGCGCCCATGATGATGATGAGGTAGAGTGTGTATACGAAGAGATTGATGAAGCAATTAAACACGTAAAAGGAGATGAAAATTTAATAATAGTTGGAGATTGGAATGCAAGCATTGGAAAAGGCAAGAAAGGAAATATAGTGGGTGAATACGGGCTGGGCAAAAGGAATGAAAGAGGGGACCGACTTATAGAGTTTTGCACGAAGTATAATTTAGTAATTGCCAACACCCAATTTAAAAATCATAATAGAAGAATATACACTTGGAAAAAGCCAGGCGATACTGCAAGGTATCAGATAGATTATATCATGGTTAAGCAAAGATTTAGAAATCAACTCGTTGACTGAAAAACTTACCCTGGAGCAGACATTGATAGCGTCCATAATTTGGTGATAATGAAATGTAGATTGGGGTTTAAAAACTGAAGAAAAGGTGTCAGATGAATCGGTGGAAATTAGAGAAGCTTGAGGAAGAGGAGGTAAAGAGGATTTTTGAGGAGGACATCGCAAGAGGTCTGGGTAAAAAAGCTAAGGTACAAAATGTAGAAGAAGAATGGGAGAATGTTACAAAGGAAATTCTTAAATCAGCAGAAGCAAACTTAGGCGGAATAAAGAGAACTGGTAGAAAACCTTGGGTTTCAGACGATATATTGCAGCTGATGGATGAACGTAGAAAATATAAGAATGCTAGTGATGAAGAAAGTAAAAGGAACTATCGGCAATTAAGAAATGCTATAAACAGGAAGTGCAAACTGGCGAAAGAAGAGTGGATTAAAGAAAAGTGTTCAGAAGTGGAAAGAGAAATGAACATTAGTAAAATAGACGGAGCATACAGGAAAGTAAAGGAAAATTTTGGGGTACATAAATTAAAATCTAATAATGTGTTAAACAAAGATGGTACAGCAATATATAATACGAAAGGTAAAGTCGATAGATGGGTGGAATATATTGAAGAGTTATACGGAGGAAATGAATTAGAAAATGGTGTTATAGAGGAAGAAGAGGAAGTTGAGGAGGATGAAATGGGAGAAACAATACTGAGATCTGAATTTAAGAGAGCATTAAAAGATTTAAATGGCAGAAAGGCTCCTGGAATAGACGGAATACCTGTAGAATTACTGCGCAGTTAAGGTGAGGAAGCGATTGATAGATTATACAAACTGGTGTGTAATATTTATGAAAAAGGGGAATTTCCGTCAGACTTCAAAAAAAGTGTTATAGTAATGATACCAAAGAAAGCAGGGGTAGATAAATGTGAAGAATACAGAACAATTAGTTTAACTAGTCATGCATCAAACATCTTAACTAGAATTCTATACAGAAGAATTGAGAGGAGAGTGGAAGAAGTGTTAGGAGAAGACCAATTTGGTTTCAGGAAAAGTATAGGGACAAGGGAAGCAATTTTAGGCCTCAGATTAATAGTAGAAGGAAGATTAAAGAAAAACAAACCAACATACTTGGCGTTTATAGACCTAGAAAAGGCATTCGATAACGTAGACTGGAATAAAATGTTCAGCATTTAAAAAAAATTAGGGTTCAAATACAGAGATAGAAGAACAATTGCTAACATATACAGGAACCAAACAGCAACAATAACAATTGAAGAACATAAGAAAGAAGCCGTAATAAGAAAGGGAGTCCGACAAGGATGTTCCCTATCTCCGTTACTTTTTAATCTTTACATGGAACTAGCAGTTAATGATGTTAAAGAACAATTTAGATTCGGAGTTACAGTACAAGGTGAAAAGATAAAGATGCTACGATTTGCTGATGATATAGTAATTCTAGCCGAGAGTAAAAAGGATTTAGAAGAAACAATGAACGGCATAGATGAAGTCCTACGCAAGAACTATCGCATGAAAATAAACAAGAACAAAACAAAAGTAATGAAATGTAGTAGAAATAACAAAGATGGACCACTGAATGTGAAAAAAAGGAGAAGAAAAGAGTATGGAGGTAGAAGAATTTTGTTATTTGGGAAGTAGAATTACTAAAGATGGACGAAGCAGGAGCGATATAAAATGCCGAATAGCACAAGCTAAACGAGCCTTCAGTAAGAAATATAATTTGTTTACATCAAAAATTAATTTAAATGTCAGGAAAAGATTTTTGAAAATGTATGTTTGGAGTGTCGCTTTATATGAAAGTGAAACTTGGACGATCGGAGTATCTGAGAAGAAAAGATTAGAAGCTTTTGAAATGTGGTGCTATAGGAGAATGTTAAAAATCAGATGGGTGGATAAAGTGACAAATGAAGAGGTATTGCGGCAAATAGATGAAGTAAGAAGCATTTGGAAAAATATAGTTAAAAGAAGAGACTTATAGGCCACATACTAAGGCATCCTGGAATAGTCGCTTTAATATTGGAAGGACAGGTAGAAGGGAAAAATTGTGTAGGCAGGCCACGTTTGGAATATGTAAAACAAATTGTTAGGGATGTAGGATGTAGAGGGTATACTGAAATGAAACGACTAGCACTAGATAGGGAATCTTGGAGAGCTGCATCAAACCAGTCAAATGACTGAAGACAAAAAAAAAGAAAAAAAAATTTTTAATTCACAAGCAAACGGTGACTTGTCTTGTCCCCGTTTGCTTGTGGATATCCAAAAGCAAGGACCATTTTCTTTCGGACTGATTTTTATAATTTAGCTTATATTTTTTATCGGCTGTTAACTTAAAACAAAACAAACTTTATGTGAATGGACAATTTTTTACTTCTCCAAAAAAGGAGACCGGAGTACCGGAACAACGTTCCGGAACCATCGCATCTCTGGTGGAATGAGATCTTTTATACTTCAACCTATAGATATCGAGATTAAACTAACTATTTAAAACCAAACTCCGTAAACAGTATACGAACTGGATGGCCAACACGAAACTAAATCATCCGTTAAACTTATGAATCCGTCTTTGCTACAAATTTGTAAATATATTATTTTCTTCGGTCAGAAATATGATACCGGATGATTTGTTTAAAAAATCGTTCAAGAAGTGTTGTATTTCGAGCGCTCTTGATGGAAGTGAGGATGATTATTTGTGGCCAAGTGATTATGAAGTTAATTGCTATTCTGCGGATGAAAAACCTCGACTGATGATAGTAATTTAGGTAAATATCTGCTATAATTTCTATAATATTAATTAAATATATTTACAATATAGGCTGACATGTAGATAAAAAATACTGTCATACAATCAATCTTCTATAACGACTTTGTTAATAAAATGCAAAAATAACAATTTTAAAAAGTGTTTTTTTTTAAATTTTCCTAACATGGGTTCTCGTAGAACATGGATATATACGGTAATATTTTATTGCAGTAAAATGGGATTATTTCTACATATTAATTATTGATTGTGATTAGTTAAAATGATTTAAATCCATTTAAACTAATTTTGTACGGTTTCCAACCGTTGCTGACGGTTTTTTTAGTACCTAGCACGATCAATAAGCTAAAACTCAAATTCTGTAAAAGAAAAAATTAATAAAGCAAATATTACTAGTATTATTGTAAATTAATGAATTAATTTTGATAGCATTTTTTAATATGTAAGATTGAATAAAGGGATTCTTGTTGTTTATTAAATTTATAATTTAACGTTTAAATTAAAAAAAAAGTTTAATTACAAATAAACTTTAAATATGTAATGAATTTATGTTTTATGTCAATCTTAATGTAAACGTTAAAGTAGGTTTTTTTTATCTTACACATAAATACTATTGTCAACAGCAACACACGAGAACCAACGAGCGATTGCATTCAGATTTTCAGGATAAATTTGTGTTATACCAGGAATCGTTTTAAGCAACACATCGAGATACTAGCTTTCTTGTTGGTTATGCTAATAAAGATATTCATTAAAGAAAATAAATTAATCTTTTTACTTCATTATATTTCTGTCAACAAGGCAACAAAAATGTAATGAAGAAAATGACTGAGTTTTTTTTCTTTAATATATGCAAAATATTTAATATTCTCACATCCATGATGATAACTTACTAGTCGGGGTTCAGACTAGTTAGGGCTTAATAAAAAATTTATTTTTTTATGAATCTTACAACTTACGATTATAGTTATCTTAATTTTTTTTATGTGACGTACCTGCTACACGCTATCAAACTAACCTAGAAAAGTACAATTCGGGCTTGTATAAAAAATTCAGCTAAATAATAATTTATTTCTAGGTTTATATTAGAAACGTTTAAAGTACTATTTATCCAGCTCCGAAATAAAGTTATCAATAAAAATGTGAACAAATTGAAGGAAATTCCTTGTAATATATTTCTGTTAATGTATTAAGTGTTCTGTAATATTTATGTTTTAAGGTTAAACTAATTTTTATCCTACTCTTAAAATAAAAAAAATTCTGATTAAAAATCACTAAACTTGTTTCCATTTAATATAAAATACGTAGAATAAAGTTAACAAGCAGGTGCATATAAGGTAAATAAATGTTATTATCCTTTATTAAGAGATGTTGCAGAAGCTTTAATTGCGAAAAAGTACAGAAAATATTTGAAAGTAAAGTGACAATTTTTATGTCGTATTTTAAGGTCAATAATTACAGTAATCTTATTTCTTAGTAATTTTTCAATACTATGCTTGTATTTATTATATTCCTTTTAGACTGCAATATAATAAAAGTAAATTTTTTAGAAAACTTGATTATACGTTTAGAATATAAAAAATTAAAAAAGGAAGTAAAAATCTACTCAAAATTTATTTCGTTCACCATTTAGTTACATGTATGCTGTAATGACGTGAAGAAGGTATCTTATTATTCCAGTCACTTTGTTTATATAAAATATTACTTGATTAGCAAGGTAAACCTTGCCATTAAGAAGGTTTACAGCTTTTAAAATTATTTAGCAATATTTCACAATATGTATAAATGAATTTAAAATAATAAAATTCTTTACATATTAAGTTATTCTGAGAAAAATTTAAAAAATCATATCCTACACGCGCAATGCATATAATTAACATGCGCAATTCAGTTTTTATTAATATCTTCACCGCGTACTGGCAATGAATCTGAACTACTGAATATATTATAAATACTAACTTATCCATCTTAAAAAATGTTCCTGACAATAATAACGATAACAACAATAATAAATTTCAATGAATTACACTTATTTTAACGGTAAGCATTAATAAAGTTCAAGCAAAACGGATAGAGAAAAAAAAGGCTGTTGGTTATAGATCAAGATTTTGTTAATAAATGAGTGTGAAATACTAAAACTTCTGTACATGCACAATCAGAAGGTAATAGACGAATTGAGTCTCAAGTCATCGAAGAGGGCAAAACCATTACAAAAATAACAAGAGGTATTTTCCTTTCGAAGGATAGCGATGTGTAATTCGTCTCTCATAGCTTCTTCACTGAATCCACAAAAGCGCTAAATCAGAAATTCTAGACACACTTACTACTGACTAATACTGAAAACTCATGAAATATCGACCTCGTGTGGTCACTTACGGTATGATCAGATTGATTTCTTTTGCAACAAGAGCAAACCAATGCTGTTGTACTTTATTGATTGTTATTAAAGGTAATGATGAGATATGATGGCTACTTGTGATAACGTATACCTAAGTATAGTTTCTTCTAAAACATTTTATACTGAAATTGTTTAATAAAATCAAAACGGATTTTCAAGGCAAAAAACGGTGCAGTAGGATCATTTTTGATGGCGGTAAACATATGATTCATGTAGACTGATTTTTATAAATTTTAATTCTTAAATGCATTTAAATTTACTAATTTTCAGCCTTTGCTAGAAAAAAATAGTTTATTAAATAAAATTTAAAAAAAATTAATAAATAAAATATATAATTTCGCTTGACCAAACAACGAAACTATTTTCTCCCTAAATTTCCGGCTGCGAGAAAAAAGGCTGAAGATCTTCCTTTTTTATTTTTTATAAATTATAACTGAAATTGAATTACCGATGAAAAATCTCTGTCAATAATTTTTAAGAAATATTAATTAGGTAAACCTAAATGTCTGCATCCTCGGCTAAAAGTGTATTTAAATCCTTGTGAACTAAAACTATTAAAAAAAAATCCTTTCTGCACACCGGAAGGCGGAGGTAGATTTCAGCGGTGCTAAGTAGGGGATAAAAAAGATTTCCAGCTTAAAGTTAAGAAAAGTTTCAAATTTAGTCAATACGACAATCGTTGCAGGTGAAAAATATTTCACATGTTTAGCAAACGACAAGCCCCATTTTCTTACAATTCCAGCAATGCCGTAATCCCATGCCGTAAAGGTTGGTTACATCAAAAATTGTTTCAGATAACAATTTTAGGTAATATTTAGAGGACTAACGATCAGTTTAAACCGATTCGATAATGTGGCTATTAAGGGAGGTATGATTTATTTTTTGTGTTCCAAACCCCATTTTTTCAACCCCCTGGGCCAATGGTAGGTGATAGTAAAAAAACTTTACTTTGGTAAGTTTTAACCCCTTATTCAAGCAATAGTAGGAACTTTAAACGAATTCGAAATTTTATTTAATACGAAAGTTATAACGATATTTTTTTTTTTCGACAAAGCCATCCTGTGGTCCGATTTTGCCCATTGATGAAATCGAATAAGATTTTGGCTGTTTTATTTTATGCATCAATTTGAAAGTGATTGGCGCAAAAGTACGACAGTTATCGTGTCTACAAGAAAAAAAAAATACATCTATATATTATACATTATTATTATTATTATTATTATTATTAAGCATTGAGAATATGCTTTAATCAGAATTTTTCCACGATTTCCCTTTGTCCTTCAGACAAATGCTGGATTATTTTGTTTCTTTTTTATCATCTTTTAGAGTTATTATTACCACATGTGCTAATAATACGAGACTGTGTAATTTTATAAAGATCTGAATAGTACTCTGCTCTAAAAATGACATGAAAACCTTTTACAATGGAAATATCTCTACAGTGAAGACAGTTAACTAATGAATAATGTAAAGTAATTTACTCACTTACCCAGTGATAAATACTTTCCCGGATAAATGTCTACTGTTGCTGGAGTAGCGTAGCTATAAACAGAAAGGATAGCAACCAGCCGAAATATGGTATCGGGGTTTTTATAAATGTTGACGTTTCAAGATCCCTTTAGTCCAAAAGACAAAGAAGTTATAGAAATTTTTCGAAGGTATTATATAGATAAATACATACGTTGGTCTGTATTTTGATTAATACGTTCGAACTAGCTCAACATAAACCCTTCGAAAAATGACTAAGATAATTATTATATATGGATTTCTGTTGGTATTAAATTTTGAAATAAAAACTGTAAAAAAAGGGAACAGGTAATTTTAATCAATTTTAACTTTTGAACTTTTGTGTAATGGTCGTAGAAAATTGAGTTTCTGTATGACAATACAATTTTTTAAAATTATTTAAAATTCGGAAGTAATGTGGAGCTGATGTAGGAAAGGGATGTTGAAAATGATCTTTAAACAGTTTTCGCCTCCTACTTCAAAATCCTCTTCACGAAAAGAAAAATTGAGATTTGGAAAAAAAAATTATTTATATATACAGGTGTCCTTTAATGGTGAGGCCAAACTCTGGGAAATGATTCTACTTAACATACTGAAAACGTATCCATTGAACATAGGTCTGAAAAAGCATATTTTTCTGTCCTACATTTTGTGTTTTTTAAGAAAAAAATAATTTTTCAAGAACGGTTGAAGATAACGCAATAAAATGTTGTTTAAAATAATGTTTTTTAGTAAAAAAATAACGATACTCTTTGCCAACAAATTTCAAAATGGGGGCCGTTTCAATTTTTCAATCTTAAATATCTTAGAAATTTTTAGTTTTATTAAATTGTGTTGTATTATAAAATTTATGAAACATTTTGTTGTGAACAAAACGACACCTTAGTCGTAAAAATCTTACTAAAAACAACAGAGTTATTGCAAAACAAATTCCGAAACCGATATTGCCATGACCATTATATAAAATATAAACATTATGAAGCATTAATTTTCAAGATTATAAATCCAACTGTAGTATTATGTAGGCAAGATTACAATGTTTAAAAATAAAGAAAGTCCATGGGTCTGACCACAGAATTAAAACGTTTTTGAATTTGTTATAATTTTTAATACTTCATGTGTTTTTTAAGTTGGTGTTAAAAGTGTAATATTCAGCAGGTTGGTGGTCAAGGTTAGAGTAAGGAGAGGCAATGGGACCCAAATGTTTTTACTGAACATTTTGATTTGATTTTTTTTCCTAGCAGTTTATTATAAAAGCGTTATAAGTTTATAATAAAAACAAAATTAGTTGAAGATGGTCAAATTAATCCAACATTTTTTTAATTAAAATTTCGTCCTGTTTACAGTTTGCACTCTAAAATATTGCATAATTCAGTTCACTAATATTTAAAAACCCTATGGCGGTGTTTGAAATAAAAATTTCAGATGCAAAGCCGGGAAAGAAATGTAACCATTTTCCCGGTTTCTTTATATGCAATTAGTTTTTTCTGCATAATCTTTATACGCTTTATGTTATTCAAATCACAATTTAATGAGGACGATTATAGAATAAAAAGAAATTGTGTAATAAAACAGCTGATCACAATTTAGGTTTACGCAAGTGTAGCGTCGCTTGTATTATCTTTTTTGGTTGAATTATAGCGCTTTATGTTAGTGAAACATGGATAACAGGGAAAGGAAAAGAAAAGGGATCTCTAAAATGTAATTTTACAGCACGATAATAAAATTAGATGCATAGTTATTTAAATGAAGAGGTTATAAAACATACAGGATAAAGAAACGGGTTAGGATTTTGTAAACAGACGGTGTGTGGGGCAAGTTTTAAGACTTTAGTTTTAATTAATTTGGTAATCGAAGGATATGGAGAAGGTAAAAACTGTAGAAAAAGACAAAAATTGGAACATGTGTTACAGATACCAGTAAACGTAATAATTATGTTGAGGTTAAATATTAGCACAGAATAAAAAAAATGTAAATTGTATCAAACTAGTATCTGACTTATCACTCCAAAAAAAAAAAAAAAGGTAAAAACTGAGTTGAGCAAATGAAGAATAATCTTAATGACTGATTTTTCGTTTTTCGTCTAGTTGTTGTCTTAAAACTTAATTGCGCCATAATTTTACTGAACTTCTGATATTGGTGTAAAGTTGTTAAAGTAAATAAAAAATTTAATTTATTCTCTAGAAGAATTAATCGTAAAACTCAATAAAGGTTTTTAATGTCGTCTGGTTGAATGTTAATCGTAATAAAATATTCGAAAAGTACCTATGTTTACTAAGAACGATATTACGTGTTCATTATACATTCTATCATATGAATGAAGATGCAATTTATGTTAAGAAATAACGAAATTTTATGTTTCATAGTACTAATATAGTAATAATAAAAATAAATTGTTTTTAATTTTTATTTTTTAGAAGGGAATTACCGGTGGTGATTTATTTTTTCTTGACATTATGTGAAGGTCAAATGTTGTCACGGTTTACATCAACTTTTTTTCAATAGTAAGGAAAATTATTTTGATAGCTGTGTTATTTAAGCTTGACCGATACTGGAACACTGCCAGTAGTATTCTTATACAGTTGAGTTGCAGATTAAGTGTGAAATAACCATGTTTAATTTTTTTTATTATTTCTTTAAATCATTTTTGTTATTAAATTTAATTTTTTTAATAATTAATAACGAAAATAATGGTGTTCAATGTGATTTTTTAAGCGATGCAATAACTCGTGTTCAAAGTAGAATTGATAAAATACTTCACCACAGAAACAACTTCGGTTCAACAGATGCATCTAAAAATACGTTCACTCTTGAGTCTGAAACAGAAATCGCTGATGTTAATTACAAAGAAGTACCTGTTTCAAAACCGGCAATATTAAATGATACATCTGACTCAGAAGATTACATTAAGATAGATACAACTGAAAGTGGAAAAAATAAAAATTTGACTGCTGAATCTCGTACAATATTTAATGTTCCTTACACATGTCCACAAGGAAAAAAATGGGACGCTGGAAGTAAAAAGTGTAGAAAATTATTTTAATATTTAAAGGAACGCAGAAAAATACAACCGTAAGTAGGCTAATAATTTATTACCCAATTGTTAAATTTTAAAATTATTTACCAAAAATAAATGTGTTCGTGAAATTATCAAACATATATAAATAGGCTACAAGCTTTAATTAAATTAACGTTTTATTTGTATTTAAATAATTAAAAATCTGTACGTAAATTAAATAGCATATGAGCTAGTAAACGCCTAATTAATAATATCTACAAATGTAAGAATGATATGCAAGAAAGCAGTAATGGTAGTAGTAGTAGTAATAATAATAATAATTTTCTATTTTTTAAAAAATATGTTGGTTTATTCTACTTAAACACAATCCTTTTATAACACAAAAGTAATTTTTTTATTGTGGTGCACACACACACACACACACACACACAGTGTAATATTTAATGCTGTATAATAATTTTACGTGTAAGTTAATTTTATGATTATTTTTATTGTTGCATCAGTATTAAATACATATAAATTATATTAATATATAATATACATAAGTTATATAAGTATATTTGATTGTTGCTAGATAATAAATGAATAGACATGATGCTAATTTCTCTGAGAGGAAGAAATTGCAGTAAAGCTGCTTTGCTTCATTCGTTCTCAAAATTTACATTACTGATTTCCTTTGCAGATGAATAGGATTCAATAATGCAAAAATAAATTAAAACAAAAACAGTTGGCAGCCATCTGTATGTATACTCAATATAAATTCATTGTTAGCAGGAATAGTTATATAAAATCTTATTAGCAGTCACAAAGTACTATCTATTGCTTAACTTTGGCTTAATTAGGAATTACTTATTGTTAAAATATTAACGCATACAATAATAACTAGTATGCTTTTATCAGTAAATTTATAAATTTTTCCTGCAGACCATAATTGATTAAACTTGCAGATACCTCGCCTATCTACATAAAAATTTCTTTCTTTAACTTGCTGAACATTCTAAAAACAAAATTTTTTCTTTATCTGTTGATGGATCGGCTCGTATAGAATTAACACCTGCTGTTTCATAAAAAAAATATACACATTTTCTTTGAAAAAGATGATTTTATTAAATGATCCTATTAAAGATCTAAATAAAATTTCTCAGGGCAATTAATACAAATAATTTGGAATAATAATATTTTAGAAGAATGCAACTTATTTTATTTTATTTATTTATAACATATCATTATTTTTATATAGAAAATTTTATTTTTCTTATTTTAGTCTTCATTGAAGGGGGTGTCTTTTTAAAGAAAATTTTACTTTAGAAAATTTGTTTAGATTTTACCTCTATAAAGATATTTTTAGAAAAACCTTTTTTAACATTTTTTCTTTACCTCTTCAACCTTTTTTGACTCCTTTTTAATTTTTATTATTAATAGCCAGGAAGTCGTGCAATATTTTGACAGCTTTTTTTAAACTGAAATTCCTTGAATATGAAGAAAATTTTTAAATAATTTGTTTAATTTATGAAGTTTTTTAATTTTAATTTATTTATGAGGCGGTTTAATTTACTTTATGGAATAAAAAAAAAAAAAAAATTAATGCATGAAAATAATTTTAAAAATTTACTAAAATAAACACGTACAAAATCTTTTAATTTACTTTTTTATTTTACACGTTATATCTCCTGACAGTTGAATAGATATTGTGAATTATATCGGTGAAAAGAGAATCAAAACATGCAGAAAACTTTTTTACAATTACGTTATTCTTGTGCATTTCGTTTTACTTCAATATCTCTAAAGAAATTTTAAATATCAACTCTTTAGACCTTTTACTTGTATTAAAAAATTGTAAATAAAATTAAACAAAAAAAGTATATAATTTTGTCCTTATATATCTTTAATTTAATGCATTCCTAACTGAGAAAAGGAATGTTCCTTTTCGTGTGAGTGTGTGTATGTACACACACTCACACGAGCCACATTAACTGACTTCCGCCAATGGTAAATGTTGTTTGTTCGTACGATTCCGGTATTAACTTCGTTGAGTTTTTGTTTATATATATATACTCCAGATTATTTTTAACTTAATATTGAAAAAAGTAAAATAATAATTATAATAATATGGTGATCTAGTTGACGTACGTTCTTGACGATCATTTGCATAAAAGTAATGTTATTTTTAGCGTTGACTGAATCTTTTACAATCTTTTCAAATTAATAATTCCGTTTTGTACTTCTAATTACTATTCCATTAAATGAATTTCATTTTAGCGAATTTTGGTGTTGAACCTGTTATATTCAGTACAAAATAATATTCACCGGTATACTAATATTTTTTATTTGCTGGTTACTATACACACCTTTTCAATCAATTAATATATTTTCTATTTTTATTCTTGAAATTTATTTCATAAAATGTATCATTTAATATCTGCTTCTTTGTTCTTAGTAACATCAGATAAAAAAAAAAAAAAACAATGATGTGACATCATACAAAGAATAATGCACATGTGAAATGAACATGTTTTTATTATTGAAGCGAATTCAGGTCATTTTAGCCTAAAGCTATTTCGGAGCCATTGTTTCTCAGAATAATAATCTTTCTCAATTATTTACCACTTTTTAAGTTATATACGTCCCGAAACATTAAAAGGCTATGGGGTCAAATGATAAAATTTTAATTTTAATAGAAATTAAAAATATTAATTTCTTCCATCAAACATTGAACTTATCTATCAAGAAACCATATTTTTGTTTCGTAATATTAAAACACAATTTTTTAACATAATTGCTTTTATTTTTGTGATAAAATTGCAACTGCATCTGCGTATATTTATTGTAGCTTGTATTTTTTTGATTTATTTAAATTTTTATCCGACCGTATCATTGGAAAATATGATTGTAAGTCAAGAATGATTGTCCCGATTTTCATTGAATAAGTAATACAAAATAATTCTTCCCAGTTGAAGAGGTGACCCTAGTTTATGAAAACCTGGAAAACGTAAACTGAAACTGTGGATGGTGAACGCTAAGCCCTTTTGAATTATTTTTTTGAATTTTAATCTGATATTTAATCTAAGTAAATAAGAAAGCTTTTTCAGGAAACATGTTTAGTAAAAATATCCTTGCAGATTGGTTGATAATCTGTCACCAATTATCAGTTATTATACGTGATAATTAATTTTAAGCTTATTTTGCTCATAAAGTCGCAGAAAAAAGTAAGTAAGACAATGTCAAGACATTAGTCACCATGAAGAATTTTGCTACAACGGAAAAGACTTTATTGCGAGTTAACAAATTATAAATTTAGTGTTATTATTTCATTAGATAATTTTGTTATCAGTTCGTTTTATTATTGTCTGTATGTAAAAAATTTAAAGTCCAACTTATTTTGATAAATTATTTAAAAAAATTCTTTCTAAATATTTTTTAATTCTTAGCAACTATCAGTAACCACAAAAACAATTTATTTGAACATTTTATCATCAGCTTAATAATTTTTATTTTTAATCAAAGGTTGTAATTATGTTTTATCTGAAGATCTAATTTTACTTCCTTGTACGAAGTAAAGGAAGTATTGTGATGACGAAAAATTTCGGTTTTCAGATTTCAACGGAAATATCCATTTTGAGCATCCTTGATTCCATTTTGATTAGTTTCGGTGTGACGTTTTTAGTACGTATGTTTGTGTGTATGTACGCATGTACATAAGTACAGTAATTAACCCTCATTTAGTACTTTTCAACGATTTATCAGAAGTGGTACTTAGTTTCATTGGTTCTAGAGTTGTAGCCAAATGAAATTTTAATTAATGACATATTTGGATGTTAGAAGGGGAATTTGGATCACATCGGTTCGAATCAGATATCATCGCCTTTTTTTAACTTTTTTTTTATAATTTAAATATTTCATTTATTAATAAAAGAATTCTAATTTGTTAATAAAAGATTCTTATTATAAAAAAAGATTATAAAAAAATGTTTATGTAATTTAATAGGCGTACATGGAAGTCATCTTTTTATTTTCTAATCCTTTCAGCATTGAGTTAGCAGAAATAAAAATTATTATTTTACTTAAATGCTTAGAATGTGTTAGAGTTCTTATTTTTAAAGTTTTAAAAAAGTTTATCGTCTGGTTCTCAATAGTACGAGTTCATTCACAGTAACTATACCAAGTTTATTTTTACTCAAATTTGTCTTTTACATCTGAAAATCACCGTTTAATCACGTTATTAATTTCTTTACATTATCCTTCTTTAAAAGAAGGTATGCAACGAAAATATCATAATACTTGGAATAGATGACATCATGAGAGCAACTTCTGAGATTACTTATAAAATATTTAACATCAAGGATGGTCATTTTCTAATTCAGAACCAAAAGAAAAACCACCAAGTAAATTGAATTATTACTTTTATCAGTTTCACTAACTTGGAACTGTTCAATGCTTTTGCAAAAAATCAGTAAGTTAAGGCGAATTTATTTTTATAAATAATTTAGCTATTATTTATAAAGATATTATATATAATTTATCAGGGTCAGGATATAAAACAGTTCATACATTATCTATATGTAAGGTTTTTGAATACAAATGTGTGATTTAACAAATTAAGATTAAATTTTTCTGGCTGTACTGTTTAAGTATGGAGTAATACTCGTATGAATTAATAAATTAGAAGTAAAATTGAATAAACTCGGAAACAGAAAATTCAACTACACAAAAAAAATCTGATCTGGACATCACATGACTTTGTACGCCTATTAAATTACATATTATTCTTTTTTAAATGTCTTATTTTTAAATAAAAGTACATAAAATGACTTCATTAATAACTTCTGATATTTTTTTGTTATTATTTTTATTATTGAATTATTATTTATGGTAATACATTTTTACAATCACAGGTCAATAATTATTAAAAAATCAATATATTTAAATTTTAAAAAAAGTTAAAAAAACGCAGATGAAGTCTGATTCGAACCGATGTGCCTTCCCCTTCTAAGATCCAAATATTTCATCAATTAAAATTTCATTTGGCTGTAACTCTGGAACCAATCTAAATAAATATAACATGATATATCGTTGAAAAGCTATCAATGAGTGTTTATTACGGCAGTTAAGAAAAAATCTAAATATCTAAATTATTTTTGATTTTGGGGTTTTTGGACACTTTTGGTTCAGTCGATAGCAATCAAAAAGGGAAGTGCACAACTAGATTTTACGAGAGTCCTAAATCCGAAATTTCAACATCCTACGACTACTCGTTTTTGATCGGCACCAGGCACCGGTGCCTGGCGTTCCGATTAAGAGTGGAGCGAGACATGGTTTTGTATAGGCTGATTTGGGCAGTGTTACCAGTTTTTCATGCTATCATTCGCCCAATGCGGGTATTGCTGAGTTTTTGTTGATCGCACTGAGGAAATTGCTCAACATAGAGGGAAGAATATATTAATTGCTGGGAATTTTAATTCCAAAAGTCCTGAATTTTCCGGAGAAGTAAGCAATACTCGGGGCTGGGACCTCAGTGATAGGAAAAGTGCGTTAGGCTTAGTATGCATTAACGAAGCTGGGGCAACCTTCCGAAGATGGTCCTCTCATTCAGTGATTGATCTCGCATTTGTTCCAATGGAGAGAGTTAACGATTACGTGACTTGGTCGATCTTAGAAACCGAGAGTCTTTCTGATAATTTGTATGTAATTTATGAAAGAAGGACAGGTGTAATTAGTATTACTCCGCCAGGAATGATGGTCTCCAGAAAAGAACTCTCCTTTTCGGTGAATGTATACAAGCTGACTGACTGATTGGGATCACGTCTCCGAATTGGTTACGATAGTTCAAGACGAATGTAAAAAATCTGGTGTTTTGGTTCCCAAGAAAAAACATAAGCATGCATACTGGTGAACTGAAGAGATATAGGCTATCAGGAAGCAGACATGGAAGATGCGAAGGGTGTACCAACGCTTGTTAAGGAGGAATGTACCCTGAAAGGGACATGGCTTGAAGCAATTATCTAACAGCTAGAATTGTATATAAAACGGCGATTAAAAATGCTAAAAAGAGGTGTTGGAAGTCTCTGTGTGAGAGTATCGATCAAAATCCTTGGGGAAGAAGCTTCCGTTTGGTTACTGGTAGACTTAAAAGAAGACGTCCTGCGGTGACTGAGCATCAGGTGAAGGAGCTGATGATTTCAATATTTGCGTCGTGTGATAATCCCCCTAGAGAGGAGATAGTAGCGGATGTTATGGAGATGTTTACAATGCGGGACTTGATTGAGGCATTTAGAAAGATAAAAATCAGGAAATGCCCAGGACCCTATGGCATACTGGCCGAGATTATAAGAATACTAGTGGAAAAGGTACTGGAAGGGATATTGGAGATCATGAACGGGATGCTGCTCGACGAGTATATTCCTCTACGTGGAAGGAAGTAAGAGTAGTTTTTATTAAGAAACCAGGAGCTGAGATTTCTTCAGGAGGATACCGACCGATTAGTCTTATTAATCATGCTTGCAAACTTCTTGAGTGGATGGTGTAGAATAGGGTTAGACGAAACATAGAAATAGAGTTGGTTTGAGTGATCAACAATGCGGCTTCTGTAAATGTAGATCCACTACGGATGCAGCAGAGCAGGTGATGAGAATAGTAGAAGAAGGCGTAGCAGGTACTTGGCGCACCAGGGAGGTAAATTTCGTCATATTATTTTTGATTACAAAACTAAATTCATTGAAATAGAATTATTTATATAAAACACAGATTTTGGCTATGCGTAATTACCGGTATTAGAAAATAAAACTCTTTTCTAAGACGAGGCGCCAGACTTATTGGATTTGTTCTCAGGATTTTTCTTATACATACAAAGCTATTCTTATTTCATATGGAAAAATTTTTATCGATCATTTTTTAGCCATTTTATGATCAGTTTTCCTTGTGACAACTGTACAAGAACGGTTTCGTGTACAGTTGAACAACAGAATGAGTGAAAAAAAGAGAGACTGCGTTTATTCGTGTTCTTTCTTTTTCCTGTTTAGCCTCCGGTAACTACCGTTTAGATAATACTTCAGAGGATGAATGAGGATGATATGTATGAGTGTGAATGAAGTGTAGTCTAGTACATTCTCAGGTCGACCATACCTGAGATGCGTGGTTAATTGAAACCCAACCACCAAAGAACACCGGTATCCACGATCTAGTATTCAAGTCCGTGTAAAAATAGCTGGCTTTACTAGGACTTGAACGCTGGAACTCTCGACTTCCAAATCAGCTGATTTGAGAAGACGCGTTCACCACTAGACCAACCCAGTGGGTGCGTTTATTCGTGTTGCAGAAAAGTTGCGTGTTATTGCTTAATTAAAGGAGCATGGAAGTCGTACTAGGTAGAGAATTTGATATAGCAAAGTCCTGCATTTTACAGTGGAGAAAGAAAGAAAACGATTATCCCGTAGCTGATAAAAACAAAAGTGTGCATTTCGACGAAAAAATGCGAAATGTCCGGAAGTAGCATAAAAATATGCAACTTATATATCGAAAGTATGTCAATTTATATCTGATTTCTACACAAATATGCCGATATTTTTGTCGACGTAGTTTTTCTATTTGAAGAAGAACAATAATAGCACAGCGGCTACCGGAAGAATACGAAAATTGAATGATAGGTTATAAATTCACGAAAAAGAACACTAATTCCTTCGATGAAATTGGGAATGTGTACCTGACCATAGTGACTTCTGGTACAAAGAGTGTTCAGATACTACTGTCGGTTAGAAATAAAATATTGATAAATGATGCTGAAAATATATTCCGACGGGAAAAAATTACTTCCGTATGTAATTTTTAAATGAAATCATCTATAAAAAAATGAAACGTTTCCACCCGATATTTTCATAAAAGCAGAGGAAAAGAGCTGGATGAATAATGAATTATTCATAGACTAGACTGGACTATTTAGCAACAGGCGGCTGGCTATATGACAATATTATGAAAAAAGTGTATGAACATGTCCATATATGAATATTTCATATAGACATGTTATGAAAGATTCACATTTGTTTCGATGTTTACACTGATAAGAAGTAAAACTTATCTTTTTCACGTCAAATTTAACTTTTTTCGTGATTTAGTTTTTTAGCGACTTGTCTTGTCGCCGTTTGCTTGTAGATATCCAAAAGCAAGGACCATTTTCTTTCGGACTGATTTTTATAATTTAGCTTATAATTTTTATTGGCTTTTAACTTAAAACAAACTTTATGTGAAAGGACCATTTTTTATTTCTCCAAAAAAGGAGACCGGAGTACCGGAACAACGTTCCGGAACCATCGCATCTCTGGTGGAATGAGATCTTTTATTCTTCAACCTCTAGATATCGAGATTAAACTAACCATTTAAAACCAAACTCCGTAAACAGTATACGAACTGGATGGCCAACACGAAACTAAATCATCCGTTAAACTAATGAATCCGTCTTTGCTACAAATTTGTAAATATATTATTTTCTTCGGTCAGAAATATGATACCGGATGATTTGTTTAAAAAATCGTTCAAGAAGTGTTGTATTTCGAGCGCTCTTGATGGACGTGAGGATGATTATTTGTGGCCAAGTGATTATGAAGTTAATTGCTATTCTACAGATGAAAAAACTCGAGAACTGATGATAGTAATAAAGGTAAATATCTGCTATAATTTCAATTAAAATTTAATATTTAATTTAAAATTAATTTCTGTATTTACAATATAGACTGACATCTAGATAAAAAATACTGTCATACATTCAATCTTCTACAATCATTTCGTTAATAAAATGCAAAAGTAACAATTTAAAAAAAGTTTTTTTTTCAATTTTCCTAACATGGGTTCTCGTAGAACATGGATATATACGGTAATATTTTTTTACAGGAAAATGTGATTATTTCTACATATTAATTATTTAATTAAAATAAAATATTTAGGTTAAAATAATTTAAATCTATTTAAACTGATTTGGTACGGTTTCCAACCGTTGCTGACGGTATTTTTAGGACCTAGCAGTTATATCAGATAAATATGATATAACTCAAATTCTGTATAAGAGAAAAATTAATAAAGCAAATATTACTAGTATTATTGTAAATTAATGAATTGATTTTGATACCATTTTGTAATATTTAAGATTTAATAAGGGGATTCTTGTTGTTTATTAATTTTAAAATTTAATGTTTAAATAAAATTAAAAAAAAAATTAATTACAAATATTCTTTAAATATGCAATGAATTTATGTTTTATATCAACCTTAATGTAAACCTTAAGGTTTACATTAAGGTTCTCGGATGTGCAACATCCGAGAACCAACGACCGATTTTTTCAAATTTTCAGAATACTTTTGTGTTATATGAGGGATCGTTTTAAGCAGCGCTTCGAGATCCTTGCTTTCTTGTTAGTTAAGCTGATAAAGATATTCATTAAAGAAAATAAATTAATCTTTTTACTTCATTATATTTCTGTCAACAAGGTAACAAAAATGTAATGAAGTAAATGACTGATTTTTTTTTCTTTAAATAATATATGCAAAATATTTAATATTCTCACATCCATGATGATAACTTACTAGTCGGTGTTCAGACTAGTCAGGGCTTAATAAAAGAATTTATTTTTTTATGAATCTTACAACTTACGATTATAGTTATCTTAATTTTTTTTATGTGACGTACCTGCTACACGCTATCAAACTAACCTAGTAAAGTACAATTCGGTCTTGTATAAAAAATTAAGTTAAATAATAATTTCTTTCCTAGTTTATATTACAAACGTTTAAAGTCCTATTTATCCAGATCCGAAATAAAGTTATCAATAAAAATGTGAACGAATTGAAGGAAATTCCTTGTAATATATTTCTGTTAATGTATTAGGTGTTCTGTAATATTTAAGTTTAAGGTTTAAAACCTTAAAACTAAGGTAAGGTAAGGTAAGGTAAAAAACTAATTTTTACCTTACTTTTAAAATAAATAAAAAATTCTGATTAAAAATCACTAAACTAGCTTCCATTTAATATAAAATACGTAGAATAAAGTTAACAACCAGGTGCATATAAGGTAAATAAATGTTATTATCCTTTATTAAGAGATGTTGCAGAAGCTTTAATTGCGAAAAAGTACAGAAAATATATAAAAGTAAAGTAACAATTTTTATGTCGTATTTTAAGGTCAAAATTACAGTAATCTTATTTCTCAGTAATTATTCAATACTATGCTTGTATTTTTTATATTCCTTATGCCTGCAATATAATAACAGTAATTTTTTTAGAAAACTTGATTATTCGTTTTAAGTATAGAAAAATTAAAAAAAAGTAAATAAATACTACTCAAAATTTATTTTATTCACCATTTAGTTATATGTAAGCTGTAATGACGTGAAGAAGGTATCATATTACTCCAGTCACTTTGTTTATGTAAATTATTACTTGATTAGCAAGGTAAACCTTGTTATTAAGAAGGTTTACTGCTTTCAAAATTATTTAGCAATATTTCACATGTATAAATGAATTTAAAATAAAAAAAAATGCTTTACATATTAAGTTATTCTGAGAAAAATTTAAAACATCCTATCCTACACGCGCAATGCATGTAATTAACATGCGCAATTCAGTTTTTATTAATACCTTCACGGCGTACTCGCAATGAATCTGAACTACTGAATATATTATAAATACTAACTTAACTATCTTAAACAAAGTTCCTACAACAATAACGATAACAACAATAATAAATTTATAAAATTTCAATGAATTACACTTATTAGGTTTTTAAAAATTTGGAAATACAGTAGAAAAACATTACGAACGGTAAGCATTAATAAAGTTCCCATTGGGAAACATTTTGTAATGTTTAAAGCTTTTATTTGATTAAGAATTAGTTTTTTCTTGTGAACTAGCAAAACTGATAGAGAAAAAAGGCTATTGGTTATAGATCAAGATTTTGTTAATAAATGAGTGTGAAATACTAAAACTTCTATTAGATGCACAATCAGAAGGTAGTAGACGAATTGAGTCTCAAGTCACCAAAGAGGGCAAACCATTACAAAAATAACAAGAGATATTTTCCTCTCGAAGGATAGCGATGTGTAATTCGTCTTTCATACCTTCTTCACTGAATCTACAAAAGCGCTAAATCAGAAATTCTAGACACACTTACTACTGACTAATACTGAAAACTCATGAAATATCGACCTTGTGTGGTCACTTACGGTATGATCAGAGTGATTTCTTTTGCAACAAGAGCAAACCAATGCTGTTGTACTTTACTGATTGTTATTAAAGTTAATGATGAGATATGATGGCTACTTGTGATGTATACCTAAGTATAGTTTCTTCTTAAAAATGTTATACTGAAATTGTTTAATAAAATCGAAACGGATTTTCAATGCAAAAAACAGTGCAGCAGGATCATTTTTGACGGAGGTATACATATGATTCATGTAGATTGAATTTTATAAATTTTTATTCTTAAATGCATTTAAATTTACCAATTTTCTGCCTTTGATAGAAAAAAATAGTTTATTAAATAAAAGTAACAAAAATGAATAAAAAAATATAAAATTCACTTGACCAAACAACGAAAGTATTTTCTCCCTAAATTTCAGGCTACGAGAAAAAAGGCTGAAGATCTTCCTTTTTTTATTTTTAATAAATTATAACTGAAATTGAATTAACGAAGAAAAATCTCTGTCAATAATTTTTAAGAAATATTATATTATGTCGTAATCTGAGCTAAATAACTTCTCATTATATTTATTAGTTTCATACATTTAGAATATGCTTTAATCAAAATTTTTCCACGATTTCCCTTTGTCCTTCAGACAAATGCAGGATTATTTTGTTTCTTTTTTATCATATTTTAGAGTTTTTACTACCACATGTGCTAATGATACGAGACAGTGTAATTTTATAAAGATCTGAATAAAGTATGTATTTATTCATTAAAACCTAAGTTATATTCTCTCGACTCTAAAAATGACATGATACTCTTTTACAATGTAGATATCTCTACAGTGAAGACAGTTAACTAATGAATAATGTAAAGTAATTTACTCACTTACCCAGTTACCTTTTACATTCCCGGATAAATGTCTACTGTTGCTGGAGTAGCGTAGCTATAAAGAGAAAGTATAGCAATCAGCCGAAATATGGTATCGGAGATTTACAAATGTTGACGTTTCAAGATCCCTTTAGTCCAAAAGACAAAGAAGTTATAGAAATTTTTCGAAGGTATTATATAGATAAATACATACATTGGTCTGTATTTTGATTAATACGTTCGAACTAGCTATGGTCATAGAAAATTGAGTTTCTGTATGACAATACAATTTTTTTAAATTATTTAAAATTAGGAAGTTATGTGGAGCTGATGTAGGAAAGGGATGTTGAAAATGATCTTTAAACAGTTTTCGCCTCCTACTTCAAAATCCCCTTCACGAAAAGAAAAATTGAGATTTGGAAAAAAAAATTATTTATATATACAGGTGTCCTGTAATGGTGAGGCCAAACTCTGGGAAATGATTCTACTTAACATACTGAGAAAAAGTATCCATTGAACATAGGTCTGAAAACGCATATTTTTCTGTCCTACATTTTGTGTTTTTTAAGAAAAAAATGATTTTTCAAGAACGGTTGAAGATAACGCAATAAAATGTTGTTTAAAATAATGGTTTTTAGTAAAAAAATAACGATACTCTTTGTCAAAAAAATTTCAAAATGGGGGCCGTTTCAATTTTTTCAATCTTAAATATCTTAGGAATTTTTAGTTTTATTAAATTGTGTTGTATTATAAAATTTATGAAGCATTTTGTTGTGAACAAAACGACACCTTAGTCGTAAAAATCTTACTAAAAACAACAGAGTTATTGCCAAACGAATGATGAAACCGATATGGCAACAATAAAAAAAAAAAAAAAAAAAAAATTCCCGCCAGTTTGATAAGTCCTACTTTTGCAATAACTCTGTTGTTTTTCGTTGGATTTTTACGAATAAGGTGTAATTTTGTTCATAAAAAGATGCTTCATGACCAGTATTTAAAATATTAACATTATAAAACTTTAATTTTCGAGATTAAAAATCTAACTAGTATTAATGTAGGCAAGATTACAATGTTTTTTAAAAAAAAGAAGTTCCATGGGACTGACCACAGAATTAAAACGTTTTTGAATTTTTAATACCTTATGTGTTTTTTAAGTTGTAGTTGTTAATAAAAATGTTATATGCAGTAGGTTGGTGGTCAAGGTTAGAGGAAGGAGGGGCTATTGGACCCAAATGTTTTTAATGAACATTTTGATTCGATTTATTTTCCTAGCAGTTGTATTATAAAAGCACTATAAGTTGATAATAAAAACGTAATTTGTTGAAGGGGGTCAAATTGGGTTCGATTTAAATATAATCCCAAATAAAGAATAATCTGAATGACTCATTTTTTGTTTTTCGTTTAGTTGTCTTAAAACTTAATTGCGCCATAATTTTACTGAACTTGTGATATTGGTGTACAAGTTGTTAAAGTAAATAAAAAATGAAATTTATTCTCTAGAAAAATTAATCGTATAACTCAATAAAGGTTTTTAATGTCATCTGGTTGAATGTTAACCGTAATAAAATATTCGAAAATTACCTATGTATTTACTAAGAACGATATTACGTGTTCATTATACATTCTATCGTATATGAATGTAGGTGTAATTTATGTTAAGAAATAACGAAATTTTATGGTTCATAGTACTAATATAGTAATAATAAAAATAAGTTGTTTTTCATTTTTATTTTTTAGAAGGGAATTACCGGTGGTGATTTATTTTTTCTTAACATTATGTGAAGGTCAAATGTAGTCACGGTTTACATCAACTTTTTTTTCAATAGTAAGGAAAATTATTTTGATAGCTGTGTTATTTAAGCTTCACCGATACTGGAACACTGCCAGTAGTATTCTTATACAGTTGAGTTGCAGATTAAGTGTGAAATAACCATGTTTAATTTACTTTATTATTTGTTTAAATCATTTTTGTTATTAAATTTAATTTTTTTAATAACTAATAACGAAAATAATGGTGTTCAATGTGATTTTTTAAGCGGTGCAATAACTCGTGTTCAAAATCGAATTGATAAAATACTTCACCACAGAAACAACTTCGGTTCAACAGATGCACCTGAAAATACGTTCACTCTTGAGTCTGAAACAGAAATCGCTGATGTTAATTACAAAGAAGTACCTGTTTCAAAACCGGCAATATTAAATAATATATCTGACTCAGAAGATTACATTAAAATAGATACAACTGAAAGTGGAAAAAATAAAAATTTGACTGGTGATACTCGTACAGTATTTAATGTTCCTTACACATGTCCAGAAGGGAAACAATGGGACGCTGAAAGTAAAAAGTGTAGAAAATTATTTTAATATTTAAAGGAACGCAGAAAAATATAAACGTAAGTAGGCTAATAATTTTTAACTTGTTAAATTTCAAAATTATTTACAAAAAATAATATTTGTTCATGAAATTATCAAATATATGTAGGCTACAAGCTTTAATTAAATTAACCTTTTCATTTGTATTTAAATAATTAAAAAACTATACGTAAATTAAATAACATATGAGCTAGTAAACGCCTAATTAATAATATCTACAAATGTAAGAATGATACGCAAGAAAGCAGTAATGGTAGTAGTAGTAGTAACAATAATAATAATAATAATAATTTTCTATTTTTTAAAGAATATGTTGGTTTATTCTACTTAAACACAATTCTTCTATAACACAAAAGTAATTTTTTTATTCCAGTTAGTAGCAAAAATCTAGAAAGGAAATAAAAATTGAAAATTAACGATTGAAACATTTTTACAGCCAATATATTTAGTAAGTTTAAATAATAATGTTTTAGAAAGGCATGTGCGCTTATACGTGCGCACGCGCGCACACACATTGTAATATTTAATGCTGAATAATAATTTTTACGTTTTATTGTTGCATCATGTTTTATTTTTAAATACATATAAATTATATTATAATATATATATATATATATATATATATATATATATATATATATATAAAATTATATTTGATTGTTGCTAGAAAATAAATGAATATACATAATGTTAATTTTTCTCAGGGGAAGAAACTGCAATAAAGCTGCTTTACTTAATTCGTTTTCAAAATTTACATTACTGATTTCCTTTGCAGATGAATAGGATTCAAAAATGCGAAAACAAATTAAAAAGCCATCTGTATGTATACTCAATCTAAATTCATTGATAGCAGGAATAGTTATATAAAATCTTATTAGCAGTCCCAGTGTACTGTATATTGCTTAACTTTAGCTTAACTGGGAATTACTTATTGTTAAAAAATTAACGCATTTAATAATAACTATGCTTTTAACTATGCTTTTTTTAGTAAATTTATAATTTTTCCTGCAGATCGTAAATTATAACACTTGCAGATATTTCGCTTATCTACATAAAATCTTTTTTCTTTAACTTACTGAACATTCTAAAAATAATTTTTTTCTTTTTCTGTTGATGGATCGGCTTATATAGAAATGTTTCCAGCTGTTTCTTAAAAAAAAAATTACAATTTTTGTTTGAAAAAGAGGATTTTATTAAATCCTCTTTTGAATGATCCTATTAATGATCTAAATAAAATTTCTCAGGGCAATTATTAAAAATAATTTTGAATAATAATATTTTAGAAGAATGTAACTTATTATACTTTTATTCATTTAAAACATATCATTATTTTTATTTAGAAGAATTTTATTTTTCTTATTTTAGTCTTTGTTGAAGGGGGTGCTCCTTTCAGAGAAAACTTTACTTAGCAAATTTGTTAAGTTTTTACCTATATATAGATATTTTTAGTAAAACCTTTTTTAAAATTTTTTCTTTACCTCTAAAAAATATACATTCTACGTTTTTTTGACTCCTTTTAATTTTTATTATTAATAGCCGGGAAAGTCATGCAATATTTTAACAGCTTTTTTTACCCTGAAATTCCTTGAATATGAAGAAACTTTTTAAATAATTTGTTTAATTTATGAAGAGAAATTTAAAAATTGTATAAATATTACTTGAAGAAATTTCTTGCCAGACATATTCACATAATAATATGAAAAATATCTTTAAATCTATCGGTATAATGATTTTCATTTTCCGATGAGACGGTTTAAATTACTTTTTGGAATAAATTAAGAAAAAAATAATGCATGAAATTAATTTTAAAAATTTACTAAAATAAACGCGTACAAAATCATTTCATATACTTTTTTATTTTACAGGCTATATCTCCAGACACAGTTGAATAGATATTGTAAATTATATCGGTGAATAGAGAATCAAAACATGCAGAACATTTGATTAAATTACTTTTTAGTATTAAAAATAATCTTTATAAGGAAAATTGTACATGTTTAAGAAATATTTTCTTTTACTATTATTATACACGTATTATACGCGTTAGTAATTATTTATAGAAAGGATTTCAAGAAATTGAAATAAACGTGAAAGATCGTAGCACCGATTAATTACTCTCATTTCAATTCTTCTGCGGATATCACATATTTTAAAATAATTTTTTTATAATTACGTAATTCTTGTGCTTTCGTTTTACTTCAATATCTCTGAAAAAATTTTAAATATCAACTATTTAGACTTTTTATTTGCATTAAAAAATTGTAAATAAATTAAACAAAAACAGGCCAGAAGTATATAATTTTGTCTTAATAAATCTTTAATTTAATGCATTCCTTACTGAGAAAAGGAACATACACACATATCTCATTAACTCGGTAATTGATAAATGTTGTTTGTACGTACTAATCCGGGTATTAACTTCGTTGATTTTATATGTAAATTATATATTTATTTATAGTCAAGATTAGTTTTAACTTAATATTGAAAAAAGTAAAATAATAATTAAGTAATGTTATCTTTAGCATTGACTGAATCTTTTACAATCGATTTCAATTAATAATTTCGTTTTGCAGTTTTATGCAATTACTATTTCATTAAATAAATTTAATTTTAGTGAATTTTAGTTTTGAACTTGTTATATTCAGTACAAAATAATGCTTACAGAATAATAATGCTTATAATTAAAATGTTTATAATTCAGTACAAAATAATGCTTACAGAAACTAATATATTTTGTATGTTCGTTATTATATACACCTATTCAATCATTTAATATTTATCAATTTTTATTGTTGACAACTATTTCATAAAATGTATTTTTAAATATTTGCTTCTTTCTTTGTTCTTAATAACTTATCAGCTAAAAAAAAAATAAAAATGATCTGACATAATACAAAGAATAATGCACATGTGGAATGAACATTTTTTTATTATTGAAGCGAATTCAGGTCATTTTAGTCTAAAGCTATTTCGGAGCCATTGTTTCTCAGAATAATAATCTATCTCAGTTAATTACCACTTTTTAAGTTATATACGTCCCGAAACATTAAAAGGCTATGGGGTCAAATGATAAAATTTTAATTTTAATAGAAATTAAAAATATTGATTTCTTCCATCAAACATGGAGCTTATCTATCAAGTAACCATATTTTGTTTCGTAATATTAAATAACAATTTTTTTAACAAATTTGATTTTATTTTTGTGATAAAATTGCAACTGGATCTTCGTATATTTATTGTAGCTTGTATTTTTTTGATTTATTTAAATTTTTAACCGATCGTATCATTGGGAAATGTGATTTTAAGTGAAGAATGACTGTCCCGATTTTCATTGAATAAGTAATACAAAATAATTCTTCCCATTTGAAGAGGTGACCCTAGTTTATGAAAACCTGGAAAACGTAAACTGAAACTGTGGATGGTGAACGCTAAGCACTCTTGAGTTGTTTTTTTGAAGTTTAATCTGATATTTAATCAAAGTAAATAAGTAAGCTTTTTCAGAAAACATGTTTAGTAAAAATATCCTTGCAAATTGGTTGATGATCTGATACCAATTATCAGTTATTATACGTGATACGTTAATTTTAAGCTTATTTTGCTCATAAAGTCGCAGAAAAAAGTAAGTAAGACAATGTCAAGACATTAGTCACCATGAAGAATTTTGCTACAACGGAAAAGACTTTTTTGCGAGTTAACAAATTATAAATTTAGTATTATTATTTTATTAGATAATTTTGTTATCAGTTCGTTTTATTATTGTCTGTACGTAAAAAAGTTAAAGTCCAACTTATTTTGATAAATTATTTTAAAAATTCTTTCTAAATATTTTATAATTCTTAGCAACCATCAGTAACCACAAAAACAATTTATTTGAACATTTTATCATCAGCTTAATAATTTTTATTTTTAATCAAAGGTTGTAATTATGTTTTATCTGAAGATCTAATTTTACTTCCATGTACGAAGTAAAGAAAGTATTGTGATGACGAAAAATTTTGGTTTTCAGATTTCAACGGAAATATCCATTTTGACCATCCCTGATTCCATTTTGATTAGTTTCGGTGTGACGTTTTTAGTACGTATGTTTGTATGTATGTACGCATGCACATAAGTACAGTAATTAACCCTCATTTAGAACTTTTCAACGATTTATCAGAAGTGATACTTAGTTTCATTGGTTCCAGAGTTGTAGCCAAATGAAATTTTAATTAATGACATATTTGGATGTTAGAAGGGGAATTTGAATCACATCGGATCGAATCAGATATCATCTCCTTTTTTTAACTTTTTTTTATAATTTAAAATTTCATTTATTAATAAAAGAATTCTAATTTGTTAATAAAAGATTCTAATTATAAAAAAAGATTATAAAAAAATGTTTATGTAATTTAATAGGCGTACAAGGAAGTCATGTGGTGGCCACATCAATTCCACATTATTTTGAATATTCTATTTACTTACAAATTGATTAAATAAAAATTTCAGTTATAATTTTTCCCAATGATTAAATAAACTGTACTGTGACATAATTCTAAACTAGTTATTCCATTCACGTTTAAACTAACGGTTCCCAACTATTTTTTACTTGTTTACCCATGATACGACATTTCAATTCGCCGTTATGTTGTTAATCATTATTAAGAAATACTTTCAGACTTTATTGATAAGGCTTCTGAGATATCTGGGAGAGGATCTTTTTATTTTCTAATCCTTTCAGCATTGACTTAGCAGAAATAAAAATAATTGAATAGCTTAAAAAAAAAACAAATTATTTTTGTACTTAAATGCTTGGAATGTGTTTGAGTTCTTATTTTTAAAGTTTTAATAAAGGTTATCGTCTGGTTCTCAATAGTACGAGTTCATCCACAGTAACTATACCAAGCTTATTTTTACTCAAATTTGTCTTTTACATCTGAAAATCACCGTTTAATCACGTTATTAATTTCTTTACATTATCCTTCTTTAAAAGAAGGTATGCAACGAAAATATCATAATACTTGGAATAGATGACATCATGAGAGCAACTTCTGAGATTACTTATAATATATTTAACATCAAGGATGGTCATTTCCTAATTCAGAACCAAAAGACAAACACGAAGTCAATTGAATCATTTCTCTTATAATTTTCGCTAACTTGGAACATTTTAATGCTTTTTTCAAAATCAAGTTTTATTTTTTATTAAACTAAGAAAACTTTTATTTCATCGAAAAACAGCAGTTGATATAATCACACTGAATAACCTAACATTATTATAAAAATATCAGGATACTATATTCTGTATTTTATACTATTCAGTTACTTCCGCAATTCCAGGTAATCTATTTATTTATCAACAGTTTGTTTTGAATTTATTTTCAGCGGGTGGGAAAAAAATGCCAGTGTCAGTTATATAAGTTTGTAAAACTGGAATCTTTCCGCGCAATGGAAGTTTAGTTTCTAAATATACATAAAATATACGTCTTTGATAAATAAAAATTAAAATAATTATCTATTAAAAAAAGAAATTTATTATCATAAAAATTTTATTTTATAGTTTGGTAATATTTTTTCAAGTTCGTTTTATCATATAATTATTAAAATTAGAGTATTAAGGACGAAGGTATTTTTTATATAATATGATTGTCTCCATATATTGAGTGTCCATATTCATATTATCAGATTCCATCTAACATTTTTCTATAAATTCGATATTAAATACTTGTCCGGTCATGCGTCAAATCAATATAAACGAGTAAAACATTGCTCTAAATATAATAAAAAGAAATATTTAACTCACAATAAAATTTCCTAAAATTTTTTTTTTGAAAATTAAAGTGACTGAATTTTACCCTCCTTTCGCTAATACAAAAAGTAATAAATTAAAATCCTAAAATATATCAACGAGAGTATTATTATTATAATTTTTGTTGTTGTTGAAAGTAATGAAAAAACCAGTTTAAAAGGTGGATCATCTGAATTCATAAATTTGAATAAGAAATGTTTTAGATGAGAATTTTGATTCAGAATAATTTGTCATGGGAATTTTACAATTAATACTGTGTTTTTATATAATACTATAGTATGTACAATTAAAGAAAAAAAGACTCTTATGAAAAAAAAAAAGTATAAGTAATAAAAATTTAATAAAATATAACAATAAAAAAGGAATTTATAATTAATTATTTTTTCTACATCCTGACAAATATTTTTCTACTTGTCTATTGTTTTTTATCAAAACCTGCGTCTTAATATTAATTTTTTTCATTCTACTAAAATCAGTTTACATTTTAAAAAAGTTTTTTACTTCTATAATAGATACCATAAAAATTTAATTACAATTATACACAAACAATATATTCACAATCGATTTTGTATGTATGGATTGTTTTTCGATTTTTTCAGTAAACTTACACAACCGTAAACTAAACTTCGTATAATCTGTTAGATAAACCATGCTAATATCATACTGACTCTTTATGTTCAATAATTAATATATCAATATATAGTCTAGCAGATTTAGGCCTATCATTAGAATTTAATTATTCATGAAATTCATTTCTCATTAAAAATTTTCATTTTCTTGCGTTCTAATAAACCTCTGCGAAAGAGCACAACACAGAGAAAAAATAAAAAATCAGAAAGTTAAGGCGAATTTATTTTTATAAATAATTACGTTTTTATTTATAAACATATATACGCTCAAAAAAATTATTATGAAAAAAGATAAGGATCAGGATCAGGATATAAAACAGTTCATACATTATCTATATGTAAGGTTTTTGAATAAAAATTTGTGATTTAACAAATTAAGATTAAATTAAGCGGTTGTACTGTTTAAATATGGAGCAATATGAAGTAATAAATTAGAAGTAAACTTGAATAAACACGAAACAGAAAATTCATTTACACAAAAAAAGATCTGGTCCAGACCAGATCTTTTTCTGGTTCAGACCACATCACATGACTTTGTACGCCTATTAAATTACATATTATTCTATTTTAAATGTCTTATTTTTAAATGAAAAGTACAGAAAATGACTTTTATGTACTTAAAATGTATTAATAACTTCTGATATTTTTTTGTTATTATTATTATTATTGAATTATTATTAATGGTAATACATTTTTACAATCACAGGTCAATAATTATTAAAAAATCAATATATTTAAATTTAAAAAAAAAGTTAAAAAAAAGCAGATGAAGTCTAATTATTGGATTATTATTAATGGTAATACATTTTTACAATCACAGGTCAATAATTATTAAAAAATCAATATATTTAAATTTAAAAAAAAAGTTAAAAAAAAGCTGATGAAGTCTGATTCGAACCGATGTGCCTTCCCCTTCTAAGATCCAAATATTTCATTAATTAAAATTTCATTTGGCTGTAACTCTGGAACCAATCTAAATAAATATAACATGATATATCGTTGAAAATCTATCAATGAGTGTTTATTACGGCAGTTAAGAAAAAATCCAAATATCTAAATTATTTTGGATTTGTGGGGTTTTTGGACACTTTTGGTTCAGTCGATAGCAATCAAAAAGGGAAGTGCACAACTAGATTTTACAAGAGTCCTAAATCCGAAATTTCAACATCCTACGACTATTCGTTTTTGAGTTATACTAGATACATTTGTACGTATGTCCGTGCAGACATCAAGAAAAAACTATTCAAAATGGATTCAGGGATGGTCAAAATAGATATTTCTGGTGAAATCTAAAAACCAAAATTTTCGTTTACAATTATTCCTCGTATGAAGTACAAGGAAATTAAAAAACAATAAATAATTTTAAATAAAAAAACTGTGCTCTTTTTAGTTTGTTCCTCAATTATTTCGAGTAGTTCTTTAATTTATCTAATAAATTTTATTTCATTTTTACAGATTATTTAACGGAATACAATGAACTGGTTAATTTTAATAATTTCATCAAATTGTTTTATAATAAACAATATAAAATGTATGCAAGACTTTTACGGTGAAGATTCTCATATAGAAACAGAAACTGGAGATCTCCATAACGACCAAGATTTTCATGATAATCAGGGAACTCCGGATTGCGATGCTGATAAAGAAATGTTAAACAATGCCTACGATTATGGTGATACTTATTATGCAGCACCACATATTGGATGGGAAAATAAAAATTTACAGAATCAGATGGACTCGGATATCAATCTTGGTTTTGGACAAACTGGAGGTACTGGTTTTAGTACATCTGCAGTTAATTGTAAAGTTGGATATATCAGAGATGAGACTGGTAAATGCAAGCCTGAATTTTATCAAGCATCAGTATTATTTTCCCGGTTATTCCCTCTGTAAAATAATTATTAAAGAAAAAAATATTTACTTAATACCAATAATTTTATTTTATGTTATTATTTTTAATATTGATTTGTAAAAAAAAAAATCTATGCTTTTGTTATTTTATTGAAACTACACTTTCCGTTTCTGAAAAAAAAAAAAATTGAATTTAATATGTGTATTATCATTTTATTAACTTTCAGAATTTTGTGCTTTATAAAAATATGTGACAATAAAATCAGTTTGATAAATTATGATTTTTAAAAAATTATTGGGTTTTTTACTTTTATGAGACAAAGGTAGTTTCTTGTCTAGTTCCCATATTCACCTTATTCAAATCAGCACAGCAAATTGCTAAATATTTATTGATAAAAATTGTACTACTAAATAAATTTAAAAAAAAGAAAAATATATATAAAGAGTGTTATTAAAGTAGGAAACGTCTTAATATTTCAAAACTTAGGGACACTAGGAGGTAGAAAGAAGTTTTAAATACTACAGTTTTAAAATATGATGCCGTTTCTATTCTTTAATCCCTATATATATTATTGAATTATGTATTCATTCATAAATACTACACTTTTAATTATATTATTAAAAAAAAAAAAAATATATATATATATATATACATAATTTCAGTAAGCAGTTTGCACCTTCAAATAATGTGTTATCCATGTTAGTGACTGAAGGTATCTGTGTATCTGAAATTACTTTTATTGTGAATCATTATCATCTGGATAAACTTGAAAATCGCGTCTATAAGTCCCAATTAATATATAAATATGGATTTTGTTGAGTTTCTGATTTAGTGTCGATTAGTTAAGCGTTTATGTGAAAAATCTTGCGTAGGAAACAAAAATGATCTTTCTCTGGTTTGTTTTGTGTTAAGAAATCAGATATTAAACATAACAAACAAAACAATTTTATTTAAAGGAACATTTAATTCTATTGAATAAAATAAAATTATAATAAAAATGAATAAATATTGAATAAAATTTTAAATAAACAACATAAAAAAAAATTATTATATTTAAAAATTCAGTTTTACTTTCCTAAATGCTCTCTATATGTTCTTTTGCACGATTGTCATTTAATTATTATTAACATATATCAATGTAATATTTCCTATGTTATTTACTATATATTTCTTATATTTTTTTCCTACAGTCTTGTTTTCTTCTTCTTGACAGCTGTCTATCTAGTTAGCCTAAATACACCTGGTGTTAATATACACATTTATTATTGTATTATCCATTCTCGTTCTAACATGACAAAAACATGTTCATCTCATCTCATTTTATTATGAAATACTACACAACAATGTAAATAATATAAAATGTAGCTAAATATGTAAACGTTATGTTATTTGTTGAACTTTATTAAATTAATATCAATTAAATAGTAATTAAATTTTTTCAATTTCCAAAAAAAAAACAAAAAACAATTAAACACATATGATAAAATATTTGCTGTAGTTTTTTCACTAAATTTGGTTTCTTTTAAAGGAAACTGTTAAATTCTGGAATATGTAGAGAAAGTTCTATCCCGCGCCAAGAAAATTGCAGGGATAGCACTTACTCTACCTTATAGAATTGAAAATAAATATCTTTAAGAATGCAGAATATGTTAAACTAGATTTATCTTACATATTTGAGGTATTTGTAATTTATCTCTCATTTAAAGTATCGTCACTATAACTGTAAGATTATACAGTCTCACACGTAATATACCCTTATAAAGGGTGTCCCATATAAAACGCAACCCTTCAATCACTCATCCATGAAATTTCAAAAGTCAAGCTTACTCCCCTACTCGTTACTGAAATGGACTCGCCCAACATCTGAACATCGCGGCGACGCAGTAGAACACTACTGATAGTAACAACAATGCAATCATAACGTTCAGTTTATTGCTAGAGACAAGTTTTCGCTAGATGAACGTGTTTTCATTGTTGAGTCGTACTTCAGTACGAAATCAGTGGTTGCAGTGCAAGATTTGTTTCGCCATAAGTACTCAGATAAACCAGCTCCTAACAAAACATCAGTATTAAGGTTAGTTGCAAAGTTTAGAGAGACCGGTTCTGTTAATAAAAAGGAACACAAAAGATCTGTGTCAGTGTTGAATACAGATACAGTCACTGAAATCAAAGACCGATTACTCGCCTCGCCAAATAAATCGATCAGACGTTTGTCTGCTGAAATTAATTTGTCTAAATCAACTGTTCATCGGGCGACCAAACGATTAAAATTACGACCTTATCGCATTCAAACGGTACATCAACTTCTTGAGCACGACAAAGAAAAACGGCTACAATATTGTCAATGGTTCCGTCGATTTCTGCGTGAGGGAATTAATGTTATGGATTCGTTATTTTTCACAGATGAAGCACGGTTTCATTTGGATGGAAACGTAAACAGCCAAAACAGTAGAATTTGGAGTGAGATCCCCACGTTTATCACGAAAAACAATTACACCTACAGAAGTTGGACGTTTGGTGCGCGATATCGCGGAAGAAAATAATCGGTCCTATTTTTTTCGAGTACACCATTAATGCAGAACGATATCAGGATATTTTATTTCAGTTAATTGCACTCTTGGAAGAGGAAGACAGAGACTGCTGGCTACAACATGACGGTGCGACATCGCACTACGCAGGTTCAACTTCTGATTTCGTTGAGGAATTCTTTGGTAATCGTGTTATCGGTCGAGGCTTATGGCCACCAAGATCTCCAGATTTGACTGCAGCGGATTTTTTTTTATGCGGTTACCTCAAAGAAAAAACCTACAGCAACAAACCACGAACACTTAAACAATTTAAAGTCAATATTGAACAAGCTGTATTAAATATCCAGCCACAAACTTTGAAAAAAGTTGCAAGAAACGCTGTAAAAAGAATTAAAGCTTGTATTCAAGAAGATGGCGGCCACTTCCAACATTTACTTTAAATGTAAGGTAATGGATGGTAATAATAAAAATTACATTTACATTTACACATGCCTTTTTATTATTTCAATACCTACCAATATAAGGTTGGGTTGCGTTTTATATGGGACAACCTGTATAAGGTACTCATTAATTTAGAGTACAATTTACAGTAATAAATTTTTTCGAAAATATACATTTTCTAATTTCTTCTGGGATCATAAGTCTCCCTGCATTTTTTAGAACAGGTTCACAGTGATATGTCACTTTCAATCATAAAATCCCGATTCTACTTCTGACAACGTCTTTCACCTTCAGTAATTTATTATGTTTTTTGTTCACTTTGAAGCACACTGCTTTCTTTGTAAAAAAACACCTCATACGTGTTTGTTATGTTACGGTCTCTTAGAAATTATAAAAAATTGTTTAAAATGACACCACTGGGCTTTTTTCCGGACGATGAATAACCCATCTCCTACGAAATAGATATCTAGATGTCAGGATAACATTTTGACAATTTCATCAGAGGTGGACAATGTTAAAATAGTCATTTCGATTGTTACAATGAACAGCAGTCAAATAAAAACCTCATCACCGGATTTCATTACTTATCTAAACTCATCGGGATGAATTCGAACAGTATATTGAATTGTTCTTTGCTATTATTTGTTAACCTTCAGTTGCTAAAACATGTAAAATCAATAACTATAAATGACATTTACAGTATTAGGCATTACCTGAGTTGTAGATTACAGGTAGATTGTTTTTTACCTATCAAATAAGTACAGTGTCTGTGAAATAAATAAGCTAGCAGGGCGTGGTGTTAAGGTTAACAACTGTAGATTAAATAAACTTTTAAGAAATAACCCTGATTGTAGAAGGTTTTTGGAATTTTTTAGAATAAATTTATCGTTAATTTAATAATTTATAATTAAAATGTGTACAGGTAAATAAAATTTGTGTACAATATTTCTATTAATTATTTAAAAAATGTATTTATTGATTTTTTTTTAAACGTATTCATTATTAAATAACATAAAAGTACCTTATTTAAAATGTTTATTTACTAATCATTTACTAGTGGACCGGGAAATGCTTTAATATTGCTAAATTTGAGTGCATAGTTATTCCTATAAGGCCAATCAAATTGTCGAAAATACTTCGTTTTTCTGCTAAAATTAACTTCCGTTAGGTAAGACAACTAAAAAATTGGAAAAAATCCGTAGAATTGAATGACCTTTCCACCGTCTCATTTTCACGTATCATTTTAAAAATGGCATCCAAAGTTGGCGGAAAACAATTTTCCTTTTAAAGAAAAACTAGCCGTTTTACAAAAAAACGTTTTAAATATAAGTTGTAAAACTTTTTAAAACAAATTTTTTAAGCCCTGCCCGATGTCAATTGTTCAGCAAATAAATGAGTTATTGCAAAAAACTGCCAAAAATAACGTCTTCAATTGTTATTAAAATAAAACAAAAAAGGTTTTTAAGCAAACTTCCAGAATATGTAGTCCGTAGCGAGAAGAATAAGTGCTTTAATTGACATTTACAAAGTATTCAATAGTTTTTGCTGAATGGAATATTTATTTTATCAGGTTATAACATAATTTAGCTTGCAGTGAAGAAAACGAAATCGATAATTGCAGAATAATTTGTATATTAAAGTACAAGCATTCTAGTAAAACATGTCCAAATTTTAGATCTTAATATTGACAAACCTTTTTCGTCAGCAGAGGTTCTGTGAGTAATCAAATTTGGAAGGAATTCAAAGAAAGTTCCGTGTACGAATTTTTAACGAATAAAATTCTTTTTATGCGTCCATTCAAGGCCATCCAGTATATAACACAGCTCTTTTATGGCACTCTTTAAACTGCGAGCTTCTCAACGGAATTGAAGTTGTCGCATAATAGTCCCGATATCGGGTAAGCCCACCAATTATATAGCTTCATACAGGCTGATAAACGTTTCTATTGAAGGTATTTGATCTTCAGTTCGGCTTCAGATGTGGTCACTCGGCAGTCAAAGAAATACAAAGGACTTCTCAATGTTATATGCAAGTACGTAGAAGAGAAGTTGTTTTGCTCGGCTGTTTTTCTGAATGTACAGCAGGTTTTTGATAGGTTCTGCTTTCCTGGCCTACTCTACCGTATTACTTGATCCTATACAGCTGTATAGGATCCTTACAGATAGCTATCTGTAAGGACGTTTTTCCCGCGTGAGGTACAATCAAGATGTACCTGAATTCTTTGATACGGTGTCGGGTATTCTTCAGGTCTCGGTTCTATAATTGGTCTTCATATCAGACTTCCTGAATCCAGAGAACATCCCAGTTGCATCATTTACGGGTGACACGACGATCCTGGCTGTGGATACTCATCCTATCGTAGCTTCTGCTAAACTGCAAATTGTACTGGGTCTAATCAACGAATGGCTAGCTAAATTGAAGAAGAAGGTTAATCTGGCTAACATATTACGTTTACAATGAGACTGCCCGCGCATTCAACTTAATGCCGTTTTCATCCCGCATGCTAACAGCGTACGATACTTAGAACCGCATCTGGGTCGCCGTCTGACGTGGAGGATTCATGTCAGAGAGAAAAGATTGAAGCTTAACATTAAGTTTACGGAGATGTACTGGATGATAGTGATTGGTAGCATCTAACAATACCTAACAAGCAATTGCTGTACTTAGGCGATTTTGAAACCCATTTGAACTACGGAATCCAACAACTGAGAGTAACACTGAAGAAGTACGGCGATTCCAGTAAAAAAATATTGAGGAATATAATAGAAGCTCCGCCGTACTTTGCTATTAACACTGAAATACACAATTATCTGGGATTGCCAACCGTTCGAGAGGAGAATTGGCGATTTAATACACTATAACAAAACGAGACTAAACAAACAGGTGAACCGGCTCGCGGTTAACCTCTTGGATAACAACAGGGCGTAAACCGCCTAAAGCGACTGAATATACTAGATTTGTAAGTTCTCCGAGAATTGAAGTGAATCGTATACCCTAGTGGATCTGGGTAGCCAAAAATGTTCATTTCGATTCGCCACTTTTAGTTTCATTGTTTCAAGTTAGATATTCTTTGTGGGACTAATACGACTATTGTTTTTAGTGTTTTGTTTGCTTTTTATAGTCTGAACTTCGTTATTGTTTCTTGGACTCAGGTTTGAATATACTTATTAATGTTTATTGAAGAGAGGTAGAAGTAAATAAAAATTCAATATAAGCATTATTGTTTATAAATAGAAACTATATGTATAATCTATCCAAACTTAAGCTACACTCGCTTTGCTTGCTATCCTTTTACTAGCAAGCGATGGTTAGCGAGCATAGTTTCTCTGTAAATACCTTTAAATACCCACTGGTTTAGAAGCAAAAATGTGCGAACAATTACACATTTGATAATTAGTATAAAGGTGCCTGGACCGTTACAATAAACATGAAATATCAGGCTGATTAGAAATTGCTAAATAATTTTCCAATTTTCCGAGCGCATTGTCGATGGCTCTTTATAATAATCCTGATTTTTCATTTTGCCAAGGACATATACATACACATTTCTTTGAGACATTCAGTGATATTCTATTTCATTTTCTGTATCCAAATTTACTTATGGTACCGGTAAATTGGAACCGATTAAAAATTAAACATTGCTGCAAAAAAAAAGCTAAGAATTTACAGTTATATTTTTGCTATGGGATGTCAATTAAAGGGCTTTTCTTATATCAACGCAATCTTTCAGTATATTAATTTCGTTAATTCCAAAAAAGTACATCAGAAAGTCATGGGTTGTAATATCATGATAAGAAACGATTTGATATTCTTTCTCCTCTTAAACTTTCATGTAAGAATTCTATTTCAGTTGATTATTTTATCAGAAATGTGTACCTTGTGGTACTATCCCTTCACAACAAGATTTTTGATAAATGGTCAGCTCTTAATTATCATATACCTCCTTACTTTAGTATTTTTTTTTTTTTTTGCTTTTTGTTTACCCGTTTTCTACAGGTGGGATTTTGCAGAATTTTTGAGGCCGAATTCACTTGCTGAATGTAATCTACTAGAAAAACGAAATGTTTTAGGTTAATCAATTTGTAAAATTATTAACTTCGTATGTGAATACAAAAATCAGGCTTATTGAAAAGAACCCACTACGTTTTGCAAGTAAAGGTTTTTTTACAGTATTACTAATCTGTAAATCAAACTTAAGTTGTATATTGAAAAATTACACCTAAATTACACAACGTTTGGGAAGAAATACAAAACTTCATGATAAAATAAAATACTAGACTGTGCTTTCGACTAGAGAGATGCGGCCCCTTGATATCCTTCATTTTATTCTGTTGCTGTATTTTATGATAGAGTTTGTGATTTCGATACTAGATATTAATTGTTTTGTGTATGATTCTATGATAATAGTTTGCGTTTTACCAGGAATTGATAATGCCATGTTCATTTCGATGAACATGGCATTATCAATGCATGTCATTAAGTGCATTATGTGCTTGTTTTATGATGCATTAAAAAACATATTATACAGGTAACTCCCCCTTGTAAGGACATCTGCATTGAAAATGTTTTTGTCCGGATAATGGAAGCATCAATTTATGAAAGGGCTGCTTATTTGAAAATTATTATTATTTTATTTCATTAAAGATTACTAACTCACTTTAATAATACGTGATTAAAAAAAATAATAAACAAATACTTATTTGTTACTGAAAATCAAACTTATGCCCAAAAAAAGAATCTGGTTTAATTATGATTGAACCCGTGCAGTGATTTATTTCAGCAAAATCAAAGAAACGAGGTTAACAAATTTGTTACCATAATACTAATAATAATTTACTTTGTATTCCCAAATTATTTTAACCATGAATGTTATATACTATTATTGTTTAATAGGTGAAATTAATACCTGAAATATTTTCTTTCCAATTTTGTGTGTATGTGTGTAAAAACTAAATGAATTACAGCAAAAAATACGAATTGTTCTGGACTAATTCTATTTTTGACAGAGGCATACAAAACTGATTAATGATTTTAGACAAATTTCTCAATTTCCGATGTCATTTTTCGAACGTCGTGATGACAAAATATTTGTTGTAAATCCTTCATTCAAAAGAAATTGTTTGTTTGTTTGGATGTTTGTTTGTTAATGTGATCTACTAACACAATTAAATACACAATTATCTGGGATTGCCAACCGTTCGAGAGGAGAATTGGCGATTTAATACACTATAACAAAACGAGACTAAACAAACAGGTGAACCGGCTCGCGGTTAACCTCTTGGATAACAACAGGGCGTAAACCGCCTAAAGCGACTGAATATACTAGATTTGTAAGTTCTCCGAGAATTGAAGTGAATCGTATACCCTAGTGGATCTGGGTAGCCAAAAATGTTCATTTCGATTCGCCACTTTTAGTTTCATTGTTTCAAGTTAGATATTCTTTGTGGGACTAATACGACTATTGTTTTTAGTGTTTTGTTTGCTTTTTATAGTCTGAACTTCGTTATTGTTTCTTGGACTCAGGTTTGAATATACTTATTAATGTTTATTGAAGAGAGGTAGAAGTAAATAAAAATTCAATATAAGCATTATTGTTTATAAATAGAAACTATATGTATAATCTATCCAAACTTAAGCTACACTCGCTTTGCTTGCTATCCTTTTACTAGCAAGCGATGGTTAGCGAGCATAGTTTCTCTGTAAATACCTTTAAATACCCACTGGTTTAGAAGCAAAAATGTGCGAACAATTACACATTTGATAATTAGTATAAAGGTGCCTGGACCGTTACAATAAACATGAAATATCAGGCTGATTAGAAATTGCTAAATAATTTTCCAATTTTCCGAGCGCATTGTCGATGGCTCTTTATAATAATCCTGATTTTTCATTTTGCCAAGGACATATACATACACATTTCTTTGAGACATTCAGTGATATTCTATTTCATTTTCTGTATCCA
Source organism: Lycorma delicatula (assembly GCF_047948215.1). NCBI lineage: Eukaryota > Metazoa > Arthropoda > Insecta > Hemiptera > Fulgoridae > Lycorma > Lycorma delicatula. The sequence goes on from NC_134456.1 coordinate 118,062,359, forward strand.
AATTTACTTATGGTACCGGTAAATTGGAACCGATTAAAAATTAAACATTGCTGCAAAAAAAAAGCTAAGAATTTACAGTTATATTTTTGCTATGGGATGTCAATTAAAGGGCTTTTCTTATATCAACGCAATCTTTCAGTATATTAATTTCGTTAATTCCAAAAAAGTACATCAGAAAGTCATGGGTTGTAATATCATGATAAGAAACGATTTGATATTCTTTCTCCTCTTAAACTTTCATGTAAGAATTCTATTTCAGTTGATTATTTTATCAGAAATGTGTACCTTGTGGTACTATCCCTTCACAACAAGATTTTTGATAAATGGTCAGCTCTTAATTATCATATACCTCCTTACTTTAGTATTTTTTTTTTTTTTTGCTTTTTGTTTACCCGTTTTCTACAGGTGGGATTTTGCAGAATTTTTGAGGCCGAATTCACTTGCTGAATGTAATCTACTAGAAAAACGAAATGTTTTAGGTTAATCAATTTGTAAAATTATTAACTTCGTATGTGAATACAAAAATCAGGCTTATTGAAAAGAACCCACTACGTTTTGCAAGTAAAGGTTTTTTTACAGTATTACTAATCTGTAAATCAAACTTAAGTTGTATATTGAAAAATTACACCTAAATTACACAACGTTTGGGAAGAAATACAAAACTTCATGATAAAATAAAATACTAGACTGTGCTTTCGACTAGAGAGATGCGGCCCCTTGATATCCTTCATTTTATTCTGTTGCTGTATTTTATGATAGAGTTTGTGATTTCGATACTAAATATTAATTGTTTTGTGTATGATTCTATGATAATAGTTTGCGTTTTACCAGGAATTGATAATGCCATGTTCATTTCGATGAACATGGCATTATCAATGCATGTCATTAAGTGCATTATGTGCTTGTTTTATGATGCATTAAAAAACATATTATACAGGTAACTCCCCCTTGTAAGGACATCTGCATTGAAAATGTTTTTGTCCGGATAATGGAAGCATCAATTTATGAAAGGGCTGCTTATTTGAAAATTATTATTATTTTATTTCATTAAAGATTACTAACTCACTTTAATAATACGTGATTAAAAAAAATAATAAACAAATACTTATTTGTTACTGAAAATCAAACTTATGCCCAAAAAAAGAATCTGGTTTAATTATGATTGAACCCGTGCAGTGATTTATTTCAGCAAAATCAAAGAAACGAGGTTAACAAATTTGTTACCATAATACTAATAATAATTTACTTTGTATTCCCAAATTATTTTAACCATGAATGTTATATACTATTATTGTTTAATAGGTACAAATTAATACCTGAAATATTTTCTTTCCAATTTTGTGTGTATGTGTGTAAAAACTAAATGAATTACAGCAAAAAATACGAATTGTTCTGGACTAATTCTATTTTTGACAGAGGCATACAAAACTGATTAATGATTTTAGACAAATTTCTCAATTTCCGATGTCATTTTTCGAACGTCGTGATGACAAAATATTTGTTGTAAATCCTTCATTCAAAAGAAATTGTTTGTTTGTTTGGATGTTTGTTTGTTAATGTGATCTACTAACACGCCATTGTGACTAGAAGATCTTTATTCAGTGTTGTTCGTGAAGTCAACTGATAACAGTATTTAATTGAAGGTTTTTGAAAACACATGCAATAATAATATTTTAATATTAATAAGCGTATTCAGTATGAACGATTTTATCACAAAGATTGATGTTTAAAGACAGGCTATGTAAAATAAATATAAAAAGTGTCGAAATCTTTCACAACTTTCAACAAGCAAAAATATATCTTTGAACGCCAGAAATTTCATTTTACCATTTTTTTCTCTCATATTTTTGTTATGTACACAGACTGCAGCGACAAGAACATTTTCTTCTATTTTAAACATGAAATTGGTAGAATTTCTGTTGATTTTCAATAACAATTATGTTTAAAAATAAATCATCAAAAAATCTTTTATAAATTTCAATTATTTTCAAAGCTTTATTATTTTCTAGATATGATTAATAATAATTATATTTTTCTCCACCTTTGAATTTGACATGAAGAGGTAAGTAATTTTGCCTCATCGACTTCATGCCACTCATCTTCTGTCGTTTCCAAATTTTCCTCTGCTGTTTCTCCTCCGTCTCAAAAGAGCGGTTTGAAACAAAATTATCATTTTCGGATAAAAATTCAGTAACTCTGTCAGGGTCATATTCAGATTAAGATAAAGAAAATATGCTTCCTTCATCGTAGCTGTAAAGTACGGCATGTAGTTCTTCATCAGTCAGTACCTTTTACATTTTGAATTACGAGATTTTAATCCGCTACAATTAGGCTGATTATCCAAAATGAAGTTAAAAATAATTACAGTATATATTCGTAAGTGCGAAAATAAAATAGAGCAAAGAACTGTTTATTCAGCCGTGAAAAAAAGATAAAATAGTCATTACCCGGTAATAAAAAAACTAACCCAATTCGAAAAATGAAAATAAAATACAATTACAAATATATAGTGTGATGTGTCGATGTAATTAGTGTGTTATTTTCACATAACATACGATAAAAACCTACTAATAAAACAATAATTAACTATAAAACTTACGAAAACACTTAGAACGGTTATCGAACTACAG